>NC_069658.1:191958495-192585995 GCF_027244095.1 Hemicordylus capensis | reverse complement strand
CTTATCTTTTTATTTCTCTCTTTGGAGGCTCCCTTAGAAAATAGACTTCCAACACAAAATAAACTAGCAAGTCAGGGAGAAGAAATCAGCTGAGCTGCCATGCTAGCTTTCTACATGCTGGGTGCTTTTCTGATTGCAGAGCACATGAGCCTATCACACGGGTGCACACAGACCAGCACCACCTGCCCCTGAAACAGCAGCCGCCAGGACATGCTTGCAGATGGCCATGGTAAGGGCCAGTTTATGAAAAGTTTAAAAGATGCAATTTTGGGAATGAAGCACAGCCACCAAGTACAGAAGCACCTCGTTGCTTCCCCTTAATCTCCTGATCTTTCCCAGTGACTGTTAAAAAGGCGGCTTCTTTCTTCATGGATATTTGACTCTAGTTTGCTAAGCTGGTAGCTGGTGTGGGTGGTTTAATGAGGCATTGCCTCCCGCCTGCAGATTCTCCCAACAACAGCTGCTGCCTGGGAGCCAGGGCCTGGCTGTCAGGTCTACACAACCTGGAAACCAGTTGTATTCCTGGAAGTTTTGTCCCCCACAGAAGAGAGGGACACTGGGGGAGAAGGCATGTGGTACGGGTGGTGGAAGCAAGGAGGTGGAACTGGAAACACATGTCCTGAATCTGTGGGACTATGGCAGAAGCAGGAACTGGATCAGATCTTTTCTTTCTTTCTTTTTTTTTAAAGTACATTTTTAGGCCTTATGATAGGAACATAGGAAACATAGGAAGCTGCCATATACTGAGTCAGACCCTTGGTCTATCTAGCTTAGTATTGTCTTCACAGACTGGCAGCGGCTACTCCAAGGTTGCTGGCAGGAATCTCTCTCAGCCCTATCTTGTTGGTTCAATAAAAAAAATCTTGTCCTATAAAAAAAAAAAATCTTGTCCTATCTTGGAGAAGCCAGGGAGGGAACTTGAAACCTTCTGCTCTTCCCAGAGTGGCTTCATCCTCTGAGGGGAAGATCTTGCAGTGCTCACACATCAAGTCTCCCATTCATATGCAACCAGGGCAGACCTTGCTTAGCTAGGGGACAAGTCATGCTTGATACCACAAGACCGGCTCTCCTCTGGGGGGAAATGTAGTGTCTCGAGAAAGAGGCAGATAATAGAAAAGGTTTGGGTTGGGCCAGCTAGCAGTGAGGAGTATGAGCTTTTAATGTCCCGAACTCATCTCCCACCTGTTTCCTGGGCTATTAATGGAGCTTGGTGCTTCTGTAGGAGTTATTCAGGAAGGCATGTCTTACTTCTGTTGCACATAAGAACTGTTTTGCCAGATTAGGCTATTAGGTCCACCTAGCCCAGCACTTTCCTTCCAGTTGCAGTCAAATGCTTCAGGAAGATTACAAGGAAGCTGGTTTGGCCTCCCACCTAAGTGGTGTTCATAGATGCAACCCTTTACTTTATCCCACAAATGTGCTTCCCATTCCACCTGGCTGTATGAGAGACAGAAGTGAGGCCGTGAGGCTCCCCTCCATCGGACTGGATGAGACAACCTGTCATTTGACTCCTCCCCTCCCAGAATTGTCTCCTGCAGCAGTCAGGATACTTGGATGTGATTGGATGTAACCTTTTCCTCTTCCTTCCTGTCTTTTTGGTACTGCACCTATTAAACTGTAACAAGAGCCAATGTGATGCAGTGGTTAGAGTGTTGGACTAGGACTGGGGAGCCCCGAATTCAAATCCCCGTTCAGCCCTGAAACTCACTGGGTGCCTCTGGGCCAGTCACTTCTCTCTTAGCCTAATCTACCTCACCGGGTTGTTGTGAGAATAAACAAACCATGTACAGTACAGTGCCCTGGGCTCCTCGGAGGAAGAACATGCTATAACTATAAAAACCAAACAACTCAGAACTGCCCTGATATCTTGGCTGAAAGGCAGTACATAAGATTAGATAAGATGGTTAGACAGACCCATAGTTGTACAGGGACCCCATGAGTGCTGCAGTGTGTGTGTGTGTGTGTGTGTGTGTGTGTGTGTGTGGCGAGCATGGGATGCATCGCAAATCATGCATCCCATGAAAACAAAAGAGCAGTTTGATGAGCATGTCGTCAAACCGAAAAGTGTTGCCTGATTTCTCCCCCTGAAATGGGCTCAGCAGTGAAACTGAAGTCTGCATGGCGTGTGTGTGTACGTACGTAGGGTATGTTTCTGTGCACTGAAGAAGACTGGCGTTCCAGCTCCAGCAAAGCTGCCACCCAGCCCAGCCCAGAGTCTTGGCAAGCACCAAGCAGGGGAGGCTCCTGCTTACGGCCTAGCTTTGACGTGCTAGCAGATCCTGGAGCAAACAGCCAAGCACCTTGGGAAGGGAGACAGCGCTTCCCCCGCAGGATACGCCAAGTTCCGACTGCAGGCCGATTACATCAGCACAGGGAGGATGCGGCACTGGTGCCAAGGGAAGCAAAACAAAGATCAAACGCAAACGAGCACCACTATCCAATTAAAGCTTCTTTGCATAAGCAGGGGAGCATCTCCCAAACTGGTTGGGCTGGAAGTTCACTTTGGGCTGGATGGAGCGAGGAAGCAGCCTGTTCAAACTGTGCACCATCTCCATCACACCAACACAGGACAGAATGCACTCTGGTTGTGCAAACAAACATGCGCACGTGCACACACACACACACACACACCCTACTGTGATCATGCATTCACTACATACCATCATGTCATGTGCCCCATGACACATGGTCCCACCTGGTTACGGTGCTACCAAGGACCGCCACCCAACCCTAGCCACACACAAAAGAGGAGAGCTGGTCTTGTGGTAGCAAGCACGACTTGTCCCCCTAGCTAAGCAGGGTCCACCCTGGTTGCATTTGAATGGGAGACCATATGTCAGCACTGTAAGATATTCCCCGCTCTGGGAAAAGCAGAAGGTTTCAAGTTCCCTCCCTGGCAACATCTCCAAGATAGGGCTGAGAGAGATCCCTGCCTGCAACCTTGGAGAAGCCGCTGCCAGTCTGTGTAGACAATACTGAGCTAGATAGACCAAAGGTCTGACTCAGGATACGGCAGCTTCCTATGTTCCATGTTCCTATGTTGCTTCTATTGTTAGTCACTGATACAGTTTTCTTGTGTGTATAGGGCTTTAAACACTTTTATGACCAGGGTTGTGTTTATGCCGCGACCTCACCCCAGTGCAAAATCTGGTCCTGGTCACAGAGTTCAGAAACCAGAGAATCCCACCTTTCATATCTATAGTTATATTTTAAAATGTTCTAGTTGATACAGCTGCAAAAATAGGCTTGAAGTCTTTGGTAAAATCTTGGAAGCTAAAAGAGAACTTACCAGGATCTCTACCATATGCGAGGAGAGAGAGACTGGAGTCCTTGTGCCTCTCCATGGCTAGTCAAATTATGCAAAACATGCCAATATGTGCAAATATGATCTGCATAATTTATCAAAAATATACAACTTTTTTTAAAAAATAAGGTCGCTGCTCCTGCTTACAGCAACTTGATGGGTGAAGGTTGTCCAACCCTGCCAGGAAAAGCTTCACCTGCTAAATTTCTACATGCCAGACTACTACTAGTAGTACCCAGAGGGGAAGGGGGATAAAAGGACAGCAAGATCAATAACAGATGCCATCCATCAAATCTACCACAGCTCCAAACTGCCTTTTGTTTTTGAAATTGCAAGTTGGCAGTGCAGTGCAGTGGTTAGAGTGCTGGACTAGGGCCAGGGAGACCCAAGTTCAAATCTTCTTCAGCCATGAAATTCACAGGGCAACTGGGGGCCACTAACCTATCTCTCAGCCTAAACCACCTCGCAGGGTTGTTGTGAGGATAAAACTAACCATGTTGCACACTGCTCTGGGCTCCTTGAAAGAAGAGCAGGACCTACATTTTTGTAATTGTAAACCACCCAGAGATGCATGTTTTGGGCGGCATAGAAATATTTTAAATAAATAAATAAATCGAGAAACAAGCAGCATAAAATGCTCGGTCCGAGCCACAAGTAACCACGTGCTCAGCCACGGCAGAGACCTGGACCCAACAGCTCAAGGCTCCTTATTGACCTGCATGTTTCCACTTGTGCAGCTCCACCCAAGCCAGTTAAGTGGGCCGAATCTCCATTGCAGGGGCGGCCTGAGCAACAGGCTCAGATCTGCCAGGGACCTCTCTTCACCCTGGAGTTGCAAAACCATCTCTGGCAGTCTAGAAAACCAGGGTGTGTGTGGAGTTTACCCCAAGGCCCTTTCATCTATAAGCCCTCAATCATGTATTCCACTTGGCTGGCCCACAAGTGTGGCTCTGGGTCTCAAGCATCCCCAGACGTCAGGTGCGAAGTTGCCATGTTCCCCCACTGGTATGGCTACTATGCCAGGAAAAGCTGCATAGCAAGAAGAGATCAGAATGGATACAGCTCCCCCAGCCCTTGCAGTTTGGCATCTGTGCAGATCCTGTTGCATCTGTGCAGATCTGTTGACCCAACTGTGCACGATCAACACATGGCGAGGGGTGGGGCCCAGCCTTGCAACTGCTCCCCCACCCTGCCCATTCACTAGTAGGCACCACACATGTAGGCTCTATACCCAGAGAGCCAATCAACACTCAGGAGGTCAGAGCGGGGCCAGCTGACACAATCCCCATCCAGTCCCTCCACACACTGGACCAGGACAGACAATGCTCCAAACCAGGGGTGTAATTACCATTAGGCAAGGGGAGGCGGCTGCTTGGGGGCCCCCACGCCTCGAGGGGCCCCCCAGAGGCAAGTCACATGAGGCAAGTCACATGACTATATATTGTGAAGTGTGTGTGTGTGCATCAGCGAGGGGCCCATTTTAAAATTTTGTCTCTGGGCCCACTCCAGCCTTGTTACGCCCCTGCTCCAAACGCCTTTGTTTAAAGCTTTCTGACCAAGCAATAGTACAGATGCAGCTTTTCTCCAGGGTCCTTTTCAGATGTTGCAGAATCAATGGGCCAGTTCAGAAGTTAGTTTATTTTTTACAGGTACATCCCACTCTTCCTCCGAGGAGCCCAGCGCAGTGTCCGTGGCTATGCTTATCCTCACAACAAGCCTGTGAGGTAGGTTTGGCTGAAAGATGTGACTGCCCCAGAGTCATCCAGTGAGTTTCATGGCTGAGTGGGGATCTGAACTCAGGTCTCCCCAGTCCTAGTCCAACACTCTAACCACTATACCACACTGGCTGTAGTATTCCAAACTGTACCATTAAATGCAGGGGTAGGGTAGTGGGTGGGAGGGTGTGTGAGACACGCCCCCCTCCCACAGAGCACTGTCCCTAATTGTGTAGGGGAGGGAGGTTCAGATGTGCCCACCCACACTCCTCCCTGACACATTTACCAGGCTGGTTCAGAGCACCATCCATAATAGCCCACTGATTCTATGACCTCCAAAAATAGCTATATAAAGAAAAGCTGCACCTGTTATGTGTCTTAGTCAGAAAGCTTTGGAACAGCACAGGAGACCTGTGGAGGGGGGCAGCGAGCTTAGTCAGGAACATCTGCAGGGATGAGCAGGTGTTGTGCTTATTGCTCATCTCCATGCCACAAAGAGAATCACCTGCTGATTTCTGCAAGTCAAGCCGCTGGGGAAAGGGCAGCAGCAGCAGCAGCAGACCAGGCTGTTTGTCCTTTTCTGGTCAGTTTGCAACCCTGCTTGTAAGTACTAACATTGAGGAGGGACCGGACCCTCGTTAGCCAAGAGCTAAGAGGAAAGGGTGAAAGCTGTCGGTGTTGATCCTTTAAGAAAGGGGAGAAACTCTGGCATGTTTCCCTGGTTCACTTTCCCTCTAGCCAACTGAAAGGCTGGCAAAGAGGCCTGCTGATCTTAATCACACCCCAAAAGGTACCTTAGCCTGTTCCAACCATTCCAGTTTAACTGGTGAGGCAGGGGACAGACTGCCAACATCCCGGACCACAGAAGTGTCAGGTGTCCTGCTGCTACAGAGTGAGTGGGCAGGGATTAGCAACTGAACGGGTGTGGAGCCCATATCAAAAGCTTACCACAAGCCAGCCAGCTGGCAAAGTTCCAACACTTTGAAGTTGCCAACTGCTTCCCCAGCCTCTGCTCCTGTGCCTTTTAACAGTAGATCCGCAAGCACTGGCAGATGACAACTGTTCATCTCTTCCCCATCCCCTGCCAAAAAGCTTAACCTGACCATTTCTACACATTTTCTGAAGCTGCTTCTCAGTGGTGGCACCAGGAAAACACACACACACACACACACACACACACACACACACACACACACACACACACACACACACACGTGTGTGGAGAGTGTGTGTGTGTGGAGAAGTTTTGCCCTGCATGCTAGATTTCTGAGAAAAACAGTACATTTTGCATTAACGCTCCCATCCTAAATATATTTTCTCTGAACCGATTCTGATGGTATTAACTTTTAAGCAAGCATGCCAAGGATTGCAGCCTTATTTTAGTCTGGAGTTTGATTCAGCAATGTGGGCACTACAGCGGGTGGAGGCACTTGGCAATGAGGGTTTATGCAGTGGGGAAGCAGCCTGCCTAGAGAGCAGGAGGCTGTTGGTTTGAATCCCCGCTGGTGTATTTCCCAGAACATGGGAAACTCCTATATCAGACAGCAGTGACATAGGAAGGTGCTGAAAGGCATCATCTCATACTGCATGGCGGCGGTGGCGGCGGTGGTGGCGGTGGGGGGGGGAGGCAATGGTAAACCCCTCCCTGTATTCTGCCAAAGACAATCACATGGTTGTCGGGAGTCAACACCAACTCAATGATAAAACCAACAGGCCCTGAAGCTGGCTAGGCCACCCAAAACCTAATGGTTTTCGATTTAGATGGGGTCTGAACAGCTTATGACCTACCCAACGCAACCTGACCTTCTAGTTGTATAAAGAAGCTTGCCAGGGGCTCCACAGAGATTCCACTTTGGCTGCCAGTCTGGGACTGCATAAGGAGGAGGGTGATCATGCATCTGGCAGGCAATACTATTTAGCGAGTGGGCGGCATCTAGTTTGGTGCGTCTAGCAGGAGTAGGCAACCTACAACTCCCATCATCCCCAGCTACAGTTTACTGTGGCTGAAGATGATGGGAGCTGTAGTTCAGCAACAGCTGGAGTGCCAAAGGTTGCTTACCCCTGCAAAGTTTAGTAGAGCGAGATTGGATCATTTCACTTAAGCAACCATTGAGAAAGGTGCCCTAAGACACCAAAGCATCGGGATGAAAACATGTTGCTTGGGTGCTGTTTCCCCCCAATGCATCTACTTCTAAGAACAGCAGCAGGAGATCAATGCAACGGTATCCTGTGCTCATCCGGATTAACAGGAGTGGTGGGAAGGAAGGGAGAGAGGGAGCTCAGTCGTATGTCTAGACAACTGAAGACAGACTTGGGGCAACATGCAAGAAGCACTTGTGGAGGCTGTTCACACGCATGTGCAAAACCAGGCTAATGTGCGTGTGATCCGCCGGGATCGGGCCCAATTCTGGCAGCATCATGGCGGCAAACCCTACAGAGCCTCCGTTCTACATGGGGTTAACAGAGCGACCGCTCTCCTAACCCCATTTATTTGATCATGTGTCAAGCAGCCGCGGCTGGCAGACTCGGGGAGGGAGATTTTCAATCCGGCTCAGGTGGAATCAGGAAGGCCCCACTCTGAATGCACATGTGCCCACACTGTCTTGATACTACTGCCCTGAACAAAACACATTCTGCACAGAGATGAAAAGCAATTAGAGGGACCGCTAATCCCAGCACCCCGACCCTTGGAGCTACCGGCAGGAGCCAGCGCTGTGCTCATCTGGGTGGATGATCTGCCTGCCCAAAGAAAGACGACTGCTCGTGTGCGGGGAGGGAAGCGCTTTTGGGCTGCCTGAAACCTGGGAAGCTGCTGCCAGTCAGTTTAGACCAGGCATCCCCAAACTGCGTCCCTCCAGATGTTGATGAACTACATCTTCCAGCATACCCAGCCACAAAAAATTGTGTCTAGGGATGCTGGGAGTTGTAGTTCAGCAACATCTGGAGGGCCGCAGTTTGGGGATGCCTGGTTTAGACAATACTAAGCTAGATGGACCAATGGTCTAACTTGCGATAAGGTTCCATGTTCCTTCTGCCATTCAATACCACCTGAACCAGACCAGAATGAGACGGGACTGAAGGCGCAGAGGACTGAGGTGTCAGAATCAACTGGACCACTTTCAGGCTGTGTAGGCTGGGCAGGGCAGTGGGGAGGTGAGTGCCACTTTTGAATGCTTCCTTGCAGCAAGTGAGCACAACAAGAAAGCTAAAATAGAATCTCTCTCCTCAACATGCTAATTTTTTGACTTGCAAGAAGTTTTTAAGATGTGGGAGGAACACCCACCTGCAGTCTAAAGTAGCACAGTCCGCTCTTATCACTGGCTCCCCACTTAAACAATTTCTTCCCCAAGATTCTCGACAGCCAGGCCTGCCCTCTGCTTTCAACAAAAGGGTCAAACTCTTTTTTATTCCAGAAAGCAATTGGGGAAAGCAGGGAAGACAATACTTTAGCTGATATTTTAAGTTTGCTGGTGGGTTAGGCTGCTCTGAACCCATTCTTCAAGTCTTCCTGATTTTAGATTAAATAAAATACATTCTGCCCACAAGAGGGTGGTGGTTTGTCATAAGCCACCTCGGGGGCACTGCTGTGTGCCATGTGGCAGGATATGTATCTCGAAAATAAACAGATGCATTAATGCAGGCCTGTAAAAACACACACACCCCAAAAAAACCCACCCCAACCTAGGACCTCCAGCTGTTTTTGAACTACAACTCCCATAATTCCCAGCCACAGTAGCCGATAGCCAAGGATTATGGGAGTTGCAGGCCAACATCAACAAGATGAAGAAAGTTTCCTTTCAAATGTAATAACCTTATACTAAGAAATAGTATGGAATAGGGGGCTATGCAATGGCGGAAAAATTAGAACAAACTCTGCCACTTATGGCAACAACGGTGTCATGTCACTTGTATGCAGCAGCATCAATATTTCTATTTACTTTTATTGTTGTCGCATAGCATTGCCAAACCAACCACAGAAAGTATTAGTGCTCATATCAAGCAGCATACAGGCTTTCACTAGGTACAGCATTCTTAAGCAGGCACATTTTCTGTCTGATGTACAGTTCTGCACATTGAAAATGCTCATATAAACAAAAATGGAGCCAGTAAAAAAATATATGAACCGTTCACATGATCGTCATTAGGGAGAAGTCTCCTATCCTAATTTGGGATTTGGATGTACTCCCAATTTTTGATTGTGTGTTAGATTAAAAAAAACAAGGTCAGTGATGGGGAGTTTGGTCATCAGTCAAGCCCCAGCTGTGCAGGATGAGCATCACCTACCCAGATTCCATCTCCAGCTTCTGAACAAAGTAGGCAGGAATATCGTCCTACTTATCTGGGACTTGACTGATGATCAAGCTCCCTGTAAGGCTGTGCCCTTGAGCAGCCTCACCCAGCCATATGGCAGCCCACGCAGCCTCACCCAGGCTATAGTAGTCCACGCAGGTGATGGCAGCCCACGTTAGGCTGCTCCACGCAGATCCCGACACTGCCTGCCTGCCTAACCCTACACTTTGTACCCCAGTCTGCAGCCGAGGTTAAGGGCGCAAGGACGCCTTTAACTCCAGCACCGGGGTTGTCTGTGTGCTCAGGCATCTTGCAGCTTGAGCATGCACAGAACTGGGCACCTTGAGTGCCCAGCTCCTGGGGAATTCCCCAAATGCACTGCGGTCGTCACACGGTGCATTGAGGGATATCAGAAGGCTAGGAAAATTAGTCCTGGCCGTGGATTGTCTGGGCATACAGTGGTGTGCTGAAGACCTGTCAATTGGTTGTTTGTGGAGGGGAGGTAGGTGATATTTGGCCCCCTGGGGATCATGTGAATGGTCTCTGTGTGATCTTGTCTTTAATCTAACATACGATCAAAAATTGGGAGCATGCTGAACTAGGATAGGCGCCTTCTCTTACCCTAATGACAATCATGTGAACTGCCCTGTTGCCTGAAAAGGTGTTTGGCTCAATGAAGGACTCTGTGTTGCACCGAGAAAGCTTACCAATTGCTTGCATTAATGCTCCTGAAGGGTTCTTTTCAACCACACCCTGACCTTTGCATCTGCCACTTGCATCAAGTACCAATGTAACCATTCTTGATAACTGGTCATTCTCTGTACGTTGTTGCCACCCCTTCTGTCACAGAAGGATGGAGGTGGTGAAGTTTGGTAGTCACACCACAAGTGCAAGAGCCAAGAATGGGGTGGGAAGTGAAGTGGCTTTTGCTTCAAAATCCCATTGCAACAGCACTGACAACCGCAGTCAACTACCAAGGCTTCTGCCGGGGGCACTCTTAGCTTGCCAAGAGATGGGAGTTTTATTTTATTTTTTCCCAACATATCAAAGTCATGAATTAAAAGACACACACACACGCACTCACTCTATTTTGCAGAGGTTGCAATCCACATAAAACATCTCCTCCAGAGCCCAACTGCTGATGTCAATGGCATCACTCCAGCCACAGTGGCTTGCGGATTGCAGCTTGAACTTTTCAAAGGGCTTTCAACAAGGCTCCCTACCGTGTTGTGGCAAACAGTAAAATATCATCCCTGTTCAAAATCTGGCTATGAGATGAGGGACAAAAGAAGAGGGTTAGAATCAATGGTAAGCTTGTCATCTTGGCAAGAAAAAGCTTCAAAATTCCAGGGCATTTCCTTCTATTTGCTAAATAATCTGGAAAAACAGAAATGAGTGTTGTGGAGAGTGTCAGTGAACAGAGACTCACCCCAAAAGGGTATATCTGTTGTTGTAGCAAAGAGACAGCAGCTGGGGATGATGGGAATTGTAGTCCAATAACAACTGTAGAGCCTTAGACTGGCCATCCCTACTTTAGTCCAAGAGAGCTTAAAGGTCAAGTGTGCTGTCAAGGTGATTTCGACTCCTGGCGCCCACAGAGCCCTGTGGTTTTCTTTGTTAGAATACAGGAGGGGTTTACGATTGCCTCCTCTTGTGCAGTATGAGATGATGCCTTTCAGCATCTTCCTATATCGCTGCTGCCCAATATAATACCAGCGAGGATTCAAACCAGCAACCTTCTGCTTGTTAGTCAAGCATTTCCCTGCTGCGCCATTAGGTGGTTTCCATGAGATCTTAGGCCACAATGAATATATGAATGACTAAAGAGAAATTATCTCTCTGAAAACCCAAAGCCTATTGATTGACAATAGGATGTAGACAAAAAGGAAACACTTTTTATTAGGCAGATTTTTTTTTAAAAAGGAGGGTAAAGTTTTGTTATTTGAACAAGCTTATTGTGGTGACTTATTTATGAATTTATTTAAAATCTTCCAAACCCATCCCTTCATGTAGTCTCAGGCAGTTTACAAGATTAAAAGCAACAATACAAAACAAACAAAACACACCACACAATCTAAAAACACTAATTCAATATACAAATAATAAAAACCGCAGACACTGGAGAGAGACCATAAAACCAGAACAATTCAATGCACTGATAAAAGGCTTGCTTGAACAAATCCGTCTTTCCTTTATGTCTAAAGCGAGGGAGAGGGGGCTGGTGGGTTATGTTCAGCTGTCCTGCATGGGTGATCTGTCCACTATGTGCCGCTGTCACACTGTGATGATTTTATTGGTATTAAATTATTTCTCCCCTGCATTATTTATGTGTGCAGTATGTTTCATACTTCTGTAAACTGCACTGAGTGTACAGCATATGAGAATCAGCGTAGTGTAGTGGTTGGAGAGCTGGTCTTAATCTTTAAAGCCCGAAATGGCTTGGGATCGGGTTACCTGAGAGAGCACCTGGCCCCATATGTCCCAACTCAGACCTCAAGTTCTTCTTTGAAGGCCCTGCTCTGAGTATCCCTGCCAAAAGAGGCCAGGCGAGTGGCTACTATGGAGGACCTGTTTGGTGGTTTCACCTTGTTTATTATGGACTAGCCTCTCCAGTGAGGTTCGTCTGGCTTCATTACTTTTGGTTTTTTAGACACCAGGTAAAGACCTTTTTGTTCACTCAGACCTTTTAAATTTAGATTTTTAAAACTGACTTCTAAAAGGTTTTTAAATTGTTTTGTATTTTGTTGTGTATGTTATGATTTCCATGTGTAATGTAATTTTATTTTTATTCCATTCAGCCATGAAATTCATTGGATGACTCTGGGCCACCAGTCACTTATCTCTCAGTGTAACCTACCTCACGGGATTGTAGTGAGGATAAATATAAGCATGTATACTGCTCAGGACTCCTTGGAGGAAGAGCAGGATATAAACGTAATATATAATATAAATATATCAAACCTGCATAGTTTGTGACCCACCAACCACAGATTGTGGCAAATCAGGTTCTCACTAACCCCCTTTCTCTGCTGTCTGAGGGAGGTAACAGGAACAGAAGGGGCTCTGATGGGGCATAGCTGATGGATTATGTTCAGCTTTGTAGGCTGAAAATTGCATAGCTCTGATGTAAAGGAAAGGCAAAGAAAGGAATCAAAGATTTGGAATTCACTGCCACAAGACAGGATACAGACACTAGCTTAGGCAGCATGCCCAGAGGAGTGACCTACAGAAACACAGGCACACATATCTGTGCCTCTGGAGAACAACAATATGGTAAAGGCTGCTTAGGATATTTCCTACTTCTGTGTTAGTGATGGGAAGAAGACAGGGGCCAGATTAGTAGATCTTTCTCAAGTAAGTAGCTGATCTATGGCGCACTGCACAGATGTAGTGGATTAAAGCCTTTGTCTCAGAGCAGCTCACGTGGAGGGGGGCGGGAATGCCGAATCATCCCTGGTGAGCTGCCTGGCTGGGCTTCTCATAAAACTAATCTATATTTCTGGTAGAATTAAAATGCTGCTGCCCACACCCCTCTTATAGACAGAGCTTGAACCACCCTGGGCTTGGGGTGGAATCCCAAGGAAAACTCTCTTTAGTTTGCTATTGGATAAGTACAAAAACCTTTCACGTGTAGGCCTAGACGTGATGAGAAAACTGATAGCTGCTGAGCGCTAGAGGATGCTTTTGCACCAGAGAAATCCCCTTTCCGCCCTTCCTTTTTTCTTGAGTTAAAAACCAACTCTGAGAGCCTTGTAAAAAGAAAAGAACAAAAAACAACAACCCCATAGTTGTATTCAATTACGACAGCTTGCTTTTATCTGAGGATTTCAGGTTTTAAACACACTCACAAATACTTAGTAGGTTACAAAAATAGGATGTCTTAGGCTTCAGTTTCAGGTGGCATTTAGGCATGCTTAAAAGTTTACAGACTCTTTTGCAATGGCTTAGGTGGTTTGAGCGTAGGCTAGTGTACCTTATTTTAATTACATTGCAGGTAAACAATAATAGAAAAGTATCAGGAATATGCAAAGCACACACACTAAGAAATATAAGTTTCTATCACAAAATCTGACTAACAAACCGTTCCCTATGCTCAATTCCCTTTTCCTTGAAAACTCACCCAACATCTGATGAGAATCAAGCTTCCTGTCTTTCAAAGATCTGCAGTTATTCCATGAGAGAAACCTCCATGTTGGCTTTGACCATGAGGGAGCAAAAACTCCATGCCCCTCACTAAGCCTTTCCACACACACCTTTCCAGCACAGAACACCCTTCTTATTCCCAGAATTTCCAGCAACCGCTCTCTAGTGTACTGATTGGCTGCCCTGGAGTTCACCAGCCTGTCAGTCAAGATAAGGGTTCACTCCCTGTTAACGCTTTAGAGGGAGGGGAGGCTGATCACTACCACACATATAATCATGCATCGTACAGAACCACTGATTCACACTTTGATGAGTAGTTACACATAAATAACCCGCTATACAGGGCAGCATCCTCGCCTGGATTTAAAGTAGAGGCTACCCATGTCGCTGCTTGAACCTGCCCAGAGAAACTGCCCAGAACAAAGAGCAGAGTCAGCAAATCAATTTTCCAAGAATCAGGGAGAAAGACTCCCATAACTGGCCCTGGCTCTTGATGCAAAACCAGCAGAACTCAGGACACAATAAGGCTCTACACACAATCTGTGTGGTGGAGCCCAAGCATTTTCTTATATCGCTGCTGCCCATAGTCTGGGAAACATACCGGCACGGATTTGAACCAGCAACCTCTTGCTCCCTAGGCAAGTTACTTCTCCGCTGCGCCATTAGGTGGCTGAGCAAGAAGAGCAGAATGCTAAAAACAACCAACCACATCATGGTTCCAGCCTCGAAATACTCAGTTGACAGATTGGTGGGAGTTCCTTCCACCTCAAAAACAGAGATTTCGCCTAAATCCCATATAACATTTTTCATAGTACAGTATTACCCCACCAAGCAGCTCACCATTAGGCATAGGCAGTGCTGCAATTTGCTTGGTCCTATGCAAAGTAGTTTGTTTTAAAAATCTGTTTAAAGATTCAAGTTGCCCTGGCAGAGCAAGAACATTATTCTATTGGCTGAGTGGTTATGACATCAATAATGCTCAACCTCCCTGATCTCTCACCACAGGGGTGGTGATAGTGGGAGCAGTTGGAGGCATGCGATTTAAATTGCGGGGTGGGGGGGGGGAGAGAAAAGAGTTAAGCTGCTCTGCTTCCCTCCGCTGATGTTTTCAGTCTCCTGCAGTTGATCTTCATTTTTTTTAAAGTTCTGTTGGAAGACTGTTGCACACATGTACGGTCTAGTTAGATCCTCATGGAGGAATCCCTGGGCTCCTAGGAAAACAGTCTGAAAAACCACCAAAGTTGCGAAAGCACAGGAGAAACCAAGACGAAGGCTCCCACAATCTTCTAAGTATTTATAGCCACTGTTCTTTGCTACAAGTAAAGTTGTTTATAGGCAAATGCACAGATTTGTTAATGAATCCTAATCTCAGGGCAGATCAGCAAAGTGGCTGGTCCAGATTCATTTCCCCCTTGCTTCTACTATTTCCTCCTTTGAAGCTCCAGGAGGTTCCCTTAAGGCCTCTAGGAGTCCTTGGCAGGAGGTCCCCCGCCCCCCCTTGGGGAGATGCCATTCCAGGACAGAGCGAATGACGGCAGCAGTTCCCTGCAACGTCAATGCAGCCTCGTGAAAAGAAGCACACACACAAAAGAAGTAATAATGCTTTGGCTCAGCATGCGGCCAAGGACCAGCAGCAGCAGCCCCATAGATAAACACATCCCATGGGTGAAACATGCTGGCAAGATCAAACCCCACGAACAAAAGCAAACTTTTTAAGCCACTCAAGAGCTCATAGCACGGAGGAGTTTATTTGGAAAAGGGCTGAGAATTGGTAAGACCAAGGAAGGCTGTAGAAGTCTGCAAGGCCACAAAAGGCACCCTTGAAACAGGCCAGGCCAGCCTTGAGTTCAAACTCAATGTGTGCTACGCAGAGTCCTGGAAGAATCCACTTGCTCTGGTTTCTGGTCCTTATGCGTGAAGAAGAAAGCCAGAGAATGTATTCCCTCCAACGTTTCAGAAATGGAAACAGGGACATGCTTATAACGCTCCTATGGCTACAGAAAAACAACACTTTGCATGTTGCACCTCTCTAACCAGGGGGAGGGGCTGCAGCCCTGTGATGGAGCACCTGCTTCAGATGCAGAAGGTCCTAGGTTCAATCCCTCCCCTCTCCAGGGGGGTCTAGGAAAGACCCCTGCCAGAAATCCTGCTGCCAGTCAGTGTCTATACAGTATTGAGCTAGATCAGGCTTCCCCAAACTGCGGCCCTCCAGATGTTGCTGAACTACAACTCCCAGCATACCCAGCCACAATAAATTATGGCTAAGGATGCTGGGAGTTGTAGTTCAGCAACCTCTGGAGGGCCGCAGTTTGGGGAAGCCTGAGCTAGATGGACCAATGGTCTAACTCAGCGTTTCTCAACGATTTTGGAGTCATGGACCAGTACATGCTTCATGCGCAGTTTCCCAGATCAGCAGTTAGTAAAAGGGTGGCCGCCCTTGCCGCCACTCCAACCTGCAGTGATGTCATGTGCAAAGGGGGTAGGGCCCAGGGCCCACGGAGCCCAGGCGAGCTCTCCAGAGCTCATTTCTAGGCAGGTAGTCCATTTTGCTTCCTCAAAATGAACAATATCCAGCAGTGAGGGCTGCCTGGAAATAAGCTTCAGAGAGCTCCTGCTAGTGGCCCGTGCCAGCCCAAAATTGGTGGGTGTTTTTTTTGGGGGGGGGGGGGGAGGATTTTTATTAGTGATGCCTCACAGACCAGTATCCAACGCCTCGTGGACCGGCACCAGTCAGCGGACCGGTGGTTGAGAAACACTGGTCTAACTCCATCCCGATTATTCATAGTCTGGATGGAGCAGCTTCATATGGTTAAAAGTAAGAGGAAGGGGCCATAACTCAGTGGTACAGCACCTGCCTTGCATGCAAAAGATCCCAGGTTTGAATCTCTGGAGCTGCTAAGGCTGGGGAAAGTAGTGTGGACAACACTGGCCTAGACAGGGTGGATTTGATTTAAATCAAACTGATTTAAATCACGATTTAAATCACGATTTAAATCACTAGCAGGGTGGATAAAAATAAAAAAAATCCGATTTAAATTAAAAAAATCCGATTTAAATCAAAAAAATTGGATTTTTTTAATTTAAATCGGATTTTTTTGATTTAAATTGGATTTTTTTGAATTTTATCCACCCTGCTAGTGATTTAAATCGTGATTTAAATCAGTTTGATTTAAATCAAATCCACCCTGGGCCTAGATATAGACCAATTGTTTGGCACTGCATGAAGTAGCTGCATAAGTATCAGACACAGCTGAAGTGTGTATTTTGTATGCTTCATTATTTGGCCTGCAAAAGTCTGTTCTCTTCTAACTGAAAAGCCTGTGTTGTTTTAGTAAAAGAAACAAAAATCACAGGTTTGGGGGTCCATGAGGGGGTGGGGGAGGAAAGAAGCCAAAAGTAGGCTAATACCACTATTATATGTTTTTAACTGTTAAAAGCTTTAAGAGTTAACAGTTAATCGTTAACTGTTTATATGTTTTAACTGTTAAATTCTTGGTTTGTTTTATGCTGTAAATTGACAAGAGACTTTGGCCGTGGGGGGTATACAAATTTGTTAAAGAAATAAATAAGATTAAATAAATAAATATTAGGGCAAACTAAAATATCACAAATCAGCAAGGAAGCTTTTGAGTTGTCAAGAGTATTTCTTCAGGTCTAATAAAGCGTTCCATTGAGCATGAAATCTTGCTCACTACTTTGTGATATTTTAAGCAGTCCGAATAAAAGGTATCATCTAACTCTGCCTTTTGGTGAAATATGGCTGTGTTCTCATGATGAGAATGATTGAGGTTAAAGAGTTACCCATGATCGGCAAGTCCTGTGCGCTCCTGCAAACCTGGAATTTCCAGGCTATTCCAGTTAAAAGCTGGTTAACTTCAGTGATTTCACTGGCATAGCCTGGAAATTCTGGGCTGTCATCATGACATGCTCTGTGGGAGCGCATAGGGCTCATCAATTGCGATTAATTCTTTAGCCACAATTGTTCTCATCATGGGAACACAGCGTATGTATGTGTATGTATATATGTGTGTGTATGTGTATATATATGTGTATACACACACACACACACACACACACACACACACACACACACGGAGCCAGCGTGGTGTAGTGGCTAGAGTGCCAGACTAGGACCGGGGAGACCCAAGTTCTAATCCCCGTTCAGCCATGATACTTGCTGTGTGACTCTGGGCCAGTCACTTCTCTCTCAGCCCAACCTACTTCACAGGGTTGTTGTTGTGAGGAGAAACTTAAGTATATAGTACACCACTCTGGACTCCTTGGAGGAAGAGCGGGATGTAAAATAAAATATAATAGAAAAATAAACTGTCAACAACTCTTTACTGCCTTATGTTTATGCAGTATATAAATATGTCAGATATACAAAAATATATATACATAGTGGGCTGGCCAGGTCAGGCCACTGCCTTCACTCCCATGCGCCCCATATCTGCAAAAGAGAGCATGCCCCAGAGGCCCCAGAGATAGGGATGCTCCCATTGAGAAGGAGAAGGAGGAGAGCTGCAATGAGAGTTGAGACTTATGCACAAGAGATCCTCCTTCTATTGCCCTCCCCACCAGCCAATAGGCTTTCTCCTCTGTGAGGGAGAATGCTCATTGGCTGGTGGGAGGGAAAGGAGATACTGCCAGAGAACTTAGAAGGGACTTCTCTTCTTCTCATCCCTCAAGGGTACGGGGGGGGGGGCAGCTGTTGCTGCCAACAAGCCCAATAACACCTTGTAAGTTTGGGTGGGTAGGAACCAGAGGCATAGCTGCAATTGAACAAGGGGAAGGGGAAATGGCCCTGGGCTCCTGAGGGAGGGGGCCCACCAACTGGGTGACAGCTTGCTCTTTGTTCTCCCCTTGCACCTCCCTGAAGAAGGCAGAGAGGGGCAGTGACCCATCTCCACGTTTTGTCCTAGGGCCCACTCCAACTTTGCTATGCCCCTGCCAGGAGCCTAGGATGCAATGGGCGGTGGGGACCCACAGCCGACGGCTTTGCCCCAGGCCCAGTGAAACCTAGTGCCAGTGCGGTGCCTTAGAGTCCATGTGCATATGCATGAGGGGCACATCCCTACCACACAGAGATTTAACATCCAGAACCTGGGAAGGAAGCCGAATCTTGAAGAATCAAGAAAGTCACCCCAACACATTTTAACAAGGGACAGTCCTTGGTAAATAGCATATTTGGAGCATACGAAACGTGCAGGACATGGAGTGGTCTGCAGCTCTACCACACAACCCATTGCATATATGAAATGGAAAATGTGCACGTTGGATCTCAGTTTGGCATAAATTATTGCAATGGGGAAAAATTGGGCATTTCCAGTTTGAATGCAAGAATATATGACAGTGAAGTGGCTGTCAGACTTGAGCACAGGAAGCCTGGGTTTTGTCCCTTCCTTGGACACATCACCTTCTCTAACCTTACTACTACTACCCCCAGCTCAAAGAGAAGTTGAGAAGCTAGTCCTAATTAATGGCTTCATTAGCTCAACACAAGTGCAGGTTTTTCTACTGTGGAATGAGCTACCCTTTTACCTGCTCCTGGCTGTAACGACATGCGTACAGCCTCCAGATCCAATAATCTCCCCCACACAAACCCAACGTTTCAGGTGGGCTTTCCATTCTCTTTTCAACTGCTCTGCACATTTTTTACACTCTTAAAATGTTGCTGAGAATTGGGAGGGAGTGGCTTCATAACTGATGCATGGGGCAGCCAATCAGCACTGCGAACACTGCTCAGAGGCGGGCTGTGACTTGACATAGGGAAGCATTTGGAGGTCTGTTTGCCCAGCTGCAGTCTCAAGTGTTACAGTCCATGCTACCGCCTCTGGAACTCTGCAACCCCATTCCACTCAACAACTGCATAGAATGTGCATTTGCACCCTGGCTTTTGATCACAGCAGTATTCTCATTGGTGGCATTTGTGAAAATGGGAATATCAGACTAGCAGTCACCTTGAGTGTAATCAAATCAAAGGTAACCCAGCTGGCACGCCTCCTGGAACCATCCTACTCATCCGTGACACTTCCGCCCCAGCCAACACCACTCTCGTGCACCCCCAGTGATTCCAGGCAAGGGTGAGGCTCAGCCCTTGCCCAAGAGGAGCGACATTTCCATGAGCGCGTTGCATTCACTCTGGCGCTGTGGAAGTGCTCTCCACCCAGCAGGGACGCTCCCCAGCTCCACTCCAGATCCCATTTCAGTTCAGTTTGCACAAAACATAACATGGGAGACAAATGGATTCAAGCCACAGAATTGACTTTTGAAATCATTAGCCCCAAGGGGGAGGATCTTCCACAGCCATTCAGAGAGAGAAAATGTACAGGGTTTATGGGAATTAAGTACAACCGGACCTTCCACCCAGCTTTTGTTAAAAACTGTGCTATGCGTTGGGGAGACATTCCTGCACTGAAAGGGGTTAGGAAAGCCCTTCTCTGTTCCTACAAAAAACAAAAGCAGTTGCCAGCAATTGCTGTTTCTTGGCAGATGGACCTGGAGGAGTCAGACCAGCTGCAAAGCCAGGGGTAAGTTGGTGGGGGGTATGTTTATTTGGCTTAGCAGAACACAGCCCCTCCCTGCTGACCAGTGTTCCCTCTAATTTTTCTCATCTGTGTGCAGGATGAGTTTTGTTCTGGGAGACAGTATCAAGGCAGTGTGTGCACACATGGATTCTGAGCGGGGCCTTCCTGATTCAACCTGAGTGGGATCTAAAATTAACGGAGCGGACATCAACATACTCGTGCACGCACATGCACAAGTCGTAGAGGGAACACTGCTGCTGACCCAGTCCCTGGCTTGTTCAGCCAGCCAGCCAGCCGCACTTCTGTGCCACAGCTCTACTTACAAATTGATCCCCCTCACTTCCTCCCTTTGCTTTACCCTGCCAACCTTCCCCCTACAAAGGGACCAGATGAGCACATGAACAAAAGGAACAGAGCTAGATGTGTGTGTGGTGGCGGCGGGGCGGGGGGACATGTATACCTAGATGCATGCCATGTGGAAGGGTTCTCTCCACTCAGCAGAGCAAGGGGACAATACGGCACACATTTGCTCCACAATGTATGCAAGGCATTGTTTCCGGTTGTTAGCTGCACAGCACACAGCCAAGGCTTGAATGGGAAGGATGGGCCTAGAGATGCCATGTATATCCACAATTTTCTGTTCCCCAAATAAAAATCACATGCTCACTGTTGTGAATAAATATCCCAAGCAGGCCACAGAAGGGCAAAATCAAGCTGCTTTTTACACCACCACCTGATGTTGCACACAGGCAGACTCTGCACATGGCGGTAACAGAGCATTTAAAACTGCCACCACACACATGCATGGAAACACGGGAAGCTGCCATATACTAGGCTCTACATACGATCAAAGTGTGGAACCAAGGAGGGTTTGGTGGGGAGAGCTTAGCATGCTCTTCCTGCACATGAGCAGTCGCTTGCTGCTGGGCAGCCGGATCATAGGGATGTGCATCGAATTGAGCAGGGGTGGCTCAAGGGCGTGGGGGTGTCACTTTAAGGGCAGAGGAGGGTGCACTTACCCCTCCCCCTGCTGTCTCCCTGCTGGCGCTCGGTGTCCATAAAAGAAAAGAAAACTGCTAATACTATAATGCCCTTATACAAAACTATGGTGCGGCCACACTTGGGGTGCTGCGTACAATTCTGGTCACCACATCTAAAGAAGGACATTGTAGAGCTGTAAAAGGTGCAGAAGAGGGCAACCAAGATGATCAGGGGCCTAGAGCACCTTTCTTAGGAGGCAAGACTACAACACCTGGGGCTGTTTAGTTTAGAAAAAAGATGACTGCCGGGAGACATTATAGAGGTCTACTGTATAAATCATGTGTGGTGTGGAGAAAGTAAATAGAGAAAAATTCTTCTCCCTCTCACATAACACTAGAACCAGGGGTCATCTCATGAAACTGACTGCCAGGAAATTTAGGACCAAACAACGGAGGCACTTTTTCACACAACGCATAATCCACTTGTGGAATTCTCTGCCACAAGATGTGGTGACAGCCAGCAACCTAGAAGGTTTTAAGAGGGGTTTGGATAACTTCAGGGAGGAGAGATCTATCAACTGCTACTAGTCGGAGGGCGATAGGCCCTCCTATAGCCCTCCTATTTCCTATAGCCCTCGGAGGGCTATAGGCAGGATGCCTCTGAATAACAGTTGCAGGGGAATAACAGCAAGTTGCCCTCAACTCCTGCCTGTAGGCTTCCTGCAGCATCTGGTGGGCCGCTGTGTGAAACAGGATGCTGGACTAGATGGACCTTGGGCCTGATCCAGCAGGGATCCTCTCTAATAAAACGTTTGGTGTCCGTCCGTGGACGGACACCAAGCGTGTGTTCGTGCCTCCCTTGGCGGTTCTGGGCATGCGCGAAGCCAGGGAGCCACGACCGCCAGCACCCGGCGGACATCTTGGACGGCCACAAGCGGCCGCCCTGAAGAAGCCGGAGAAGCGCCGGCGGGGGAAACTGGCCGAGGCGGCGGCGGAGCCGCCGCTTCGCCCAGAAGAGACGGCGACCAAGCTGGGGAGACGGGGGACGGAATGGAGGCCAACAGAGGCCGGCGGGACAGAGCCAACCGTGAAGGGCCCGGGCCGGCCGCGGAGGATGGCAGCGGCGCCTCCAGAGACCGCTCGGCCGGTGATTGAGGGGGGAAGAGGCGGCAGGGGAAGCCTGTCCTCCCGCCGCCCGCTCACCCACCCTCCCAGCTTTCCAAAATCTCCTTCCCCGCTCCACCCCCCAATTGATTAAGGGCCAAAATGGCCCATGAGAAGGCCGTCGCCCCTGCCTATCGCCCACCCTTCCACCCAGCTGCCCGAGCCCACCTTACCCGCTCCAGCCCGCGACAGTCGGGCGAAGAAAAAAAAACATTATTCGCACAGTGGAAGTGAGGAGCTCAGGAACAGAGCTCCTCTCTCTGCTATGCTGCTGCCCAAACTGCCGCTATGGACGCAAAGGACGCAACGCTTGCGTCCCTTGCGCCCAAAGCGGCAGTTCGGCAAGAGGCTTTGCACAGAGAGGAGCTCTGCTTGCGAGCTCCTCTCTGCCTCTTAAATTGAGGGCTGTCTACGGCCGACAGCAGTCGGCCAGGGTAAGGGGGACTCGGCAGCTGGGAGGGAGGGTGGGCGGTCGGCGGCGTCGGCCGCGGGAGTAAATTTTTTTTTAAAAAGTTACATGGCCTCCGCTCCGCCCCCGGTCTCGGCCTCCGTCTCCCTGGCCTGGCGGGGGCAAGTGCCTGGGCCGATTTGGCCCTTAAAGGTGGGGGGGGGTACGGCGGAGGGAGGGGGAATGGCGGCGGGGGGCCAGGAGCGCCATTACTAGCGCCCGTTTTTCAACGGGCCAAAATTCACTTGTGTTCTTATAAGACGAGTTCTCCTACGCATATGTCAGCCTCCATATGCATGGCCATGCACACGCACGACCTGAGGTCATTCACAGAATCAAAAACTGTGTTCTACCCAGGTTTGGGTTTGTGTGTGCTTCCAATTTTGAGTTGTGTGGAAGCAAGTTTAGAAGAAAACCTGGGTAGAAGTGATTGTCTGGAAGCAAGGTAGGAGGAAAAGCTACCCAGGTTTCCCTCATACCTTGCTTCCACACAACTGAAAATTGGGAGCACACACAGCTCCCAAACCCAGGTAGAACAGAGTTTTTGATTGTGTGAATTACCTCTCTGTGTGAGAGAGAATCTGAACCAAGTTGGAGAACTTCCCAAGAACCTGTTTTCAATACCCACTACAAGACCCAGAATAGAATATTTATTTGTATTATTTATGTTCTATTTTAAACACATGCTCTCCCCACCCCCCCGGGGAAAAACAAAACATTAAATGCTTAAAGTAGAACAAAGCTGTACAATTTTGAATCCTGTCCTTAAAAAGGGCCTACTGTAAATTAATAGCAGCTTCAAGCCGACTTTTCTACTTCATGCCAAATGCTTGACAAAACAAACAGCCTTGTTTTTGAACCCAAGGAGAGCTGGGTGCAGGTAGGGCTTCTCTCAGGAAGGGAATTCCTGACACTCGATGCTCTAACTGGAAAGGCCCTGCAATTGGAATCCATCCACTGCAGCAAGACCTTCCCAGAAGAACTCAATAGGCACAAAGGTTCATAAGGATGGGCATTCCTGAAGCTATAACAGCATGTTATTAATATTCATATGTGCATTAATGCCACACATTGATTTGTTGCCGCCTTTTCTCAAGACAGACATTTGACCGGGTCTCACGATCTGTGAGACCCGGTTTGTTGCAGTGAGCGGGAAGAGCAGGCTAAGCCCACTCTCCCCGCTCATGAGCGGGGAGGGAGCCCTGGGCGGCTGGATCGGCCACCGATACGATTGCCGGCTCTGAGACCCCCTGCAAGCTCCAGCATGCCCTGCGCGAGCATGCAGGGCATGCTGGCGAGACCCCCGGAGCTGGGAGGTGGCTTTTCGCCTCCCCTCCGGGGGTCTCCTCATAAGTAGGCGTGGCACAAAGCCGCGCCGCGGCTACTCACGATTATTAAAACCAGGCTTGTGGCGTGCTCGCTCCGCAAACCTGGTTTTAAGGCAGGGGTTCTTGAGCGGGTTACCCACTCTAGAACCACCGGGCTTGGCTGTGAGCCCGGTGGTTCTTATGATCGGCAAAAGTCGGGCTAGGCTCTCCTAGCCCGATTTTTGCCGATCGTCAGAATAGCCCCATTTTCTACTGATGCTCTAGAAATTCACACTGGAGGGGTTGAAAGCAAAAGGAGCCTACCGCTTTGATGGGAGGTCACCAGGAAGATTGCAATATCTCTTCCATACAGGCTGATCTGGCTATATGGCTGGTGACCAAAGGGAGGTGGGGGATCGACTGGGCCAAGGTTTTCTGGGCTCTGCCTCTAGACCTGCAAATTCTGCTTGGCCCCACCTCTAAATCCATCAAAAGATACTGGACCCCACCCCTGCCTCTACCTCCAGGCCCTGCCCAGATGCCCAAAATTTCAAGGTCTGGCAACCTGTGCGGCCAGGCCATTTTCGTAATTCAAACCAAGGCTGGCTTCAGCAGATGCCCATCAGCAACACCTAGCTCTGAACCTGTTTCGAGAGGCACTTTGGGGGTTTCGGCTGGATGTGTTGCATTCTGCATTCTGCATTAGCCAGCCCTTCTCATCTCTTCTCCTCCAGACCAGTTGCAGGTGGGGACCCTTCTCAGGGCTGGCAGCTCTGGGCTTGCTGCTGATCCTGGAGACTGCCTCTTGGGTGGTGGGAGTGGAGGGACTCTCGCAAGAGTCACCAGGCCATTGCCTCCTTTCTTCCACCCCATGTGCCAAGGTAAGCCCCAACACAACCTGGAGGGGGGGGGGGCGGTGATCCAGGTAGGAGGGCACACCTGGAAGGCAGTGTGCCAAAACCCGGAGCCAGCCCTGGCACTTCTGAACCTGTGTGGAATGCACTTCCCTTGTGGTGGAGAAATCTTAGCTCATTGTCCTGGGTTTGTGGGTAGACCATCTTAATCAGAAGGAGTTTAGATGGAGAGGAGAGCTGGTCTTGTGGTAACAAGCATGACTTGTCCCCTTAGCTAAGCAGGGTCCACCCTGGCTGCATTTGAATGGGAGACTACATGCGAGATATTTCCCTCAGGGGATGGAGCCGCTCTGGGAAGAGCCTCGGAAGGCTCCAAGCTCCCTCCCTGGCAGCATCTCCAAGACAGGGCTGAGAGAGATTCCTGCCTGCAACCTTGGAGAAGCTGCTGCCAGTCTGGGTAGACAATATTGAGCTAGATAGACCAATGGTCTCACTCAGTATATGGCAGCTTCCTGTGCTCTTTAAAAGCAAGACTGAGACTCCTCTTGCTCAGGGTTCCGATGCCATCTTGCCAAAGAGTTCCCTGCCCCACACAGCTGGTAGAGGTAGGCAATGCCACATGGTAATCACATCAGGATGCCTGTTAAGTGGGTCCATATGAAGCCCCATATGGAGCTCCCCTCTTGCCGCCACACCAGAGAGTGGTTCTCAAGACCATTAACAGGGCAAGAGAAGCCTCCTATCCTAGTCCAGGAGCCGTTTGCACTTCTGTGCTCCACTCATGAGCTCAGCAGCAGCTGGGCTGGAGGACTCCCTCCTACCCAGTAGCGGTGCCCAGGTCTTTAATGAGGTAAGGGGGAAAGCCCTCCAAGTCAGCTGCTGCTTAGCCGGCGGTCAGAGACAGTGCCTCCTACCTTGGTTTTCACTTACAATAGGAAAACGGGGGTGTGCCCAGCTCCCGGACTAGAGTAAGGGGCTTCTCCTGCCCTCTTAATGGTCATGAGAACAGCTCTGTTGTGTGGCGGTGGGGGTGAGGCGGGCGGAGCTCAGCATGGGCGTGCCATTTTTGCAACCCACAGTGCTGCTGCCCACAGAGGCCAAGGCTCCGGTCTTCAGAGCTCTGCCAGTAAGGAGGGGTGTGTGGAGCAGCCCTTACCAGAGGCGCTCTTACCCCTGGACTTCGGGGCCGAAGTCCAGGGCCTCCACAGTCCAGGGCCTCCTCTTTAGTCTGTCCGGGTGGTGCGGTCGCCTGGCGGAGCAGAATAATACTTAATTTGCAGGGGGGGAGAGGGGCCTCTAAAGGCCTTTAGGTCCAGGCTCCAAAATGACCTAGGTGCACCTCTGGCCCTTACAACAAACAACAGTAATTTTAAAATCCACAGTCCAGCAGGCTGGACAGCAATTGGGCTCCGCCAAGTTCTGCATCCACATGTTGCTTCCAAGGCCAAAGCCTGCACCCTGCTCTGCAATGCACATTCAGGATTTCAGCCTTTCCCATGGCAGGCAAGTGGATAACACCAAGCCTGCTGTCAGCACAGGTGGCATCAGTACTACCCACCCTGCCATGCCCAAAGGGCACCGCAGTGACGCACATCCTGGCTGTGGGGGGTGGGGGGGGGAGAGAAAACATTATGAGGCTGTGCAGATACAGCCTTGACATGTTGTGTCGTCTCACTCTGCCAGCCTAGCGCGCATTTCAGCTGGCACTCCAAAGCCGGACCCGTGCCAGCACAAAACATCCCCCTGCTAAGGCAAAATGCCTCTTGGAAGCACCCTCAGGACAGCTCCGGCTCAGGCGGGTTAATTGGAAACACAGCCGGGTGTTGCAATCGCACACGGATGACTCTGCTTTCAGGAACAAATGTATTCATTCTCTTGCGCTGGAAGCAGTTCCCCAAATGGAAGGGCACATTTTTGCTGAATTAGCTCATCTCCCTCCCAACGTGAAGGCAGCAAAGAGCACCATCGGGACCTCACAGCCCAGCCTCCGAACCCTGCAGCTGGGCCTGGGCAGACATGCTGCTTGCGTCAGAAGGCAGGCCACGCAGAGGTGGTGGAGCGACTGCTGCTCAGCTGCCTGGCTTTCACAGCCAGCAGTGCCTGGAAGAGTGGGAGAATATTTTTGGCCATGGCTTCATTTGAGCCTGGCAACGAATAGCCCATTTACAAATCTAACAAGATTTGACAACAAAAGAGTATGCCTTTGAGCATGCAAGAAGTTCCTTTCCGACACCACTGAGGAACTGCAACCAGACTCCGCTTCACACGTGGAATCTGGGTGAAGAACTTCCAGGTCAAAGGGCATGGCTTCTAGAAACGTGAACTGCAGGGGCTAAGGGCACATGTTGCAAACTGGCGTGTCCCCTGTTCAAACCTCTTCTTGGGTGAACTGGGTGGCCTTCTGCAAGCCACTCTCTCCCAGCTTCACTTTGGAACATGCACAAAATAATAATGGCCCGTCTTACAAGGTTGTTGGGAAAATGACAGAATAGTGCATGCGAAGAGGCTTTAAGTCGGGGTGGGCATATTTGGACCTTCAGCTGTTTTTGGACTACAACTCTCAGCATCCCCATATAATTTATAGCTGTAGTCCAGCAACATCTGGAGGGCCATGTTTGCCCAACCCTGCTTTAAGCACTTAGGATTAATATGCCATTTTAACCAAATATAATTAATTGCAGAGTGTAATGCTTCTGGCCAGGGATTGTTTGACTTCTGTATTATGTACTGCACTAAGCAGAGGACACAACAATCCCCCTGCCCCCCGCATACTAGCACACACGTTTGGTTTTTGTTAAACCCCCCACCAAAAAAAACCCTAGCAAATGCTTACATAAAGAGGCAGCACAGCATAGTGGTTATGACACGAAAAGCTGCAAATCAAAAAGTCCCTGGTTCAAATTTTTCATCTACCCTGTCAACTCTCTTTCAGCCTCAGCACCCCCATCTGCAGATATGGGGATGATGATGCAGGCCTACCTTGCAGGGTTGCTGTAAAAACTACTAATGAACATCATGTGAAGCCCTTTGAACTTTTTAAAGAGCTATATAAATGCTAAGTGGCAATTGTAGATGAGACAAGCAGTGGCCTGGCCAGGGATCAGAGAGAAGAGAAGAAGCAGTGGGAGGCTGGGTGAGAAAAAGAGACAGTGCCAAGGAGGCTTGGAAAGGAGAGAGACAGATGGTTCAGATCTCTGTTTAAGAGAACACCTTCTTCTTCTTCAAGAGCCCTACCTCTTTTTAATATCATCTGGGGAAGTTTGCTTATAGTTTCCATCAGCTCATCTGGTGGCAACTCATGGTTGGGCCTTTTCTATAGCTGCCCTGAGCCTTTGGAACGCACTCCCCGTTGAAATAAGAGCTTCAATATCCCTGGCAACCTTTAGGAAAATGCTCAAGGTCCCTGTTTAACCAGGCTGCCTGTTATTATTTTTTAAAATGTTTGCATGGTTTTGACTTTTCTGTTTAAATTTGAGGTTTTGAATTTTAACTTTTGTGAACCGCTTTGCGATATATGTTTAGATGATATAAAGTAAAGAAGGTAAAGTTGTCCCGTCGAGTAGGTGTCGACTCCTGGCAACCACAGAACCCTGCAGGTTTTCTTTGATAGAATGCAGGAGGGGTTTATCATTGCCGCCTCCCGTGCAGTGTGAGATGATGCCTTTCAGCATCTCCCTGTATCACTGCTGCCTGAGATAAATGTTTCCCATAGTCTGGGAAACATACCAGCAGGGATTCGAACCAGCAACCTCTGGCTTGCTAGTCAAGTTATTTCCCCACTGCGCCATTAAGTGGCTTTTAGGCGAAATACAAATATAAAAATATGTCAAATAAATAACACATTTATGAGCTAAAGGGCAGGAAGGAACACCAGCAGTGCAGCTACACCAGTCTCGTCATATGACTGTAGCTTTCAGTTCTATAAAGAAGTTGGAACGCATCCTTTAGGCTTTCTTGCTCTAGTGCAGGGCTGCACAAGTTTGGCCCTCCAGATTTTTTGGACTACAATATAATCCCCAGCCACACTGGCCAATAGTCAGGGATGATGCGAGTTGTAGTCTGCAGGAGAGCTGGTGTTGTTCAGTCCTGCTCTACTGTGCCTATGGCAGACTTGTCAATAGCAACTTCACCTGCCAGACGGCGATTTTACTTTGGAAGGGCAGGTGTTCAGTCACATATCATCCAGATTTACGTCAAAGTCCCTGCAAGCTAGGGGTGAGCACTCCATACATGATTTGGGTTTTTCATTGTGCATTGGAATTTAGCCCGATTTATGTCTGGGGTGGGTGGGGGGAAATCTACTTTTTGCATTGGGTTTTTGGGCAAATTTGAAATATCCGATATGCCCCATAACTCATAGTATTTCACCCCTCTTAATCCTGCAGTAAAGCCTGCTGTCTGGGAAAGGCCCTGGTCATCTGTGCCAAGGAAGAATGGACTCCAGGTGACCTAACAGAGAAGCTCGGGGATGGATTATTTTCTTCTTCCTAGGTGCCCATGTGACCAAAATGGCTAACACAACTGTGTGTTGGCATGCAGGGCAGGAAACATGTTTTGTGGGCTAATCACTTCTCTGAGATTTTTTGGATGCATTGTCCTTTTCAAAATATAAACAAACAAAACCAAAACACAACAGAAACCCAAATACATGATGCACATTGAAAAAAACCCAGCACATCTGCTGTGCAATTCTCTTCCTGGTTGGAGGTACAGACACATCTACTGTCCCTCACACCGAACCGAGTTGAAAAGGGTTAGGGAGTTCCCGCCTTCCCTTCTCTCCCCACTACACCAAAACGGCTGTCTTGGGAAAACCAACTCACCCCAGCTTTTTTCCCATTCATGTTCTTGGTGGCACAGCCAGAGGAGGGACACAACCTGCAGTCCACCTAGAATCCCTTGCCCTCTTTTACATCCGCTGCTACAGATCCTGCTCTATGGCCAAGGAAGGAAAACATGGCTGGAACCCTCACTCTTTTGCATAGCAAACCACCTATGGTTCGGGCAGCAACCGCAGCAATGCAGAGCAACCTGCCCCCTCCATCCAGCACATTCCCCATCTCAGGCTTACGCTTCCGACATATTGGCCAGGCTAGGAACTGCTGCCATGCTGCCCACTGATTCACTGAGCAAGCCTGAGTTCTCACCAATTTCTCTCCGAGAGTGCCAAAACCTCCCTGGTGGAGGCTCCAGATTCTCATTCATGCCCTAGAATTCCCAGGTGCCTGACACAACTTGTAGGGAAGACACACAGCCTAAATCTACAGTGTACTTATTATGGTGGTTGATCCTTCCTTGATATGTGGCCCCTTCCCAGCTGACATTCCACAGCAATTGCTCCCCCCCCGCCCCCATCAGCTCCTTCTGGGCTATGAATGATATCAGTCATCTTCCAAGCTCAGGCAAGTTCCAGCTTTGCCATTAACCCCCTGCCCTGTGTTTATGGTCCAGGAGCCAATGTTCCCTCTTAAAAAGAAAAAAATCTATATGAAACTGTTCCAATCCAAGCTGACTGAAATGAATTCTTCCCATTACGATTCAGAGAGGCACTGCCATGCGGAATACTGTACAACGAACCCAGATGAAAAACAGGGCTAGAGCAGACAGCAGTTAAGGGATGCACATTCCTTAACTGCAGTGACCTCCCTCAGATCTAACTCAGCTTCCCTTTCCCTCATGAATACTGAGGTCTTATCACAGGAACACTCCAGGCTCAGCAACATTATGGAGTTTCCACGTTTGCCTTCAAACTCAATGGAAAGTTTCACTGGTCTCTGATCTGGAATGCAATGTCAGATTTCCCATTAGATCAAGCCTGTACACAGCTGCTCGCCTACGGTGAATAAATATTGCCTCCAGGCAACTAGTTAAGAAACATTCTGTGGACTGCATAAGAGCAGGTTTTCCCCTCCCCACCTTTCAGGACCCAGAGATACCACCAGTGACTTACACTAGTCTGCATGGGCAGCTTGGACTAGCTGCTGGACTAGTCATCTGACTAATCTGCAAGGTTGTATCAGAAAACAGATGTCATATTTACAGAGCAGCAGGACCAAAACAGAAGCTGCTTCACTGCATTAGTTCTAACCTTTTCTTGCCCAGGACAAAACGCTGGGAGCTCTCTCCTACCCATTCTGCAGCTTTTTCAGAGCAATTCATTTGAATGGGGGAAAGCCAGCTCAACAACAGAACTGATTTGCAAAGGTGCTTAACAAATATTTGTGGTTGGGGTTTTTTTTAACAACGGATGACCTTGGGGGGGGGGGGGAGATGATCTGCACAGAGAACAATTGTTATGGGGTGGCTAATATATAATGTTGTTGCTGCTGCTCTTGTTATTTCATATAAATGAAAAAGTACATAAAATACATTTATACGTCAATACAATTATACTCCATCTTTCTGCGATGATGACATTCAAGGTGGTGTACAAAGGATTTCCAAAACCAGACATAGGAAGCAGCGCTTATACAAACTCAAGCCAATGGTACATCTAACATGGTATCAGCTACACCAGTGATTTGCAACCTGGGGTCTTCCAGATGTTGTAGCTATAAGTTGTAGCTGGGGGTGCTGGGAGTTGTAGTTCAGCAACATCTGGAGGGCCCAGGTTGGGATCCACTGATGTACACTGACTAGCAGTGGCTCTCCAAGGTTTCAGGCAGGAGTATCTCCCCGCCTTACTTGGAGATGCTGCCAGGATTGAACCTGGGACTTTCTGCATGCAAAGCAGACACTGTACCACTGAGCCACAGCCCCATTCCCTAAGGGGAAGGTCTGACAGCAGGTCAGTACTCACATGTAGTCACCCATCCTATTGCAAACCAAGGCAAACCCTGCTTGGCAAAGGGGACAATCCATGCTTACTACCACAATACCTGCCAACTCCCTGTATTTAGCTTCTGCAAGATGGCTGTATCAGGTGCCCTTCAGATGATACCTTGGGATTAAATGGTAGTTGTCTACCAGCCAGGAATCTTATACTTCTCATTTGTATGTCAGCAGGCAGACTTCCTGTTCCTGGGTAAATTCATGATGTGCATCATATGTTTATTCTCCAAGGAGTTGAAGGAGGCCTTCATGGGGCCATCTTCTCAACATCCATTTAGGCAGAAAGATAATGAATGGTCCAGGGCCACCCAATGAACTTCATGGTTAGGCAGGGGTTTGAACCTGGCTCCCCCTGGTCCAAGGCCGACACTCTCCATTACGATGCACTGGCGCTCACCAGGCAAAACATAATGGGGGACTACTATGACCTTAGAGGTCTTCCAGTCCAACCGCCTTCTCAGTGCAGGAAACTACTAGAGCATCCTTGACCGATGGCGGCCGAGCCTCCGTCTGAAAAACTCCCAGCAAAGGAGAGCCTACCACCGCATGAAGCAGACTATTCCACTGTTAAGCAGCTCTTGCTCTAGCCTAGAACGGCATCCTCACAATTTCAGCCCATCTAGTCCTATCCCCAGAAGCAACATAGTCTGTTCCTTCTTCTATGTGACGACGACCCTTTGAGACAGCTATAGCCCGAGTGAACAGATCAATCCGGAATTCTCACTCGAGGCACACATGACCAGGCTCAAACTATCATTCAGCTACCAGCTCCCTTGAGAAGTCCATAATGCTGAGAAACGTTGAAGGAAAGAGTAGAAGAGGATGACCAGCAGCAAGGTGGATGGACTCGATTACGACAGCAATGAAGGTACCACTGAGCTATGCCGGATTAACGTAGTAGCAAGCTACGGGCTCCATGTTTTTGAGGGCCCCGCACGCCCGGCTTGAACTGCCCCTCTTCTTTCTGCTCTCGAGTCTCTACTACTCATGCAGCCTCTCTCCTCGCTGCCTGGTGCTGCCGCCCATTCTCTGCTGAGTCCCGCCGCCCGATCCCTATTGGCTGCCTGCCTGCCCGTCACCCACGTGCTTCTTCTTGTTGGGCTGACTCAGGCAACCCGCACCGCACACGCTTCCTCCCTCCTCATGCTTGCGGGGCCCACACAACTTCCTATATTATTCCGGGGTGGGGGACGTTCTGCAAAGTTGTTAGCAAAGCAAAGGTCAATTTTGGGTTATTATTAGTTGCAAACTATTTTCTGCCCATTAGGTTAGTTCTCTGCTTACCATGGGTCAAACCAGGATGCCTCACCCACTGTTTTACCTGCTCTCCCCCTGCCACTGTCTTATGTTTGCCAGGATTGTTTCATGGCACAAAAAGCATTGGCCTCAGGGCTGATACAACGGGGATTTGTTTGCTTGCAATGTCAAGGCACAAATAATGCCCACAACTGTGTTCAATGATGGGGAAGTGTCTAAAAATGATATACTTTCAACCATATACCATACAACCTCTCTATCAGTCTGTGTGTGAACAGGGCACGTTTAAATTGTAGTTTTCTTACTTTTGACATTTGAAATTGATACCTACATGTAAGTAATAGTATTGCTGAAGTGTCAGACATTGGTCGTATTATCTGGCTGCACAGCAAATGAAAAAATTGAATTACTTTACTATGCAAGTAAATAATTTATGTTTCAATATTTATGTAATTTTTATTATTTGGGGGCCTCTTCATAACATATGCTACAGGCCCTGCACTAGCTTAATCCGGCCCTGCCACTGAGAGACCTTAAAGGACAAGTTGAAGACAGATCATCCTGGAGAAAATCTATCTACTTGGCCGCTAAGAGCTGACACCGACTTGACAGCACTTAATCAAATCAATCAATCGCCAGAATGGTCCTCACCAGCCCTCTGTGATGTCAAAGCAGATCAGCCACTCATTGCAAGGTGACCCTCACAGGTCATAAATTAGGAAAATATCAGTACAAATATACTTTACTACTACTATGAATATTTATAAACCACTTTCCCACAAAACTCTCAAAGAAATAAGATTCCCTGTCCCAAAAGGGCTCACAATCTAATAAAAAAATGCAGGATGAACAACAGCAACAGCCACTGGAGGGATGCAGTGCTGGGATGGGATAGTGCCAGTTGCTTCCCCCCTGCTAAATATAAGAGAATCATCATATTAAAAGTTGCCTTTAAACAGACAGACAGACAGACAGACAGACAGACAGACAGACACACACACACACGAATCCCCAAAATACCCTATCAAGGGAAAGTTCCAAGGACTGTATAGTCAACCTGAAGTTATACCTATATGCAGGCTTGCAATGCAATAACTGGGGGAATGCGTTACTAAATCAAGTTTTGTTCCTTCATGTATCCGTTTTCATGTTGATGAACCCTTGGGTGAACAGACTACCCAGACCTTGAGTCATTTCTGAGAGTTCTTTACTGAACTCTCTCCAGTTTCTCAATATGAGAGGGAGAGGGAAATGAAGCATGTGTTCCATTTGTGAACACAGCAGGTCATGAGGGTCTTGCTATTATTGATCCAGGGATGTAGGGTTCCCAACCTGTGGTCCTGTGGATATTGCCGAACTACAACTCCCATCATCCCCAGGGACAATTTATTGTGCCTGGGGATGATGAGAGTTGTAGTTCAGCAATATCCACAGGACCACAGGTCAGGAACCCCGGCACTAGGGCCATAGTAGTTTTTTTTTAAAAAATGAGGGTGGGGAGGAGGAAAGGTATTTGCTAGAAAAGGTGATCCTTATTATTTCTCCTCCCAGCCAAGGCTTATATATAGGGCTGAGAGAGACTCCTGCCTGCAACTTTGGAGAAGCCGCTGCCAGTCTGAGTAGATAATACTGAGCTAGATGGACCAGTGTCTGACTCGGTATATGGCAGCTTCCTATGTACCACCTTACGTCCTCATTATTTCCATCCCAGTTTTCTGAATAAAAGCATACAAGAATTGCAAAAACAACTCTACTCACAACAGCAATCAAATCAAACAATCCACAAATAAAGCAAATTACAACACTAAAACAGAACTATATATTAAGCTGCAAGTTAAACATTTGCTGGAATTTGCATTGCAAGTTTTGTGCCCCCTCCTCTCAATCACCTGCAAAATCACAGAGAATACCAGGATGCACAAGATGGAACTACACACGACACAAGGGTTACATTCCAGCATCATCTGCAATGCTGCACGGTGGAGGGAGGGCAGGGAAGGAGAGAGAGAATCACCAAATGATAAATGTGCTTGCATGAACTACTACTATGTGTCTTTTGGATGGGCCATGAAGTTTCTCAGCACACACACACACCACACAGGGGGAAGTGTGTGTCAGATTTGGTCCATACACAGGTTGCACACTACTCTAAGAATTTTGTAACAGCAGCAATCTTAACAAAGGTTTAACTTGCCATATCATAACAATAAATGTCTGCGCCACTATAGTATATCTTCTCTTTACAGACTAAATCTCACTACACTGCCTACATTTTTGTAGATCTGTCCAACATTCTTTTACACTCAATGAATTGTGGAAATTGGTACCAAGGCATTTGGAAGAGGAGATAAGCCTTTTATTTATTTATTTTTAAACCCATTAAAAACCCTAGTGTGTTCCACAGATGCCCGAAACCCTATAATGAACCATGCATATGTATTATAAAAATATTTACATATTGCTTTTCAGCAAAAATGAATATAGAAGCAGTTTACACAGCAAACAGTATGAGAAAATGGTTTCCTGTTGCGAAAGAATTCAAAGTCTTAAATACTCACTCACTCACACACAACACACACCAGCAACAGCCACTGGAGAGATGATACACCCCATAATTCATGTGGCCTTTATAATACATGCTGATCACAGCATTATTTGTTTGTAGATTTTACCAGGCACTGCCCACTTGCTTTCAAGTAGATCTCAACGGGGGTGGGAGGAGGAGGAGGAAGAGTAGGAGGAGAACGACAACAATAACAACAACAACAACAGAGATTCATAGGAAGCTTTCTCCAGACACAGATGCTCCTGGTCAAATTACAGCAAGGTTCACAACTGAACCTAATGGCAGCTTTGGTCCTCTCCAGCCCCTTTTGAGATGGCATGGCCTGAAATGCATGCAATACTGTAATGTAAGTCAGCACAGCCTCTGTGCAGGAAGCAGGAAGTTGATCTAGAGGGCTTGGGGAGAGAAGTGGCTAGGGAGTTAGGCAAGCAAAGGGGCATGGTGGAAGAGAACATGCACAAGGGCTAGGGATTGGTGTCGGGCGGAGAGGGCATGCAGAGAGATGAACGAACATTCCACATATGGGTCCTGGAGAACTAACAGAACCTTGAGCAGCAGGTACTACCAAGCACACCTGGCCATCCATAAATGGAACACCATTTCTCGGGGTCCCTCTTCCCCCTATTCTCTGTGACCCAATCCCCTTGATTTCTAAGTTCAAAACAGGAACTTCTTCTCTGGCTGTCTACAGCATATAAAACCCCCACCCCCACAATCCCCTAAGGAGAAAAGTGATTAACTCCATGTGCTGAACTATTGGGGGGGGGGGAGATAAGTGAAATGTGGCTGCCCTTCTCTGCTCCTAGATCCAGCCTTCCCCCTCACCGCCTCTGCTTCTCCACATGTAGGAAGTTTACTACCAAGAGGCCTTACCAAAAAGGTAAAAGGTTGAGCAATCATTCACCAATCAAGAAGGAAAGTCTCCCTACACCCCGGCACAGGCCAATTGCTGCAATCCTATGCCCAATTACCTGGGAGTAATTCCCAATGAACACAGCAGGATTTACTTCTACGTTAATGTGCAGAGGATCAATCTGTACATCAGTTAGGATTAGGAGAGACCTTTTTAGGGCATCTCTCTGTGATCCATTTATTGTGCCCCCGCCCCCGTGTTTCTCAAGTCCCTTCATTTTCCCTCAAGGCTGTCTTTTTCTCTTACAGAGATACTGCATTTACCAAATACTCAAAGCACAATATTTTCTGTACCTGGGAACATGCAACACTGGCTGCTGGTTGTATGTTCATTGCTACAGTGCTTCCTGCATGGAATGGTATTGCACAGGTGTGGAGTTTTTTTGTTTTGTTTTGTTTTGCCTACATCCCAAAGGTAAGAAAGCTTGTGAGAACATTGTGTGTGTGTGTGTGTGTGTGTGTGTGTGTGTGTGTTTCCTTGTCCCCAATAGCTTTTGTGTTTATAGCCTGCTACAAGCCAAACTTACATTATATGGGAGGGTAGTGTTCTAATTTTTTTCATCTGTGTGCGGAATGAATTTTGTTCTGGGCGGCAGTGTGCGTGTATATTCAGAGTGGGACCTTCCTGATTCAACCCAAGTGGGATCTAAAATTAACTGAGCGGACATCAAAAAAATCTGTGATGGGATTGCACATCCGCACACTTTAGAAGCAACACTGTGGGAGGGGGTCTGAGGAGATCCTGATGGGGACACTTTTATTTTGATCCACTATCTTGAAACAAAATAGCAGCCACTGATGTTATCAGTACCACCCTTTTACTCATCTTTTAAAGTCCAATACAAACCAAACAGAGAGTATATGGGAAAGGGTCAAGGAGGATCCTGACAGCGGGGAAGGGATTTTTTACTGCAGTCTGGCCTCTTGAAACAGAATAGTGCTGCCACAGTATAACCACTATTTTTTATTTTTTTTGAAGAGCGCATGTGTTTACAGTCTGATACATACCAAATTACAGTATGGGGTCATGATAGGGAGTGCGGCAAGATTCACCATGTTGGAATAAGCAGGAAATAGGTTTCACTAGTCCTATTGCTGCCTTGGGGGAGATTCTCCAAATGATGCTGATAATTTTATTTTTTGCAGGGGTTGGGGGGGAGAACGGGACTTTGTTCCAAGAAGTTCTGTCACCAGAAGATGTCCTTTCCCCAGCTTTCTCTTCTCAATGGGACAATTCTTTCCTTAGCCCTGCTAATAATACTCCACATTTGTGCAGCGCGTTTGAGTGTTCAAGCCAAGGTGGAGGGGATGGGTTTGCCTACGGCCACCTCACGAGTTCACAGCAGAGGCAAGGTGTGTACCTAACCTCAGTCTCTTGGCCACTTCTATGCTACACCACCTCTCTGTTGCAAGTCCTAAATGGAATGTGGTTGAGCAGGTCTCACAGACCCCTAGTTGGTGGCGCGTGTGATGTATACTAGTGATGAGTGACAATTCTTCCCTTTCACCACGCCTTGCCATTTCCTTTTTTAAAATACCCTCTGCAGCCGCAAACTCCCCTCAGGAAAAGCCAAGCGGTGTCCAACAGTTGCCAGCGACAGATTCAAAGATGCTAGCGCAGCCGTGGCTCCTTCGCCCAGGCATGACTTCCTGCAACCATAGATCTTTTTGCACCAGGCACAATACAACCTAATTCAACCGGCATAACGGCGATCGTGAGACTGTTGCAAACTGCAGACCCAGACTCTCCTTCAGTTCAGCAACAACATTTTCTCTATCTCCCCGTCCCTGATCCTTTATGGTGGTTCCCCCCACCCCACCCCTTCTTCTTCTAATTATCCAGTGTGAAGAGTGTTCTGGTGAATCTGAAAACAGTCTCACTCCAGTTGCAATGAATCCCCCCTACCCCCACATCCTAATAAAAGGCATAATACAAGGATGGGCAAACTTGGCTCTCAAAAGTGGCTGTTGAACTACAACTCCCATCATCTCCAGTCACAAGTTATTGTGGCCGAGGATGGTGGGAGCTGGAGGGCCAAGTTGGCCCATCCCTGATATAATGCAGCCCTTACTGTTTGGACCATAGTACTGAAACACTTTGGTTTTTCCAAAGGCCAAACTAAATGTGATGGGGTGGGGGGATCAGATCTCCCAGTGTCTTTTTTTTAATAGTTAAAAACACCTGGGAGAGGAAACTGGGTCAGGGCTGTGAGAATGGGAGGCTAACCCTTCCCGCCTCCCACACGGCTCCCCCTAGTTTAAATCTGACAGAGTGATTTTGTACCTGTGTTTTCTCCCTCCACAGTTAAGAACAGCTGGGGGGGGGCACTTGTGTCAGGAAAATGATGTAGGGGGAAGTATTAAATCCCCTCCCCCGGTGCTGTGACTATTGAGCGATGACCAATCTGAGGCTCTCCAGCTGTTGTTGAACTACAACTCCCATCATCCCCAGCTGCAATGTGGCTGGGGGTGACGGGCACTGTAGTCCAACAACAGCTGTAGAGCTTTATGTTAACCACCCGGGCTCTAGTTGGTTCCCTACCTTCTGTAAAGGTAAAGTGTGACATCAAGTCGATTTCGATTCCTGGCACCCACAGAGCCCTGTGGTTTTCTTTTTTAGAATACAGGAGGGGTTTACCATTGCCTCCTCCTGCGCAGTGTGAGATTATGCCTTTCAGCCTCTTCCTATATCACTGCTGCCCCATATAGTACCAGTGGGGATTCAAACCAGCAACCTTCTGCTTGTTAGTCAAGCATTTCCCCACTGCGTCACTCAAGGTGACCTTCTGTACAGCTGCTTTTATGCAAAAAGGAGATCTGATCACAGATCTCCCATACCCCATCTAATCTCAGCCTAAACTAAAGCAAGCAGCAAGAATATTATTCACATTCATTAGGGATGGAGCTGTAGGTCAATGATAGGAGCATCTGCTTTGCATACAGAGGGTCCCAGTTTCCCTCCCTGGGATCTCCTGGGAGGCTGGGAGACAGGCGTGGAGCCTGACCACCAGTGGCCCGTATACAGCCATGGCGGTGGCCTCGCTCACTCCGCCCCCCACATCTGATGTCAGATGCAGGTGGCATGGTCTGGCTCCCGAATGGAGACGTGTGGCCCCTTCGGGAGCTAGATTGGGGCTGGCGTTGTGTTCACAGCGCAGCCAAGAGCTGCTCTTCCCTGAGCCGCTCCTGGCCACGCCGTGAACGCAGCACTGGCCATTTAACTCCCAAACAGCTGTTGCGCGGCTCCCCCTCGGGAGTTAAACCAGCACCCCAGCATCTGATGTCAGACGCAGGTGTGTGTGTTGGGGCCTGGGTTCTTTGAACCCGTTCGCCCAATGGTGGCTCTGCCCCTGCTGGGAGAGACTCCTGTCCTGCCCAGAACCTTGGAGAGCTGCTGCCAGTCAGTGACAATACTGAACTAAATGGCTTGGTTTTCTGACTCTCAGCAGGGAAATGCTTGACTAACAAGCAGAAGGTTGCCAGTTTGAATCCCCGCTGGTACTATATGGAGCAGCAGCGATATAGGAAGATGCTGAAAGGCATCATCTCAGACTGCACGGGAGGAGGCAATGGTAAACCCATCCTGTATTCTACCAAAGAAAACCACAGGGCTCTGTGGGTGCCAGGAGTCGAAAACAACTTGATGACACAACTTTACATTCTAGGAAACTTTATTTGATTTAAGGTGGGCGGAGGGGGGAGAAGATGAGTACTTCAGCACAGACTGCTTGAGTGATTTCCCCACTGGCACAGGAAATAAGGAGTTTACCCATTTAGTGTGCCAATGCCTTCCTCAAAAAGCGAGCAGCATAAATCATCTGAGCATGCCCCCCACCATAAATTATGCAGATTGGGGCCAGCACAACTGTAGCACTAAGGATAAAATCTGGGTTGTGTCTGCCCCCCACCCCGCCAGCTAATTACCTGGAAAAGCACTTCACATGAACCAAGTGTGTCTAAAAGATCTTCTAGAGTCTGTTGTTAGGGGAAGAACAAGTTTTATTTATTTTAAGATTTGTATCTTGCCTTTCTATTTTGTAACGAAGCACTCAAGGCAGCAAGCACATTCAGTCACACATTTTTAAAATAGCACCATATTAAAAAAAAAAAAAAAGTACACATAAGAAATGATAGCAGCAGCCAGCTACAGAAACGCTTCTGATGGAGGGAAGTCTCCACGAACACTCCACAGGGACCAGTCTGTTGGAAGATTAGTCTAGCTGGAAAGACCGGAAGAGACAGGAAGCACCATACCAAGACACAGCTGCACACGTAAAGCGGGATCAATCAGCTGGTTTAGGAATGAAGAACTGGACCTCACAAATCTGTGTGGAATTGGTAAAGGTAGCCGGGTGAGAAATCACAGCTCTGCTAAGTGACCAAATGCCCTTCCACCCACCCGGCCTTAGTTACTACAGCCCCTATGGTGTGGGTGTTTGGTTTAAGTATTTTACATTCCCAATAGATTTTCAGACCTCCCCCACCCCACAATGAGGACTAGGAACTTTACACTGAAGGGAAAAAAGGAAGCAAAAGAGAGATGTTCCCGATACTGTTCAAGCTATTTGTGGTGATTAGAATACGACTGGCTGTGCATAAAAGGCCAACTTTCTCACTCCATACCCAGGCCCCGACGCCAGGAGCCGAACAACAGGCACCAGGCCACACTCCTCCTCCTTTACCAAGTCCTCAGTAAGCACCCAAAGACCCAACTGGCTCTCCAGGCCCTGCCGCCTAGGCAAATGAGCAGCCAGACACACTTGGAAAACCACCTACCAAGGAGGCCACTGCCCTGGGCCCATCTGGCAAACTCATTCCCTCTCCCGCCTCAAGCAGCACTCCCCCCCTCCACCACTCCTGACATTTGTTTCTCAACTTGTCTAAACGAAGCAGCAAAAGGAATGTGTCTTTTGGGAGTCTGGCAGGAAGCGGTTTGGGTGCTTCTCTCTTTCGCCCCCCCCCACAACCCCCCGCCCCCAACGTTTACCCAGGATCCTTGTTCTTTTGGTTGTTTGTGGGCAGACAGCCCCTGCTGGGATGCACAACTGAAACTGTGCAGTCCTAGATCATGCCGTTAGGGAGATCTGTTTAGTCAACCCAGATGGAGACGGGCTTAATTAAACCCAACCCACCATTTACACACATCTATTTGGTCTATTTTTAACAGCTGCCATGGATGGGGGCTCACACCCGGCCTGGCAGGCTTTTGGGGCTTCCTAGATAGATACAAGGATACATTTGCAAAACAATGAGTTTTAAGAAATCTTGTTGTGATTCCTGCCCCGTGTCATAAGAGCTGTAGCTCGGTTATCAACATATGACAAAAAGGCACATTAAAAAAAAAGTTAAATAACTGGATTTGTCCCTTTGCTCTACATATTCAGCACATTGGCCTACTTAACCAACCAATGATTAGGGGCTGCAATACTTAGAGGATTAATTGCTTTGATCAATCAACCCTCAGGGCTCCTAATTAATCAGGACAGCAGTTTTTAAGTACAAAGTACTTATTCCCCCCCCCCCCTTACATGTGATTTCTCCTTCATGAACTCTCAGCCAGGCCCTCTGTAACTCTAGAAGAGCATAGCTGGAGGTAAGGTGTATTAAGATTTCCACCAGCCAGGAACATCATCTGAAGTACCAGCCGAAGACAGGCGGATGCAATGTCTCCACGGCCCCTGACACTCCAAAGAACATCTGCATATATTCCAGGAGGCTTGAGCAAGAGGTCCATTAACGGGGCCAGCTTGCAGGACTGTGCAAAGCGGTAAAGTGGGGAGAGGATATCGGAAACCCTGAGCCCCACACGAGGAGGCAGCAGAACACAGGCAGTTCTCTCTCTAACAGGGATTCCTAGTTGTTGATGACTACAACTCCCATAATCCCCAAGACAAAGCCATTGGAGCTAGGGATTCTGGGAGTTGTAGTCAACAACATCTGGGAATCCCTGTTAGAGAGAATATTGAACACGAGGCGGTGGTGGCGATTTCTTTAATTGCTGACCCAACATTGGCGCAGAAGCAGCTGGGCGGCTGAAGAGAACCCTGGGAGCGGGCAAGGAGCGACACAGGGCAGCCTGGGAAAGTGTGCAGGGCGTCTGGGAGGAAGCAGGGGGTGGCTGGGTACTGTAGTTCTGCTCAGAACTTCTCCCAGGGGAATGACAGTCGTCCTGCGCTTCCTCCCAGGAGCCCCACAGGCTTTCCCAGGCTGCCCTGCATCATTCCTCGCCCATCCCTGAACACTCCCAAGATTCTCTTTAGCCACCCTAGCAGTTAAAGAGCCCCTTCCGCCACAGCACTAATCTGGGGGAGAGGTCTATCAACGGCTACTAGTCGGAGGGCTGTGGGCCACCTCCAGCCTCAAAGGCAGGATGCCTCTGAGTATGAGTTGCAGGGGAGCAACAGCAGGAGAGAAGGCATGCCCTCAACTCCTGCCTGTGGCTTCCAGCAGCATCTGGTGGGCCAGTGTGTGAAACAGGAGGCTGGACTAGATGGGCCTCCTTGGGCCTGATCCAGCAGGGCTGTTCTTGTGTTCTTAGGGGTGATTGTCCCACGTTCTCCTGCCTCACTGGGGGGCTGGGATTTCTGATATCCTTTACCGACTTGCACAGGCCTACCAGCTTTCTGCCTTTTCCTTCTTGAGGTGAAAGGTAAAGTGCTGCTGGGGAGCCCCTTCACCTAGAGCAGGCCAGCTCAACCTAGGCCCCCCTCCAGCTGTTTTTGAACTACAACTCCCATAATCCCCAGCCACAGTGGCCAATAGCCTGGGATTATGGGAATTGTAGGCCAAAATCTGCAGGAGGGCCGAAGTTGAGCAGCCCTGACCTAGAGTCAGTGCTGTCACTGCCCCACCCCCGACCTCACTGGCCCCAGTGTTACCTTCTGGGCACACTCTGCCTCCTGGCCTGCCCTGCTGGTGGCAGATCCAACAAGTGGCTGCAGCTTCCCCCTGGCCGCTCCCAGCTCCCACTGCTGCTGCTGCTGCTCCAACACTAGCACTTGCTCAGCACCCAGCAGCAGCAGCAGCAGCGACAAGGAGAGGCCAGCAGGAAGCTAAAGCCATTTGCTGGATCTGCAAAGAGCTGGGCAGGCCAGAGGGCAGAGTGTGCCCAGAAGGCGAGAAGGAGGAGCAGCTTCAAGCTAGCAAGGTAGGGAAACATAGAGGGAGAGCTACAGCAGCAGGAAGGTGGAGTGACGTCCACAGCAAGGGGCAGGGTATCCACATCCATCATCCTGTGGTGCAATTGCCACTTCAGGCCATCGCTTCATCTTGCTCTGTGGGGAAGCTGCCCCTGTTAACTAGTATATGTGCAGGGTGGGAGAGGGCGCCAAATGAATGAATTTAATTTAATTTAATTTAATTTAATTTAATTTTACATTTTATATCCCGCTCTTCCTCCAAGGAGCCCAGAGCGGTATACTACATACTTAGGTTTCTCCTCACAACAACCCTGTGAAGTAGGTTAGGCTGAGAGAGACGTGACTGGCCCACAGTCACCCAGCAAGTCTCATGGCTGAATGGGGATTTGAACTCAGGTCTCCCCGGGCCTAGTCCAGCACTCTAGCCACTAAACCACTACTGGCTCTTTGGAGCACCAAGATGTCTGGTGGAGGGGTGGGGCGGAGTATTTCAGATTACGAAGAAGTGGTTATCATGAAGTTGAATTATTCTACGTTCCGTGGCCATACCTATAGGCATCTATTTTTAAAATGGGGTGTCCGGGTGTAGAAATCCTGGGAGTCTAAATGAGGGATGGGAAGAAAACACTTCTGGCAGCAGAGGGCAGTGTGCAGCACTAACCCTGGGCCCCATGAGAATTGTGTTGGCTGAAAGGAAGTGAACACAGCTCAGCGGACACAAGAAGCCACTGGGCAGAATCTCTCTGGAGAGACCAGGGTTGCATCCTCTCAGGCTAGTACACTGTCCTCCTGAGGGTCCTTCCGTCCATTGATTCTTGAGAGCTCTCAGGATATGGCAGGAAAAAATGCATTTACATACAGAATGCCCATGCTGCTTTTTCGCCATACAACAGCAAAGATTATTTGCTACAGATTGATATGGAACATAGGAAACTGCCATATACTGAGTCAGACCATTGGTCTATCTAGCTCAGTATTGTCTTCACAGACTGGCAGCGGCTTCTCCAAGGTTGCAGGCAGGAATCCCTCTCAGCCCTATCTTGGAGATGTTGCCAGGGAGGGAACTTGAAACCTTCTGCTCTTCCCAGAGCGGCTTCATCCCCTGAGGGGAATATCTTGCAGTGCTCACACGTCAGGTCTCCCATTCAGATGCAACCAGGGCAGGCCCTGCTTAGTTATGGGGACAAGTCATGCTTGCTACCACAAGACCAGCTCTCCTCTTGTTGTGAATACATACACTCAATAGGGCTGTGCATGGAACCGCACAGCTGCGGTCCGGCACTGTGGAGGGGGTTCCTTTAAGGGCGGGGAGGGTTTACTTACCCCTCCTGCCGCTTTGCCCCCTCCAGCGCTCGTATTTACTGTAGAAATTGGGGCAGCAGGATACCTCCCTGCCACCCCTTGCCCCTCCGCAATGCAAAAGGCTCCGGCAAGCCTTTTGCGCATGTGCACGTCACGCGCGAGCTTCACGTCTCCCCGACGCCGGAGGCCCGGTCTACCTGCTGGGACGAGGCCGGGTAGACCGGGCCTCCGCGGCAGGGAGGTATCCTGCCGCCCCAATTTCTACAGTAAATACGAGCGCTGGAGGGGGCAAAGCGGCGGGAGGGGTAAGTAAACCCTCCCCGCCCTTAAAGGAACCCCCTCCACCCGGACCGAACCGGCCAGGTCCGGAGGCCTTTACAATGGCCTCCGGACCGGTCCGGACCCATCCCTAACACTCAAGACTCCTTATATGACTCTAATCTGACCATGCTGATTTTTATATGATCTGCCATATCATATGGCCAGCGTGGTATAGTGGATAGAGTGCTGGGGATTATGGGAGTTGTAGTCAACAACATCTGGGAATCGCTGTTAGAGGGAACACTAAACAGAAGGGTTTCAGGGTGAATACTGATGCCATACACAAGGATGTGTATCCCAGGGTGATCCTTTCATGAGGCAAGGTGAGGTGGTCACCTCGAGTGGCAGATTATTGGGGAGTGAGTGGGACAACAAGATGTCCCTCCCACTCCCCAACCACAAACACAAAAAAGAAGTACATGGGGATGAAGGCGGCATTTGACCTCCTGCCTCCAGCAATTCAAGGTCTTGAGCTGCCACTGGCATATTCCTCTCTTTTAAAAGAAAGCATTACTATTAGGGGTAAAGAAGGTCACCCTAATCTGTGCCAAGAAAGGCCAATATCTGCAACTGATGCATTGTCATTCCATTGCTTCATCTAGATAGAAGCAGAATGAATTATGCAAAGTAGCAGCTATTAGTCATAGAGAAGACTACAAGCCAATGAAACCCTACCTACAGCCCAACGATGGAAAGTCCTATTCAGCTCCCCCCCCCCCATATGTCACCAGCCATTTCAAAGACACTTTCAAGCCTTCAGTTGCTGTGCTAAAGGCTGGATCAGCATTTCTCACACTTCTGATAGATGAGCCAAAGGTTTTGGGGTTCCCCCTCCCTAATTAAAACTGGAGGCATACATCACTCTTACAACCCAAAAGGTTTACTTTTAGAGTAAAGGGGTAAGAATTACCACCATCCCACAACTGGAAAAGCCCATAAACTACAATTCATCTGCATGTATCACTGTTCTGGGGGCGCTTCCTTACCTGGGATTGCCTCCTTCCAATAACAAACTCATCCAGAGATACAACAGGCAGCCTCAGAGAACCAATTATTCTGCTGTGTCTTAATATCGAGAGGAGCCGAGTGCTCCGTTATCAGCCAGCACAGAGACAAAGCATAATTACCAACTCCAAGCAGACACTGATTGGAAGGAGGCAAGGCCAGCATAATAAATCATGCAGAGCTGCAGCAGGCAACCTCCTCTGTGTGTTTGAACTCTGTGCTCCCAGAAGCCTGTAGTTATTTAACCACATTTTTTCCACGCAAAATAGCGTAAGTTGTCTTGTTGCACACCGTTTGGGAGTCCTCTAGATAGACACTTGCTTTTTTTAAAAAAGTTATAAGATTGCTGAATTCTGCAGCAACTATCAGCATCGGGGCTCGTGTAGCATGATCACAGAATGCACACAGCTTTGGTCATACTGCATAAAAACCAAGCGTTGCCTCTATTGACCTCGTTTATGGATGTGAACTCACATGCATGCATCACTGTTGAAAGGTTATGGCAGGTATCAGTTTCATTCTGCTGACATACTTTCTGAAAAGCATATGCAAGCTTGTGGGCATGAACAGCCTAGGGAGAAGTGAAATCAACATGGCACTATCCATTGAAAGCAACGTTGACACCACTGGCAAGATTCCCCTATGGATGAAGGAGGAGGTTTGAACTCCTAGAAGGGAAGGGCCATAACCCCGTGGTAGAGCATCAGCTTTGCATGAAGAACCAGGGTGTAGGGAGTTCACCAGCAGCCACGGGACAAGCTCAACTGACGCCTTCTCATGGTGATGTGTATGTGCTAGTGTGTACTAGCACATGCCAGCCACACACGCTACATAGGGTGCTATATACAAGGGAGGGTGCCACCAATGGCAAGACGGGTGTGCTGTCCTTTAGCTTGTTGCACTCGGCATACCATTTGGGTCAGGGCAAATGTGTCCTTTCTCTGCCCTGCTCCGAGCATGCAGACACTGTAGACAATACCGAGTGGGATGGACATATTCATAGAGTTAAGTCTTGGCAGCCAGTGTGGTGTAGTGGTTAGAATGCTGGACTTTGACAGGGGAGGCCCAGGTTCAAATCCCTACCAAGGTGAAACTGGGCCAGTCACCACTCCTTGAACAAACCTATTTCACAGGGTTTGGGGAAAGATAACAGGAGCGGCCCCATGTACCAACCTGAGTTCATCAAAAGCAAAGCAGAACAAAAATGTAATCAATAAAATAAAAGTTTATTTTTAAAAAAATGGAAATCAGTCTTAGGGGATATCAGCTCTCCCCACAAAGGGAAATAATCTCATTCCCACTATAACACGTGTTCAGCACAATTCCATAAAGAATTAAGAGGTGGCCTTTCCTGCAGCCTTACATTCTAATGTATGTTTGAAATGATATACACAAGAGGAATAGAAACTGGTAAACAGGATGGTAATACGTCAAGAGTATAAAAAGGTACACAGACCAAGATACAAGATTTATCCTGAGCAATGTTTCCTACTTCACATCCCCTTACTCCATAATTTTTTAATAGGAAGGAAGGAAGATGGAAGGGATGAGAATGAATAGACTGCAGGCTATTTTTATTTTGCAAGACCGTTGAAAATCTGGTTGTGTTTATGATTCAAATGGGATCTTGATCTCATGGGATTAAGAAAAATTACAGAAAGTTGCATATGTATGTTTGCGGTCTAAAATGATCTCTCTTTTTTTGGTAGCATATGTAAAGTTGATGATTTGAGAATGTATTCATAAGGAATCTTATATCTGTATATGAGTTTTTGAAAAAAAAATTAAAAGAATGGATAGAACAAGAAAAAGATGGGGAGAAAGGGGAAACAGGAAGGGGGAAATGAAAGACACAAAAAAGGTCATTCACACAATCAAAGGAGAGCGGGAAGCTTGAGGGAAGGCAAGAGCCTACCTGCCTTCTCCCCATATGACCAGAGCCTGAACAAGCTAAGTTCAGACGAGTGGCAGGGTGGCAAGGAAGCCAGACTACTGGGGACTCCACATATGCACTGCATGAGCAGTGTCGTGCCTTGGGAAGGCTCCCTGATGCCAAGCCACTCCTTCCCCCCAGGCTCTATTGCCAAGATGGCAGCTGGCAGCCCAGGAACAGCTGCTAGCATTGCGAGAGCCCACACGACCAGGTAGCGAAGTAGGAGGCGTGTGCTTTCCCTCCTACCTCACTTTTAGCCTGGGTTGAAAAGCAGGGCTACCCAAGGGAGGAGCAGCAGGATTGGGAGTGATCCCTGCACTTCACATGACCAGTCCTACCTGGGCCAGCCCTGTTCCACCCACAGAGGGCTGATGGTGAGGATGCCTTCAGTGAGAGAGGCAGTAGGAAAAATGGAGGTGCCTTGCAAAGGATAGGAAGGAGGAATCACAATATGATTTTTGCATAACGTTATAAAGATTGAAAGGAAACAGTATTTTTTAAAAAAGATAGTAGCTTTCTCTCTCTATTTCTTTTAAAGTAAACCACCTACTTCATAGGCCCATCTGTACAAAAACTTCTCTTTTTTTGCACAGCCAAAGATGTGTCCAAATGCATGTTCGAAAGCTGGATTAAATGGATCTTGGCATGCTTTATTCTGTCTTCAGCAGCAGCCAACCAAGTGCTTCTGGAAGCTCACAATCAGGGCATAGAGCCAACATCCTTCCCTCATTTGTACATTTGTTTGGAGACTGGTGACATACTGCTTCTGAACATGGAGGTTCTAGTCATCTACCAATGGCTAACAGCAGTTGACAAAATTATCTAGGTATGAACTAGTCTAATCCTGTTAAAGCTATTTAGGCTAGCAGGCATCACCATATCAGCTCAGCAATGAGGCTCAGTATGTAAGCAGCACGTGAACATATGCCTTGAGACAGACCACTGGTCCAGCTATCTCAGTATTGTCTGCATTGACTGGCAGTGACATTCTAGGGTTCCAGGAGTCCCTATCACTATCACCCCTGAGCACTAACCCTCCCCTCATAGAAGAGGTCCTTGCCCCCACTTTAACACTGAAAACCTGATCATGCAAACCTCTCAGGGGATGAGGATGCAGATACTCCCTGTAATTCCAACTGCCAGGAAAAGAAAGATGCAAGAGAAAGGAAGTGTACCAGCAACTGTGTGTGTATGCACAGCAGGGTTTGGAAGAACCTCAAATGCATGTCAGAACTTTCCTACAACCTCTCCCTTCCAAAGGAGCAAAGAGGACTGGAAATAAAGCCCAGGTTGTTGAAGGTTGTGCCTCTCTGTCTTGCCATGGAAAGATCGGCACAAGAATGGTCAGCTGGTTGAACTTCCCCTACAGATGCCCCACCTGGAGCAGAGCGTGCAGATATGTTCTTGGACATCTCCTCCAAGTTAACCCACTGTCCTGCCAGCACTGGGGCCTCCGTCCACTGGCCCAAGAACAGGGAGAGGGGAGTTAATGACGCTTCTTTCAGGATGGGAATTGAGATAATGAACGAGAAGCTGCCAAGGACAAGGGGCCCTGACCTCGAGCAGAAAACGGAGCTGCCTGGCGCTGTGCTGAGCAACAAGGGCTGCTCTCTGGGCCCTCTGGCGTAGCTTGAAATAAGCCATGGCAGATTTAGCAACTGGCTTGCCTGGGCTGCCAAGGCATATATCAAGGAAATGCCTTAATACCAAGTGAGTTCAAGGGTCCATCTCGTCCAGGGCTGCACAACTTTGGACCTGCTGTTGTTGGACTACAACTCCTAGGGTCCCCAGCCACAGAGGCCAATAGCCAGGGATGGTGGGAGCTGTAGTCCAACAACAGCTGTAAGGCCGAAGTGGTGCAGCTCTGATCTGGTCTCAGTATTGACCTTTCAGAGAAGCAGCTGCTCCAACTGTGGGGTGGGGTGGGGTTGTTCATGGACTTGTTCTAGATAGAATTATGCCCAGACACAGGACAGACTATCCCCAAAATATCCCCAATAGAGATCTGTCTTTCCTTCCTGGGATGTCTTTCCTTCCTGGGATGTGCTCAAGAAACGTTGATTCCACAACCTCTCTGGGCAGCATACTAAATCGTTATACTGCTCTTATAAAATCAAGATTTCTCCCCCCTCCACCACATCCTTTTGTGTTTACCCTAAAGCTGTTTTACTGTAATCTAATCCCTTCACCTTCCTATTCTCAGATGACAGAATGAACAAACGTTCCTTCTTAAATATTTTTAAGTACTTGAGGGGGGGGGGGAACAGTCAACATTTTTTACCTCAATCTTATCTTTTAAGAACAAGCATATCCGCTTATTTAGGCTTTTCCCCTTCTAGATCATCTTCACAGCTTTCCTCTGAATTCCTTTCTACTTGTCAACATCATTACTGAACTCAACACGGCACTACAATCAGGGCTTAAGGGTTCTGCAAACAAAGATAATACCACAATGATAACCTGCATAAAAAGATGTATCCTCCTCCTTAAAGAAAACATTTTGTATTGAACCTGGCACAGTGTGCAGATTTATACCTGCAGCTTACACCAAGTAGTATTTAATTACTAGTTTGCTGTATTCACACATACAAAAGTCTCTGAGGTCGCACACGACCTCAGGTGTAAACTCCCTAGGGCTGGGGTAGGAGGGAGAGGCAGGAACTCAGCTGCCTTCCTCAGCAGATGAGCGGCAGCCATCTTGGATTCTGCTGCACTGTGCCCCCATACGCGCAGCAGCAGCAGCCATAGCTGAGACTGAGAGGAAGAAGTCCTCCCACATCTCAGTAGAGCAGCCACTGCACTTGACATGGCCACTCCTTCCCCCCAGCTCATTGCCCAAAATGGTAGCAGGCTGGAAGCAAGCTATTAGGCATGTGCATTTGCATGCTGCTGCCGCCAATCAGGGCTGTAGGAAGGAACACTGCAGCCCTGTGCGGCTGTTTCTAAAACAAGCGCCGGCAGGGTTGGGGGAGGGGGGAGCAGGTAAAGTGCTCCTTACCTGTTTGTTAAAGACACACACATACATCACCACCTATCGAGCTAGCTCCAACGCTAGTGTCTGAACAAGTTCCGCACTCTGGAAAGGGAGCGCTGAACTGGTTCATGCACATCCCTAGAAGTCATCTACCCAGCAACGATTGTACAGACGATTGCCCACAGAGGTAAAACAAGCCCATGGTTCATACTACCTTGGTAAGATGCCGGGTACAAAAGGCAGGCCCCACAGGTCTGGAGCAGCCGGCAGCAGAAGGGTCCCAGCCCTCCAGACAACACAAGCTGAATGCCCTCAGTGGCTGACATCCTAATGAAGCACCCATGGAATGGGAAAAGCACTGGTGCTTCTGCAACATTCAACTAAGTCCACTCCACTGCTAGCTCAGTGGTGGGGCAGCAAGTAGACGATCTCCACTTTCCCAGGAAGAGTTCTGTGCCACCCTGAAAAATATGCCCCTGAGGATCACAAAGGCGGCTTTTGGGGGGAAAGGAAGTAGTTGAAATTCCACCCCAACACCCCCCAGTGAAGCATTCGTTTGGGACTCTTCAGAAGCACTGGGTGCTAGACTGCTATTGCACCAGTGCTCCGTTAATCAAAATGTCAGCCACTAGGTTTTTTCCTACCAATTAGTAATTAGGGCACTGAAACATTTTGTTTTGTTTTGTTCTACTACCTATCCAGCATTGAAGCACTTAATCCATGTAAAGCCCAGTTTTATTTCTTTATGTTATCAATTATACACATAGGATTGCACCCAAGTCATCCATTTTGTTTAAAGAAAGTACACACTGTACAATCTCAGTGAAGCAGCCTTGTTAAAGACAGGGACAAGTGCCCTTAAGTGTAAGATAACTTACAATTTAATTAATAAAAGGCTAGCATTCATTTATAGAAGGAAAATCCATCTTCATGGAAATATCAGCCAACAGATACAAACGGAAAACAAGATCACGGTCCATCAATATTGCAGAGCACACACACACACACACAAATTCAAGATGTCTTAACACTGATTCCAGCTAGGATTCCACTTCAATGGCATGAGGTCTTTATTGTCAGAAGGCAAACCCCAGAGTTTTTCCCAAAAGGCACACACATCTGCTAATTTTGGACAGAAACTGGAAGGAAAAGAAAAAGTTTTCTTTTCATATAGTTCAGGGCAGGGAGTGGCCTAAATAGCAGAGAAAGTCCTTCAAGTCATAAATCCCATAATCCTCTTGTGCCAGAAATGTCAGTTATTTAGGGCCCAATTTTATGCTTTAAAGCTTCAGTTGATTAATCAATCAACCTATTGAAGCTTGCAACTGATTATAATCACAAAACTGGTTATAATTAGAGATGTGCAATTTGATTTGACCTCAAATTGATTCGGGTACAATTGGGGGTGATTAAGGGATTCAACCTCGAATCAAATGACCCTCAAAATAAAAGGGCCTGATTTGGGGTTGAAGATAATCACCCCTGATTTGACCAGAATCTATTTGGTTGATTCAAGCACCATTTTTAGACCTGTTTTTCCAGAGAGAACTGGTCTAACCATTGGGGTCAGCGGGTAGATCAGCCCTCTGCTCTGGAGCATCTACCTGCCTCTGAAGACTGGTATACCCAGTAGACCAGTCCTCCAAGGCGGGATGATGCTGCAAGTCTGGAGTGGAGGACTGGTCAACCCATCAACCCCAACTGGTAGACCAGCTCTCCCTGGGAAAATGGGATCATCTTGAGGCCTGTTTTTCCAGCTCTCCCCAGAAAAACAGGCCTCAAAATAGCACTCAAACCACTAAAATTGATTTGATTTTGACTCGTCAAGACAGACAGCCAAGTCGGCCATTTTCAACGAATCAGTTCGAGTTTTTTCAATTCGATAAACCTCAACTCAAATTGAATAACAAAATTTGATTCGTGCACACCTCTAGTTATAATTATATCCACCATCATTCTGTCAGCACCTGTTAAACAAAAAATCAACTCTGTGCCAATAAAAGTCAGATTTGCCCAATTTCTTTTATGTTGCATAATTAATTTAATTTTACCATGTTCATAATTAATTCTGGTCTTGTTGTTCATGAGGAGGGCAAGGAGCAATGTCAGGCCCTGATCCCGGAAATCATAATGAGCAACCTCTTAGGCTCTGAAAATTACAGCAGGAATGGCCTCTGCAGTTTCAAGAATACCTTTGCCACCATAAGGACTAGCAAGTTGTGTTCTTAAAATATGAAGAGTTGAGAATCTCAGGAAGCAGAATTCTGTAAGGCAAAGTGTGCCGTCAAGTAGATTTCGACTCCTGGCACCCACAGAGCCCTGTGATAGTCTTTGGTAGAATACAAGAGGGGCTTACCATTGCCTCCTCCTGTGCAGTCTGAGATGATGCCTTTCAGCATCTTCCCATATCGCTGCTGCCCCATATAGTACCAGCGGGGATTCGAACTGGCAACCTTCTGCTTGTTAGTCAAGCATTTCCCTGCTGCGCCACTTAAGGTGACTCCTGTAGTGACTACCAAGTTTTCCAGAATCACAGCATACATATAGCCTGTTTGCAATATTCAAAAACAGATGAACCACAAAATATTTCAAATATAGCTGTTGAATACTAACTACCAAAAGATCATGAGGTCTTCTTAGAAATAATCAAGACCAACACACACTCTCCCACAAACATGTCAGTAGTGCTGGAGGGCACGGAAGACAGAACCTGTGGCATGGGAGCTGGCATTCAGAAAAGTGTGTGGTATGCGTGCAGCATTATAGGAAATGGGCATCATACATTCAGTTTCCAGGATCCAGCATCCCTGTAGCTGGACATAATGTGTTAAAAACAAGCGATTGCCTGATTATTTGTTCTCTTGCAGGCCACTTACACTGGAAATCAAAAACGAACCAAAAAAACACCAGAATGAACAGAAATTGGCACAGTTGTGCACAATCCGGTCGAGATTAACACTACTGAAACCATCCTACTGATTTCAACAGAAGAGTTTAGACACTGACTTATATCACTCCTATTTAAATCAATGGGACTTCAATGTTTAACTCAGTGCTTAACAAATCCAAGGTACCCCCCGCCAAAAAAAAAACACCCAGCTGTGGCACCTAGTCAGAGGTAGAGTTATTTAATAAAATATGTATTTATTATTTACTGAATTTTTATACCGCCCTTTCTAATTTGGCTCAGGGTGGTTTACAAGCAAAACAAAAACAGTTAAAATCAATCAACAGTTAAAACAAAAAATTTAAAATACTATAAAAAATCAATTAATTAAAAAAAAAAAACAACCCTAAAAAACCCAGTACTTAAAAAACCCCTTACAACAATTTTAAAACCCTGGAAGGCCAGGCCAAACAGATTAGAGGTGTGCATGGAGTCGCGGAGCTGTGGTACGGCACTGGGGTGGGGGTTCCTTTAAGGGCAGGGGGAGGGTGTACTTTACCCCTCTCGCCGCTTTCCCCCCTCCAGTGCATGTATTTTAGTCAGCAATTGGGGCGGCAGGATACCTGACCGCCGCCCCTCCCCCCACTCGGCTGCAAAAAGCTTCAAGAAGTCTTTTGTGCATGCGTACATCTCCACGACGTGTGCGTGGCCACACACACACGCGCATGTCGCAGAGACGTGACATGCGCACGCACAAAAGGCTTCCTGAAGCCTTCTGCAGCCGAGCGGGGGGAAGAGGCGGCGGGCAGGTATCCTGCCGCCCCAATTGCTGACTAAAATACATGCACTGGAGGGAGGAAAGCGGCGAGAGGGGTAAGTACACCCTTCCCCCCCACCCTTAAAGGAACCCCTACCCCAGTCCGCCCGAACCGCCCATGTCTGGACCAGTCCGGAGGCCTATAGAATGGCTTCCAGACCGGTCAGAGCACATCACTAAAACAGATGTCTTAAGGGCTCTCCTGAAGGTCAATAAAGAGTTCAAATTACAGATTTCTGCAGGGAGTGCATTCCACAGCTCAGGAACAGCTACAGAGAAGGCCCATCTCTGAGTTGCCACCGGACGTACCGGTGGTAACTGGAGACAGACCTCCTCAGATGACCTTAACGTGTGGTGGGGATCCTGCAGAAGAAGGTGCTCTCTGAGGTAACCTGGACCTAAGCTGTTTAGGGCTTTAAAAGGTAATAACCAGCACTTTGTATTTTGCCCGGAAACATATCGGCAGCCAGTGCAACTGTTTCGAAACAGGCATAATATGGTCTCTCTGAGTTGCCCCAGAGAACAATCTGGCTGCCGAATTTTGAACTAACGGAAGTTTCCGAACTACATACAAAGGCAGCCCCACATAGAGCACATTGTAATAGTCAAGTCTGGAGGTTACCAGCTGGTGCACCACTGTTTTGAGGTTGTCCTCTTCAAGGAATGGATGCAGCTGTCGAATCAGCCGAAGCTGATAGAAAGCACTCCTGGCCATGGCCTCCACCTGAAATACCAGGGTGACGCCTGGGTCCAGTATTTATTCATTCATTCATTCGATTTCTCGCTTGGGAGTAGTACTTCCAAGCTATGTACCTGCTCCTTCGGGGGGAATGTAATCCCATCCAGCACAGGAAGATCTAACTCATCCCTCAGATTCTGAGCCCCTACAATAAGCACCTCCATCTTGCTTGGATTCAGCTTCAATTTGTTATCCCTCATCCAGCCCATTACTGCCTGTAGGCAGGCATTTAGAGAATGAACACCATTTCCTGATGATACAGATGAAAAAGAGAAGTAGATTTGGGTGTCATCAGCATACTGATAACACCCAGCACCAAATCTCCTGATGACCTCACCCAGTGGTTTCATGTAGATATTAAAAAGCATTGGTGACAGAATGGAGCCCTGGGGGACTCCATATAACAGCTCCTGCTTTGAGGAGCGACTGTCACCAACCTCCACCATCTGGAATCAACCCAAGAGATAGGAGCGGAACCACTGCAAAGCAGTGCTGTTCCAGGCAGCCCCGTTTTTGTTCTTGGTATCTTACTTGTGAAAGGGATAAAAAGAAGTCCATTTACTCTATCCCCTCACTCACAATGTCCATCATTAAGACCGGTAATTTTGTCAAGTGTCTATTGTCTGGATCCTACATTTTTAGGCTAGCTCATAGATCCAAAGAAAATTGGTCAAGGGCTGGGTTAACTTTGGCTGCACAGGACACAATGTGGGGATTAATATATGTCCTATCAGGAATGCATTCATAACTAAACACCACAGTAGTTGTTAGCAGGGATGATAAGCATTGCGTTTCATGAGGGAACATTTTTCAGGAGCAAATGAAATTCACCCCGAGGATATGTCATTGACGGAAAGGCTGAGGAAAGAGTCTACGTTTAGCTTACAGAACACGGATATGTTTAGTCTAGAAATAAAGTCATTTTTATTCCATGACACATTCAACAACGCAGAGCCATGTAACGGAGACCCTCAGTTTCTACAATGCCACAATGAGGCATCATTGGCAAAGTATAGCCATGCTCACATTGTCTTCCTCCCTCTAGCCTTGCTTGGGACTAAAGGACCCTTGGAAAATAAATTGGAAGGGGCCTTGTCCAGATGGAGTACACCAGGAGCAGGTGCAAAGCGAAACCTGAAAAAGCCGTTTCCATGCATGGACCAGCTGCAAAGGTAGGAGGAGATCATTGCAGGTGGAGAACGGCCTGATATGGGCAGGGAGGGAAAGAGAGCCCTCATCAGGTTCCACCCTGAGGAACCTGCCCTTCCTCCTACACAGCAATCCATTATCGCTGCTCTTATACGATTGCAGCAAAGGAGAGATTTGTTCACAGCATCCTTATCTGCCGATCACCAAGATCTCAGCCAGCTGGGACAAAAGCGACTTGCCCTTCAGAAAGGCACCGTGCAGGGCTGGGCCAAAGCCTTCCCTCACATACTCACCTGGTATAACCTATCATTTGCACACTAATGCTTGTAATGTGCCAAGTGATGTGCAGTTGTTATGCAAGGCTCACTGTCTGAGGCTCAGTTGGTGGGGGGCGGGCCCCAATTTCATCACCTTGGGATTTCAGAGTCAGGTAGCCAGTCATTGACATGCGCTGCTAACAAAATCAGCATTGTAACATGCCAGTGATTTTTAAACAGGGGTTACTTATCAGGGCTTCCCCACAGAGAGAAGCTTAACGGAGACAGACAGGCTTCTTTGAAAGACAGAGCATCTTCCATTACTATGTATGGTTTTTATATTCTGCCCCTCCTCCAAGGAACTCAGGGTGGTGTCTATAGTTCTTTCCCTGCTCACCCAACTTGTATCTTTACTACCCTGTGAAGTACATTAGGCTGAAAGGTGGTGGTGACTGGACCAAGATTACCCAGAAAGCTTCATGGCCGTGTGGGGATTTGAACACAGGTCCCATTTAAGGAATGGGAGTTCTAACCACTACACCACTATCCATCTTGTCTTGCAGTGTGCAACACTGCCTGAGCTGTCCTAGTGTCAAAGAGGGAGGACACCAGCAAAAGGTTCCCGGCCTGCCATTGACTACACTTGAAACGTCCACGGCAAAAAGACAGGCCCAGGTATGGAAAGATGGAAGCCTAGGACAGGAGGAGGCAGGAGTCTGAAAAGGCAGCAGGCCAAGAGGGTTGGCTGCCTGTGTTCAACGCAACATGTTAATGACTATACCCATGTACAGATCTTTACCTGTGTATACTGCACACTTGTATGCGGGTTGAACATAACATGTGAATAGGGCTTAAGAAATTTTAAGTTTCGGTTCAGTTCCAGTTCACTGAAAAAACCCTCTCCAAACCGGTTTGGGGTTCACATTTGGTTTTATTTATTTATTTATTACATTTATAAACCGCCCCATCCAAAGGATCAGGGTGGTGTACAACAAGTACACTGTTGTACTTTTTTACAACGTTGTACGGTTTTACTTCCTGATCTGGATAAATGTACAAAGAGGTTTCCATTATGTGCAATTCTTGTAGAGACCCAAAGTTTGGTTTTATCCCCTGCTGGGAGCAGGAAATGGTAGCTGTAAGCAGAGTGAATTTTCTAAAGTCTCCAAGTCTGAAGCACTCTCTCAAACAGGGCCCAGAAGACCCAGTAATAGACACAATCCCATAATTTATAGCTCTTCAGCTGAATGAGCTAGACGATCATGAATTTAAAACATCTGGCCTGGAATTAGGCATGTTTATCTCCCTCTTTTCTATGTTTACAGCTGTTATTCTTATCTCTCTTCCCCTCCCCACCCCCAAATTCTTGAACTCATGACTGTTGTTGGGCAACGTGACTTGCTCAACTAACCAGTGGGCTAAGAATAGATGCCATCCATGAAATCACACATATCCGGGACTGGCATGTTAGGAGAGCAGAAAAAGAATGCCGTAACAGGATGTTGGGAGGAAGCCATGTGCAATGCGCATCTTGGAGGCTCTGGAAGGCTGTCACAGGGTTGATGCTCTTGAGTAAGTCTTAGGAGGGTACATGCCTTGTGGAGACTGTGTGTGTTTAAGGCACGACAGTTTGCACGGTTCTGGAAATCAGGGAAGAAAAGACACATGCCCTTCTTTGAAAGCTCTAAGTTTTCAGGGTGGACAATTCCAAATTCCATGCTTGTCTGGCATCTCCTTCGAATACACACAGCCCTGCCGAAGCCAGAAATTCAGAAAGCAGAATCCACAAGCAGCACCACAGAGCTGAGATATAGTTTTGCAAACCAATCCACTTGGACTGTGGCCAGTCTTCTGTGTGGTGACCAGCACTGTTAGCACTGGTACAGGCACAGTCCCCGTAAATCTCCGGGCAGTGAGTCAGCCGTGCGCAGGATCCTCAGGATGGCCTGTCTGGAAGCAGACATCATTCACTCACTGCCAGGAGTGGTTTGTTTCATCTCACTAGTTCAGGGGTGCCCAACTTTGGCCCTTTAGCTATTGCTGGACTAGTTATTCATTCATTCATTCATTAGAACAGCCCTGCTGGATCAGGCCCAAGGCCTCTCTAGTCCAGCATTCTGTTTCCCACAGTGGCCCACCAGACACCTCTGGGCATGCTGTTGGAGGCATACCCCCTCTCCTGCTATTGCTCACCTGCAACTGATATTTAGGGGCATCTTGCCTCTGGGGCTGGAGGTGGCCTATATAGCCCTCAGACTAGTAGCCATTGATAGACCTGTCTTCCATGAATTTGTCTAAGCCCCTTCATTTACTTACTTACAAATATTTGTATCTCACCCCTCCAGTACAATACTGCTTAGGGCACCTCATAGACAATAAAGCAATAGGAAATGAATAAGATTCAGTTTAAAAAACAAGGCCCAGTTGGTGTACACCTTCCATGATTCCCAGCCACAGTGGCCCATAGTCAGGGTTGCAGGGACCTTAGCAGGAGGGCTGAAGCTGTGCACCCCTGCATTTGTGGAGCAAAGTTTTTCTAGCTGTCCCCAATGACCTGGCCAGCCATCAGAAAGCATTTCATCCTGCACAAGAAGCAAGGGCAAAAACACAAAGCTGAAAGAGGGGAAAGCAAAGGACCCCCTCAGATCTTTTCGATACCTATCCACCTTGCACGAGGCAATGATATCAAGCATGAGCTGGACTACAGCTAACCTGCTGTGATTTGGCCTGGGCAGAGAAGCTTGCTGGCAGCCTACTTGGCCAGTGCAAAGGCAGCAGAGTGGGGAAGCAGTTTATGCAACCCACAGATTAAGAAAAAGCTCTTTCCCACTTGAGCTTTTAATATTTTTATTTCTTTAATGTATTATATTTGTACACCACCCCAAATTTCCATCTCTAGGCGGTTTACAGAAACTAAACCCTTAAAACGATTTAAATCCACAAGTCTAGTTAAAAAGCTGGGGTGAATAAATGTGTCTTTAAAGACTTCTTAAAAGTTGTCAGAGATGGGAAGGCTCTTTTTTCAGCAGCAGGGAGTACATTCCAGGGTCTCGAGGAGGCAACACACACCCCTGTGTAGCCACCAGGCAAAACTCTCTGGATGATCTCAATGGGTGATGGGGCTCATAGCAAAGAATACATTCTCTTCAATACCCTGGGCATAAGGTGTTTAGGGCTTTATAGGTTACAACCAGCACCTTATATTTTGCCTGGAAACTTTTTGGCAGTCAATATAGTTCTTTTAATATAGAAGTAACATGGTCTCTCCGAGATGACCCAGAGACCAACGTGGCTGCCGCATTGTGTGCTGACTGCAGTTTCCGGACTACGAACAAAGGCAGCCCCAATTAGAGCACATTGCAGTAGTCAAGTCTGGTGGTTGCCAGCATATGTACCACTGTTCTGAGGTCATTTATCTCAAGAAATGGATCCAGCTGGCATACAAGCTGAAGCTGATAAAAGGCACCTCTGGCCACTGCTTCAACCTGAGATACCAGGGAGAGGTTTGGATCCAGAAGCACTCCCAGACTATGTACCTGTTCTTTCCGGGGAAGTGTGACTCCCATCCAGAACCAGCAGATCAAAATCGTCTCCTGAGTTCCAACACCGAACAATAAGTACCTCCACCTTGTTTGGATGGCTATAAGAAGTGGCAGGTAGCTATTATTAGGAGACATCTTTCTATCTGGAAAAAGTTCCAGTTCTCTGCTTACTCTGCCTTCCCCAGCCCATTATTCCATTATCAACCCTTAGCCCAGGGGTTCTCAAATTTGGGGCAATATCACTTTTGTATTCTATATACATCAGGTCTTTTTTTTTTTTTAAGCACATCACTAGTAGAGAGTAATCTGCTCAACTTGCTGACAGCAGCCTCTCTGATCAGTTTATTTTTAAAGACATCACTCTTTATTGCACATACATGTCTTTGAGTGCTTCACATGTGTTTGATCTGAACAAACAGGGCTACTGGTAGAGAGTATTTCTGCACGAAGCTGAGTCAGGAGGGGAAGACAGCATTTTGCGTGCTCTCTGTTAATTGGAATATGCAGGCACTACTGGTCAGAGGAAAGCAAAACCTGTTTCAGTGGCGCGGGGGGAGTGTGTGTGTAACCGAACTCTGGCTAAACATATACACAAGCTGGCAACAAGGGGTCACACACAGCTCAGTGACAAAGCACATATTTTGCATGGAGAAGAGTCCACGTTCAGTCCCCGACATCCCAGGCAGCAGAATTGGGAAGATCTCAGCTGGAGACACCAAGGAACTTCTGCCAGTCAGAGCAAAGAAGCACTGGGCTCGTGGGCTAATGGTCTGACTCAGCAGCAGGCAGCCTCATATGCTCAACATGCCGGCAACTTGCCTCTGGGCCACATCTCAGTCCCTGATGCACCTGCCACGCTGCAGGTGCTGAATGCTCATTAAACACAGCAAAATAAGGAATATTTCTCAAATGATCAGAGTTCCCTCAAGAGCAGTTGTCTTGCAGTGCTCAGTTTCTTTCAGCATCCAGCCCTCTGCCACTGGAAAGAAAGCAGCCAAGGGATAGCAACCAGTTCTGATCTCCCAAGGAATACAGGATTGCTGGCCCACACTTGAATGGCCCGTTTCCCTGATTCAGCTCATAGCATCAGCTGCCATTCTTTGCAGGGCACAACACAGCCCCCGCAGCCTTCATGATAGCTGGAGATGTGCAAATGTGGTGCTAAGCATAGATGTGCAAACATTTCAGAATATTGTTAGGGCAGATTTGTCATCCCAGGCACCAGGGAGTCATGGCACCTAGAAATTTAACCGCGACACCTAGGCCAGAATATTCAGAGGTAAAGTTATTTAATAAAATCTTTATTTGTCCCAGGCGGCCATGCTCCTGTTCTAAATACTTTTGGGCTGTTTCCTAGATCCAAAGAAAATTTGTCAAGGCCTGTGTTAGGGCTGCAGGCTGTTTGCCAGCTTCCACATTTCAATGAGCCGTTTGTTTGTTTGTGAGTCACTACCAGCTTTCAGATCAGAAAAGCCATCTTGCCGGTCTGTCTGCTTTACTCACATGGGATTGCGGGGGCGGGCGGGGGGGGCGTGTTTCAACAACCTCATTTGTTCAAGTGACCCATAGGTACCAAAGTCCCTTCTAGCAGATCCTTCTACTTCAGTGGTTTTCAAAGTTCCTCCTTTCAGGGAACCCCTTTCCCCAAGAATGTACTGGTCAAGGAACTCTTGAAATTGTGCATTGCAGAGGATTCTGGAAGCTGTTTTATCTCCAGGGCACACATTCAGTTCATGCAGGGTACTGGCAACTCCTGTTCGATTTCACCTATATTCAGACATTATTCAACACAGGCTGCAGTTAGCCTCTGAAAACACATCGAAAATCCTGCCCGGCGTGTCACTCACCGATTTCCCCCAGTATGTCCCTCACGCTTACAGCATTTGTCTGAAGAGACATCCCAATCACAGAAATGCCTGCCATCTGGATGGGGCTATTGTCCAGCACGAAAAGAGTGTGTGCTCTAGAACATAGGTAATACTCTTCCGTGGCCACAAATTTCAGGAAGACTGTCTGCCATTACTGATCTGTTCATTGGGGAATCCCCTTGTGAACCTCAGGATTATCCATAATATATTGCAAAAACCACTGTCTACTTATTTTCTTCTTGAGCTGCCATCAGGAAACTTTCCCATCATCAGGAAACTTTCCCATAAGGCTGCCAGCTCCTGAACCTTAGAGAGCATTTGCATCTTTAAAAATTGCACCAAAAGAACAGTTCTTTGAGCTTCTCTTATCACGACAGCACTGCCATGAGAGAAGCCACACTGGATTATATGCTGCCTTCTGCACAGCTCTTAAAGATGCAGGAGCTCTATCTGGCATGGACTTTGGTCCCCCTAACTTAGCTGCTATGTACAATGCTTACATTTACATTAGAACTTAGAACATAGGAAGAAGACAGACAGCTGCCTTATATTCTATTAAGTCAGACTATTGGCCCATCTAGCTCAGTACTGTCTACACACACACTGGCAGCAGATCTCCAGCGTTTCAGGTAAGCGTCTCCCCCAGCCCTACCTGGAGACGCCAGGGAGTACAGGTGAAACTCGGAAAATTAGAATATCGTGCAAAAGTCCATTAATTTCAGTAATGCAAATTAAAAGGTGAAACTGATATATGAGACAGACGCATTACATGCAAAGCGAGATAAGTCAAGCCTTAATTTGTTATAATTGTGATGATCATGGCGTACAGCTCATGAAAACCCCAAATCCACAATCTCAGAAAATTAGAATATTACATGGAACCAAGAAGACAAGGATTGAAGAATAGAACAATATCGGACCTCTGAAAAGTATAAGCATGCATATGTATTCAGTACTTGGTTTGGGCCCCTTTTGCAGCAATTACTGCCTCAATGCGGCGTGGCATGGATGCTATCAGCCTGTGGCACTGATGAGGTATTATGGAAGACCAGGATGCTTCATTAGCGGCCTTCAGCAATTCTGCATTGTTTGGTCTCATGTCTCTCATCCTTCTCTTGGCAATGCCCCATAGATTCTCTATGGGGTCAGGTCAGGCGAGTTTGCTGGCCAATCAAGCACAGTACACTGTATACTTTTCAGAGGTCCGATATTGTTCTATTCTTCAATCCTTGTCTTTTTGGTTCCATGTAATATTCTAATTTTCTGGGATTGTGGATTTGGGGTTTTCATGAGCTGTATGCCATGATCATCACAATTATAACAAATTAAGGCTGGACATCTCGCTTTGCATGTAATGCGTCTGTCTCATATATCAGTTTCACCTTCTAATTTGCATTACTGAAATTAATGGACTTTTGCACGATATTCTAATTTTCCGAGTTTCACCTGTAAACCTGGGACCTGCTGCATGCAAAGGAGATGCTCTTCCACTGAGCCAGTGTTTCTCAACCACCGGTCCGCGGGGATCGGTGCCAGTCCACGAGGCATTGGGTACCGGTCCATGAGGCATCACTAATAAAAATCATCCCCCCACAAAAATAACCCACCAATTTCGGGCCGGCAGGAGCTCTCCAGAGCTCATTTCCAGGCAGCCCTCGCTGCTGGATAATGTTCATGAGGTCTGCCTGGAAATGTGCTCCAGAGAGCTACCCAAAATTGTTTTTTGGGGGGTGCCTGGGGGTGGGGGTGACCCCCTTGCTAACTGCTGGTCCGGGAAACTGCGCACAAATAATGTACCGGTCCATGACTCCAAAGTCATTGAGAAACACTGCACTAAGCAATGGCCCCATTCTCGAAGGGGGATATCTTACATGCAGTCACCCATCCAAATGCACACCAAGGCAAACCCTGCTTACCAAAGGGGACAATTAATGCTTGCTACCACTCCATCGAATGGTGCAGCGGGGAAATGACTTGACTAGCAAGCCAGAGGTTGCCAGTTTGAATCCCCACTGGTATGTTTCCCAGACTATGGAAAACATGTATATCGGGCAACAGCAATATGGGAAGATGCTGGAAAACATCGCCTCATACTGTGCGGGAAGAGGCAATGGTAAGCCTCTCCTCTATTCTACCAAAGACAACCACGCAGCTCTGTGGTCACCAAGTGTCGACACCAACCCGACAGCCCACTTTACTTTACCACAAAACCAGCTCTCCTCTCCTTAACTTTATATTACTTTAATATTATACCCCACAGTAATCTAAACATTGGCATGTTTCCTCAAAGATTTACTCCAAATTCAGATTCTTAATGCAGATTTCAATCAAGGGTTCTGAATTAAGAGATAAATGACAAGCTACGGGCATTTGATACAGGAAACAAAGAATGCTGTTTTGGAGCACCCTTACCTTACCTTAGTTTTCCATTTTTAAAAGAGTGCCTGACTAAATTACTTCAAAGATGACTAAATTACTCAACAGAAGTTATATTGAAATTAAGTAGTCATTTAGAGAAACTTCTGAGTAACATTCTGGATATCATCCACTGTCCTTAACTTCTCATTCTAAGCATCAACAAGTTGAACTATGTTGTGAATTATTATTCACATTATTCATTTTATAGCACTTTTTCAATATACAGAGCAATTCACACTTCTTACCTCAATTGTTTTCAGAATCGTTTTAAGAGAATGATTCAGCTGAAGAAATTATGACTTGCTTATTACCACCCAAGGAGCTTCATGGCCAAGTAAGGACTGGAATTCAGGTCTCCCAACATGAAATCCAGCCTCCTAACAACATTGTGAACAGCCCCATGGAGAGCCATGGAAGGAGTCTGGTTCAACATTTTCTTCCTCCTTGCTCCCTCTGTTCTGTAAAAGTGCACTTGAGGAGAACTTTCACAGAGCAGAGATCACTGGTAGAACAATTGCTTGGTCCATTGGTAGACCATGTGCTTTGTTTGGAGAAGGTTCTAGATTTAACTTCCAGCATCTCCAGCCAAAAGATGATAACAACAGGGCTGAGATGTTAACATTCCTCCCTGAGACCCCGAAGAACTGTGGATGAAAGGTCTTACTGAGTACAAATGAAAGGACAGACAAAGGAGGCATGCAGCCAAGATATAGGATACTGCACTTTACGGATTTTTTAAATTTATAATATATTTATACCCTGCCCCTCCTGCTTGGGGTGGCTCACAACAATAAGATAGATACAAGATACAATAAAAGTAATAAAATCAACTAAATTAAACAAAAATGTTTAAAAACCACAATCATTATTAAGTTCAAATTAAAGGTTATTTTAAAAGCTAAAAACTGAGAATTATAAAAGGCTAAAGAATCTACCAGATAAAACCAAAAAAATGGAGCATTTAAAAACCTCCTTAAAAAGGTGTGTTTTAAGATGTTTTTTAAAAACAGTGAGGCAGGGAGCATGGCGAAGGTCTTCAGGGAGGGCATTTCAAAGCTGAGGGGCCACAGCCGAAAAGGCCCTGTCTCTAGTCCCCGCCAATCAGATCTCTGTCAGTGGCGGGGCCATGAGCAGGGCCTGAGATGATGAGCGGAGGGCCCTGGCAGATTCATATGGGTGAATGCGGTCTGACAGATACCCCTGGCCCCAAGCCATGTAGTCAGATATTTAAAAGAATTTCCTAAGAGTAAGAGGTGTTTGGAAGTGGAACAGACTGTCTCAGGATGGAAGTGGTGGGCTCTCCTTGACTGGAGGTTTTCAAAGAAAGGCTGGACAGCCATCTGTTGGGGATGCAGTAGCATTCTCTGCACTGGGGTGTGGGGGTGGACTAGATGACCTCCACGGACCCTTCCCGCTCTAAAATGTTATTTTTTGCTGGCAGTAGTACGGTTTGAGGAGAAAAGGAGTAGGTGAGGAGTTGTGTTCCCTCTAAGGCTTGCGCATATGCATGTGCACACAAGTTTTTTTAATGTCCGCTCAGTTAATTTTAGATCCTGCTCAGGTTGATTCAGGAAGGCCCCATTCTGAATGCAAGTGCGTACACACTGCCTTGATACTGCCGCCCAGAACAAAACTCATTCTGAGAATAGACGGGGGGTGGGGGATTAGAGGGAACCCTGGTGAGGAGGGGCACATGACAGCTTGAACCAGCGTTCAAAATGTGTAGGTATGAGTAGGTTTTGTCTGCCAGTTCAGCTGTGAAGACAGGCTGGCAGCACAGCTGAGGAATACACTTCAAGCCCTTCTTTTATATGGCATCTGACATCTTCTTAAGGCAGTTCATCTATCAGCCACTCATTGTTCTACGTCTGAGATGGCTGCTGTCTATCTACCCCCCCCCCGCCCAGCTCCAATTCCCTTTTTGGGGTTTCAATCCCCTCTGTTCCACACACACTAGACTACAATGTTGTCGGGGGGGGATGCCTCATTTCCCCCACACTCGCTAGCAATTAACCCCTTCCCAGGCAAGAGCACCCATAAAGAGGACAGCCAGAGCCACCACCACAGATTTGGAGGTTGGGTGGGCCTGACCCCAATTCTCCTCCCACACACTGCGATACCTTCCTGCCTCAGAATAGGGCAACAACAAAGGAGGGGAAACCCAGCTCTACAGGGGCAGCCACCCTGCGTACCTGCCGAGAAGCTGCCTGGGCCAGTGGTGTGGCTGATCACAGCAGCACCTGCAGCCTTTATATATTGCCCTGCATAAAGCAGGCCCCTCCCTCCAGGGTGCATACCAGGCCCAGAAATATACAGCCACCAGTCCCATCTCCCTCCCCTCCACACCCTCATCATCAGGAATACTTTATTCCAGTATTCAGTACTTCAAAACATTCTTTATAGTATTTCATTTTTATAATTCTTAGTTTTCCGCTTTCTAAATAACTTAACTTGAAGTTTTAAAAGTCAAGTCTGATTGTGGTTTTAGCTTGGGTTTTTAACTTGTTTAATTTGGTCAATTTTATTAGCCTGATTTTATATTGTAACTATTCTGTAAATGTTGTGAGCCGCCTCGAGCAGTAGTGTACTGGAGGGGCAGGGTATAAATATTTCAAATAAAATACATGCATACATAAAATACAACTCTGTAATTTCTCTTTACTTTTGTCCCATTTGAATTTCCTACTTGTAAGCTCCCCCCACCCATGCCACATTGCTTGTGCATTGTGTACAGCACCCAGTGCATCCACAGCTTTAAGCAGGGCAGTCAAGCGAGAGCAAGAAGAGGCAAACAGGATTAAACAAATTCATGGAGGAAACCTCTTCCAGAGACAGAGGCACTATCTCTCTGAATAGCAGAGGCAGGGGACACAACAAGAGGAGGGCCAACATTTTCATGCACCGTTTGTGAGCACTCTAGACGCTTTCGCACAGAGAATGATACAGGAAATGGACCTTGGTCTGATTATTATTACTATTAATACAAATATTTATACACCATTTTTCAAATGACCTTTTACGTTCTGAAAAAGCAAACTATGACGGGCCGGAACATGAAGGATAGGTTTAGATGGCAGATGTCTGGGTTGTCAATTATTTTGCATCAGGAACAAAACATTAACTGCTACGAAAGATGATATCACCTACAGAGTCACTAATGCAAGTTAGCCCTATGGCTCTCAGTCCTGTGCTGCATCCCATCTCGCAAATATCTGGGACTAGCAAAATAACTGCTCTGTGACAACCATACCAATTGGGAAACCTCCAGCTCTCCTTTGTAATTTCTCTCAATAAGGATTAGCAGAGTCTATGAAGGAATTTAATCCCTATTAAATGCATCCCCATTTGTGAATGCTGACGGAGGGAAGTTGCTTTGCATCCTGTGTAGACAAGTCGGTGTTCTCAGACAAGGGCACACAGCTTCCTCCCCCCCCCCTCCAAACCTCATTCCTCACCTCCTTCCTTGGCTTTGAGCCACTCATACTGATGAGCTTCTGGATTAGAGAGGAGATGAAGGCCTGAGGGTGTGGGGAGGGGGAAACATAGCTGTCGAGAGAACACAAATAGAACTCTTTTCTAACCCACCCACCCACCTTCGTCAAATGCTTGGGAAAGCAGATATTTAAAACTGTGTGGAAAGTGAAACAAAAATTTATGTTGTCTAATATATATCTATCTAATCCCCTCACAAAATTTGTCCAGATGGCAGCTGTCACACTCAGACTGAACGCTGAGGAAGTGGTAAAACAATTATAATTAAGATATTGGCTCGGGTCAGAAATCATAACTTGATCCTCCAAATCATGTCTTGAAAAGATAGGAACACTGTTCCCTCTAACAGGGATTGCCAGATGTTGTTCACAACAACGCCCAGCATCCCCAGCTGCAATGGCTTTTGGCTGGGGATTATGGGAGTTGTAGTCAACAACATCTGGAAATCCTTGCTAGAGAGAACACTGCATAGGAAGTTGTATTACACTGAGTCAGACCATTGGTCCATCCACCTCAGTATTGTCTATACCAGGCCTGTTCAACTTTGGCTGCCCAGCTGTTTTTGGACTACAACTCCCATAATCCCCAGCCACAGTGGCCAATAGCCAGGGATTATGGGAGTTGTGGGCCAACATCTGCAGGAGGGCCAAAGTTGAGCAGCCCTGGTCTACACTGACTGGCAGCAGCTCTCCAAAGTTACAGGTAGGAATTTCTCCCAGTCCTACCTGGAGAGGCCAGGGAGTGAACTTGGGACATTCTACATACTGATCTACCAGTGAGTTACAGCCTCATTCCCTAAGGCAAGTATCTTACAGTGCTCACATGCAATCTCCCATCCAAATGCAAACCAAGGTGGAACTTGCTTAGCAAAGGGGACAATTCATGCTTGCTACCACAAGACCAGCTCTCTTCCCATGGGAACATGCCATGAACTCTCACATCCTCCCTCTCACACCCATTCCCTGCACTAGGGAGTGGCTGAGTCTGTGGCAAGTTCCTATTTCTGCAAACCATGGTTTGTCCAGACTGAACTAGTGATTACAGCTGACAGTACCCACAGTAGGGATGTGCAGAAGTGGTTCGTAATTAGGCTGGTCCACGGCAAACAGGACTGGTTTGAGCGGTTCAACCACAAACTGCTTTAAGATGGTTCGACCGAACCAGTTCGAGGAGTGGCAGTTCGGTTCGAATTCTGACTGAACCACCAACCGCAAGCAGTCCGTGCACACCCCTAATCCACAGTACATAAGTGAAGTACTTTACTCCTGATGTTAGTACTGGAATAAATCCCATCTACTTGAGAGAGTGGTGTGAAAAAACCCTACCAGCTGTCAGGCACAGGGTACAGACCTCTCATGAGACTGTACCACCTCAGAACACAATGCAAGGGGTGTGTGTGTCATTGCTCGAATAGCCTCCCTGACTTGTTAAATACAGAACGTTTTTAAAACTTGTTTTAGTTTTAAAAAAGCAATCCCTTACATACATTCTGAGGTGATACAGTCCCTCATAGAAAGACTTAATAATGAAAGAAGCAAGTCTTAACATAAAGGTGGAAGGGAAGATTTAGCAATGTTTCACAGAGTTTGAATCTAGTCCTACATGGTTAATTTGGGACAATGCTTCAGAATGCAGACAGAAGTACAAAGCTGAAAACCTGTATATCCAGCAAATATGCCGAGACTTCAACACACACATTGAACTCCATATAGGTATAGGTCTTCCCTGTGCACTTCTGTGGCCATTTCTATAAACAAGGCCCTTCACAGTGAGAATAACACTTTTCCTGTGGCTGAGCTTCATATGTGCTAGGCCATGGCAGCTACCTTCTCATCTCCATTCAAGGAGCGGGTAGGACTAGCCACAGGCAAGCAGGCAACAGCCACCCTAAAAAAAAAAAAAAATACCCAACAACATTTCTGGAGGTTCGCACATCAACCCTGAAACAGAAACACTAAAGTAAAAGAGTGTTAATACAATGAAAAATAAAAGGTGTTCCTTTATTCTGAAGTAGCCAAAGGCAAGACAGGCAAGAGAGGGGATGTCCAGTGATGTCGTGTGCACTGCCCAATCAGTGCCCGTGACACTAGCATCTTACCCTAAACTGAAAGGACCTGCAATAGCTGTGCTATCTGGGAGCAAAGTTCACTTTCCTCAGCAACTCTAGCTCGAGATATATGATTGCTCTTCAAGCGTTATCCCTCTGCAAGAGAAGCACTTGTTAGGTATCTGGATAGCCTCTTAGGCATGGACAACACTGCGCAGGAAAGGCTCAAACAGAGCACCACGTGAGCACTGGAGCACGGTGGAGCTTTTTGGATCAAGAGCTCCATCTAATACTAGGAATCTTAGTTGTCGCCCATCCACATTGTAATATTTTTATCTGTCTGGGAAGCAAATAATACAATTGGCTAGCTGCATACCTTATTCCCAGCTGAGAACTCCCTATATCCTCCCATATTCACTTGATGTACTAAAGATGCAGCTCTGCACATGCACAACAACAAGAAGTGACACTGAGTAACCTCTCTGTTGAAGAAAATGGGGAAATCGATACACTCAAGAGAACCATTTGTGGAAGGAATCACAACATCCGAGAGCCTATATTAGCTGCCCCCAAACAATAAGCTTCAATTTCAAATGCAAATGTTTACCACACTTGCATTTTGCCCTCCTCCAAAGTGCTCAGAGTGGCAAACATGGGGATTATGGCATTTTAATCCTCAAAAATCACCCTATAAGAGAGGTTACAGTTAAGAGTATGATTTGCCCAGGCCTACACATTGAGCTGTATGGCTAAGAAAGCATAGGGACTGACACCAGTCTAAGTCCAGCCTCTTAGCTACCAGTCCACACTGTGGGCCAAACTGGAGATAACAGAGCAGACATGTACGTCAGAATCAGATTGCCACAAATTCCCAATAAAAGAGAGGGCTGGGTTGGGGAGTAGATTCAAAGCACACAGAATTAGCAGGTAAGGAGAGTGGAACCCTTCCCCATCCAGGTTTCCCCTCCTAAAACATGGCTATTTCCCCCTGGTGGGGCTCCCTGAGTGCATGCAAGAGAATGGCGGAAAAATGGCTAGGGAGAAATAGTGTCAGGCAGGAAAATATGGGCAGGGTTAAGACTCATTCCCCACACACTCATGCACACATACTGTGCTTTAAGTCTCCTCACATTCCTGCTTTATAGGGATGTGGCCTAACTTGCGTTAGGCCTTGCTAGCCTCACGTTTAGTGGCACCCTGGCTCTCTCTCTTCAGACATCAGAATAGATGTCAGAAACGACTCTAAAAATGTCTGTAAATTTATCCTAAAATACAAATGATTCACTCCTGTGCATTTGAAATTTCTGGTACTGTTACATTTCTTTTTACAGATTCAGAAGGCTGCTTCAGCACAAAACTGGTTCTGAGGAAAGGCAACTGACCACAAGTCTGGCACAGATTGTGAAGCCAATACCGCAAATACTTCGATCTATTTCCAAGATTTGCATGTGTTTTCCTCTTCAGGGGGAAAAAAAATGGAAAAGGGGAGGCTATGCCTCGAAGAGGCCTAAAATTCAACATCTCTAGGCCCCAGGAAAGTAGACTCCCCAGCTGTTTCCTCCATGTGTGTGTCAATTATTTGCCAGCCCTGCCCAGGCCTACCGGGAATTGCCACAGTTTTTGGAGCAACTGTTTGTTATGCACTCCAGTGCCTCTGAAGAGCATTCAAATGCAGCCCAGCAAATGGCAGCTGGCATGCTCAAGTGGCTTTCTGATCTATTATCCAGGCTATAAATAGCTGCTGGAACCCAGATGCCCGGCTGCTAATGGTTCTTGGAAAGTTCTCAAGCACACCTTGAAGGGGTGGTGCAGGCCAGGAGCAGGTTAACCCTTAGCAGGCCAAGCTCTGAAAACAGCAAACTGTTTTGGAAGCAGAACACTGTAGCCATCTTTACTATCAAGATACTTTTCTCTTTTTTGCAGGGGGGAGAACTATGTGGGAGAGAAGAAGGGCAAGAATAGTGAAAGGACAAGAATACAGCTGGCAATACACTGGGGTACAAATGGGAAAAGACCTAGAATAGCAAAGAACAGGCCTGTTCCTCCCATAACGACAACTTTGAACCCAGCGGTCTATGGGCTATCACGCAGTGCTTCCCTCAGTCTTGCCTACACTGGGTATTTAAAGCAAAGACTGACAAAATATCTACTCCTTTTATGTTGGGCAATCTAATCTAATCTAATCAGGAGTTCTTTACCTGGGGCCCATTGGGAAGAGTCATGGAAATATATATAAATATAAATATAATTAATGACAACTCCCCCAAAACATCATTTATAATCAAATATAGCACATCTTATTTTTCTTGAATTGTAATTATACCTACACTGTTGACAACAGACACCAGAACTGAACAGGCTCTACTGCACCCAGCAATACATATGAAAAGAGCCCAAAGTTACCTCTTGGTAGTTTGCTGCCAGTGATCTCAGGGACCCCACTGAAGTCTCACAGGTCTTCTGCTGCTTCTTCTACAGTCTTATGAAAATATATTATGTAAATAGGGTGGGGTTCCATGGGTAATACTTGAGGATCTGGGGGATCTATAAGTGTAAAAAGGTAAGAACCCCTGCTTTAAGTGGACAAAGTAGGTTAGGTACTGTGCAGTGAAGTGAGTAAAAGTAAAGGCAGGAAGTTTCTGAAACTTTTTAACTACAGGAAACACTTTTCACTGTACCCTGTCTGCCAAGGAACACCTAGGCCCGGACTGTAGCTCGGCCCTCCTGCAGATATTGGTCTACAATTCCCATAATCCCTGGCTACTGACTGCTGTGGCTGGGGATTATGGGAGTTGTCGTCCAAAAATAGCTGGAGGGCCAGAGTTGAGCAGCCCTAACCTAGGCACTGGAAAGGATCCTGGGACACGTTCTAGAACAGGGGTAGGCAACTTTGGCTCTCCAGCTGTTTTTGAACTGAAACTCCCAAGTTGCCTACCCCTGTTCTAAGATGAGCACTCTGCATACCAAGACACTGGCAGTGCTGGCTGGTTCTTCCTGCTGACCCAGGTGAATTGACAGCAGAGTTTAAGACACACTCAACATTACTTCCTATCTGCATGCTCCCAGGGAAGATGGATAACCATGGGCAGACTGCCTCTCGGGCAATTAACCTGCTATTGTCCATCTTCTTATCAAGGTTTACCAAAATACAGTTTGATAGAGGATGACTACCATGGCTGCTTTGTGCAGGGAGGGATGTAAACAGGAAGATTAGCTTTAATTGTTTAGATTGCAGCTCAGGCTTCTCAAAAGTCACTCACCTACTCACCTTTGGAGAATAAGATTAACCTGCAGGTGAGCTATTATAGACTTTTATGTAAATTAGAGTAGAGCAGATTCCCCCTACCCACCCAATATGTAGATGTGTCACATAAAAAACTTGCATTGACATACATGGTCATGTAGGCAAGGAATTTTTCAGGGGTGAGAGAGATTTAGTAATCTTTGCAGACGTATCTACAAGGTAGCTGTAATGGGATAGGGCATAGCCATCAGATTTTAAGATGTTCTGATATAGCACAGATTAAGAAAGCTACACACGAAAATACAAGGCGATGCAGCAAAACCCTTAAATGCTGTTTCTTTGCTCTTGAGTTTTTATACTGCAGAATTAGAAACAAAAAAAAAGGAAAAGAATTTGAGAGAAGGGTAAAAAAAGAAAGAATGGAGAAAACATCGCTCACACAAAACAGCAAGTAAAGTGGAAAAACTGCTTCACTGCAGAATGCGGGTGGGAGACTTGAATGGTTGAAATGATTTCCCCACGGGGCGGGGGGGGGGGATAAGTAAAAAAAAAACAAAAATGAGCATATCAAGACCATCTAGTTTCTATGTTCATATTTTCAATGTGGGGAAGCATTATTCATGTGACCCCTCTGCCTTGCCATCTAAAGTTGTATAATTCAGGAACAGTTATATCATCCAAGAGGCCATTTTTGCCATCAAGGCCTAAGCCACTGAGGAACAAGCAGCTGAAGGCTAACCGGCACTTTACACAGCAGTTCCCAGAAGTATATTGTAGCCCTCAGTACAAGATGCAGCAACCTTACTGATGCTAAGCAAGTCTGGGACTGGTCAGTGCCTAGATGAGAGACTACAGGGGAACCCTATGCACTCTGCTGTTGAAGAAAATGCAGTTAATAAAAATGAATAATCTCCTGATAGACAGGCCACATTTGAAGGGGGGGAAACACATGTGTGTTTATAAACATATGGGGATAGGTGGTGGCTGGACACATGATAGAAGCAGTGATCAGGGGCAGTTCCCCAATGCCCGTCCACTTCCTATTTATACAGACACATGCCTCCCTTCCAACAATGCAGATACAAGGCACCAAAAGACAGGCAGTGAACAAGCAGCAGCCAGACTGAAGTGTATGCAGTGTGAGTTGACCCTCAAAAGGAAACAGAATCACCACAAGTCTTGCCCAACCCTCCTCTTGTTAGAGATTTCAGTATACACTGTCTGAACGGTTTAAAAAACTCCTTTTTTTCATGTTCCCATGATGAAAGCAGAAGCTTTTCAGAAGCAAGCTGCATACTAGATTCCTCCCGCCCACCCTCCATCTCACACACAGCTCACAACCTACACATCCCAGGCTATTAATACCAGCACTGTATAAGACGATTACGAAGAGGAAAGTTGGAGAGAGTTTTCCGCTGTTTCACCCATTCTTGGAAATGCTTTCACAGGGCTTAGCAAATTTAACTGTCTTGTGGCGTGCAAAAGCAATCAGCCCTTTGGAGGTCTCTTCGGGCCCTGAACAGACTCCATGCAATGATGAACCAAGGCAGGACGCAAAGCTTCTTGTAAGAGAAGGTCCCACAGGGCAACTGCAGACACAACACTGAGCTGGAGCTTCTGACGCATTTTCCTCAAAGAATCACCATGACAATGGAATTCCCTAGCTTCCCTGGCACTAAAATTCACCTGCACAGCAACATACAAAAATCAAAAATCAAATCAACAATGAACACATGCTGAAGTCCTGTTTCAGGCACATCTATGTGGAAATTTCCTACGTGCCCCAATTCAGCACTCTCGTATAATCAGAACCATGGTGAGAATTTCCCTAGAAATCCAATGTAGAGTGAAGTGGTAGAGCCCTGGGCCAACATAGGCAGCGTACCGCCTGTACCGGCTCTGCTGTTGCTTCATCTGCCAAGCAATGCCAGACTGAAGGACCCAGGCGGGCCTTTATACTCAGGGTTATGTAAACTGCCATCACTCTCCCTGCCTTGTCCCTATTACTCACTGTCAGTCCCTGACTTCTGGCCCCTGCTCTTGCCCAATTGATCTATTGTAGATGATAACGCCTAGCTTATAAATAGCCACCTGCCTGATCGCCTGCAGTGAGCAAGAATCACCTTGAGGCGACCAGGCCTTTAAAGAAATTAATCCATTCAACTTTTGGCCTAAGCCTGCACAACTTTGGTCTTTCCTCTATAGATGGACTACAGCTCCCATCATCTGAACAATAGTCAAGGATCATGGGAGTTGTAGTTCAACATCCGCAGGAGGGCTGAAGTTGTACAGCCCTGATTTAAGCCATTAATTAATTTGTATTCATTGTGCTTCTCCTGCCTTGAAAGCCTGGGCATTGCTTCTCCTGCTCAAGTTGGTGCCAGGAGGGCACAATTTCCAGCCTTTGGTTAGGAGGAGGGGGCTTAACCCTTTCACACCCCATCAGCGGCTTTTCCTTCAGCCCAGGTTCCAGACCTGTGTCTGCAATGGAAATATCAGTCGGGAACCTGGCATGGGGGGAAAGCAGCTGGTAGGAGGCGGGGGGGGGGGGGGACGACTTGGAGGGGAAACCAAAAGGCAGGGAAGGGTTAAGCACACCTGCAAAGCTTCTCCAGCTGCAAATCATGTCCTTCTGGCTTTTATTTACATAGCAGCTGCTGGATTTGAAAGACAAGGCAGAATATGACTTCCAAAGCCATTTTGAGCTCACCAAGAGATTTCGATTTAGCAGCTGCATCAAGCTATTGCTGAAAATAAGACAGATGAACATATACCCAAATTTCACCTGGTGTGGCTTTCCCCACCATACTGCTGCAGAGATGGAAGAAGTGACACTTGGTGGAAGTCTCTTAAACTCTTATAGGTACAAGAGCACATTGTAGGGACACAACTTGACCCTCCAGCTGTTGCTGGACTACAACTTCCATCATCCTGAGCAACTGGTCACTGTGGCTGGGGACAATGGGAGTTGTAGTCCAACAGTAGCTGGAGGTCCAAAGTTGTGCAGTCCTGACTTGGATCAACCCAGAACCAGAAAGAATAATCAATTAGCTCCCCAAGGCCTATCCCCCCAAAAGCTTTATTTGAAATGGGAACACTTCAGAAAGAAGGCCCCTGTATGTAGCATTCAAGGGGGAAATAGACAACTTATAAACACTGAGGCGAGCTGGAGAAGCCAGAGGTTTTTACCATAGTAATCTCTGGCCATACCCATTTAGGGTACACTACATACAAACACTGTTACCATGATGAAAGTAGATTCTAAGAATTAGGTAGTGGAACATTTCTGGGTGTGTTCGTAGAGTGAGGCAGGGCATTTCAGATTTTAGCAGGTACTACATAAACCCCGAAAAAGCCATTTGCCAACAGATGGAAGAGCAACATAAAAAACAAGACAAGAAGGGGCTTTCACCTTTATAAAGAGCTACCAACTGCCTAGCCCACAATCCCTGCACAGAAGCCAATGCTTCAGTAAAAGTTAGTCTTTAAGGCACCACTTAAAGATTAAGTTGCAATGTTTAGTTGCAACAAACTAACATAGCTCTAGTTTTAAAGTCTCAGGCCAAACCCTTTCCCAGCCCAGTTACCGGCAATTCTTTTAACTGAAGATGTTCAGAATTTAGCCTCTAGTCTTCTGAAGGCAAAGTGTGTGTTCCCTGACTGAGCTACGACTCCCACCTTTTAACAAAACAGAATGGGATATCTCCCGACTGCGTCTTAGGCATGGGAAGGAGCCAACACAACCCCCACCTCTTCTAAGCAGCTTGGCTCCACTGTGGGTGCTGGGCATCTTCTTTGACCAAAGGTCCTCAAGCTCTTGGAACACCACAGAGAGGTCCTCCTTGCATTACAAGAACCCTTGTTCTAGACACCTTTAGCCAAATCAAACAGAGCCTTTCAAAGAACTCATGGCAACCTAACAAAGCACTGGATTTCTCCCTTTCTGAGTGTGTGCCTATTACCTCCCAAAGCCTGAAGTTTACAAACTCTTCCTCAGCACCACCGTAAAGTCAGGTACCAGGACAAGACTGACACAGACATATCAATGTTATGAAGAAAAGACACTGTCCTAGATGCTGCTCTGACCTCTCTTGTGTACAATGGAAAGACCAAAAAACCCAAGAGTGTAACAGTTGAAAATAAACAGAGCACCTCTGCCAACCCAGCACTGTATGAATAATCTCTTCAATTCTCATGCTTTTCCTAGAATCCCAGTAGAATTCAGCAGACACAGCTTTCTTTAAACCATCAAGGCACTAAGAGAAGGCACAGCAGCTTTCTCACCCACCCCAATGAACTATCTTTTCCCATTCCTATCTGCCATGGGGCCAGGGGCATAACTACTATTAGGCAAGGGGAGGCGGCTGCCTGGGGCCCACCACGCCTCGAGGGGCCCCCCAGAGGCAAGTCACATGACTATATATTGTGAAGTGTGTGTGTGTGTGTATATCAGCAAGGGGCCCATTTTAAAATTTTGTCTCTGGGCCTACTCCAGCCTTGTTACGCTCCTGCATGGGGCAAAGCTAAAATTCAGCTTTCTTAACTGGGAATGAGTGAAGGACCAACTGAGTAGTGAGGTGGAAAGTGCAGCAGGTCACACATTGAGGTCATTCACACAATCAAACACTGTGTTCTACCAGGTTTGGAGCTGTGTGTGCTATCAATTTTTGGTTGTGTGGAAGCAAGGGAAGCTACCCAGGTTTGAGAGCACATACAACTCCCAAACCTGGGTAGTTTTTGATTGTGTGAATGACCTCGTTGTCTTGCGGTAGCTCAGAGTTTTTAAAAGGGATAGGCACTATGACCAAATGGCAACCTGCCATCCTAACCAAGACCCCCAAACAAGTAAACCTTAGTATGTCAGGCAATTGCGTTGACTATCACAGCATGCCGGCTGGAGTGAATGTGGTACAGCATGCCACAGGTGCCTAAAGGTGAAGCAAAAGGTTTAAGCACCATGTCCAGATAAGCCATCATCAGGCCAGAGGGCCCAGAAGGCTTTCTAATCTAACCCGTTCTCTTACTCCACGGAAACACAGGATCACACAGACCCAGGCCACTGCGTTCTACACAAAAGCAGTTTGTATATGTGGAGGAACAATGATAATCACAAGATAGTGCGTGCAAAGTGTTTTGAACTTTAAAGGACTATAATGCAAAATATTAACAATAGTACCATACACCAAGTTACTGGGGGTGGGGAGCAAATCATTCCAGACAGTTCAAACGAGAGAGACAAGCTACATTCTACAGACCACAGCAGAAGAATCCACACTGCAAGAATGGAAGCTTCCTGGATTTAAATAGGAGAATAAGGCAGAAAAGGAGCAAAACCACCCAGAAAAACAAGGCGTTATAGGGATGCAAACCACTCTGTTCAACCTGTCTAATTGTAGCAGCCCAAGCAGGTGGTGGGAGGAGAGGAGATGGAACACAAAGCCACGGGGACACCGTTACTCCAATTCTATGCATATTTCCTTAGAAGTACATCCCACTGACTGAGCTTAATACGACTTGCTTCCAACAAGTCATCGTGCAATCGGGACTGCAGCCCAAGATCCTTCCCACAACCCGGGCAGGGCTTCCCAGCCCCCTCCAGCTCCTAAAGTCCCCGATCTCGTCCTCTGAGCTCCTCGAGGCCTCCTCCCCTCTCTCTCCGGCGGAAAGAATAGAAGGGCAAGCCTTCCCGCCCCGCTTTCTCCTCCTCCTCCTCCTCCTCCTCTTTCTCCCGGGCGACCTGGCCGAATCCCGAGTCCCTCACCCTCTCTCTCTCTCTCTCTCACACACACACACACGCCGAAAGTCACGCGGCCGGGGAGATGCAAAAAATAGCTTCGCCTGGCCCCGCTTTCCTCCTCATTTCCCTTTCTACGGCCACATCCCGGGCGAGCCGCTGTCTTCCTCCACCCTTGGGGAGCACAGCGCCCTTCCCTCCAGGGCGCAGCCGGCCAGTCCGCCCGCCCGCCTGCCTCTCTGCTGCTTCCCACCGGTGCGCTGCGGTTCTTCTTACCTTGGCTGGAAACGCCGCTCTCGCCGGCTGGGCTCACGCCCTTCTCCTCTGCCGCTCGCCCTTTAATTCCATCTGGGGAGGAGAAAAGAGAATCGGATTCGTGAGCGCTGCTGCTGCTGCTGCCGCCCAGCGCGGGGTGCAGCCCTGGCATGGATGGGCCCTCCCGGCTGCCTCCCTCGGGCAGGGCGCACACGGAGATCAGCTCAGCCAACTGCCGAGCTCACATCCAAAGAGCAAAAAGCGGAGGAGGCGGATGAGATCCGATCCCAGCAGCTACTCCCGGGGCCATGAAGCCAGCCCTTGCGGCGGGAGAGCAAGAGATCAGCAGCGGAACTCGGCGATCCCTGCCCGCTCCATCACTCGGAAGCGACAGCCGCGAACGTCTCTCCAGGCAGGGCTCCACCTGCGCCCGGCCCTGCTTCTCCACACCCCTCCACTGCAACCGATCAGAGCCGGGAAACGGGGGAGGAGTCCGCAAACAAGGAACAACAGCAGGAGGAAAGGACGACCAAAAAAAAAAAAAAGCACACCCACAAGAAAGAAAGGAACCCGCACAGAGAAGGGGGGAAAGTTGTATTGTTTGCCAAAGGCGCTTGCGATTGGCCGATCCCTGGCCAATGGCAGGGCGCACGGAAAGTTTGCTCTTCAAAAGTGCTCCATCTGGCGCTAGGATCTCTGGCTGGGAGCCCCCGGGAAGAAATCTTTCTGTCCCCATAGCACAGGATTTCTCATACTTCAGATTCCCAAACTACACACTTGCAGTTTTCCCTTCTCAATCAAGATGGGGGACATACTTCTACTATCTCTACAACATTTTGTTGTAAGAAGGTAGGAGGAGTAAGATACGCATCCCGTTCTAATGAATAAAGAACGGCACTTAATAAAGTAAAAATATAAAACATTTACCTTTTCCACATATTCCATTTCCAAGACTAGTCCAAAAGCACTGAAACATGCAAACTTGCTTCTCACTAGGCTTATTTGAAAGAAAGTCCCATTGATTTTAACGGGATTTACTTCCAATTCTAGCTGTGTTTAGAACTGCAATACTGATCAAATTAGGAAAAATTTAATCCATGTTTCACATTTCTGTATTACCAAGAGGGTAGTGAATCCCATACTCACGGTTTTTATATACACAGACAATAATTAAGTTTTAAATATTTGCCAGAGTTTAATCATTATTTAATTTATCTGTAATTTCAATTATTCTCAAGCATTAAAGGTAGAGCCTGATTTCTTAATTCCTTTACTGGGGGAACTAATATTTTCAAGCATTGCCTTGAGATAGCAAATGCTGGACTCTGGAGACCTGGGTTCACATCCTGCCTTAGCCATGAATCTCTCTGAGTGACCTTGGGTCAGTCACAGTAATTCAACTCACATGTTACACATAACTGATGGTCTTATGCACATACAATTATTCATACTAGCAGTAGTACATGTGATCTGTGCTCCACATTTATGAAGAGTCCAGTCCCTTTGTTGGCTTTTGGAAAAAAAGTCTATACAGTCATTTATAGTATACAACAGTATAAACGTATACAAACATACAGACACATGTTACATACAATCTAACAGTTAACAGCCCTGATCATTACTTATCTCCCCCACAGGGTTGTCACAAGGATAAAATTGAAAGTGGGGAGAGAACTGTGTACATTACTGTGAGCTCCTGGGAGGATAGGCAGGATACAAATACAATTATGGTATGGTTGTATAGAGATTGTGGTGAAATTGTTGGGTCAGAAGCAATACTTAGATTAACTTTTTACAACATCCATGATACTCTGAACTAACTTGCTTCCCTGAACATTCATATTCCATATGTTCACACTGAGATGCAATAGAAAAACTCACCCTCAAAGAGGATGAATATACTGCTTTTCAACAGAGGTTCCCAAAGCAGTTTACGTAAATATAAACAAACAAAAAACAAAATGGCTCCCTGTCCCCAAATGGCTCACAATCTATTAAAAAAGAAACATAGGATAGACACCAGCGGCAGCCACTGGAGGGGTGCTGTGTTGGGGATGCACAGGGTGTGATGGGATCATTCAGTAACTCCTGATGGAAAGACACAGCAGTAAAGTGAATTAAAGGGCACAGGAGTGCCCCTTTAGTTAAGCTAGTAGCTACAAAACAAACAAACAAAAAAGTCCCAGACTCCTAAGGTTATAAATATGATAGCTGTTGTGTGAACAACAGCTATCTTGATGAGGTCTACAAATATGCCTAGTTTCAGGAAGATCTGATAAAAACTGCTGGAGCTACAGCAAGTTAAAAAGTGCTGACACTTTGGCCCTTTTTGTCCAATATTTAGACATGTGTATCACATATTTCTTAACAATTCTGATGAAAACGTGATGTAATCTGTTCAAGCTTGTCTAGGAAGGCAATCATAAGAACATAAGAACAGCCCTGCTGGATCAGGCCCAAGGCCCATCTAGTCCAGCATCCTGTTTCACACACTGGCCCACCAGATGCCACTGGAAGCCACAGGCAGAAGTTGAGGGCGTGCCCTCTCACCTGCCATTACTCCCCTGCAACTGGTACTCAGAGGCATCCTGCCTTTGAGGCTGGAGGTGGCCCACAGCCCTCCAACTAGTAGCCAATGATAGACCTCACCTCCATGAAGTTATCCAAACCCTTCTTAAAGCCATCCAGGTTGTTGGCTGTCACCACATCTTGTGGCAGAGAATTCCACAAGTTGATTATGCGTTGTGTGAAAAAGTACTTCCGTTTGTTGGTCCTAGATTTCCCGGCAATCAATTTCATGGGATGACCCCTGGTTCTAGTGTTATGGGAGAGGTAGAAAAATTTCTCTCTCTCCACTTTCTCCACACAATGCATGATTTTATAGACCTCTATCATGTCTCCCTGCAGTCGTCTTTTTTCTAAACTAAAAAGCCCCAAGTGTTGTAGTCTTGCCTCATAAGAAAGGTGCTCTAGGCCCCTGATCATCTTGGTTGCCCTCCTCTGCACCTTTTCCAATTCTTCAATGTCCTTTTTAAAAGATGTGGTGACCAGAATTGTATGTGGTACTCCAAGTGTGGTCACACCATCGTTTTGTATAAGGGCATTATAATATTAGCCGTTTTATTTTCAGTCCCCTTCCTAATGATCCCTAGCATGGAATTGGCCTTTTTCACAGCTGCCGCACATTGAATAGACACTTTCAACAAATTGTCCACCACGACCCCAAGATCCCTCTCCTGCTCAGTCACCGACAGCTCAGATCCCATCAATGTAAACTTGAAGTTGGGGTTTTTCGTCCCAATGTGCATCACCTTATACTTGCCAACATGGAACTGCATTTGCCATTTTGTCACCAACTCCCCCAGTTTGGAGATATCCTTTTGGAGCTCCTCACAATCCATTTTGGATTTCACTACCCGAAAGAGTTTGGTATCATATGCAAATTTGGCCACCTGGCTGCTTACCCCTGCTTCTAGATCGTTTATGAATAAATCCTTTCTTGGCTTGACAAAATTTGAAGCAGCAGTTCAACAGTTAATAAGGTTTTTCTGCCCCATTAAAGTCTATGGCTAACAAGTGCTATACAGAGCATGACCAATTTGACAAGGAAGCCAGAATGCTGACACATTTGCCAGTACTTTGACATTGGCAGGGGGAGCCAGCTAGTGGATTCTAATGCAAGTGCAATACCTGTTCTGTTAGTGATGGAATGTGAACTCTCATGGAATAGACAGGTGAGGAAAGCTAGAGGGTAGTTAGAGCAGTATGGTGGCGGGGAAGAGCCAGTGACAGCTTGGGGATTAATGGAATGGAATTTGAAGATGCACACACACCCCCGCCCGCCCACCCCTGAGCTAATCTCAGTGACAGAATTCAGCATGTGACCCACTTGAAGGCTTATGCGGTGGCTGGTCTGCGCGCATTGCGGCTGCAGGTTCACACTCGGCGGAGCTATCCCGGGTTGTGAGGTGTTTGGTTTCTGCTCCTTCTACTTCCAATCAGTCCCCGGAGTTGCTCTGCTGTGATGCCTTTAATGGGTTCTTTGAGAATAAGATCTCCTGTATTCGGGCCAACATGGACGCCACTATTTCTGCAAGGTCTATGGAGGAGGTGTCCAGCAATCCCTCTTGCAGTATTAGATTGGATCAGTTTCAATCTGTGACTCCTGAGGATGTGGACAAGCTGCTTGGGGCGGTGCGGCCTACCACCTGTTCTCTGGATCCTTGACCGATTTGGCTGCTTCTGTCTAGCAGGGAGATTGTTGGAGGTGGCCTAACTAATATCATAAATGCATCGCTGAGGAAGAGTAGGGTGCCCCCCTGTCTGAAGGAGGCAGTGGTTAGACCACTCTTAAAGAAGTCTTCCCTGGACTCCTTAGCGATGGACAGTTACAGGCCAATTTCCAATCTCTCTTGGTTGGGCAAGATGATTGAGAGGGTGGTGGCCGACCAGCTCCAGGCAGTCTTGGAGGAAACTGATTATCTAGACCCATTTCAGACTGGCTTTAGAGCTGGCTGTGGGGTTGAGACAGCCTTGGTCGGCCTGATGGATGACCTTTCCCGGGGAATCGACAGAGGGAGTGTGAATCTGCTGGTTCTTCTGGATCTCTCAGTGGCATTTGATACCATCGACCATGGTATCCTTCTGGGTCGCCTGGGGGAGTTGGGGATAGGGGGCACTGCTTTGCAGTGGTTCTGCTCCCATCTCTCAGGTAGATTCCAGATGGGTGGAGCTTGGTGACAGTTGCTCCTCAAAACAGGAGCTGGTATATGGAGTCCCTCAGGGCTCCATTCTGTCACCAATGCTTTTTAACATCTACATGAAACCACTGGGTGAGGTCATCAGGAGATTTGGTGCTGGGTGTTATCAGTATGCTGATGACACCCAAATCTACTTCTTCTCATCTTCAGGAAATGGCACTCATTCTCTAAATGCCTGCCTACAGGCAGTAATGGGCTGGATGAGGGACAACAAATTGACACTGAATAAAGCAAGACGGAAGTGCTCATTGTGGGGGCTCAGAATCTGAGGGGTGAGTTAGATCTTCCTGTGCTGGATGGCGTTACACTCCCCCAGAAGGAGCAGGTGCACAGCTTGGGAGTACTCCTGGACCCAGGCTTCACCCTGGTTTCTCAGGTGGAGGCCATGGCCAGGAGTGCTTTCTATCAGCTTCGGCTGATTCAACAGCTGCGCCCATTCCTTGAAGAGGATGACCTCAAAACAGTGGTGCATCAGCTGGTAACCTCCCGGCTTGACTATTGCAATGCACTCTATGTGGGGCTACCTTTGTTCATAGTCCGGAAATTTCAGTTAGTTCAGAATGCGGCAGCCAGACTGGTCTCTGGGGCAACCTGGAGGGACCGTATTATGCCTGTTTTGAAACAGCTACACTGGCTGCCGATATGTTTCCGGGCAAAATATAAAGTGCTGGTTATTACCTTTAAAGCCCTGAACGGTTTGGATCCAAAATATCTTAGAGAGCGCCTTCTTTTACATGATCCCCACTGCACGTTAAGGTCATCTAAGAAGGCCATTCTCCAGTTACCACTGGTTCGTTTGGTGGCGACTCGGAGACAGGCCTTCTCTGTAGCTGTTCCTGAGCTGTGGAATGCACTCCCAGCAGACATTCGTAATCTTAATTCCTTACTGACCTTCAAGATAGCCCTTAAAACCCATCTGTTTGGCTTGGCCTTTCAGGGTTTTTAATTAGTTTTAATTGTTTTAATGTTAACCTGGTTTTCAGGGTTTTAATTGTTCTGATAGTTTGTTAAGATGTGTTTTAATTGGTGTTCATATTTATATTTCTGTTTTAATTGTTACTAGCTGAACCCGCACAGAGCATCTGTGTGGTAGTTCACTTCCTTTTTGGTGTTAGTTGGGAGAATTTGTTTGGCTGGTCCTCCCACAGCTCTCTCACTCGCTCTGTCCCCCCCAGAACAGCTCTCTTGCTCGCTCTGCCCCCCACCACCACCTCTCTCGCTCTCTCGCTCTCTCTCTGTCTCCCCCCTTGCCTCTCTCACTCGCTCTGTCTCTCCCCCCTTGCCTCTCTTGCTCGTGCTGTCTCTCCCCCACGCGCCTCTCTCGCTCGCGCTGTCTCTCCCCCGCGTGCCTCTCTTGCTCGCGCTGTCTCTCCCCCCACGCCTCTCTTGCTCGCGCTGTCTCTCCCCCTGCGCCTCTCTCGATTGCGCTGTCGCTCCCCCGCGCACCTCTCTCACTTGCGCTGTCGCTCCCCCGCGCGCCTCTCTCGCTGTCTCTCCCCCTGCGCCTCTCTCGCTCGCGCTGTCTCTCCCCCGCACCTCTCGCTCGTGCTGTCTCTCCCCCACGCGCCTCTCTCGCTCGCGCTGTCTCTCCCCCACGTGCCTCTCTCGCTCGCGCTGTCTCTCCCCCCATGCCTCTCTCGCTCGCGCTGTCTCTCCCCCTGCGCCTCTCTCGCTCGCGCTGTCGCTCCCCCGCGCACCTCTCTCACTTGTGCTGTCGCTCCCCCGCGCACCTCCCTCGCTGTCGCTCCCCCACGCGCCTCTCTCTCACGCGCTGTCGCTCCCCCGCGTGTCTCTCTCTCGCGCGCTGTCACTCCCCCGCGCGTCTCTATCACTCACGCTGTCGCTCCCCCGCACCTCTCTCGCTTGCGCTGTCGCTCCCCCACGCGCCTCTCTCACTCACTCTGTCTCTCTCCCTCCCCATGTGCCTCTTTCGCTCGCTCTGTCTCCCCCTCCACGCATGCCTCTCTCGCTCGCTCTGTCTCTCCCCCCCATGCCTCTCTCGCTCTCTGTCTCTCCCCCCTGCACGCCTCTCTCGCTCGCTCTGTCTCTCCCCGCCCGCGCGCCTCTCTCGCTCACTCTATCTCCCCCGCCACCTGCCTCTCTCAATCGCTAGAGTCTGCGGCCACCACCAGTCGCCAGGCCAGGCCCGCCAGCGTGGGCCAGCCAATTCTCCTACTCCCCCCCCCCCCAATCCTTCTGCCCCAGCTTGCTCCCTCCTCCGTTTCCAGCTCTTTCTCTCTCTTTTTCTCTTTCTTATTCGTGCTCCCCCACCCCACCCCCACCCCGCCTCCGTTTTTTAGCCTGCTTGTGTTTTCCCTGCTGGCCGTTGCCGCATCCTCCTTCCTCCAGTCCCTGATGTCGGGCTGCCAAGCGTTCAGCCAGCTCCTTCCTGCAGCCCTCCCTCTACAAAGCATCTTCCGAAGCGGCCAACTGTTTGTCTCTGCCCAGCCAGGCTCCCCCGCTTTCTCTCCTCAGCTTCCCCCCTCCCTTCTGCCCCAGTCCGTTCAGTTCTCCTCTCTGCTTGCCCGCTTTCCTTCTTTTCCTTTCCTCCCTAAACGGCCACATCCCTACGCGGCCAAACGTTGCCCAGCCAATCCGCTGGGTTGCCGGGACGCATCCCCACAGAGGCACGTCTACGAGAATTAATATAATAGATTGGTTTTAATGGTTTCTGTTTTTAATTGTAAACCGCCCTTAGCCATTTCGGAAGGGTGGTATAAAAATCAAATAAATAAATAAATAACCAACCTCCGATTAGGAGCCCCTAGTAAGCATACCGATGTGTATGTTTATTAAATCCAGAGTATCAATTCCTGCCTCCCCTTCTCTGCCAAAAGAGATCATTTCCCTGCTGCCCCTCTTCCCTAGAGGTGCCATTGCCTTTACGAAGTGTCATAAACTGAAGCTGAACCAAGAAATGAATTGAGCTGCCTTTACTCACAGGTTGAGTCATCACCTGGCATCTCAAGAAGGGAATTGGCCAGTCTTTATCCAATGGATGAGTCATTGCTTGCCTTCTGTGATGAGTTTGCCACTGCACTGGCAGACAAAATTGTTTGAATGCGGCTAGACCGGAGACTCCACGTTAAACTCGAAGGTATTTGGTGCAGGGGCTCTCTGTCTTGCCCTACTCATCAGAATCAGAATCAGTCTCTGATGCAGAGAATGTGTCTGGTAGTCCTTAGAGCCAAACCCACCCCAGATATATCTGGATGGGTTGAAGCCAGGCAGGGAAGACAGCTCCTTTACCGAAGAAAGTGACACATTCATATACACAACCAGCTCTTTGGCCCAGCTAGCCTAGTATGATTTACTTTGACTGGCAACAGTTTTGCAAGGTCTTTGACAGGGGACTCAGCCCTCTACCTTAAGTGGAGAGATCAGAGATTGAACTTGAGACTTTTGGCATGCAAAACCAAGTTCTTGGCCACTGAGCGACAGGCCTTGGCAGAGGACAATCAATGGAGCTGAATCGCTGTTCAGGTTTAAAGTTGTTCACACATACTCCCACCCAGCCTCTCGCTGATTGTCAGATTGAAACACTCTGGACCTTCTGCAAATACTTTTACAAGTGCTGAGGAAGTGAGAGGTTACATTACACAGGAAGCTACCTTATACCATTGGTCCATCTAACTCAGTCTTATGGCTGTTCTCACAATCCCAAACTGGGTCAGAGGACTGCCCACCCAAGGAAGGAGAGCCACTCAGTGGTTGTGTGTTTGCAAAGATTAAGGTAGGAGGAGGTGGGGAGTGTGATCGTGTGGGAGCTGGGAACTGGAGAGGCCAATCCAGCATTTTATCAAGGGTGGACAAAAAGCCATCCTACCCAGATCCCGGTTCCCACATGGTCATTCTCCCCGCCTTCTACCTTGATCTTTGCAAACACACGACTGCTGATTGGGAAGACACATGGCTCTCCTACCCTGGTTGGGCACTCCAACCCTGTTTATGGTTGTGAGAACAGCCCTGCTGAATGGCAGCCACTCTCCAGGGTTTTAGACAATGGTCTTTTCCAGCCCTATCTGGAGATACCAGACGCTGAACATAGGACTTTCTGCAGGCAAAGCAAATGTTCTTCCATTGAGCTACAGTCCTTTGCCAATGCTGCTGCTGTCATTGTTTCCTTTGCTTGCTGCAAGACACAACTGAGGTACAGTAACCAGGGATGGATGGAGGGTGGAAGAAGAAACCGAAGTGGAGAAGCTGTGTTGTTTTCTATTTTATCTGTATTTTCAAAAGCATATGCAGTGTCTCTAGAGCAGGGGTTCCCAAACTTGGGTCGCTAGATGTGTTGGACTACAACTCCTATCATTCCCAGCCACAGGAACTGTGCTTGGGGATGATGGAAGTTGTAGTCCAACAACATCTGGGAACCTTTGAACAATACAAATTTCACATTATATAAAACACACAGCCGCCCAGAGACGAAAGTTTGGGTGGGGTATAAATTTGATAGATAGATAGATAGATAGATAGATAGATAGATAGATAGATAGATATTCGTAATACGTTTCATATTCTTACAAGTGGCTTCAGTCTGGTTTAAAAGGTAGCTGTCTTATAGTGAGTCCGTTGTTACAACAATAACTAAATACCTTCTTTATTTGTTCAGATTTTTACCCCTTAGGGGCTGCTGGATCTTTCAGCTTTCCTACTTCTGTTTGTCTTTTTAATGGGTTTTGTATGTGTGTGTGTTTTATGGTTTTTACTGTTTAACTGGTTTTAAGGTTTTAAATGTGTGTTCTATGGAGTTTTATTGTATTTTAACTTTTGTAAACCACTTTGGGATGTCATGAAAGGTGGTATAAAAATTGGACAATAAAATAAATAAATAAATAAATAAATAACAATCACCTGGCAACCTTACCTACTTAAAGCTTCCTGCTGCTAAGACCATAGCCAGTTGTTATCCTATTCTCAGTTTTCCCTTTCCAGGGAAGGTTGTTGAGTGGATAGTTACTCTGCAGTAACAGGTACACTTAGACATTAACATCACCTCCTCAAAATTCTGGTTCTTAATTTCTGGGGTGGACAGTCACTAGAGACAGCAAGCCTCTCTGCCAACGATTTTGTCAGAGGACGTTTCCAAAAATCACAAAAGAATGAAGTCATGAAATGTCATAAAGGATATGACAGTCTCTAGAGATCATCCCGAATGCAACGTGTGCGTGAGATACAGAGGGTAGTAATATGTATTCCTCACTCACACACAAGTGAGACTGAAGGTGTTTCATTTCGATGCTGTCATTTCCTGCACACAGTCTCCAGGGGGCTCAGTTACCAGCGACACTTCCTTTCAAGTGGTCGCCTCGCTGACATTTGATATGACCCAACTCATCAAAACCAAAGCGAAAGCTACGTCAGCAAGGAAGAAGCATAACATTAGCCGCAGGAGCTCTCCCCTTGCTATTTATATTCTCAGACAAAAACAAAACATGAAAGCACAGCTTAATTGGAATCTCACAGACCGGCAATTCAAAGCCAAATATACACTGGGATGTAATTAGCAGAAAACTGTGTGCTATACAAATGAAGATAATCTATTCAAAGGAAGATAAAGGTGGAACTAAGAAGCATCCCCAGATGTTTAGGCCGAAATGTACACAGCATAGCTAAGGTACCCATGGCAACCCAGAGAGATGCCTACATTTCATGGCTAGTGTTCAAAATGCCTACCCCTGACATTCAATGAGGCGCTTCACACGACCCTTGTGAAGCACTAGATGGGGTTTGGTGGGGAGAGCGGGCTTAGCCTGCTCTCCCCACACACAGGCAGTTGCTCCTTGCTTCTGGGAGGCCGGATCGGCTGCCCAGACAAGTGGCTACTCCAGTCGGGCGCTCCCATGCCCGGCCACAGCTCTGTTGGGGAGCTCCAGGGGAAGGGGAGCGCCACCGCGTGGTGCCCCGGCCCCCCAAGCCCCAGGAAGGCACCGGGCAAGTGCACAGTGCCTTCCTGGGGTCCCCTCCCCCTCCCCACAAGTGTGTCAGCTGCGGCTGATATACGATCAAAAGGATGAGGTTAACGGAGCGCTCATTCCGTTAACCTCATTTAGGGGTAGGGGTTTCTAGGAGGGCTAGCTGCCGGAGAGCCCAGTGGTTCTTATGACCATGCGACAGCAGGTAATGCAGCCCAGCCTGCTTTCATGCAGCCGTGTGAATAGCTTCCATGTCTGGATACCAGCATAGGGCCAAGCAAGGCAGGACTGCAGGAGACAGGATCACCTGCACTGTTTGTTCCTTACCAATCTGAAGCCACACAGGATGCTCTGAAGACCAGGGAAGTGACATTTTGGTAGGCAGTGTTTAACTCTTTCCCCCTGCACTGAGGCCTTGATCAAATTTGCCCCTCTGAAGCTGCTATTAGCCATAAAGTGGGTAAGGGACAAGTACAGCATAGGACTGGGCACAGAGCAAATTATCAGATCAGGCCTAATTCTGATCCAATGCAAGTGATTCTTGAATCATTCATTTGATACTAGTACCAGTCCAGACTGAATCAGTGGATGCATCATTATGCGGTTGATGCAATGTGTCATAGGATTTTAATGGCCCATAAGAAAGAATGGGAAATCACTGAAACGTCTATAAATATATTATTGTAAATCAGAATGGGATGAAATGTTCAGTCAGGGTAGATCTTTTTAAGAGTTGGTAGGGGACTCTTGTTTGAGTTTGATACAACCTAGCATTTTATGCAGACGTGCCAGGGTTTCAGAAAAGCAGGCACTTCCCCCACCGCCTTTTCACACTTTTGCTTTGAATATATACATTGATGAGGTCAACAATATTCATCTGCAATTCCCCTAGGCAAGCAGTACCTTCCCAACACTCCTCTAAAGAGTCACTCACCCAAGGAGGATTTTGGTTGACACCTTGCGATATGCAATTCTACATCCTTCCCCCCAAGCACTGGGACTGAAAGGTGGATGATCCAATTGCAGCATTCTTTAAGCAGCTGCAAGTCTGAGGCACTGGAAAAGAGATGTCAATCACATAACTGCTCTTTCCCCCACCCAGCATTCTCCATATATGGCAGGCACATCAATGCAAAGCAAATTTTATGACAGCAGCAGAGAAAAGCATGGCAACAGCCATCTGATCATCAGATGGTTTGATACGCTACAGAAAATATTGTATCAGGCGATATTAATATTGCCAATATTAGCAATTTTGCATCGAAAATGATGTGATACCAATGTTGCCAAGAGGAATTGTATTGAACTGAATCTTATCATTGCTCCAATTGGATGCACAGGCCTAGTATAGCTTTTGTGGGATTTCCCCCTCTCTCAGAACAGACAGTACCTTCCAGATAGAGGTGAGGAGCAGATTACAATTTAGGAAAAGGCAATGGAAGAAAGGCTTGAACATCTTTTCCTGGATAATAACTTATCTTCAAAGTGCTAATTAGCCCTGCTAACTAGGAAATGCTTGACTAACAAGCAGAAGGTTGCCGGTTTGAATCCCTCGGTACTATATTGAGCAGCAGCAATATAGGAAGATGCTGAAAGGCATCATCCCATACTGTGCAGGAGGAGGCAATGGTAAACCCCTCCTGTATTTTACCAAAAGAAAATCTCCTGCATTTTACCAAAAGAAAACCTGGGCTCTGTGGGCGCCAGGAGTCGAAATCGATTTGACAGCACACTTTACCTTTTTAACTAGGCAAAAAGACACCCTTTAAAGTGGTGGCTCTGTCCCTATTCAGCTCAGGATATCATCCCTCCAGTGGCTGTAGCTGGTGTTCAGACTATAATCCCTTTGGGGTAGGGAACCATTTCCCATTTCTTTTGCTATGTAAAACACTTTGAGAACTTTGTTGTTGCAAAGTGGTATCTAAATATATATTTTTTAAAAAATAGTTTAAAAATAGTAATTAGTACTTGCTCTAGTGAACAGTCTAGTGTGGCCCTATGGTGGCTTTAAAAAAGGAATCAGACAAATGAATGGAGGATAAGTCTATTCATGGTTATTAGCCATGAGAGCTCAGTGGAATCTGCATAGTGAGAGGCACTATACCTCTGTATACCAGACACTGGGGACAAACAAAAGCAGAAAGTCTCATCTTTGCCTTCATGCTCTGCTTGGAAGCTTCCTCAATTTGGCATGCTTTTGTTCCCCTATCTTCCTCAATTAAAACAGGTCCACATAGCAATACTTTGCTTTTAAACAAAAAATCAATAGGCAGGGCATCTTTGAAACTGACAAGGTTGCTAGGAAAGCTCTATCAGTTTCACAGTGTAGTCATGGGAAGCTGACTACACTTTCCTCCAACTTTGGAAGTTTCACAGGAGACCAGATTAATAATAATAAATCTAAATTGGGGTGAACAGACTAAGTCTTGTAGTACCTAATTTGTTCTACTCACACACACACACACACACACACACACACACACACACACACACAAAATTCCACCAATCAGAGCTAGGTGTAAAACCCTTTGGAGCAGGGGCGTAGCAAGGTTGGAGTGGGCCCAGAGACAAGATTTTAAAATGGGCCCTCCTTCATTGAAGCTCAGCTCATGAAGTGAAGAGATCTTAAATGAGGATGAATACTGCTAACAAAAAGCATAGTAAAATTACTAAAAAGCATAGTAAAAGCATAGTAGAGAAAGACAGGCTGTTCCGGTAGCTCCAGGGCTTAACGCATCAATTTCGGAGGGTGAATACAACTGAAGGAAGCCTGGGTGGGTGAGCAGCTGGGGGAGTCAGTCATGTGACTTGCCTCTGGGGGGGACGACCCAAGGCAGTGGGCCTCCAGACAACTGTCTCCCCTTGCCCTATTATAGTTACACCCCTGCTTTAGAGGGTTGTACACTTTGAATTAAGCAATAGGTGTCTCGGAGCATGTGTTCAGCCCACAAATTTGTTCTCAGTAGTAAAATTAAGCTCACACTGCACTCACACAAAAATCCACTCCCGGTTTTCCCCCAAGCTTTCTCCATTTCAGCAACCTAATTTACAGAGAGGGAGAAAGAACTTATTTTGTTTCTGTTGACAGTCAGGACCCTTGCTGATCTACTGCAAATCACTCAGAGATCTACCCACCCAGTATCAGAACTTTGCCTTCACCTTCCTTCTCTTTTTACCACACTGTTTTATAGTCTGATCCTACACATGTTTACTTACTAGTAAGTCCCACATACACCCCCTGGTAAATGTGCTTGGGCAGACTGCAGCTACAATTACTTCCAGGGTTCTATGTAATCATCAGCAAGTCTTTTACAGCTGATGATTCAGGCAGATTATCCATAAATTATTTCAGTAGTTACAATTATCAAGCCAACCACAACCAACAGGATGATTAAAATATTTACACAGACTAAACCTAAAACATCTATTCCATAGTAAAGCTCACTGAGTACAGTGGAAGATTTTCTAATAAGCCTGGGGGCAAAACTAGATGTTTGACTAAATGTGTTCTAAATCACCTCCCTCCCTGAAGTGGCTACTTGCTACAAATCTTGACTGGCACGAGTCTCCCCCACTTCCTGTAGCTGCATTCTGATTAGTAAGAGGCACTCCCATTTTCAAGCTTGTTTAAAATGCATTTAGTCAAATATCTAACTTGGCCCTTCTTCTGCTATTTAACTGTTTACCTAACTTTGCTTGCTTGTTTTCCTGTTTTACTCATTTAAAACAAAACAAAACAGGATTGTTTCTTTTCAGATACAATTTAATAACATACCCAACTGGAAGGAAAGTAGTTTTCTTGTGTTTAATTTGGTTCTCTTTCTTATTGTTTACCCCACGCTTCCATCAAGGAGCTCAGAACAGCATAAATGGTTCTGCTCATACCCCCATTGTATCTGCACACTAACCCTGCAAGGGAGGTTAGGCTGGGAGAAAACAACACACTCAAGGTCACTCAGTGAACTTTATGCCTGAGTGGGGGTTTGAACCTGGGTGTTGTCAAGCTTGGTTCCAGGAACTGGGCAGGCAGCAGGAGTGGAGCTAGAATTGAGCTGATGGGTTCAAAGAACCCAGGGCTCCAGCTCCACCTAACCCCAATTTTCTTCGCTATCTCCCTCACTCCGAGGGGTCGCCAAGGAGAAGGGTGAACACAGGCCCCCCCTCGCCTTGCTATGCCCTGGCAGGCAGTCTTCTCAATGGGATTGGCCCCCACCCAAGAACAGGAGCTCAGGATTGGGCAAGGGCAGGCCAAGCTTTAGGAAGTTATGGGTGGCAAGGTTAGACAGCAGGAAGACTCACTAGGGGCTAGACTCAGCAGTAGAGTGAGCTGTTGCTACTTGCTTGTGTGTATAAAGGCTCAGAGTCTAGAGCTGGTAGCTAGCTCATCAGTGTTAGCAGCTGGGGCTGGTTGTTCCCTTACTCCCAAGCAGGGGTGTATCTAGGATGGGGCAGGCAGGGCACGTGCCTCGGGCACCACCTGAAGGGGGGCGCACCATTTTTTAAAATTATTTTTTTAAACGGCTGCCAAAAACAAAATGGCCACCACGCATGCTCAGATGGCCTCTGTGAGGCCCTAGGCCATGCCAGGCCTCACCAAGGCCATTTGAGCATATGCGGTGGCCATTTTGTTTTCAGTGGCCATTTTTAAAAAACAAAATTTATTTTAAAAAATGGCCACCGAACATGCTCAAATGGTCCCTGAGAGGCCCTAGAGGCCAGTGAGGGGAGAGGAAACCTTTGAAGACCCCCATGGCCTTTAGGAAGCCCCCTGAAGGGGCTACAGGTAAAAAAATCTTTTTAGAAAAAATAATATAAGTCACTGTACATATATTTAGTTTGGCACTATGTACAGAGAATCAGGGCTAGAATTAGAATTTCAGGGCTAGAATCAGGGCAGTGTTTTTTCAAAACTGGGTCCCCTTTCCTTGATCTTCTGCCTTCCCCAACCCAGCACCCATAACCAGGTCCTCAGGTGAGTATACAAAAATTATCACTCCCAGTTGCAAATAGCCTATGGTTGCATGTGAAGATCTGGGTGCTACTAATTCAACACTGGCATTAGAAGGAGAGCTGCTCTAGTGGTAGCAAGCATGACTTGTCCCCTTAGCTAAGCAGGGTCTGCCCTGGTTGCATTTGAATGGGAGACTAGCAGTGTGAGCACTATAAGATATTCCCCTCAGGGGATGGAGCTGCTCTGGGAAGGGCATCTAAGTTTCCAGTTCCCTCCCTGGCTTCTCCAAGAAAGGGCTGAGAGAGATTCCTGCCTGCAACCTTGGGGAAGCCGCTGCCAGAAGACAATACTGAGCTAGAAGGACCAGTGGTCTGACTCAGTATATGGCACCTTCCTATGTTCTATGTTCCTAAGAGGAACAGAACATGACCTAAAACCACACACAGGGAACTATTAGTTTATTTATTACATGTATGTCCTAGGGCAGTTCACACGATTGACACTGGGGTAGGAGGCTTCTCCTACCCTAATTTGGCAGCTCTGAGTACTCCTCTTTAAAAAAAAAAAAATCATGTGTCAGTTAAAAACAAGGCCAGAGGCTGGGAGCCTGATCATGAGCTAAGCCCCTGCTGGGTAGGATGAGCACGCTCCATCCAGATTCTGACCCCAGCTTCGGAATGAGGTAGGAAGAAAAATCATCCTACCCAGTTGGGGCTTGGCTCACAATCAAGCTCCCAACCTCTGGGCTTGTTTTTAACTGGCACACAGTTGAAGATCGGGAGCTCACAGAGCTTGCCTACCCTAATGTCAATCATGTGAACTTTCCTCATATTATTCTTACATCATGGACTTCATGGCAATGCACATGGATTTCCCAGGTAGTCTCCTATCTAGAGAAACCCAGACCTGCTTCGCTCCTGCAAGGCGGCGGCGGCAGCTGTGGCTGCATCTTGTGTCATTTCAGATCACAGCTCTGTTCTTTGTTCTTTGTCCACTTAAGCCAAACAGTAGCTCTTTCCTCTTGATGCAACATGCACACTCGTTCTTAGATGTGATGCTAAAGATCACAGAATTTTAGAGTAGGGAGGAAGCTTGGAGACCTTCTGACAAACTCCTGATGTTCACCAATGTGTGAATGCATCTCCATTGGCTTTAAACATTTATTAATAGTGGCCACAGGGTCTCTTAATCCAGATTGCGACCACAGCACCCTCCTGCCCACCCAGGCCATTTTCTTATGGAGACTTGAGACTACTGGAACTTTTATTTGCTACAATCAGACAAACATGCTGTTGTCTGCAAATATTTAAAGATGACGGAGCAGCGTTCCCACATCTCCTTCAGCACATCTTGGTTGGCCCCGAATGTCATTTCCCTCCAAAGTCGAGGAACTGCATTTCTAACAAACATGATGGTGTGGGGTTTCCCTGGCCACTGAATTGCACTTCTCTTTTCCTAAGAAGGAACAGCACAGGCGAACAGAACTCACTGACCCGCTCTGCAAATACACTCATTGTCCAAGGATGTGTCTTGCTTTGGATGACTTCTTCCACAATCTCCTCTTTGATGGGGTTACAGTAATGAGCCAGCTGATAAGAACCATGCTCATGAAAGAGAGTGAAAGTCATGCGAAGGGCTCTCCCTTTAGTGGATACACCAGACCATCCTACTGCTCCCACTTCTTCAAGGGCCTGATCTGTATGAGACTTCCTTTTCCTCATTCCTACAAACCTATTTGTAGCCCTCTGGCAAAATGGTCTAATGGAAGGGTGACTGAACATTTAGGAGTTCATGGAGAAACTCATGAGGCACAAGGGAAGCTTGTCCTTAATGTCTTCTTTTCCCTCTCTCTGTCACATGAGGGGAAGACCCAACCCAAGAGGCAACAGAAGCAACTGTGTAATTCCAACTGACATAACACAATAGAATCAGTGCTCCCTGGAGAGGAGACCTCCATCATACAACAAACTGGAAGCAGCACAGCCACTGTTTTTAACACCTTGTTTCTGCTCCAGTCACTTTGCTCATGGCCTTTTGCAAGGCAAAATTAAAGTCTTGCAACCTACAGCATTTGAAGAGGTGGAGGATGAATTGCTTTCCTTTGCTTTCCCTTTCTCCACTGGAGTCTCTCAGAGCTCTGTTCTTGGCCCTCTGCTATTATCTCCCTAAATACTGGCTCTGGGTAACCTTACCACCATCACATCCCATGGCCTTCAGTGCCTCAAACTCACTGATAACAGCCAGCTCTCCACCCCTTTCTCTCTCCACGAATTCCGCATCTCCAAATCCCTCTCTGATATTTCCGTTTGGGATGCTTCTGAATCAGCACCTGAAGTTCAATATGTCCAAGACCGAACTCCGCATCTTTCCTCAAGCCTTCCTTTCCTCATTCACTCTCCTTATCTACTGGCTGTGTAACCACACCGCTTGTTGATCAGGCACATAGCCTTGGCTTTCTCTTTGTCTCCTCCCTCTCCTTTCCCCCTCATATTAAGTATGTTGCAAAAACATGTCACATCCCTTTAAAATGTTACAAAATCCCTTCACAATATTACAATATGGTGCTTCCTCTCTGCCCCCTCGACGAAAACTAGTTCACAGCCTGGTCATCTCTCACTTTGACTAAACCAGTCATTCCCTCTCCAAATTTCCATTGTCTCAACTCAGTCCTTCACCTGTATCCAGTACTCTGGTACACAAATGATACACCTCTTGTCATTCTGTCTACATTATGCCCCTCCTTAAATCCCTACACTGGTTTCTTGTTTTGCCACACTACATAAAGTGCCAGGTACACGGATGACACAACAGCAGCTTCCAAGGCACTTTTAAAGGTACATGCAGCATCTCTGGGTTGCCTGGCAACCAAACTTAAAACAATGTGGAGATCTTATATCAGGAAATATAGCTGACACCCTGATCTTGTCCAGTGACCCTTTGGAATACTTCCTTCTATGTAACACACTGAATGAACACTTGGGTTCCTAGAGCTTAATATAAAGGTAAAGTTGTGCCGTCGAGTCGGTGTCGACTCCTGGCGACCACAGAGCGCTGTGGGGTTTTTTGGTAAAATACAGGAGGGGTTTACCATTGCCATCTCCCATGCAGTATGAGATGATGCCTTTCAGCATCTTCCTATATCGCTGCTGCCCAATATAGGTGTTTCATAGTCTGGGAAACATACTGGTGGGGATTCGAACCAGCAACCTCTTGCTCACTAGGCAGGTTACTTCCCTGCTGCACCATTAGGTGGCTAGAGTTTAATATAGGGCCTGACAAAAAGCGGGTGCCAGGCAGCCATGGTGCCTAGAAATTTAACTGTGGTGCCTAGACTAGAGGCAGAGTAGGATTTTATTTAATAAAATCTTCATTTATGCCAGGCAGCCCTGTTCTTGTTCTAAGAATGTTATTTGTAAAGGGGATAAAGAGAAGTCCATTCACCCTCACCCTCTACAGTATCTATCACTAAGTCCAAATTACCATTGTCCAGCTCCTAATTTTTTGGACTGGCTTCTAGATCCAAAGAAAAATGACAGCCTGGCTTAATACACTACTAATACTATGGCTTAGGTACAGGACAGGTTACCTGAGAGAGCACCTTTCTTTACAAGATCCCCATCGCTCACTGAGATCATCAGGAGGGGTCCGTCTTTGGGTGCCACCAATTCATCTGGTTGTGACCTGGGATAGGGCCTTCTCTGTTGGCACCCCTAGGTTGTGGAACATGCTCCCCATGGATATATGAGGATTGTCTTCCTTGGAGGCCTTCAGGCCCATTTTTTTAGCCTGGCTTTTAATGATATTTAGTTTAAATTGTAATTTTAATCTGCTTTTAATTAGTTCTTGATTCTAATTTTAATCTGCTTTTAATTGGTTTTTTATTTTAAATATGTAATTTTAAATTATGTATTACCACCCTGAGTCATTTTAGGAAGGGTGGTATATATACATTGATTGACTGATTGAATGAATGAATATTACCACACTAGCATTTACAACTGGTTATTTCAAGGAGTGAAGATTATCATTAACCTGCATCTTGTCCTCATGCTAACTCACATGTAATTTGCAGTCATCTGTCATGGCAGCTTGTGGGAATCAGAGGAAGCACTAGGTAACATTTTAAGGCACTGAATATTGATTGAAGGAGGACATGTTTCTGTGCTATATTTTACTTTTATGGCAATCACTATTGCCAAACTGTGTACTGGGGTACACCAGTATGCCATGAGAGAAATTGCTGTGTGCCCTGAAAAATTAAACTATTAATTACATGGTTAAACAAAGTACACCACCTCCAATTGTTCTGGCTTTGCCTCCTTCCAATCAACCCCTACTGGGGGCAGATAATTCTGCCATATCTTTGGGTCAGAAGGGACTGGATCACTCAATCAATCCTGATGCAAAGATGCAGCAGAATTACCTGCCAAGGCATGCCAAGATCAGTAACTCACGCAGAGACACAGTGAGCAGCTTCCTTTTTTCTACATACCTTAAACATTTTGAAGGTATAAGAGGCACTTGTGCTTCCAATGTTAATTCAGAAGACAATGTGTCTCAGCAATTAGATGTTAGGGAAACACAGATCTATGGTTACAGAGAACAGCCTGAAATACTGGATTACAAAAAGGGTGTGAGCAGAAATCCAAAACCGTTCCATGGCTATCAACCTTCTCCACTCATCCTAGTTCAAGAGGTGAAGGCTATGGAGCATTTTCCTCCTGCCTGAACACACTTTGTGCATTTGGCCAATGGTAGCATTCAAAATGAAAAATAGGACCCGAAAGAAGCAGACTTGATTGCAACAGCGAGTGTGTGATTCTTGCCACAGCCTTGGTGGGGTCATTTTCTTTTTCGAGATCATTCTGTGCTGCCGATTCATCCAAAATAGTCCCCATGCTCAGAAACAAAATGAGCATGAAAAGAAGCAGCTGCAATCAGTAGACTAATAAGCAGCAATCACAATTCAACAGGACAATAGTTTATTGCTCACAAAGCACTGTACAATGTTTGTGTTAATGCAAATTAACTGCTAGGATTACAACAAGCTGCCAAGCTCTGTGTGTGTGTGTGTGTGTGTGTGTGTGTGTGTGTGTGTGTGTGTGTAGGCTGTTTACACAACTGATAAATGAGTAGGACAAACCTGCTACCCAGATTTGGGAGCTGTGTGCACCTCCAATTTTTGGTTGTGTGGGAGAAAACACCTAGGAAGGAGGAGTGGGGAGCAGTGTTCCCTCTAACAGGGATTCCCAGATGTTGTTAACTACAGCTCCCAGAATCCCCATCTGCAATGGCTTTTGCTTAGGGATTTTGGGAGTTGTAGTCAACATCAGGGAATCCCTGTTAGAGGGAACAGTGTTGGGGTCATGTGCTCCCTAAGCCCTACTCCAATGGCAGGCCACATTTGGAATCAACTGCAGGGGTCCTTGTGAGCAACCCCACACAGCATACATTTCATGCTAATCCATCCAAGAGGTTGCCAAGGCCTCCGTTTGAGTTGCCAACATGCCAGCTTCTCACTAGCCTAGTTCTTGGATTTTGGGGGTGACTGCCACCTAAGGAAGAGCTCTCAACAGGGGAATGCTGGGGTTTCCCCCTCCCTAATCAAGAAGCTCCGCCACACACACACATACCTGTTGGGAGAGGAAGGCTGGTCTTGTGGGAGCAAGCATGACTTGTCCTCTTAGCTAAGCAGGGTCTGCCCTGGTTGCATTTGAAGGGGAGACCACATGTCAGCACTGCAAGATATTCCCTTCAGGGGATGAAGCCGCTCTGGGAAGAGCAGGAGGTTCCAAGTTCCCTCCCTGGCTTCTCCAAGATAGGGCTGAGAGAGATTCCTGCCTGTAACCTTGGAGAAGCCGCTGCCAGTCTGTGAAGACAATACTGAGCTAGATGGACCAACTGTCTGACCCAGATAGACCAAAGGTCTGACTATGTGCTACTAAGCACATAGGAACATAGGGAGCTGCTTCCTATGTTCCTATGTGCTTCCTATGCAGCTTCCTTAGTAGAGCAAGCAGGGCTGAAAACAAGGACCTTGCTGCTGACCAAGGGTGGAAGTCACTATTTTTTGCACAACACCCCCTGAGCTGTTACAGCAACTGTTGCAGTTTCTGGATAAGGCAGCCTTAGTTGCTATATAGAGCCCTGTTGCCAGTTTAGGGGGGCAGGATATTACAGTGCCTGCGGCAAGATGCTGCGAAATAGTGCCTTGCATCGTAGGGGCCAGACTCCTTTTGAAAACCCACTCTTGCAAGCTTTGAAAATGATGTGGGGCTGGGCAAGGAGATAAAGTTGCCAGCAGCCTCCTCTTCTCTCCTTGTGCTTTTAGAAAGCTTTGCAAGGAATGTGAGGAGAGGTGCTCCTTGCACAACTTACATAGAACATAGGAAGCTGCCATATACTGAGTCAGACCACTGGTCTATCTAGCTCTGTATTGTCTTCAAAGACTGGCAGCGGCTTCTCCAAGGTTGCAGCTTGCAAGGATCGGATTGGTCCCAAGGAGCTGTTCTGATGGCAGCCACAGCAGGAGGCATTTTGTGGCCCCCAAAACATGCCGCTTAAGACAACTGCCTCACTTCGCCTAATGAAAGGGCTGCCCCTGCTTCTTGCCCCAGAATAAACTAGTGGTGTGTGCAAACACAGGGCAGAATTTCAAGGTGGGAACTCTGGGAGGGCTAGAAGAAAAGCATCTTAGTGACTGGAAGAGACCCAAAATCAAAACCAGAAAGAAGCAAGGTTGCCTGCAGTGCAGATGTGTCCTACATTTGAATCCAACAAACAAGGTTGTAATTCATCTGAGCTTGTGCCCAACTGCTCTGCTAAAAGGGATCCAAATGTACCTCTTTCAAGGTTCTCCTCCCTTGCAACTGCCTCTCTTTCTCCTTTCCTTGATATCTGTAATGCAATCACTGCTAAGACTTGGCATCTCCAGCTTCGATGGCAAGGAGGGAAGTTGCCCCACAGAATCACCCTACACCCTATTCATTGTCAGAGCATTTGGAGTTATTTTTAGACTCCAAACCAGTTTATTCTAGTGTGGGTTTACAACGCTCCCAGTTCCTCTTCTCTCGATGAAAGCCACCAGAAGTGGGTTTCTCCGCATGTTGAAGCAGGGCCGCCCAGGACCATTTTTAGAACACCAGCTGAGAATGGTGTTGCTGGCGGAAGGGCTGAGATCCTAGTATTTCATCGCTCACAGCATGATTGTGAAAGAAAGTGTGCTATTTTGATCGGGGAACATAAATGTGATTCACGCCAACTTATTGTGCAATCTCCAGGGTGCAACCCACAGGAAAAAAGAAAATGAGGCCCAGTTGGGAAACACATGTTTGCTAGCAGCAAGTTCTGCCTTTAGACAAAGTCCAGTACAGGAAAGGTCATGAGAAATGCAGATTGAATGGCCCCAAGATTCATCAGTGGCAATGTAAAACAGACTTGTTGATTTGTGCTTGGGCAGACAAAGGTTACAGAAGAGCACATGGCAGCATCCACCATACCAGACAAATTATAAATGGGCATAACAGCTCTCTCTCTGGGTGACCTGGACCCTATGCACAGAGCAATAAGGTATCATCCTCAGCTCTGTCCTTTGTACCTACTTATACAAAGAAACAGAGTCCCCAACTGATGCTCTTAATGCATAGGAATGCTACTTTGTTTATCTTGCGTAAACTGCCCAGAGACAAAGGTTTGGGGTGGGGTACAAATGATAGATTGATTGATAGACAGAGCAATTCTGGCAGTCCAGAAATATATGGATGAGACAGAAGCATAGGAACATTGGCTTGAGGGGAACAGATGGGCCCAGAGGCAGCTCCTCTGCTTTCCCTTCACACACCCACTGTTCTTAAACTATGAACAAGCAGTTTAAGTCTGTACTACCAAACGAGATACTTTGGCCACTATTTCTGTGCCTGGCTGGAATGATAAGGATGAGTTAGGAACTGAGAGTCCCTAGTTCAAAAGAATTACACTCCAATATAGTGTGGTGTACATAATCATCTGCACTTTTGCACTCTGCCTGGAGACAAGCCATGCCAACACTGTAAAAAAAACCAAATTCACACATACTTGCAAAAGTACATAAAAAGTTCCTTTCATACACGTGAAATTCTATGCTACAAACATCCCAGTATTCTGCAATCAAAGTCTGCAACTGGAACCAATCATGGAAACATGTATATGTAAATCCCAATGATGTATTTAAATGAGTGTACTGTACGACTTTAGCGAGGGCTGCCCAGGGATTCTCTTAGGCGTGTCCCCTCCCACTTGCGCCTGGAGAGGAAGCTGTCTCATGCTTTAGAACAGGGTTGCAAAACTATGGCCCTTCAGCTGCTTTTGAACCACAGCTCCCATCATCCTCAGCTGCAATGGCCAATAGTCAAGGGAGATGGGAACTGTCGTTCAACATCTGCAGGACAGGAGGGCTGAAGTTGTGCAGTCCTGCTTTAGAATGTTGGGAATGGGTAAAAAGGCAGGGCTGCAAAGGCCAGCGGGGGCAAACAGGCCTTGTGGCACCCCCTCCTTAAAACAGACACCCACATATACACTGTACATGCAAATGCATGCAAACATACATACCCACTTCCAAAGATTTTGGCTGAAACTGCCTGTTGCCCACTGCTTAGTGGTCAAACAGCTGGACTCGAATTGGAGCTCCATAGCTAAGATCTAGCCAGGCAAGACGAATGGGGAATTTGGGTATAAATCGTTATTACACTACAAATGTAATCTACATATGCAAATACCTGTTTTCACAATTCTGCAACAGTGGTCAGATTCTGTACTGGAGGGAAGGTTTCATGCACCATAGAATGACTGACCCTCTGCTGATTCATATACCCACTCTGCACATTTTCGGTCCCCACATCCAACTCTGCATACTACTGGATACAGAAGTGAAGTCACAGGATCAAGTCTCTCCCACGGTCTCTACCCAATGACTGAAGCGATCCTTTGGGGTTTTAAACTGCTCTTAAGTTAGCAAATCATTATTTATTTACTTACTACCTTTCTATCGCACCCTTCCTCCAAGGAGCCCAGAAAGGTGTACATGGTTATGTTTATCCTCACAACAACCCCATGAGATAGGTGATGCTGAGATAGGTGAATGGCCCAGAGTCACCTAGTGAGTTTCATGGCTGAATAGGGGTTTGGACCCGGGTCTTCCCGGTCCTAGTCCAATACTCTAACCACTACCCCACTCTGGCTCTAAGTTTCCGATAAAGAGCCCTTAGATCTGCAGTTTTGTCAGGTGGCTGAAGAAGTTACCCAAGAAGTCACAGCTGCACCAGACTGCAATTCCACAAGTGACACAGTGGTCTTTCAAAGGTATCATTAAATCAAGGCTTGACCGATCCCAGGCACCAGGGAGCCATGGTGCATAGAAATTTAACTGTGGCTCCTAGACTTGCATAGTCAGAGGCAGAGTTGTTTCATAAAATCTCTTTGTCCCAGAGAGCTCTGTTTCTGATCTGTTTGTTACTTTATGAAGGGGATAAAGAGAAGCCCACTAACCCTCTTTACACCATAACGTCTGTCACTAAGTCTGGTAATTTTGTAAAATGTCCATTGTCGGGCTCCTAATTTTTTGGGCTGGCTCCTAGACACCCCACCCCCTGCCCAAAGGAGGGGAGTTTCAAGGCTTGCATTAAACACACTCAGAACTTCTGGTGGGAATCGAGGGCTTTCCGAGAGGAATGGAGGATAACATAATATTTATATGTATATATTTAAAACAGAAAATATATTTTCTGTGCCATCTTTCCAAGGTTCAAGGCAGCTTTCAGGAACTACACCCTGAAACAAATGATAGCATCCAAGAAAAACAGCAGAACGTCTCACTGAAAAATCGACAACAGACCCAAACCCAGGCAGGAGAGATATCCCCCTTTTACTGAGGGGAGGTCTTCATTCTGCAGCCTTAGGTCATGAAAGAAAGGCCCTGCTTCCACCTGTGATGGTCTGTACTTCATGTGAAGTTGGAGCATGAACAGATCACTAAACAGATCACTGCAATTGGCAAAGGGTTGCTATAGGGAGAGGCAGTCACTAAGATACATACTTTAAAGGTTAACACCGGTACCCTGAATAAGGCCTGGAAGCACATTAGCAGCCCAACCTAAGACTCTCTCTAGCTGTTGTTAGAATACAACTCCCATCATCCCCAGCCACAATAAATGGGGGCTGGGGAAAATGGAATTTGTCATACATAGCGTAGTGGTTAGAGTGTTGGACTAGGACCAGGAAGACCTGAGTTCGAATGTCCATTCAACCATGAAACTCACTGGGTGACTCTGGGCCAGTCATGCATCTCTCAACCTATCCAAAACAAGTTCTGAGCTCCTCGGAGGGAAAGTGAGATATAAATGTAAAGAAATGAAATGAAATGAAATGAAATGAAATGAAATGAAATAATGCTACACTGGAGAGCCTGAGGTCGGCCACTTCTGTAATATAGGTTGTACATGTGCCTATCTTCCAGTTTTCCAGGAGCTGCATTCTGCAGTTGCTGAAGCTTAGAAACAATCTTCCAGGGCACTTTGATATATTCATTTACACCTTTACTGATTCTAGGTTACATTTGCATCCCACTCCTCCTCTAAGAGGTGAAGTACTTTCTCACTCAATGCAGCACTAACTTAAGAAATTCACGCCCACAAGATGTGCTGGTGGCCAAAAGGGTCAGATGTCTTTAAAAGGGAATTAGATTCATGGAGGGCAAATCTACCCATCACTGCTAGCCATGAAGGCAATATAGAACCTCCAGATTCAGAGGCAGTATATCTCTGAATACCAACTGCGGAGAACCAACAGCACTGTTGCAGGGCAATTACCTTCAAGCCCTGCTTATGGGCTGCCTGAAGGCATCAGGGTGCCCACAGTGTGCTGGAATATATAGATCTTTAATTGGATCCAATAGGCTCTTCTTATGTACTTGTTTTCCTATACAGCAGGGCTTGATCAATCCCAGGCACCAGGGAGGCATGGTGCCTAAAAATGTTACCATGGTGCCTAGGATAGGATATTCAGCGACTGAGTTATTTAATAAAATATTTATTTGTCCCAGGCAGCAGCCCTGTTTCTGTTCTAAGGATGTTATGTGTAAAGGGGATACCGCATAATGAAGTCAGGTAATTTTGTCCGATGTTCATTTTCTGGCTCCTACATTTTGGGGCTAGCTCCTTGATCCAAAGAAAATGTGACAAGGCTTGCAACACACCCACTGAATTCTATTCCTGCAGTACACCTTTTGATCTTTCTGGACCACATTCTGTGTTGCTCTTTCCCCCCAGCATTCCGACTGCTTTCCCCCACGCAGCTCAGGCAAAGCTGACCTGCCAGACAGGTGGGCCGCCTGCAACTTGCTGACTCAAGCATAGGAATGGCTTGTGTGTTTTTTAAATTTGCTGATGCGTGGTGCGGGAGAGAAATCAGAGCATGCCCTGCCTTGCACAATGCCATATCATCTATGCTGGGAAAAGCCATGCTTCTGTGGAGCAGGGAGGAGCAGGGCAGGGCTGTGGGTGTCTTTGCCAGCCCTGGGATTCACACACCAAAAAGCCTGGGACTTTTCACAGCACCTGACTTGCAACACAAAATTTATCTGCAAGCAGGCCGAATTCCAGATATCCAGCGTGAGCACAGGGCTGCATTCCCACAAATGCTTGGCTAAAAGATCAGCATGGGGCAGGCCCAATGGGATGCAAGCAGAATCTCTAGCAGGACATCAAAAGCAGTGCTGAACTGAAATAGGGGTCCCCTTTTGATGAAGCATTTGATGGATGCCCACTTTGATGAAGCATTAACATAGGGACATTGGGAGTTGCCTTATACCGAGTCAGATAAGTGGTTCATCAAGCACAGGGCTGTCTACAATGACTAGCTGCAGGCAGCGTCTGTCCATCCCAACCCTATCTGAGATGCCAGGGTTTGAACCTGGGACCTCCTGCTACAGCCTCATCCCCGCAACACAGGAATATAGGAAGCTGCCTTATACAGAGTCAGACGACTGGTCCAAAAGCTTAGTATTGTCTACATGACTGGAAGGGGCTTCTCCAAGGTTCCAGGCAGGAATCTTTCCCGGCTCTACCTGGAGATGCCGCCAGGGATTGAACCTGGGACCTTCTGCATGCTAAGCAGATGCTCTCCCACTGAGCTATCCCCCCAAATAGAGGGGGCTGCCTTATACGAGGGCATTCCTCTTCTCACAGTCAGTGTCAGGGTAGGAGAAGCCTATGACCCTAGTTAGGCAGCCAAGTGCACTCCCAATTGGCCATCGTGAGAGCTCTGCAAGCAAGGTGGGAGGAGGGGAAAACAACTGTCTGTGAGCTGGGTATGGAGGCGGGCAGGAGTCCAGAATGTCTGCTCTGTTTCGGAGCAAGAGAGGAGGGAAAGCACTCCCTGAGTCTCCTGCCTCCGTAGCCAGCTCACAGACAAGCATTTCCCCCACTCCTGCCTTGCTTTCCGATTGTGAGAACCTACTTCCATGCCAGTCCTGAGAACCGTCTCACTGAGTCAAACCCTTAGTCCGCCGAACTCAGTAGTGTCTGACTTCACTGACTGGCAGCAGCACTTCTCCAGGGTTTCAGGCAGGAGTCTTTCCCAGGTTTACCTGGAGATGCCAGGGATTGAAGCTGGGGCCTTCTGCACTCAAAGCAGATGCTCCGCCACTGAGCGATGGCCCCATCCCCTTTCAGGAGAAGAGCTCAAAGCCAAGGGCCAAAACGTTTGCCTCCTTTAAAGGAGGCTACTGCAGTAGCAGCCACCTTATGGTGCAGCGGGGAAACGACTTGATTATTAAGCCAGAGGTTTCTGGTTCTAATCCCCGCTGGTATGTTCCCCAGACTATAGGAAACTCCTATATCAGGCAGCAGCGATATAGGAAGATGCTGAAAGGCATCATCTCATAGTGTGCAGGAGATGGCAATGGTGAACCCCTCCTACCTAAAGAAAACCACAATGCTCTTGGGTCTCCAGGAGTCGACACTGATTCGACAGAACACTTTACCTTTACTACTGATACCTGTGTGGTGTCACACACACACACACACACACACACACACACACACACACACACACTTACTTCACCTGGCAAGGCCCAGAGAGGGTCCCACTCTGCATATTCCTTTCAAAGCAGCCACACAATACAAGCCTATCTCTCTCCTGGCATCCTGCTTTCATCCCCAAAGGCTATTTTCCCTAGGGAAGCAGTTCTAAGGAATGCTCTCCCACTCTTGTCACTTTTCTCAGGAAAATCAACCCTTCCAAAAATCTGGTCATTAATCAGAAAGTCCTGCTTATTACCCAATATCAAACCACATGGTTGGAAGCCAGGGTACATTTCGTCAGTGTTGAAATTTGGGGCAGTGTGGTACAGCAGCAAGTACACGAGACACTGACATGGGAGATTCCCTGGTCAAGACTCATTGCTGTCACAGCGGGGTTTGTCTGGGTATGCCATTTTCTCAGCCAGCCACCATGACACCTTTAGGAAAGCGGGGCGGGGGGACCAACTGACCTCCGCAGGTTGTTGGCAGTCCAAACACAATGGGGCTGCTAAACATTACACAACTCCGAAGGCTCTGGCCATGATGTGTAAGAAGTAATTTCCCACTCCTGCCATAGCTGAGCTCAAACATGAGGGAAGGGGAGATTCAACAGTGAGGTAAGACTATGCAAGACCCCAAGAAGAGCCCCGCTGGACCAGATCACAGACCGTGTGTGTGTGTGTGTGTGTGTGTGTGTGTGTGTGTGTGTTGCTGCTCACAGAATTGGGCGGGAGTTGGTATCACATTTTGATTAGGTTGACAAGTTTACTGTCTCTGTATTGATCTAATTATTTTATTTGTGTTATGGTCCTATATTGCAAAATTGTATTTGCTGATTTTTTGCTGGTCAAGGACTGAAATAAAGATTGATTGGACTGCACGTGCATTCTGTTTAAAAAGTGAACCTTCGTATGGGCCCCTCAAACGTATGTACAGACAGGAAGTGGACTGCTGGACCTGTGGTCAACGTAATGTGTGAAGAACTGTACAGATGCGCAGCAGTGTACACTGTACACTCATGCACAAGTGTTCAGCCAATCAGGGTGGTTCACACAGTGATTACTAGGGTAGAAGCCACCTCTTGCGCGAGTTTGAGAGCCGTGCGTGCTCCCTATATTTTATCGTCTGTGAGAAGGAAATAAGGTTGAAGGCTTGTTCCATGATCGTGTGCAATGCAGCAGCTGTATTGGAGAGCTTTTTCCCCTATCTCATTCAGAAGCTGGGTGCTGGGTAGGACAGAGCCCTCCCATGCAGCCACAGTTGAGCACACAGTCTCTGCCGGTACTTCCTGATTTGTTTTCTCCTTGCAGGCAGTTAAACATAGGGAGTGCGCACAGCTCCCAAACTAGGGTAAGAGGCTTCTCCTACCCTAGTAATCATCATGTGAATCGCCCTATTGTCTGAATAGGGCTTTTGTCAAGACCCGATCTAAGGTTAGTGGCCATCCCCACATGTGGCAATGAATTCCATAGGATCCTGGAGCAAAGAAGTCCTTCCTTTTGCTTGTTCTGAATCTGCTGCCAGTCAGTTTCACTAAATGACCCCATGCCACATTGTAGTGGCAGGAGAGAGGGGCTGCCCCAGTGATCCCTTCTCCTCACTCCCCTCAGTTTCTTGGGCTGCCACCAGACAGAGTGTGCGCCAATCCCAGCATGGCCAGAGTGAGACAGATGGCAGAGAAAGGGGAAGGCCAAGTGTGTGAGTGCTTGCTTTAAGCAGCCGGTGTTCCAAGTAGGCATTGCGTGCCCAAACGGAGAAGCAAAGCCAGGCGAAGGATGTCAGGTTTCTCATTTGGCCTCTAGCAATTTTTGCTTTTGGCAATAGCACCCGGCCACGTCGGTTGCTGTCAGCTTTTCCCCTGGTGCTTGAGCAGCTCTTTCCCACGACAACAGGAGACAGAAAAACACTCCCCCCTCCGCCCTCTTGAAAATAGGAAAATGTGATTGTAAAACCACAAATGTTGGCCAGGCACTCCAGACGAGAAGCGGGATCCGAGAAAACACTTGCTTCTAAATCAATTGCTGAGAATGAGCAGCTGGTGGACACTCTGTGCTGGATGGAAAAGCTCACACACACACAGACAGACGAAACAAACACCACCATACAAACTGACTGGTTTATTGGGCCCTACAAGACTCACTAGTTTAAAGCCATCTTCAAAGGGCTGCTCATTGTCCTTACAACTGAATCCAGGAAACAACAAACACCTTCATGTCCTGAAATCTGAAGTATCCCAATACTACCAGTGAAGGCCAAGCATGGTGCTGTTAGGGCATTTAGCACCTAAGAAGAGATGTGTTGGATCAGGCCAAAGAGCCATCCAGTTGAGTACCTTACTTCCCATAGTGACCTAGCAGGGCTTGAAGGGAAATAGCCCTTTCCCATTGCTTTCCCGAAAATTGTATTCAGAGGTAAACTGACTGTAAACATGGAGGTTCCATCATTAGACCTGTCCTCCATTAATTTCTCTAATCTCCTTTTAAAACCCACTATGCCAGCGATCTTCACCACATCTTGAGGCAATGAGTTCCTTAAATTAATTAGGCATTGTGTGAAGAAGTACTCTCTTCTGTTCTGTCCATCCTGAATCCACTGCCAATCAACTTGATTGGATGGTCCCAGTTCTAGTATTTTCACAGAATTGTCCCAATCAGTCCTCTCAAGAGGCAAGGAGAGAAGGTTGCCTCAGGTGGTGGGCCTCTAAGGCACCAGCAAGGCAGCAGGATCCCGCCCCCCCGCACCACCACCACTGCCTTACCTGCATCAAAAGCAGCTCTTTGCCCTCTCCTGCTCCTCCTTTTCACCCAGGTGTGCCCTCCCCACTCCCTTGTGTGCTACTGGGCTGGTTGGTTATGAAAAGTGGGGGGAGGAGAAAAACAGAAGAGAAAGTGAGGGCGGCCTCATTTCATCTCCCGCTTCCTCCCTCTTTCCATCTCCGCTTCCTTTTCCTCTTTCGCAGGCACAAACCATTTCTGAGCCACAATAAGCCGTTTTCTGAGGCGTAACCTGACAGAACTAAAAGCTTAAGGGCCGAGAAGCTTTGTGTTGTTGGTAATAATACAGAGAGGAGAGGAGAGGGCTCCATTTCCGGGGTGCTTCCCTAGCTGTGTTTGCCTGACTTCTCAGTAGCCAGCATTACTAGCAAAAACTAAACGGATTTGCAGGACAACATCTTGACGTGCATGTGCTTGATGTTCATGGAAAGGCACATAGACAAGAGCTGAATTTCTAAGGCCCTCTTCTCAGGGAAGCAGGGACACCTCCTCCCCTCACACATGAAGAACTCCCATTTTTGGAAGGGTGGTATATAAATCAAATAAATAATAGATAAGTAAATATAAGGGCTGGAGTGAAGAAGCCGGAGGGAGAAAGGGACAAACCACAAGGGGAACTGGGAGAAGAGCAGGGAGGCACCCACAGTGACTGGGAAGAGGCAGAGGAGGCACCCCTTTTTCTCTGACCTGGACTTCATACCCAAAGGGAACTCCCATCAAAGAACATCCCAGCCCTTCTTACGGGGACATGCACTCCAGGTCAGCACGAGGAAACCAGACTGGATCAAACAGAGACTCAAGCGGGACCCTCAGTAACAGCAGGAGTGTTTGCTTCCCTAGCAGGTTTCTCTTGGGTTGGACCAAGCGGGACGGAAAAAGAGAGAGTTTTTTTCAGCAGTTTTGAAAAGCAAACATCACCACTACCCCGCACTGCCTTTTCAGCAATTGTTTAGATAGTCCATCAAAAGCAGGGGGAAGTATCTACCCATGCAGAGTGAGGAATGGCTGGGGAGGCACTGTCCTCACCCACGGTCAGTTTCATTTGCCCGCTGTGATGTCATCACAGAGTCAACTCTGCGTGGCTGTGCAAACACACACACTCCAGCAATTTGTCACCAAATGTATATGGGTTGTGTGATTTAATCTGGCACCTCATTCATGCCTCTACAGTGTGTTAAATGCTGCAACAAGGGTGTGGCTGTAGCATCAAAATGGTAATTATGTGATCCCTGATTAGCTAGGATAATTCTAGGAAGGAGAAATAAGCCCTGATCAGTTAATAAAAAATGGTGCCAAGGGAAGAGAGGGAAAACAGCAGCAGACAGAGTTGCAAAAGTTTATAGTAGAATCCAGAGGAAATAGTTGTAATATGAAAAGACAAGACAGTGGAGTAGCATCAGGAATATTAACGGTTTAATGAGAGAGATATTATGTACAGGGAGGAAAGTGCAGTCTGCCTTCAGTGCTCTTGCTGCCGGCTATTTGTTAGCCCCGCCAGTATTTCAGTCCTCCAGCACTGAAATACAAGCAACCAAAGCACCATTCAAAAGCTGGCCTGGATCAGGGAATGGGTTCACCAAAAACACCACAGTTGTTGTTGTTAAAACTTTTATACTGCCCTTCCAAAATGCTCAGGGTGGTTTACATTAAAGCATTAAAAGTTACTATGCAGGAAATATCCACTTCCCAGTAGCTGTATTTTCAGCACAAATTTTTAAACAGGTAAACATTCATCACGGGCCTAAGACCAAGAGTGCACCCTGCATACTTAGAGGTGTAGTCTGCTCCTCTCCGACTTATTCAGGTTCTTCACAGGGAGGTTCACATTTCACCTTAGCCCCTGGTATTGTTACAGAAAAACTCCCTAACAATGGGGCAGTTTACAAGCCTGCTTCATTGCTCTGGACTGGCCAGCAACAGGGTGCATTTGAAGGAAGTTGCTAATATTCCTTGCTCAATATCCCCACTATAGTCCAAGAACAACTCTATCATTTAACTACTGCTCACTAAAACCAGGAAAAAGAATACAACTTAAAAGAAAACAATGGAAGTGTAAACATACTGCTGCACAGCCTTACGAGGGCAGAGAGAGGAAGTCTGCAGCAAGGAGCAACAGTGCTGGAGGCAGTGGGGGAGGTGGAAGGGATTTTTGCTTCTCTCTCCTCCCTGCAAAAGCCCTTTTCGCACCCACTTCCTAGAGATGTATATTCCTAGTCACAAAAAGGGCTTGCCGCTTCTGCCAGGAGGGGAGAGAAGCAAATATCGCTACTGTCTCCCCCTCTGCCCATCCAGTACTGTGAGGGAAGGCCTTACTGTTATGGACGCCAGAAATATATGGAATATAGGCCTGTGTCTGATTTCATTTTATATTAAGAAATGAAATAATACCTGAACTCGAGGTGAACTGGCATACCAGATCTCAAACTGCTCTGTGAAGCAGGAGACAATCCAGCATTGTGTTGTAAATGACTGCTCAAAGGAATACAAAAAGCCAGGCCTGAATGCTGATTGCTATATCCAAAATGCTAAAATGTGACTCATAATGTCTCTGGAAGAGGCCAGGGGCTGAACTCCTCTTTCCTGTTGCAAGAAATCTATGGTAATCGTTGTCAATGATGGCTCTGCTATGCCCAAAGGGGATTACTCAGTTGCTGTCTATAGAAATTCCACCCTAAGAAAATACCTGTAATTCTTACCTCACCGACAGGATGCTTCTGCCCTAGCCAAATGTATTGAACGTCTCACCTTTTTATGTCACTTTAAATATTCTCTTGTTTTAATTACATACCAGATAGAGGTACACAAGAAATGATGTAATTGCTGTCTCACACAAAGAGAACTAAATTCTCTCACTAACTCCTGACTTTTAACACCTTTTGGGACTAGGCTAGCACATCTGGGACAAGAAAAGGGGCCCATTTGCTCAGATATGCAGATTTGCTTTGGGCAATGTTCCCCCTCCCTTCTGAGTGCACAGTTTACAGAAGATGAGATTCAGATCTCTCTGGACTGGCCAATATCCTGAATAATTTAAAAAAAACATTGTCCAGAAGGAAGCAGCAAGTTGTCACCTTTTGGGGGGACCCAGGAAAAGATGAGATTTGAATAGGTTCTATGAAAGATCAAAGGAAAATACACTATAAGAAGGAGGCTACTAGACAGAGAGTCAGCAGACTTATGCCTATGGGCAATCTTGCTCACACAAAGATCCCAGAGTTTGCTGCTAAGCTGCAGGGCAGAAGAAGGAACTCTGTCCATGGACAGGAGCTGTCTGTGACTTCTACTGCGGAGTGAGAAGTTAAGACTTCCCCAGCCATGGTGCTCTGACTCTCAGCTGTGCCCTGAGCAGACTGCAAAAAGGCTCCTGTCTCCTGCCAAAGGCCTGGCTCCTTCAACTGAAAAGATCTCCACTCTCAAGTCTCTGATCCTGGTAAATATGCTGCTCCTACAAGCCTGGAATCCCCTCATCCCTTCCTCTTCTCCTGCCTCCTTCTCCTCCTCCCCCCCCCCCGCTTTTTCCTCTACTAATTTCCCCAAACCATGCCAGCCCTCAGCTTTCCTTTTCCCCTTTTCCATCTATATCTGAATTGTATTAGGCTTTAGGAAAATTTAATACACACACATATGTAGTTAGGAACACTGGGTGAATATTGGTGCTGGCTAGGAAATACTGTTGCTGATATTGATAGCGTGTTCTGCTTTCTGCTTTGCTAGATTATATTGTTAGTCTTTTATACTCAATAAAGCCCATTGAATCTTTGAGGATTGGTTTGATCTCCTTTCTTCCATACGCCCAGATCCTACATGGTCATCATATAAAAGAACTTGGTCACTTGGTGACACTATGAGCCAGGCCTAATTTGGTATGCTAGCTAATAAGCAGATTTAGTATATAAATCAGGCCTGGACAGTAACATTACACACTTTTAATTCAGTCACTCCTTGCAAGGACAGAGTTCTTGCTCTGCCCTTGTAAGGCTGTGCAGTATGTCAGCCACTGTGAACAGACAGCAGTCAATCATAGCACATAGAAAAGGTAGCACTGCTGTAGCAAACCAAGCGATTCTGCAGATATCATAGATATTGTGGTTGCACAACTGATAGATTACATTCCTTGTATCATTTTCCTCCGCTATCTTCACCAATAGACCTGACAGCACTCCTGGGAACTGAAAATGAGTTTATTGGAATCTTGAAAGCAATGATCTGATACATATTGGGGCTATTCTCATGATCAGCAAAAATCGGGCTAGGAGAGCTTAGCCCGATTTTGGCTGATCGTTTAAAGCACCAGGCTCGCAGGTGAGCCCGGTGGCGTACAAGCGGCTAGCCCACTTTTTTAGCCCTCCTCTTAGCCCGGGTTTGCAGAGCAAGCGCTCAGCAAACCCGGGCTTTCCGATCGTGAGTAGCCGCAGCGCAGCTTTGCGCCACAGCTACTCCCGAGTAGACCCCTGGAGGGGAGGTGAAAAGCCGCCTCCCATCTCTGGGGGTCTCCCCAGTATGCCCTGCACACTTGCGCAGGGCATACTGGAGTTTCCGGGGGCCGCGTGGCCCCCGAGCTCCCCAGCCCCCGCCAGCTCCGTCACAGAGCCGGCAATCGTGTGGGTGGCCGATCTGGCCGCCCAGGTCTCCCTCCCTGCTCACCCTGCTAAACTGGGTCTCACTGATTGTGAGACCCGGCTCATTGAGAGGGAATTTCCTGAAATAGTAAAATATGATAGGTTGTGTTTGATCATGAAGATAACTTGCCATATGATGAGCCTCTTATGTATTTGTAATATCTGTAATGGGGGAGGACTAGCCAATATTTGGATCTGCTCCATATTACTCCACTATAAGGAACTACTATTTTAGCTATTATAAATGACCATCTATTCTTCTAGAGCTGTAGTCTTGGATCTATTTAATTGGTAGATCAATCAGCAAAGCTTTATTTGCAGATTAAAATTTGCCCACCAATTAGTCAGTGGGCCCGAGACTGTAGGGCTTGCGGCAGTCTAATTGGCACAGATCCAGCAACGGATAATCTGTTAGACTTTATGGGCTCTCCCTTTTACATGCCAAATATTTTAAAATAACAAAAGCAGATAATTATAATACACAGGCTATAAAATGTAGATATCAAAAACATTTACACAAAATCCTTTAAGCTGCTATTTGCATTCTTGATCTCCAAATATCTAAAGGCTGCAACTGGTTTAACTCTTCCCTAACCTTCCTTTCCAGAACGAAGGGCCAAACAACCTTGAACTAATGGTTGATACATGAGAGGATACTGGAAAGGTGTCTGGATTTCTGTTGCTATATTTGTCCTTTGTAGCTGCCATCCAACGAAGCTGTCCACACATGTGCAGGAGCATACCCAGACAGCGGACTTAAACGCGGGCTTAAATGCGGGAGAGGGGTATCCTAGAGTGAATCTTAGCCAACCCAAAAAACCAGATGCTGATTATTTCTGCCCCCCTCAGACATAAATCAGGCGAAGCTACAATACACAGGAAAAACCCGAATTATGTGCTCTGATATATCACACGGACTTCGGGGTAAAACTGGCCGATATGTGAATGCACACCCATCTTCCCAAAGTAAAGTCGCCAACTGGGAAAGCTCCAGCAGCAAGGGTGCAGCTATAATTGAGTGGATGGGTTCAAAGAACCCGAGCCCCCCAGCTCCTGAGGGCCCCCCAGCAGCTCCACCCCTCCCCATTTTTTTCATTATCTCCCTCACTCCGAGGCACCACCAGGGAGAGTGGTGAACATGAGTCCCCTCTCCCCTAGCTACGCCCCTGTCCAGGAGAACGCATACCGGAACTGCAATTGCTGGCACTTCTGAAGAGGCACGCTACTTTTTCAGTTTACTTTATAACCTCTGGACGTATCAGCATTTTCCTTTGTGTGAGGAGGCTCTGCATGGACATGCCAGGAGCCAGAGCCCAACTCTCCCAGTCCTGCTTCCAGGACTAAAACTCCCAAGTGCTGCTCATGCTCCTACAGCACTCTGCAGGATCAGAAATGCATCACTGATTGCCAGTGACGTGCTTCTGATCTTGCAGAACACTTCTGGAGCAACAGCAGTGCTCGGAAACCTCAGTCCTATGGCGCAACAGTACATACACAGGAGTGAGGGAGTCGCACATGAGCTTCTGGAGCATTCCCACAGAGCCACATGCCCTTTATTAATCAAGATGTCGACCTCTGACCAGACCTAGACCTGCTTAGCTTCAGCAGGGTGGTGGCACCATCACGTGTCCTCGGACAGTGCCCTGGACCCCCAGCTAATGCCCTTTTAAGACCAACATATGAACACTTCCTGGATGTTCTGCTATTGCTGATCTGTGTACACAGTAATTGGTACCTAACACTAGATCTTATCTGCCTCTTTGTCTGGCTCCGATAGGCTTACTAATACTTTACTGTACTCCATTACTAATAACTCTACTGCTTTAAAAAAATATCTATAAATGTGAGCATTTGCAGATATTTTAATCTGCAATGAAGCATCAGTGGACTGATTCATCTCTGAGCGTGATCTAAATCTTACAGTCTTGAATACCGTAATTGTTTGTCCTCTTGAAAATATGTTAGAGTTACCTTAAATTCATGGCTGTCATCAACCCACATCTCTTCCTCCCATCTCCCCATAAGGTTTTATGAAAGCAGGTATGTGATATGTCATCAAGCTCAGTCTTTCCCAACACATCCCTGCAGATAACAGCCAATGAAGAAAGAGAGACGCTAAGTGCAATGACATCACACCATGTCAGTGAGAAAAGTGCCGATGCACAAAGAACAAGCAAATCAGAATAGTGGCCCTCAATGGAACAAGGTTTAAGGACCATTCCCCACTGAAGTGGAAGCAAGATTTAGATATACAAGTTCCAGAAGAAGTGTGGCATTGTTTTGCCCTAGATGTTCTAGCCTAGTGAGCCTCAAATTACATTTTTCTAAAACATTTTAAAGATGGTGCTATGCATCAGTCTGGGTAGAAGCAAGAACACACAGCATTGGAATTTAAGAAGCTGCTTTATACACTATACTCAGACCATTGCTCCATCTAGCTTAGTACTGTCCACACTAGGCCTGCTCACTTTAGGGCCCCCCAGCTGTTTTTGGATGACAGCTCCCATAATCCATAGTCAGAATGCCACCAGCCAGGGATTATGGGAATTGTAGGCCAACATCTCCAGGAGCGCCAAAGTTGAGCAGCCCTGGTCTACACTAACTGGCACTGGTTCTCCATGGTTGCAGGAATGTTTTCCCCAGCCCTACCTAGAGAGGCCAGGGAGTAAACCAGGGACCTTCTGCATGATGCTCTACAAATGAACTATAGCTCCATCTGCTAAGGGGAATATCTTATAGCAAACAGTGCTCACATACAGTCACCCATAAAATGCAAACCCGGACAGGCCCTGCTTAGCACGGGAGACAATTTATGCTCACTACTGCAAGACCAGTTCTCCTCCCTAGATTTAACATTTATCCCCAGATAAATTTTAGCCCTGTAGCCAAGCAAAGGCAAATATGATGTATATATGGTGGGAATGAAAGAAGGTTTTTAAAACTCCTGAAAATTCATGTGAGTGGTTACCACAAAGTCAGTCTTTGTGGTCTTTATTATGCTCTTTGACCAGATGTAATATAACACAGTGGTAACATAACACCAGATGTGATGTAAGGAATATAAATCATATATATATAACAGTATAATATGTAATAGCAATACAGGAGGGCCTCATTAACCACGGGGTTTCCTTTTCTGCTGATTACCATGGGTAACGAAACCGTGGATAATGAAGCATTGAGTCTATGGGATTGTGGGGGTTAAGTTCCTAGTCACTTAAGAAATGTGGTTAAAATATTTTTAAAAGGGGGAAACAGGCCAAATAAAGTATCCTGACGTGCTTCATGGGTGTCCTGGCATCCAGCAGCAATGCTCCACCAAATGCCCACCCCAAGTCCCAAATGGTCCCATAAAGTCACAGATTTTTTCCAATTTTTTTTTTTAACGAAATGGTTCCTGTGGACAAAATGGTGGCAGGAAATGACCTCAGTAGTCATTTTTGGCCTTCTAGGAACTGCAGATATGTGGGTTTTAACCCTTTCGTATCTGTGGATAAGGAGGTCGGATGTCTATTTGACACTCATGGATATGCAAAACCACAAATAGCAGTTCCATGTATAACAAGGTTTGCCTGAATAACAATAAAGAACTTGCACCTCAAAAATAATGATAGAATAAAATATAGTCAATTGAAACAGAATATGCACAGAGACATATTCAACTAGCTGATCCAGGTGCAGAGCATCTGCACCAGTAGTTCTCCCTTTCTCCCGCTCCATTTCAGGGCTCAACCAGTTCTCCTCCCATCCCTTCAGCCAGTCTCCCTCTCTGCTGGCAGCTCTCATCCTCCTTGCGAGCAGGCCGGTGGCCCCATTTTCTCTGCCTGCTTAGTCACTCTCAGTGGTGCCGCCTCCTCTTCTTCCTCAACCTCCCCCACCCCACCAGCTCTCGTCCTCGCAAGGAGCCCGGTGACCCATTTTTGTCAGCTGCTCAGCCACTCGCAGTGGCGACGGGACCTTCTCCTCCCCCACCTCCCTCCCCTGACAGCTCTCATCCTCCTCATGAGGAGACCAGCGGTCCTGTTTTCACTGCCTCCTCAGCCGTCCTCAGTGGTTCACAATGGCACCTCCTCCTCCTCCTTCTTGGTCTCCCTCCCTCCCTCCTTGCCTGCTCTCGCAACTCCCGGCCACTGCTCGCAAACTCTTGCAAGAGCTGCTACACATGGGATTAGACACATGTACGCCTTAGAGAATTCTATAGATAGATAGTTTATCATTACTCAGTTCACCCAATTATAGTTTGGAGGAGTACTTTATTAATTCACGACACATTCTGCTAGCCATAGTGTAAAATTTTGCCACTGAGTAAGTTATCACTGCTTGCTTATCTGATAATGAAAAAAGACAGATAAAATTCTTCTGGGCAACCTGGCAACTGTGAGAGAAATGGGTTAATAAGCTTGCTGAGAAGCTGGTTGTAGAAACTGCAGTATAACAACACATATCCTACTGTCTCTACCCTTCCTGCACCACAGGAGCAGACACGCTTATTGTATGGCACTTTATTAAACCTGCCCTCCAGAAGTGCTGATGGGAGCACAGTAAATCTTGCCATAGAGAACAGTCTTCGATGTTTAGGTACTTCTATCATAAAGAAATACTCAGCTGGGCACAAACAGTAAGTCAATATCCATGACTTAATCTGTTCAGAGACTAGTCCAAGGTCTTCTTGATGTTTTGACGTATTTTTGGCCCCTTCACAGCCCAAAGGCAAGTCCATTTCGACTCCTGGCACCCACAGAACCCTGTGGTTTTCTTTTGGTAGAATACAGGAAGGGTTTACTATTGCCTCCTCCTGCACAATATGATGCCTTTCAGCATCTTCCTATATCGCTGCTGCCCGATATAGTACCAGTGGGGATTCAAACCAGCAACCTTCTGCTTGTTAGTCAAGCATTTCCCTGCTGCACCACTTAAGGTGACTTCGTGAACACACCTAGCCACCTGCAAAACTGATATCAAGATTTTTTGATTGGATGGTCCCTAAGGTGGCACAGTTGGCATGGAGGCCCAACTGGGCTCTGTAGCTGTGATAGAGATTTGGCCTTTAAAAGTTTTATGGCCGCAGAAACGTAATATTCTCCTCTAGTACAAGAGTACTTCAGAATAGCAGCCACAATTCTTTGTGCTGAGTGAGCCACATATTCAATCAGGGCCTTCTTTCCTCCAGAAGCATTAAAAACCACGCCCAGGTATTTAATGCATTTAAACAATTCGAGATTGTTACCAGAGATACTCCACTTCAAGATCCTGGGTCTTTTAGCAAAGATCAGGAGTTTGGTTTTCTGGTAGTTAATCATTAGGCAATTGTGCACAAGTGCCTTTAATGCTCTCCTTAATCCAGTTGAAGTCTGTGATAAAATCACCACATCAACGGCATAGAGAAGTATTGGTACATGTCTGTCTGACAATCTTCAAGGGTGAAATTCCGATTTGTCCATATACTCAACTAAGGAATCAGTATACAGAATGAACAATGTGGGAGCTAGTATACATCCTTGCTTAACTCCATTACGTATAGGAACAGAATGGGGTAAATGGCCATTTGGGTTGCAGCAGACTCACAAGCAATGATGAGAAGCAATTGGTTACCACCAAAAAGAGGTGTGTGTGTGTGTGTGTGTGTGTGTGTGTGTGTGTGTGTGTGTGTGATATCTTCCTCCATTTCTCTTGTTTTGCCTTTAGGGTTTGCTGAAAGACATGGTATTTGATCACAACTGCTGTTTTCTGAAGGACCACCTTCTACTATATGGATCTTCGCTATCTGAACTTAAGTGGAGGGTAAGCAGACAGCTGTGGCGCCTTGAATCTGGAATGCTCTCTCTAGAAAAGCTTGTCTGGCACCAACTTTGATGTGTTTTCAAATACACCCTTTATTTGCCCAGGCACTTCAGCATGTTCTGGAGCGAATTTTAACTGCTGTTTTATTATCCTTGCTGGATTTTATCATCTGGTGATGGCCTGTGGCTTCTTTTAGTGATTATGGCTGACACACTGTTCTGCTTTACAAGGGCAGAGGAAACACTTTATCTTTGTGACTTTGCAAAAGGCTTGCTTTGCAGTGCTGGGCGGATAAAATGGGATGCCCTTTTTTGCATCCTGGAATATGTCTGTGAGGGTTGTGCAGTCCTCAGGGACATATTCCTTGGTGCAAACAGGGCTTTAGCAGGGAGGGGAGGAAAGCAAAGATTCTGTTCAACCAGTGCTGAGAAGCAAGCCACACGCACATAGAAAGTGCAGAACAGTTATTGCTCCTTCCTCGTAAGGCTGCAAAACATGTCAGCCACTGTGAGTCTTTTCTCACGATCAGTGAGAAAGTGCTACAGGGTCAGCAGGGAGGAAGCCTTAAAAAGCTTACCTCCTTGCAGACTATCTGTTCCTGTTTGTTGGGTAGGCAGATTGCCCGCCCAGACAATTACCGGCTGCTGCCAATAGCTCAGAGGGTTGGGATGCTGGGACACATCACACCACCACCCCGGACTTCCATGATGCACCATGCAAGTGTGTGGTGCATTAAGGAGATCTCCCCTCCCCTCTGGCCGGGAGCCCCACAATCTGCCAATCCAGCCAAGGTTGGCAGACAAGCAGAAAAATGGGGTGAAGAGAGTGCTCGCTCTCTTAACCCTGTTTAAGGGGGTGGCTCCGGAGGTGGGTTTCCTTGGCCTTGATACTGAGAGTTCTCACGTGCAAGCAAAACCGGGCTTGGCTTCGTTAGCCCGGTTTTGCCTGCACGTGAAAACAGCCTCTGTATTTAACTGAATCTGTTTTCACAGTTTTAATTGTACACTGCCCTGTGAGTTTTGTGTTGAAGGGCAGCTTGTTTATTTAGGAGCTTTGGTGGTAGTGAGGCCACTCCATTTTTTAGGCACAAGGCAGCTTACAAAGGTGGGCATGTCAGAGTAAGATACAACTACAACCAGTGTTCCCGCTAACAGAAAATCCCAGATGTTCTCGACTACAACTCCCAGCATCCTCAGCCAAAGCCCACTGCATCTAGGGATTCTGGAAGCTGTAGTTAATAACATCTGGGATTCCCTCTTACAGGGAACACTGACTACAACATCCTGTCATCGATAAAATTAATACATTCAATATCTCAGACAGATAGAGAGACAGAAATTGGAAACCAGAAGTGGCTCAACTGCAGAATAGTTACAAAGCTCTTGGGGGCAGTTTTCTCTCTAATTTTCTCATCTGTGTGCGGAATGAGTTTTGTTCTGGGTGGCAGTATCAAGGCAGTGTGTGCACACCTGCATTCAGAGTGGGGCCTTCCTGATTCAACCTGAGCGGGATCTAAAATTAACTGAGCTGGCATAAAAAATGTGTGAGTGCGTGCACACATGCACGCCTTAGAGGGAACACTGCTTGGGAGAACATGCTTATGAACAAACTGACTATTTTAAAGCATATAACAAGGATTTGGTTTATAATGGTTTCTTTTGTGAGAAGATGGAAACTATTTATCCAAGACTGTGCAATATATCTTTATTATCGATCTATCTATATATAATTATCTTAGATGTACCCTTTGCTAATCCCATACATGGCAGCTCTCGCGAGAATCTGAGAGAGAGGGGAGGGGGAGAGGAAAGCGGCGGTGGGGAGCATAAGGCCAACGGACAGGCCAGTGAATGGGAAGGCAGGAGGGCGCGGAGAGAGAAAGCTAAAGTGGCGGCAGCAGGGGGAGAGAAGGAGGAGGGGGCAGAGAAAGTGGCGGCAGCGGGGTGGGGGGAGAGAAAGCGGCAGCCAGCCGGAAAAAGCAGCTGGCCAGGCGGCTGGCCAGAGAGATAAAAACATTGAAGGGGGAAGAGAGAAGAGGAGGGGGGAGGGCTGAGAACGAGGGGCTGAGAATGAAGGAGAACTAGAGGTACTGGGCCCGCTAGTTGTTTTTTTAAAGTGTCTATTACATCGTGAATGTGTAGCTGATGGGAGAGGATATTTTTCTGTTTTTTTACAGTTAAAATGTTGAAGAATTATTTTCAAAAGTTTTAAGAATTGCTGATCTAGAAATTCAGGCTGGCTCTGTTTACTTGATTTTTAAACCATTCCTTCAATCGCTTGTTTCTGTGGTTTCTGAAGCACAAAAAATTCTTTCCCCTCTGTAAGGTGGTGGTGGGGAATTGACTCATTTGTAACTATCAGTGTGTGACAAGTCTGCGTCCGTTTTCTACCGTTGACCCAGTGTGTGCTGCTCCCTTCGCAGAATGCCCAACAACTACAGGAAAGGCTCTGTGCAGAATCAGAAGGGTTTGCAAATGTCAACTGGAAAATTGTTTATCTCCTTTTGACATACCATGAGGGTTTACATCACAATTAGTTTTCAAAGAACCACACATTTCCCCCCAAGAAGCAAAATCAAGAATATGGTAAGTCTGAAATGGCTAATCACAGATTTAAATAGCTAGAAGTGACTTGGAGAGCAATTCGCAGCACAACACCAAGAGACAGAGTGCTCCATCTTCAAAAATTCCTGGCAAATTAGGATATGAAACATCAGAGATTAGCATATGTTTAGATTGGCTTTTTGCTGTCTGCTGTTCTATACAGGCTTGGTATATAGCCACCTAATGGCGCAGTGGGGAAATGACTTGCTTAGCAAGCCAGAGGTTACTGGTTTGAATCCCTGCTGGTATGTTTCCCAGATTATGGGAAACACCTATATCAGGCAGCAGCGATATAGGAAGATGCTGAAAGGCATCATCTCATACAGCATGGGAGGAGGCAATGGTAAACCCCTCCTGTATTCTACCAAGGACAACCACAAGGCTTTGTGGGCGCTAGGAGTAAACACTGACTCAAGAACACACTTTACCTTTACTTTATCTGATACAGAATTTGGATCCCCATAGTTTAAGTATTCATTTTTTCTATACTTTTAATTTCTATTTTTTGCAGAAATGTCCAAAAGAAAACAAATTACAAAAAACAACAGAATATTTGTTTGTTTCTGAGCCAGGTTTTAACTGTAACTTTCATTTAAAACAAACAAAAAACAAAACAAAAACCCATTCCTAGCCTTCATATGGAAATACTGAAATAAGTGAAGCACAATATTTGTATTTCCAGAGCCATTCTATTCACCAGGCAAGATTTCTTGTCCAGGGACAAAAAAAGGTGTATTTCGATATGTAACTTGACGCTTCCATGGGTAGAGAGATCCTGTAACAAAGTAGGCACCACCTAGCAGTAAGGTTTTAAAAGCACGCACCTGCTTGGGCAAAGCCACAGTGCACAGAAACCCCACAAAACAACTCTCCCACACACAACTTTGGGAATACTACAGCAAGAATTTATTATGTGGCTTCTTGGGCCAGATCTGGCCTGTGGTCTCCCGTTGGTCCTTCCTGATTTAAAACACACAAACCTATTTGGTGCTGGGGATAGTGTGGAGAGTCTCCCACCAGTAACTAATCAGTTGCACACAAATTATTACAAGCAGTGGATAATTTCCCTTTTGAAAAAGTCTTAAGTAGGTTGAGCTTCAAATGATCAAGGCCACTATCAGACCAATACTCCATTCAAACTATCTTCATGTATGCTAGCAGACATCACAACACACTGTGACACTGAATTCCACAAGTGCAGCCATTTATTTTGTTTTTAATTGTTTCTAGGTTTGTAAATTCGGATTGTTATGGATTGTTATTTTTGTTATTTTATTGCTTGTAAATTGCCAAGGGCTACTATAATAGATGGGGCGGTACAGAAATGTAATTAATAAATCAAAATTATTTTTAAGTTTATTGTTATTTATTCATTACATTTCTAAACCGCCCCATCCAAAGACTCTGGGCGGTGCCCAACAAATTTAAAAAACATAAAAACAAACACCATTTAAAAACAGACTGCTTAAAACAACATAAAAATAATTTTGAAACAATTCAGAGCCATTTAAAACCAATTAAAATTCTTTAAAACAATCTAAAAACCTTGGAAGGCCAGGCCAAACAAGTAAATTTTTAGGGCTCTTTTAGGACATCCTATTCCCAGAGGGCTGTAACCCTTACTAGAGTATACCTTCCAATGAGCTCAGCAGGCTTTGCTTCTGAAGATGCATATTAGGGTCTGGGGCAGGCTGTTCAAAACCCTCAACCAAGAAAGTCATACTTACATCCTATTGAAACCAATGGAACAAGTTAGTTGCAACAGAAAGTCTCATTGCTTTCAGCAGCTTTTAGTCACAACAAACTCTGACTGGATTGAAACCATCAAAGTCCTTCTGAAAAACCCTTCAATGAGTTAGTGTCATCACATTCACATAATGCATACTCAGATTAAAAGCTATGTCATATCGCTTCTCAAATACAGTGCCATGGCTATGCAAAAGTGAGCGGGGGGGGAGCCAATTCACTAGGCTTAACAATGAGCACTGATGGCCTTTGATGCCTGGTGGCTACTAGTTATCATACACAATCTGCTTGTGCAGTGCTGAAGGAAACAGTTTGGCAGATGTGAATGTAGTCCATGAAGTTTCGTAGCTGGCTGAAAGGAAGGTGATGTGATGGTGTGGGGAGGGCTTATCCAAGCATATATTGTAACCTTGGGAGAACAAATGCAGTCACTGGCTGGTGTCTCCCCCTCCTCCCTGTTCAATGAGGATTTCTTAAGCTAAACAGATATTACACAAAACTGTAAACAGATATTGCATAACCGTCATTTTACTAAAATATTCTATGTTTCCAGTATTCTTTTTATACAAAGAAATTGACTATGCTAAAGGTTGCCTCCTAGAATGTCCTATCTCTTGGGCCAATGGGGAGCGTGAAATGAAACTCTGTTCTTTCACACATCACTTGATTACTCAGTACTTGATGACTGACAGCCAAATGTGTCAACTGGTTCAATTGAAACATGGTCGGCTTGAGGTGACATTGGGTGACAGGATAATCTCTTTGTGGTTTTCCAACTGCAATGCTCTTTCACTTTCACAGTCATCACTTCATATTCCAGCCACCAAGTGAAGAACGCATAGGTGTGAATCAGCCGTGTGCTTAATGAGGTGTTGCAGGAAGAACACCCTTTACAAGAGAGAGCACAATAGGATATTTTAGAATTATGAGTGGTGTGGAGAGAAAGAGAGAATTTTTTCCCCATCTCATAAAATTAAAATTTGGGGTCACCCAATGAAATTGATTGGCAGGAAGTTTTTTTTCTCTCCTCCTGCTTATGGAACCCACTGCCACAAGATGGGCGGATGGCTACTGGTTTGGTTGGCTTTTTCAGAGGATTAGATGGATTCCTTGGAGGTAGTTCTGCCAATAGCTACTAGTCACCATGGCTAAACGGAGCCTCTGTGTTTGAGGACAGTATGGCTACCACATGCTGAGTACTAATAACTCAGGGGAAGGCCAGGAGCTTCATGCGCTACTTGTTAACATCCCCCGAGGCATCTGTCAGGGCACTGTTTGTAAACTGAATGCTGGACTAGATGGATCTTTGATCTGACCCAGCAAAATGGAGAGCTGGTCTTGTGGTAGCAAGCATGACTTGTCCTCTTAGCTAAGCAGGGTCTGCCCTGGTTGCATTTGAATGGGAGACTAGAAGTGTGAGCACTGAAAGATATTCCCCTCAGGGGATGGAGCTGCCGCTCTGGGAAGAGCACCTGCCTGCTTGCATGCAGAAGGTTCCAAATTCCCTCCCTGGCATCTCCAAGATAGAGCTGAGAGAGACTCCTGCCTTCAACCTTGGAAAAGCTGCTGCCAGTTTGGGTAGACAATACTAAGCGAGAGGGACCAATGGCCTGACTCGGTAGAAGGCAGCTTCCTATGTTCCTATTGATGACTGGTTTTAAGATGTCCTCCTTATTTGTCTTGTAGTTTCCATGTCACACATAGCGAGCCGACCAGCCACAGAGGCTCAGGGGCAAAAGAGCGGTCTGTGAGAACATCTCAGCATGTGAGCCAAGAAAATATGTAAAACTAGCTTAACCTGCGCAGAACATCTGTGCACTAGTACTTGATTGCTCCCCTCACCCCTGCCACAGCCCCCCTCACCTCAGAGATCGCTCCACCCTCACCTAAGCCACACTCCTGCGTCTCCTCCTCCATCCCATTGCTTCCATCCCCCTCACCCCTCTTGGTCACTCCTCCATCCCTTTACTCCAGGGATCCTCAATGTTGGGCCCCCAGATGTTATTGGACTTCAACTCCCATAATCCCCAACCAAAGGCCATTGGGGCTTGGGATTATGGGAGTTGAAGTCCACTAACATCTGGGGGCCCAACGTTAAGGATCCCTGCTTTACTCCACCCCCCACCCTCACCCCTCTTGGTTGCAGCTGCAGTGTTGCTGGCGCCTATTGGCCAAAATGCAGCCCCCTATCCCTAGAGACCTCCCCACCCTCACCCGAGCCCCGATCCTGCACACACACACACCCCCACAGGAGCAGCAGCAGCACCCTTCCGTGCTGCCGCCACCACCATGGTCACTTATTACCCTCAGGCCGCTGACAGGCCCGGGCCCGTCCTTTGCCTGCCTGCCTCCCTCCACCAATGGTAGCCCCAAACAACGGTTGACTGGGCCCTTCCTTGCTGCCAATAGGTGCCTCCATGGCCACTCATTCCCCTCAGGCCGCTGACAGGTGGGGGCCCGTCCCTTTGCCCTTCCTTCTTTCTCTCTTCCCCTCCCTTCTTTTTTTCTCTTTCTCTCTCCTCCACTCACTCTTCCCCTCTGTCTTTCTCTTCCTCCCCTCACCACATGGGACTAATAGCCCCATTTTACAGATGGTGTAAGTGATGTTGCAACAGTAACTTGTTCAAGGCTATCTGCAGGGGCCAGGGCCAAATAGGAATCATCATCCAAGCACATGTGATTAGGGAAGGGGTCGCGCCAAGAGCGCACCGTCGTGATGTTGGCAGAGGACATTCTGACATGCTCTCGGTTCATCCCTTTATCACACAGGGGCAGGGGCTGTTCAACTGAATCACCCCTCTATGGATGCTCCAAAGATCTGTTGTTACTATAGTCTCAAGTCAAATGTATTATACATGCTATACTATCAGAGTTCCACTGGAGGGTTATATAACTCACAGTGAGTTCACACTCCAAACTGGGTGGGTGTGTGCCACCATCATTTTCTTTTCTTTAAGAGAAGAAGGGATTGGCACATTAAAACTGAGATTCAGAGAAGGTACTGCAGTAGACTTCCTGTCTGTACCCTGCATTTCAGGGGCCTGTATCCCGATCCACTTAAAAAATGAACATATGTACAGTCAGTCACTCAAAAATGTAGTCCATGCATACAGACACTTGTGCACATGTACAACAAAATGTCTCCAGCAGGGTCAGCCACCTATGGCACAGGTGCCAAAAGAGGCATGCAGAATGATTCCGTGTGGCACTCGTATTGCTAGGAAGACCAGCTGTTACAATGCCCGCTGCCTGTCTCTGGCTGGCTTGTTGCTGCTTGCTGTAGCAGACAGTGGACACCCAGGATAAAAAGCAGGGGTCTCTCTGGCTGTGCTGGATGGTTGGCTCCCTCTTTCGAACATGCACACTCTGGAAAAACAAACACACACGTGTGAGGGAGAGCCAGCCATCTGACACAAACAGAGAGACCTCTGCTGCCAGTTTTGGATGTCCGCTGCCTGCTACAGCAAGCAGCGGCACACCAACCAGAAACAGGCAACGGGCATTGTACTCCAGTTGCAGGGGAGTAGCAGTAGGGGAGAGGACGTGCCCTCTGCTCTTGCCTGCAGGCTTCCCAGAGTCGGGGTGTGCACAGAACCGGTTTGGAACTGGTTTGGAACCGGTTTGGAGTGTAGGCCTTGGGCCTGATCCAGCAGGGTTGTTCTTATGTTCTTTTCTGGTGCGCTGAACCGATTCTGTCGTCCGGCTTCAAACTGGTTCGGAGGGTGGGAGGTTGCTTTAAGTGACAGGGAAGGGGCGGCCTACCTGTCAGCCCCCACCCTGCCGCTTTCCCCCCACCGGCGCTCTCCCAAAAAGCATGGGTGTGGGGTTGTAGCGTTCCTCCTTGCAGCCCTGTTCAGTATCCCCACACACATAGCTGACGCGCATACGAACAGCATGCACAGTTCCATGCCCATCCCTACCCCGGAGGCATCTGATGGGCCACTGTGTGAAACAGGATGCTGGATTAGATAGGCCTCGGACCTGATCCAGCAGGGCTGTTCTTAGGTTCTCACTGTAGCGGCCAGACTTCCTCATGCACATGCTCTCTTCCCCCCGCCCCAACAACAAACTTCAGTGCTCTGCCTGCTCCCGAAATGTAGGAGACGAAGCAGAAAAATTTGCTAGCGGACAGAGAGTCAGACCCCCTGGCAATGCTTTATACTGGCTGAAGAACCACGCTGAGTGCCACCAGGAAGAAAACAAGTGGTGGCCAGTGCAGGGCTTTCCGCCCAGTGATGAATCCAGCAGCTGTGCATGTGGCAGCATCACAGACTGGCTGGTGCAGGGGCGGGGCGGGGCAGAGCTAACAAGGTGGGGATGCCCACTTCGTTTTGAGAAGCAGCCCTCCTCCAGTCGCCCCTGAAGACCCGGCACACTGCTTCTGAAAGGTTGCAGACCCCCTCATCTGCAGAAAGCCGAAGATCCGCACAAACCTGCTAAGGCAAGGCCAGTCTTAGATGTTTTGGCAACTGCCACCAAAAGCTCAGATGACTCCTCTCCCACTCCTGCTCCAGGCCCAAGCCCATCTTAAAAAATGATACACAACAGAGGTGGTGGTATAATCACTACCCCCACCCCTCCGACCCACAGCACATGCTTGCTGAAGTGACTGTTTCAAGTTGTTTCACAGGCAATCCCGAAGGCCGCTGGAGGATAGCTCTTTCTTACGAGATCTCAGTGCAAAATGGATTAACGGTACTCCCCCTGCTCCCACCAGTCTCACAGGTCTTGCTGAACTCAGCCGATAGACTCACATACATCTTTGGCTCAGAACAGAGCAGAGCAGACGCTGTCCCAAGAACATGTCCCCATTCTGGCTCTGACAGTCAATACTAATGATGGGGAAAGAGTGCCCCCTCCTGGCAGTGGAAACAGGTGCACTCTGCTCTCCCCCTAAAGTGACAAGGCGAAAGAGCAATTCGCAGAGGAGAAGCAGCAGGCAGGAGCAAAGGGCTTAACCCTTCTCCTACCCAACACTTTTCTCCTACTCACCAGCTGGGATTCCAGACGGGTGTTTGCTGCCTTGTAGGGAAAGGCAGTTGGGAAAAGAGAGCGGGGAAAGGGTTAAGTAGCCCTGCCCTACCCTGCCACCTCTCCACAGCAAATCACGTTCTCCTTCCACCCTGTTTTGCAGCTGTCCAGCAAAGATCTGGAACTTCCCAGACTCACGTCTGCTGCCAAATACATAGTTTGGCCCTCACACTAAGATCCATCTCCAGAATACTATTTGGCACTCCAGAGATCACTGACTAAAATGCTCCTCAGAGACCATACGTGCAACCAACAAAATAAATGGGTCTGTATTTCCTCCCCCACCACCGCCACAGATATCAATTTCCAAGCAGGATCTAAAGCGCTTCCTGCTCTAGCACCCAGGTGTGAGGAACATCCCCGGAAGAACTGCACTGTGTCACCATTCTTAACTTCAGTCTTTGTTCAGCGGGCATGTGATCACTTCAAAGCGTGATCCAGTGAAAGCCAGCGTCACCAGTCTGAACTGATCCCAAGCCCCATCTGCCCAGCTGGAGGCAAGTTAACCACCTGTCCACAGAGCAAGGGCCATTCTCTGCTGGTCTCCACAGCACCGTTTCATCTTCCCGTCTATTTGACAAGGAAAAGCAAATCAAACAGAAACCTGCCAAAAGCTAACAGAGCTGCACAGCCAGCTGTCTCGGGCAGAGGGTGGGACTGACGCACGCCAGTTTCCTGAGCGATGCGGATCATTTCGTTGGCATCTTGCCACATACTGTCAAAGAGGTCGAGAGAGTCCAACTTTCTCGAGCAACGAGATCAACAGGAGAAAAGGGAAGGAGCAAGGCCCTGGGCAAAGGCGAAGAGCAGGGTCTTTGTTTGTCTGGCAAGCCTCACTCTCTGCCATGATCTGCTAACCTGTGCTGCAGGCAACGGCCACATGCCTTCAGCTTGGGGCTGCCCCCAACCATGGCCTTATGTGCAGAAAAATAAGCAGGAGACCAGGAGTGTTGCCAGATGGGGGCTCTCTTTTTTTGCAGGTGGTGCCGTGGACCTACGCCAGAACTGCTTGTGGGAGATCATGAGGCCATTCATACAATCAAATAGGCGAATCACATGCGTACAAGACCAGGCTAAGGGAGCCCAGCCCACATGCACATGAACTGCCCGGATCGGGCCCAATCCTGGCGGCTACACGGCAGCAGATCCACCTAAGCAGCGCTCCCTTAACCTCATTTTCTTGATCGTGTGTCAGCCGTGGCTGCTTGCAGCCACAGCTGGCACACTTGGGGGGAGGGGGGTCCCAATGCACTGTGCGGCTTGCACAGTGCATTATTGGAGCTCGGGGGGGGGGGACCCACAGAGGCATGTTCCAGCACCTTGACTCCCGGAGCTGCTGAAAATTGGGAGCAAATTAAAATTGGGAGCACACAGCGTTCCCAAACCTGGGTAGAACAAAGTTTTTGATTGTGTGAAAGGCCTCATTGTTGGGCACCTGCATCTAGCAGCTCTTGTGCTATTTTCTCGCACTATTTTCTGCACACACCATGACAGGCCTGACGTGTTGTGGCCCTTCCCTCTACTCCAACTGACCTTCCCACTTTCACCATCACCCTAAGGTGTTTAATGTGCACATGGACAAAAAGCATCACATCTTACTTTTTAATATTGTTTTTGTGGTGCAAGAGCACGCTTCCAGCTTACTGGGTGTTCACAGAATCGCCCCATAAACTTCTGCGGAACCCTTGCCCACTTCCCACCTATTCTTGTTGAAACTCCTATGGAGCTTTGACTGGAAGAAAGTGAGGCTCTACACACAATCCGTGTGTAGAGTCTTACCGGGTTCTGCGGGGAGCGTGGGCTCAGCAATCCCCAGCCTAGCCCGGGGTGGCCGGACCGGCCACCCATACTATTACTGGCTCCATCACAGAGTCGGTAGAGGCAGCTCGGCCCCCAGAAGTGGGGCATTCTGGGGAGGTCAAGTGGGATGTTCTGGGGAGACCCCCAAGGCCGGGAGGCTGCTTGTAGCCTCCCGTTGAATGTCTACTCATGTGTCGCCGTGGCGTGGGGGCACATAATCAACTAGATGGGGTTAGCGGAGCGCTCACGCCGCTAACTTCGTTTAAGGGGGGGGGGTACTTAATGAGGTTTGCTACCGGGAGCCGCACAGCTCCCATAGCAGTACACAACCACAGGAAAGAGCCTGCTTTCCGGTGGTTGTCAGAATCGCCTCAGTGTCTACTTGTCTCTCTTAACAAACCACTTCCTGAAATTGGGCTGAATTGTTCACCTTTCCTCCTGTCCGATGACCCAAAATGAGGCAGCTGCAATCTAATGCACGCTTTCCTGGGAGTTCAGTGGGACCTAATTCTCAGTGAACATGCATTTATTCCCATGCTGAGAACACAAGTTCTCCTTTTTATTTTTTACAGTTAAATGGCTGTACTTGAACGCTTTCAATTGAAGATGGGCCAGAGCTCAATGGCAGAGCATCTGCTTTGCATGCAGAAGGTCCCAGGTTCAATCTCTGGCATCTCCCGATAGGGCTAGGAAAGACTCCTGCCTGAAACCTTGGAGCGTTGCTGCCAGTCAGTGTGGGAATACTGAGCCAGCAGGAGCAATGGTCTGATTGGGCATAAAGCAGATCCGTGGACTAAGGTTTTGAGTATGAGTAGGGAGGCACGGAGGATGTTGTTGCTGTTCCTCCTACACTCTCCCCCCGCCTGCCGCTTCAGCTATTGGCTATAATGGGAAATCACTAACATAATTATAACTGGCTTGTTTCTTGTCAGAATGATTTAAATTCCTGCTGCATGGCAATTTCTGTATGTATGTATTTGATTTGATTTCTATACTGCCCTTCCAAAAATGGCTCAGGGCGGTTTACAGAGAGAAATAACAAACAAATAAACAAATAAATAAGATGGCTCCCTGTCCCCAAAGGGCTCACATTCTAAAAACAAAAAACAAGATAGACACCACCAGCAACAGTCACTGGAGGTACTGTGGTGGGGTTGGATAGGGCCAGTTACTCTCCCTCTGCTAAATAAAGAGAATCACCACGTTAAAATATGCCTCTTTGCCACATTAGCAGAGGTAGACCCTTATGAGGCCATTATACCAACCAAGTAGCTCGAAGAGTTCCTGTGGAGTCACACATTAGATGTTTTGAGGCTTGACTTGGGGCCATTTAAATCTCCCTGTGTTCTCATTCCAATCTCTCAATCTCTTGGAGAAGGGGAGAAACAAAGTTGATACATGCCTGCTTTGAAGTGGCTGCAGCAGCAGTTTTCTGCCATTTCAGCAGGAAGGAGGGAAAGGTTTTTTAAAATAACAATGCAAAAAATAATGTGTGGATGCCGGCAAGAACAGAAGACGGATGTTGTGCAAGACGTATAAGAGAACTGACTTTTTTAAAAACGAAAAAGAGGGGAGCTGAGCAATTGCACTAATTGCAAGAAAATAAAATCTGGTGATTTAGAAATAGCAGGAAGAAAAGTTAACAATAACTGGCAACACCTTGTAATTAATGGGATAGTGGTATAATGCCAGAAAGGCAAATCTGACTTTTAAAAAAAAGGGGGGGGGTGGAGCTGGGAGGCTACTGCCAGTGGCTATTAAATGCAAACTACCGTGCAGACCAAGAAAGGAAGAGAAGTTCTCCAAGGGCACAGGCACGCTCAGGTGCACAAGTTGAGGGGGTGTGCTGGGCACTGTTTTCTGTAAGAGTCCCAGATGTTGTTGCCTACAACCCCCATAACCCCAGTGAAAGGCGACTGCACCTGAGAATTATAGGAAATGTAGTCAACAACATCTGGGAATCCCAGTTACAGGGAACACTGGGGCTGGGGTGAGGCAGACTCCTGGGAGTGACTGTTGCTGATTGTGAGCCCTTTGGGGACAGGGAGCCATCTTATTTGTTTGTTATTTCTCTGTGTAAACTGCCCTGAGCCAGTTTTGGAAGGGCGGTATAGAAACTGAATTATATTATTATTATTATTATTATTATTATTATTATTATTATTATTATTATTATTAAGTCAACAACCATACAGACAAGCACACCTCTGAAGCACGCACTATGATTATCCATTCCTTTCCCCCCTCCTCTTCCTGCAATAGTTTGCCTTCTGAATTATGGCTAGAAAAGAAGCACTAGTCAAAAACTCCTCATTTTCCACGAATTGCAAGACGAATTGTTGTAGAAAAATCCAGGAGGGGCTCGATGGAGGCCCAGCAACATGGCCTGGAGGAAACCGCAAAGAAGATGGACTATATCACCATCTCGAAATACCCCTCGTCTGGTTTCTGAAGCAAGGCGGGTTCGAAAGCTGGCCGTACGTTTTCTTTTCAAAAGCGAGTTTCATCTCTCAGTGCCGGGTATGTGGCTTTACTTATTATAGAAGAGCTGCCACCCAGAAACACTCAGAAATACCAAGATAGTCAGCTGTGCCAAGCAGAGAGGGGAAGCTCTGCACTGTGTGGTTAGACAGCTCTAAGTAAGAGTTAGCTCAGCCCCCAGCCTGCGTCTGGTTACAGAATCTAAAAGCAAAAAGGCTGTCCTAGAAAAACCTTATTGTCCCCCCATAACACATGCCAGAAGCTATGTAAAAGAGCCAGTTTTATATTAGATGCTGCCTTCGCGCTACGACATCATTATTAAAAATGTTTACACACATTTTTCCAACCAAAGTTAGCTAACCCATCTATACCGCAAGAGGAATGAGAACATTGTTCTGTTGCAAATGGGGGCACTATACGGAGACTCTGACCATTAGTCCATCTCCCTCCATCCTGTTGACACTGGGAGTGACGGCTCCCTCAATGGTGGGGAGGGCAGGATGATGGTCTCTGAGATGGGAGCTGAACAGACAATCACCATCCCTGCTGGACCCTTCTGCCTCCCCCCGCCCGCCACACACAAACACATCCACAGCCTATGTGGTGGCTTCCTGCTGCTGCTGCTGGCCCCATCCCCACCCATGCAAAGGTACCAGATGTCTTCCCAGCAGCCCCCACCTTGCCCTCAGTCAGGCAGGGCTCATGACATCACCACTGGCCTCCCTGCCAGTACCTGTCGGTGGAGTATGAGGCTGCTGGGCATGGTGTGCTATGCTGCAACTTGAAGGGAGGAGAGTGTGGGCGGTGGGACAGGTGTAAGTGAGTGCTGAAGGTGAGCATGATGCAGTGCGTTGACAGATAGTGATGCTGAAGGTGTTTGGCCTTCGGAGTACCTGTGTGTGGTGTCCTCTCCAGGCACAGGTATTAATGGCGGACGTGCAGAGGTCGTGTCATGTGCCGGTAACTGGGATAGATGAGAGCCATGGGTTCACACAATCAGTGGATCTTGGTTGGAAGAGTCCTGAGCTCTGTCACCCTACTTCAAGATCTTAGATTTCCAGTACTGGTTTTTGCCCCAGGACATAACCAAGATTGCTGGTGTTGCACTGGTTCACATGACCACACCAATGGGGGTGACCAGCATTCAACCATGGTTTCTACAATTGTGAGAACCTGCTCATTAACTGGCAGCGGATCTCCAGGGTGTCAGACAAGGAAAATTTCCAAATTCTGCCTGGAGATGCCAGGGACTGAACTGGCAACTTTCTGCATGCAAAGCAGCTGCTCTATGCTGAATTCATGCCAGAGCATTCATTTGCGTGTGGATTAGGGTCGAGCTGCATCTCTCCTCCACTGACTCAGGGTGAAGCGCTGAAACCACCAGCATCTTCACATTTCATTGTATTTTCACCTAACCTTCCTCCGAGGAGCTCCGGATGGCATGCATGATGTGTCCCTTCACCTGCCATGTTGTCTCCATAACAACAAACTGTGGGGTGGGGCGGGTTATTAAAGGTTTTACAGTGAACATGGGAGGAGAGCTGGTCTTGTGGTAGCAAGCATGAACTGTCCCCTTGGCTAAGCAGAGTCTATCCTGGTTTGCATTTGCATGGGAGACTACATGTGAGCACTGGAAGATATTCCCCTCAGGGGATGGGGCCACTCTGGGAAGAGCATCTGCCTGCTTGCATGCAGAAGGTTCCAACTTCCCTCCCTGGCATCTCCAGATGGGGCTGAGAGAGACTCCAGCTTGCAACCTTAGATAAATTGCTGCCAGTCAGTGTAGATAATACTGAGCTAGATAGACCAATGGTTTGACTCGGTACAAGGCAGCTTCCAATGTTCCTATGAACTTTGTGAACATTTGACCTGTGGCCTCCCCAGGCCCAGTTTGGCACTCTAATCACACCAGCTTCCAACTAGAGAATAGCAACTCTGGTGCTTGTGTGCACATACTACACATTGTTTAAAGGCATCCCCCCCCCCCAAATGCACAGATAAGAACAGGGATTTAGTGGGGATCCCTGCTGGAAACAGAGACTGTCCCTGGAAAACAGGAAGAGTTGGAGCTTATGCTGGTGAAAAAGGAGACCTGCCGATAACCCTGCAGGCCAGAGGTCAGTTGGGACAGTGCCTGCTGCTGACATGCCTCTAATGGAGAGATGCTCAACTTCAGCCCTCCTGCGGTCATTGGCCTCCCATAATCCCTGGCTATTGGCCGCTGAGGCTGGGGATTATGGGAGTTGTAGTCCAAAAACAGATGGGGGGGCGCTATGTTGAGCAGGCCTGCTCTAATGGAAAGAGAGACACCGGCACCCAGTTCAAGGTCATGTTGTCTCTGCTGCTGGTGCCCGTGTGTTTTGGCAGCAGCGTAGGATGTCTGAATCATCTGCTCTGCCCTCTGACTCTGAGAGGGGCCTTCCCACCCTGTGTGTCTCATCTTGTCCTCTCGTGTGGTCTGCATTATGCACTGTGAGAGCCAGCATAATTTCCAAGGCTGGTTTCAGAATGACATCAGCCCAGCACGCTGCCACTTCTTCACTGGCTGGTCCTCTGGAGCACAGCTTTGTTTCATGATTATATAAGGACTGGTAGGCAGGTCATCGAAATGGCCCATAGGCAAAGGGCCTCTGAGAAGTCAACCTGAAAACGGGTAGGCTGGTAGGTAGCGACTCCTCTGGACCCGTGTGGTAACTAGAAATCACTGCCAAAGGCGGGAGAGCCAGGCACCCCCCTGGGCCCCTCCATGTCAGCAATGACTTGCTCCCAAGTAGGTGTGAACAGAACCGCAGTCTTACTGCACAGTGGAAGAGTATCTGCTTTTCATACCCCTGCTAACTGGGCAAAGAGGCACCTTTTGACGTGGCGATTCTCTTTATTTAGTAGGGGGAGAGTAACTGGCCCTCTCCACCCCCAGCACTGCATCTCTCCAGTGACTGTTGCTGGTGTCTATCTTGTGTTGTTTTTTTAAGAATGTGAGCCCTTTGGGGACAGGGGTCCATCTTATTTGTTTGTTATTTCTCTGTGTAAACCGCCCTGAGCCATTTTTGGAAGGGCGGTATAGAAATCGAATGAATGAATAAAATAAGATCCCAGGTTCACTCTCTGGCATCCCCAGGGAGGGCTGGCAAAGACTCCTGCCTAAAATCCAGGAAAGCTGCTGCCAGTCAGTGTAGGCGACTGGCAGCTACCTATCATCTAGTGGAGGAGAAAGCAGAGTGAAGGTATCCAGGAGCTACTTCTTTGGAAAGGCTCCGTGGGAGAGGAACAATCCTGAGCTAGATGGACTGATGGTCTGATTGAACTCGAATTGGTGTTGTAGGGCTCAACTTGGACTGGGAAGTAAGGATGTGCCCGAACCATGGTTGCTTACCTGCTTACCTGCTCTCTGCCACCCCTTCCAGCTTCCTGCTAGGGTGGCGCATGTCCTAAAAAGCTCCGTGCGCCATCAACATGCACATGACGTCTGCACATGCGCGGGCACCATTTGCATGGTTAGCGTGGTGAAGACACCATTCCCAAAGCAGCAGTTCTCTGGACCAGGAGAGTCTCTGCCCTCATTTTATTTACTATGTCCCTGGGGGCATCTGCAACCCTCAGGGACATATTTTTAGGAGGCACACTGGGCTGCAGAGGGAAGGGGCAATCAGCAAAAGTTACCCCTCTCTGTTGTGCACACAAAACATTTTTCAGCGCACAAGACATTGGTCTGGATATCAGCCATTGCTTTTTAAAATCATAAGCCATCTTGGGCTGTAAAGTCAAGACATAGATGTGTAAAAAGAAAACAAAATATTATGGGGAGGGGTTCAGGGAAAGTGATGGTCTCTCTCCACCATCTGCAGAGACTCTCTAAACTTGCATCAGAAAATCCCGTGGGAATCTCATCGACCCACACATGGCCCCAGCCCTCCCTTTCCCACCCTGTCCAGAAGCTGGCACATGACCCTTCAAGTTCAAGTCATGGGGAATCTCCTGCTGGCTGAGGCCAGAGAGCAGGAGTTGTGCTGGGTCTGGGAAGCTGGATCAGGCTGGGAGGCTGGCCGCCTTCTGGTACAGGCATCCCACACCAACTAAAGCACACATTCTGGCTCCAGGGTTGTTGTCTTGAAGGGACAGGAACCTTGCTTAAAAGGGGCTTGGAGGCATTAAAGTCTCAACTTTATATATATACTAGTGCCTGTTGTTGACTGGGCAAAGTTATTTTGCATAGAATGCACAGATAGGGAAGTTCAAAAAATTAAATACATGAAATATTTTATGATTCATTGAATCACTGAGTGTTAAAAATCTGCTGAGAACAATAACAGTTAAAACCTGCTGATTATATTCGGAATTTATTCTTTAAACACACACACACACACACACACACACACACACACACACACACACGTAAACCTTTCCCCCAGCTATTCTAGTGTAAAACGTAGTGCAGTCAGCTAATTTCAGTGGCAGGATTGTGTATGCAAAATTTGGTATTTGTAAGTAATCAGGAAGTATGTATTATACTATTGGGAAGTAAGTAGTCGCACATACAATCTCACAAACTCTTCAAAATATATAAAAGATATAAAGGTCGTGAGCACGACCATGAGAGGGGTGGGAGGGTGGGTGAGTGGAGAGGCAGGGATGAATCTACCTTCCGCCCAGACAATCAACAAGCTCCTCTATGGCTTCTCTTCGGCACGCTGTCACATGCCCACACAATCCATGCTGTTCTGGATCATGTGGCCTCCAGGAATCCCAAAATGCACTGCGCAAGCAGCATGGTGCATTGGGGGATTCCCCCATAAGTCGATCTTTCTAGACACCCGACTCTGTGTGTGCCCGGGCTGCAAGCAGTCTGAGCATTCATATGACCCCAGACCAGGGGTAAAGAGTGCACTCACACCCTTTAATCCAGGTAAAAGCCCAGGTAAAAAAACCCAGGCTACTAGGAGAGGCAGCATCAGGATCAGCCTATATCTCGGTGCTTCACACAAGCAGCCCTACCCAGGTAGGGGTGCCCAAGCATGGGCAAGGATGCTCGTGTCAATAGCCTTATAATGTGAAAAGTGTGCTTTCTGAGTATATTAAAAAGTGTGTGTGTGTGTGTGTGTGTGTGTGTGTGTGTGTGTGTGTAACATATACATACACACACACACACACACAACTCTCTATATCCCAGAATGCATATTTTCCACATTCAGATGTCATACACATGATACATTTGTAAATGATTATTGTTATCACACATTTCACTTCCTCTCAATCTTTTTTGTTTTGAATTTTGAATTATAATCCATAGCAGCAAAGTTATCCAATCTATTCTAGCTCTTAAGCCATGCATACAGGTACAATTTCAGTAAATGCCCGTAGCCTTTTTATAAGCTAACAAAAGGGGCCCTGTACATATACAAGACGTACAGCTGCATGCTATATGAAGATTCGCAATGTCCTTTGGGAATGAGGGGAGAAGAAGACACAACAAACAATCCATATCTAGTTTATAGCATGTCTACACTATACATTTAAGCAGGTTTCAAATCTGAGTAATTGTCATGGTTTTCCATCAAACAACCTATGATGTGGCTAGTAGCTACTAAAAAAGAAATTCATTCACAAAGCTCACGCAGTGCATCTCTGCACCCACCCACAAATCACTAGGGTTGCCATTTTGTTCCTGTGGGCTTTGCTGCTCTGCCTTTAAAAGCAAACTAACACATGCATGTTAAGCAGCAGGTGAAGCTTATGACATGGAGATAAGATGGTAGGAAAAGCTTCACCTGCTCAGTTCCATATGCCAGCCTGCAACAAACCCGCCACCAAATATGCCCGCCTTAGAGACCCACAGCCAGCCTTGTGTCCCTCTGAAAAGTGAACCTGAGTGGAACTGCTGTTTTCCAACACTTGTTTGCCACATTCACACTTCCCATATTTAGGGATGAAGACGTAAATGAAATATTTTAAAAACCTTTTTAACTGTTTAAAGGTACACACCACAAAATGTAATGTGTGAAGAGTCACTCAGGCTGCTATTAAAAGCCCAGGTTGAGGCCAAGTTAGGAAAAAAGGCTGGTAACGCTACAGAAAACCAACCATATGCCCACTTATATATATAATTACAAATGTGTATATTTCATAATATTTTTAATGTGGGTCATTTTTTAATGATTGCCCAAAAGTCTGTGTAAGGCATGCGAGCCTTCCCTGATGCTCCCACTGTCCTGCCCACTCACGTAAAGGGCACACACAATAAAAAATGAAGCACGCCGTTTTTAAGGTCATTCACATGACCAAAAACCCTGGTGGCTGGGAGGGGCTGGGGGGAAGGCAGGAATATACCTATCTTCCCCCAAATGATCATCAGCGGTCTTGTGCTATGACACACACACAATTGCCACTGCCTGGCCTCCAGAAATCCCATAATGCACCATGCAAGGAGCACGATGCATTGGGGGATTCCCCCTCAAGCCAGGCGCTCTAGGCACCTGGCTCTGTGCCTACAGGCAGCCCAAGCAGACACACAATCAGGATCTCCAGTAGAAGATTGCACTCATGCCCTTCTACCTGAGTAACAGCTCAGGGGAAATTCCTGGGTTACCTATGGGGCAGTGCCGGGACCAGCCACAATCCCAGCATTTCACATGAGCAGCCGTAGGGCTGCAAAAGTCCAGGTAAGGCTGCTTGTGTGAACAGCCTCTGTGTGTTTTTGTTCCTGCAATGTTCTGAAGAAAAGCAGGGAAATAACAGGCAGAGCCTGTATCCCTTCCCGACTGCCACCCCTCTGTTTCTCTCAGGACACCTCTATAAGAAGCAATTTCCTTCCCCACGGTCTCTTACCGATTGTGGCATCCATGGCCGATCTCAACGCCAGGTCCGCAAAGCATGTTCTGATCAGACTCTGTCATGGCATCTCTTCGGTTAATTAAGCTAATGGCACCAAAGGAGGCTTCGGTGTCTCAGTACTATCAGGTGTCCTGCACATGTCCAGACATTCTGTACTCAGTGGAGTCAACAGAGTAGAAAAGTCCTCCGCTCTCATTTATGTGCAACCCTGGCTAGTAACCTACAGGGGCACAAAGAGGCATCAGCCACGGCCGCACACTGATCAGAGGTACCTAGGGTGAACGGCAGACACGTCTCCTGTACCGTCACTAATTGGATAGAAGAGAGGATTTAACCAAGCGCCGTTTTTCTCACTCCTGCATGGCAAGCGGCACCTTCAAAACATTCCTTCTACCATACAACTGCGGAAGTGGCAGCACTGAGCATTGCCTGCCACTGCAAGTGGGTTTTCAGACTGTATTCAAGGGAATGCCAGAGCTCTTTGGAAGCTTATCTAGGATTCTCCAATGAGAAAACCAGTAATGGTGCTCAAGCATCCCTGAAAGACAGCACACCCGCCCAACTTCAATCTTCCCCTTCCATGCCCAGCTGCAGGGCACTGACTGATGCATGGACAGTCATTCACACACAAACACGTACATGTGTGCAGACACTGGCATGCACATTCAGCAAAATGTCTAAAAAGGGCTCGTGTCTCTATTACAGAAGCGGGCATATTGCTAGGTAGGCAAAATATATAACTTCAGAAGATGAGCCAGAAAGGTGACCAGAAGAAATGCTCTCCTGCTAATTGGGCATGGCCCTGCTAAGTGGGCAAAGAGGTACCTTTTCAACATGGTGCTTCTCTTTATTGAGCAGGGGGAGAGTAACTGGCCCTATCCACCCCCAGCACAGTACCTCCAGTAACTGCTGCTGGTGTCTATCTTGTGTTTCTTTTTAGATTGTGAACCCTTTGGGGACAGGAGACCATCTTATTTATTTATTATTTCTCTATGTAAACCCCTTTGGAAACTTTTGTTGAAAAGCGGTATATAAATATTTGTTGTTCTGCACAACTCTTAACACTACAGGAGGCCTGTTCTCTTTAATGCATCAGGTCACCCTAACTGCTAGACCACCTAGCATTTGTCACTGGCAGAACAGGTTGCCCCGAACAAGGAGATTAATGTAGGTGTCTCTGGCCAAACAGGTGGCAGTACTAAAACTCACAACTTTACCAAACAAGAGAACACAAAATCTTCAGAATGCTTTGTCAGACTTGATGTTAAGGAAGGCACATAAAAGCAAGGAGTGGTGGTGACAGTTGGGTATGGTTTAACACAGGGGTTCCCATTTCCAACCTAGACTACAATTCCCATGATTCCCAGCCTTTGGCCATTGTTGGGAACCCTTGGTTTAACGGCCCCCAAAGTCTGCAGTTTAGATTACATACTAGAGGATTTAAACAGACTCATGTTGATTAGCCTCACCGGCTGCTAGTAACTGATATCGGCCTGCACCTAGGGCTCCTGGGGTGAAAGAGGCAAGAATGGCTGTTCCTCTCTTTATAGAAAACACAGTATTTCTCAAAATGGGGATTTGGATTTCTAAGTCCAGCAGCTGGATGACAGACATCTAAATATTTAGAAGCCTGGAGGCTATATTAAATTGGGGGGGGAGGGCATAAGAGAGAGGCAAACTGCCTCTCTACAGATCCACAAAACCTAGTTCCCAACTTCTGTAATTTTTCTGCAGACAAGCCCCCCAAAACTTGCTCTTATTCAGTCTGTTCTTACAAGATGGCTAGAAAGTCCTCTACAAGCCTTCCCTGCAGTGGTGCATTAACGGAGAGGCAGAGTAGGCATTTGCCTACGGCGGCAAAATTTGAGGAGCAGCACATTTTGCCCCTCCTCAAATTTTGCCGTCCTTCTCTGTGGGCAGCAGCAGCTTCTGCAACAAGGGTGGGGGAACTTCTTTTTTTTAAGGTAAAAGGGCAGCAAAAAGCTTAATCCGCCCCTGCTTCCCTGGATTTCTCCCTTACACGCATTATTGTTCCCGCGTTACGGCTGGAAAACCACAGCTGTCCACAGCTTGTTTAAAGAGAGTCCATGGAAATAAATATTTATTTGGAAATATTTATATACTGCTTTTCAACAAAAAACATTCAGTAGTCTACATAGTTTATATATGTAAAAGTAGTTTACATAGAAAAAGAAATAAGATGGTTATCGTATAAAATTATGGAGGAAAGAGGGACGAGCTCACCCTTCACCCCTCTCTCTTAGCCAAATCATGCCCCCCCACAGCCTTATAAAGACAGAAGATAGCACCAAAGGTAAGGGGTTACCCCCATCACCTTTGTAACACAAGCATGACCCCCCATTCATCCCAAAACTGCTGCCAGCTTTGGGTTCAGGAGTTGCACTGCCTCCCCTGGATCAGAAGATGGAAATGAAACAGATCTGGATGTCATTTATGTCCTGGCAGCACCCTAATCCAGATCTCCATATGACTTTCCCCAGAGGTTCCATGTATATGTGAAACAGCAGGGGAGATGAGACAGAACCTTGTGGCACCCCGTATGCTAAAGCTACATGGTGGAGCAGAAGCCTCCTAGCATCAGCTTCCAGGGTCTCTAAACACCAGGAAGGACCAGAGGCACCAGTACAGCAGTTGCTGATCCCATCCCAGCTAGGCAGCTCCAGAAGGAAGCCACGGTTGATGTGATCAAAAACCACTGGGAGATCTCGGGGGAACAACAGGGTCACACTTTCCCTGTCCATTCACCAGGGCAACCAAGGCCGTTTTAGTTCAAAACCAGGTCGAAAACCAGATTGGGAAGAAAACCAGATTGTGAAACAGACAGACACACAGACACACACACAGAACTGAGTTACCATCACATACTTAAGCACCTTGCCCCAAATCAGAAGCTTTTTTCAATGGGAGTACAATAATAATAATAATAATCTTAGCATGAAGACTCACCTACTCCCCATTCAGCCATGAATCTCACTGGGTGACTCTGGATCAGTCACTTCTCCCTCAGCCTAACCTACCTCACAGGGTTGTTGTGAGGACAAACATAACCATGTTCACCACTCTGGGCTCCTTGGAGGAAGAGCAGGATATAAATGTAATAAACAAACCAACAACATTTCTAAAGCGGTGGGGCCGACCTGGAAGCATCCTCGCGGCATTGAGTCCCAAGCATACCTTTCCTCTCCAGGCTCGAGCTCTGGGGGGAAACAAGAACTCAACCCTGCAATTCTGCCAAGTTTAAGGCATCAACTTGCTCTGCTTGACACTGATGAACTGGTGCCTGTGATGTCATCAAGAAACCTTCCAGAGTACTTCTGCGCTCATTCAAAAGGTTTCCTTTGAATAGATAAACAGATAACATGTACATGCTGTGCTTTACTTTTTTTTTTTTAAAGGGCAGACAGCCACCTGAAGTGCAGGGAAGGCGCAAGGCAGAGAGCTGAGCCAGTGTTCCATTGGCTGGGAGACCTGCCTGTCCTTTCGGTTGCAAAGCAGGGCCCGCCCTGTGGTGGAGCAACCTGCTGCCAGTTCTCTTTTTTCACATGCCATCTGCCTTCACCCTCAGTATAACAGATCATGCCATGTCTATGATTTTTGCCCCCACAGAACCCATTCTTTCTCCGGGTGGAACAGATGGTTCCCTGTCCCATTTTGTCCTTTTAGCAGCCCTCTAGGCAGGCCTGTCTCTGGCCTTTGTGGGGCCAAGGGTGAAAATCGTTTGCTGCCCTCCCCCCCACCCCCCACCCCCATGAGGAGTTCTACCCCTTGGACTTCTGGGTGGAAGTCCAGGTCCTCCACATCCCCTGGGGGGCCCCACTTTAGCCTGTCCCGGGTGGTGTGGTCACCACGCTGCCACTGCCTGCGCTGCACTGGGCAACCGAGCGTCATCTCTGCTTTAGACACAGGTATACGGCAGCTGAGCTTCCTATGCCCTGAATGATCCAGGTAGGACAGTGGCAGCCGACCCAGCCCATGTGCTCAGCACTGTATCGAAAGTGGGGGGGAAGCACCTCCTGCCCCATCCTGCCCAGATCAGGACTAGCATATGATCACCTCCCCCTCCTCCTCCTCCGCTGCTTGCCGACACATGGCTGTTTCTCGGGAGCCTGTTCGGGGCTTGGAGCCTGCCTGGATGCTTCTCCTGCCCTGATTCCGGTTGTGAGATCCAGTGTGGGGGACAGGCCCCGAGAGTCTGCCCCCCTAGCCCCGCCCTTCAGACAGCCCTGCCTGTAGGGTAGGGCAGGCTGAGAGAGCGACTGGCCCAAGGTCACCCAGGGAGCTTCGTGTCTGGGTGTGGACTCGAACCTGGCTCTCCCCAGTCCGAGTCCATCACTATGACCACTACACCACCCTGGCTCACCGCAACTCAAGATATAGAGGTGAGTCTCACGGTCAGTGAGACTCGCCGAATGGAGGTTTGCAGGGAGAGTGGGCTTAGCCCGCTCTCCCCGCAGACGATCAAGGATGCAGCCCTGGGCGGCCAGATTGGCTGCCCACACGACTGCCAGCCCCGTCATGGAGCTGGCGAGGGCTGCGGGGATCAGAGGCCGCGCGGCCCCCGGAAGTTCCAGGATGCCCCACGCAAGCTGGAGAGACCCCCAAGCCCAGGAGGCTGCTTGCAGCCTTCCGACAGGGGTCTCCTCATGTGTTGCCATGGCGCAGAGCCACGCCGCAGGAATACACGATCGGAAAACCTGGGTTAGTGGAGCGCACGCTCCGCTAACCTGGGCTAAGGGGAGGGGTATTGAAGTGGGCTACTTGCTTTGGGGGAACCGGGCTCGCCTGCAAGTCCAGAGATTCCCACGGTCCGTGGAACGCGGGCTTTCCACTGATCATGAGAATCGCCTCATAATCTACTTCTATCATCACCCCTCTCATGCTAGGCTTGCATATTGCCTCTGTGTCAGAGGGCATGTGTGGGGCAGAATCTCTGTGTCCAGGGTCCAGAACATGGCTGACCCGCTCCTCTTCTTGACAGCGGCACCCTCTAAGCCGCACGCTGTCCCAGGAAGTGCCAAACACCCATGCTGTTGGGCTCTGAGCCTCTCCCTCTCCCTCTCACATGCTTGTTTACTGAGCTTATGTTCTGCTGGAGTTATTTTTAGCGAGTGGTGCCTAGGGTATTTTGATGAAGGATATCCAGTCTGAGCCACTTTCTGGGAACCCCGCATGCTTTCAGTTGCTAGCAGCCCCATTCAGTTTTTGGGGACAAACACAGACGCTGGCTTTTTCGGCAGGCCTGTTGAGTCAAACAGGAAGCCCCGCACAGCAGTGCAGAGAACAAATACCCAGGCCACAGAGGCAGGGTCAAGATTCTGGACGGGCTGAAGGGCAAATATGAGCAAATGGTCTGAACATCAGAACCCGGAGCAGGGGGGCGGGGAGGGAGGCCTGCTAACAGTCCAGTAAGTCCAGCATCCTGCTTCCCACGGTGGACAACAGGAACCTTCTGGGAAGCCCATAAGCAGAGCATGAAAGTAACAGAAGCCTTCCCCTCCCTGTCTGGCTCCCAGTAGCTGATATCCAGAGGTACACTGCCCTAAATATGAAGGCTCCATATAGCTATCGAGACTAAAAGTTGTTGGTCAGTAGGTACTTCTAGAATTTAGAACGAAATGCCTCATCATTAGTGTGAAGATGCTGAAACCAACAACAATTATTTGGGTTTCATATACACAAACGTTTAAAGCTCCCATTCATGCAGGGCGTGATAAATCCCAGGTGCCAGGGAGTCCTGGCACCTAGAAATTTAGCCCTGGCACCGAGACTAGGATATCAGAGGCAGAGTTGCTTAATAAAATATTTATTTGTCCCAGGCAGCCCTGTTTCTGTTCTAAGTACGCTATTTCTAAAGGGGATAAAGAGAAGCCCATTTACCCTCTTTTCATAATCTCAGTCACTAAGTCCAATAACACTGTCCATTGTCTGGCTCCTACAGTTTTGGGCTGGCTGCTAATTTCAAAGAAAATTGGTCAAGGCCTTTATTAGTGTGCCCACACAACCATGCATGTTAAAGAATGTAAAACAAGCCAATGTCGGATGAGATCAGAGGACCACCCAGCCCAAAATTGGATGGTCGGAGGAGAGCTGGTCTTGTGGTAGTAAGTATTAATATACCCTTTGCTAAGCAGGATCCACCCTGGTTTGCATTTGAATGGAAGACTATATGTGTGAGCACTGTAAGATATTCCCCTCACGGGATGGGGCCTCGCTGGGAAGAGTGTCTACATGCAGAAGGTTCCAAGTTCCCTCCCTGACATCTCCAGGGCTGAGAGAGACTCCTGCCTGCAACCTTGGAGAAGCCACTGCCAGTCTGTGTAGACAATATCGATCTAGATAGACCAATGCTCTGACTCAGTGGGGCGATTCTGACGATCAGCAAAAATCGGGCTAGCCTCCGCTAGCCCGATTTTTGCTGATCGTCAGAACCACCGGGCTCGCAGCCAAGCCTGGTGGTTCTGGAGCGGCAAACCCGCTCTGGAACCCCTGCTAAAAAGCAGGTTTGCGAAGCGAGTGCTCCAGCAAACCTGCTTTTTAGGCTCGTGAGTAGGTGTGGCGCGGCTTCGTGCCGCAACTACTCATGAGTAGACCCCCGGCTGGGAGGCGAAAAGCAGCCTCCTGGCTCGGGGGTCTCCCCAGTATGCCCTGTGCACTTGCGCAGGGCATACTGGGGCTTGCAAGGGCCGCGCGGCCCCCGCTCCCCCCGCCGGCTCTGTCACGGGGCCGCCCATCATGTGGGCGGCCAATCTGGCCGCCCAGGGCTCCCTGCCCACTCGTGAGCGGGGAGAGCGGGCTTAGCCTGCTCTTCCTGCTCTCTTCCCAAAACCGGGTCTCACGGATCGTGAGATCCGGTCCAGTATCTGACAGTTTCCTATGTTCCTACATAAAGTTCCTTTTCCAGTGGTAGCCAACAAGGAGACTCCTGAGAAGTTGCAACAACCAGCATCACCTCATCCACATACTCCATGATAGAAAGGTCCTTCCCCTGCACTCTAGATCTCATAATTGTCTGCAGACAGCATGTGCTCCCTAACATTTTTCCAGTCCCTTTTCCAGTCCTTTTTCCAGGCAACAATGAATTTTCAGATGGGATTTCCTTACGGATAAAAAGACTGTGTAATTATTATAATCTATCTATCTATCTATCTATCTATCTATCTATCTATCTATCTATCAAATGTTATCCCACATGTCACAGCCATAAACTGTCACAATTACCAGAAATGCTTCCAGTGAGCGAGGTATGCATAGATATTAGTGATATAAATAAAGCTTACAGCAGGTGTTAATGGCCACTGTTATGCTTCAAAAATACAGTGCAACTTGTAGACAAAAGACTGCATCTGTGACGGATCCCATTTATCACCGGCCCTCTCAGGGCCAAATTAGACATTTCAGCAACAGAACTAGATCTCTGCTGAACATCTAAAAAGTAGCAGGGGACGGGTACATTTGATGGAGAGAAATGGTTAATTCTTCCCCCACCCACTGCTTTCCCCCTATACCTCCTCCTGGCAACTGCTTTTGAAATGATGCCCCCACCCACCCTCCCCGGTCCAGGTCCAAGACTGTAAACGCGGCACCGCGTTGCTCCCTCCCATTCCAATGCAGTGAGCAAGAGCTGTACAAAAGCAGAGGGAATATTTCAATGTGCCTTTTGCAGGAAAACTCCCTCATGGACTGTGTCTATTGCTTATTAGTGGGGGCGCTGCAGGGTTGTTGTTGTTGTTGTTGTTGTTTTGCTAGACACTAAAATGTCAGGGGCCAGAGCTGGTTTTGTGTGCGCACACCTGGATGTTGAACTGCTGAGAATATAACACACCGGATCGTGAAATGGGGAGAACAAATTCCCACCACTCTCCCCCATGAAATTCAGGGCACCCCTACCATTTTTGGCCTGCACAAGGCTAGAGCACAATGACATGTTTGTATATCGCTGTCCCGAGATTGAAACATAACACATACGCACACAGTTATGCTGTCCTCTGATCTGACTAATTTCTGCATCTCTCAGGGGAAGTACTGGGTCTGATAAACAGCTCTCTCTGTTCTCCCGCCTCCACATTTGCTAACTGAAAATCTGGTGTCTATTTTTAACCCTCCACCGCCCACGCCACCGTGCGCCTTGTGCTAGAGAACACAGCGGGCTGCCCTTCTCCTTGCTCTCTTGGGGCTTTGCCAGTTTCTCCGTTACAGCTGGCACCGTTTTTTGCTTACCAGGGTCATAACAACACAAATGAAGCATGAGCAGATCTTGCAGCAGGGGGCTGGTGGGTAGGGGTGGTGGGTGGGGACCACTACTCCCAGCCCCTCTGCACTGGGCAGAGAGTGAAACAAACTGAATGTGCCATATTCCAACATTTCCCAAACTTCTGGTAGCCTAGCCAAGACACACATTTATTCTGGATTAAAATTGGAAGCATGCTTCATTCTCATAACTGAAAGGGTTCACTGTTGGGGCCAAACGAGATGTAATCCAGTTCAGGATTGCAGCAGGGGGAGTCGACCCTCTGCTACAGTCCTGATCAGATTGCCTCCCCCAAACCTGTGCCATTTCCTCTGGAAAAATATGGGCAGATTGTGTGCATGGGGTCCATAGTGTAGGGACCTGGTGGAGCTTCCTAGAAAGGACATTCCATAAAGTTGCTGTCACGGGTGAAACACCCTGGCTCCTGGGAAATACTGTGGCAGACCTGGTAGGCTGTAAACTGGGAATAAACTCAGTTAGCAGGGAGAAACTGGAGCAGGATTTCAGGTGCTGAATGGAGTACATGGTGGAGCACATACAGGAGTAGATGGTCCCTAAAGGCAATCAGGTCGCCAGCCATTGAGGGCCTTAAAGGTCAAAGCCAGCATCTTGAGTTGAGCCTGGGGAAAGACAGGTAACACTGGAGTAGCTTGCTCTGACCAAGGGGTTCCAGCCAACAATCAGGCGGCAACATTTTGTAGTAGCTGCATTTCCCAAACACTTTTCAAATGCAGCCCTACAAAGAGAGTGTGCCAGAAGTCCAGCCAAGTCTAGAAGTGACTAGAGCACGAGTGACCTGGCCGGGTCTGACTTGTCTAAGAGAGGGCATAGTTGGCCTATCAATCAAAGCCGATTCATTCATTGTGTTGGATCTGACCTCCAAGACCCACCAGCTGATCGGGTCTTTGGTGCTCTCACAGAATCAACCCTCCTGGACAGTGCTTAGGGGTCAAACCTAAACATGTTGTTGTACTTGCGTTTGTTGTCCGGGATTAAATAGTAGCCAGGGAGAGACAATCAGGATCAGGACTGCGGTGTGCGGGGAAGAAGGCATTCAACCCTTTCCCTTGTACTGTGGTTCAAATGAAAACACCATCCCCTGCCCCGCCGAAGTGCTCTGGGAGGCACAAATGACATGTCAAACATCACATTTGGTTTGAGCCTAAAGTAGGATGTCTACCCCCTCTCAATAATTAAAATGGGGCAATTCTCCTGTGTATATTCCACTGAAATGAAAAGGGGCTTTCCATGTCAATTATTCTGCACAGAACAGCCTCCCAATGGATCGTTCTCTGTGGGGGAGGCCATTCTTCTGCCCTTCGTGATGGCCAAAACCTACCACTGGAGGCAGTGACCTCATCTTGCCTCTCGAAAAGGCTGCCTCTGAGCATTAAGGATACAGAAAACCATAAGAAGTCCTCTTCCCAGTCAGTTTTTCCCCTTTGTATTGAGAGTGTACCACACCCAAGGATCTTTGTTTGGCTTGGGGTGGGATGCAAGTTGGGGGTGGGGGGAGGAAAGGAATGTTAGGGACGCGGCTGTGTTTGTGTAATCAACTTTAAAGAATGCTGAGTAATTTATTTTAAAACCCTGGCTTATTTTAATCTGACAGTGAGAAGAAAACATGCTATAAAACAAACAGATACTTTTTATAATGTCATCATCTGCAGATCATGCATGACTCCTGCAAATACTGTGCTGGTTGGCGAAATGAACCTTAGTTTTAGCATACCGCACTGCTTCCCCCAACACAGGTACACACAATTCGGGATTTGAATGCAGGTATCTTAGGAGCTGATCTCTAGTGCATGCTTACACAGAAGGAAATGACGCTGATTGCAATGTGATTTACTCCCAGGCGTGTGTGCAGTGGATTGCAGCCTTAACCAATCACACCTACAGTAGGTGGCTCCATCTGCTTAGTTCTTATTTACACTTGATTCTATGGCTTATACATTGGAAGGAAGTATTCCAAGTGTTCTCTCTTAAGCGCTCCCTTAATCTGGACTACTTGTCCGTGTGCAAGCCGGTAGGTTAAACTCTGCCTCCCCCCTGCACCCTCACGCCTGCATGTGTTGTCATGTGAACAGCCCCAGTGTATTAATCTATGAAATTTGCTGCCATCAGAAGTGGTACTGGGCACTAATTTAGATGGCTTTAAAGGGGAAGAAGTAGCTATTTGTCTTCTGTGAGACAAACTAACAGAGGACAAATAGCCACTAGCCCTGATGGCTATATGCTACCTTTGGGATAAATGAAGTATGTTTCTGAATTTGCAGGGAGACCAACAGCAGGAGAGGGGGCATGCCTTCATCTCCTGCTTATGGGCTACTTGGAGGCATTCTGGTTGGCCATTGTGGGAAGCAGGATGCTGGACTGGATAGACCTTGGCCTCATCCAGAAGGGCTCTCCTTCGATGTTTCAGCATCTGCACTGCCGGCCACGATCCATATTGCCTTCTCTAAGTAGCCTGGATGCAATGCATCTAAAAGACCAATCCTTTCTCTGTGAAGATTAATGGCCTTTGGTCATTAATCCAGGCTTATAAATAGCCAGGCATATTCCCCTGCAGCAATTGCCTCCAAGCGAGCAGACAGGGAAGTTTTTATACATTAGAAGAGAGCTTTTATCTTTCAGGCTGTTGACGAATCACTTCATAGATCTGTGTGTGGGTAAGCAGGGGGAAATGTGGACTAGCAGCTTTTCGAGAGGTATTTACCAGACTGCATTAATCATATGCATGAATACAGGAAGCACAAGGGTGTTGTGCTTTCTGTATTTGCATGTATGATTAACCTTTGAAGTGGGTGGCACAGAAAGTGTAGAACCATCTGGGCTTTTTAAGAACATAAGAAAAGCCCTGCTGGATCAGGCCCAAGGATGCCTATCTAGTCCAGCATCCTGTTTCCCACAGTGACCCAACAGGTGCTTCTGAGAAGCCCACAGGCAAGAGCTGAAGGCATGCCTTCTCTCCTGTTGTTGCTCCCCTGCAGCTGGTATTTAGAGGCATCCTGCCTCTGAGGCTGGCTGGAGGTGGCCTATAGCCACCAGACTAGTAGGCATTCATAGACCTGTTCTCCATGAATTTGTCCAAGCCCCTTTTAAAGTCATCCAAGCTAGTTCCCATGACAACATCCCATGGCAGAGAATTCCACAGATTAATTATGCGGTGTGCAAAAAAAGTACTTTCTTTTGTTGGTCCTAAATTTCCTGGCCTTCAGTTTCATGGGATGGCCCCTGGTTCTAGTGTTGTGAGAGAATGGGGAAAATTTCTCTCTGTTCACTCTCTCTACTCCATGCATAATTGTATACACATCAATCATGTCTCCCCGTAGCTGCTTCTTTTCCAAACTAAAAAGCCCTAGATGCTGTAGTCTTATCTCATAAGGAAAGTGTTCCAGTCCCCTCAGCTACTTGGTTCTGTCTTCTGCACCTCTTCCAGTTCTACAATGTCCTTCTTAAGATACGGTGACCAGAACTGAACACAGTACTCCAAATGTGGCCACACCATAGATTTGTATAAGGGCATTATAAAATAAGCATTTTAATTTTCAATCCCCTTCCTAATGATCCCTACCATGGAATTGGCCTTTTTCACAGCTGCTGCTCACTTTCAATGAGCTGTCCACACAACCTCAATATTTCTCTCCTGGTCAGTCACTGAGAGCTCAGTGTATATGTGAAGTTGGCATTTTTTGCCCCAATATGCATTACTTTACACTTGCCAACACTGAACTGCATTTGTCATTTTATCACCCTTTCACCCAGTTTGGAGAGATCCTTTTGGAGTTGCTCACAATCTGTTTTGGATTTCACTACACTGAATAGTTTAGTGTCATCTGCAAATTTGGCCAACTCGCTGCTTATCCCAACTTCTAGATAATCTATGAACAAGTTAAAGAGCACTGGTATGAGTACAGATCCCTGGTGGACCCACTTCTTACTTTCCTCCATTGTGAAAACTGTCCATTTATTGCTACCCTCTGTTTCCTGTCCTTCAACCAGTTATCAATCCACACATGAGCTTGTCCCCTTATTCCATGACTTCTAAGTCTACTCAAGAGCCTTTGGTGGGGAATGTTGTCAAAAGCTTTGTGGAAGTCCAAATATACTATGTCAACCAGATCACCTTTATCCACATGCTTGTTGACACTCTTAAAAGAACTCCAAAAGGTTTGTGAGGCAAGACTTGCCCTTGCAGAAGCCATGCTGGTTCTCCTTCAGCAGGGCCTGTTCTTCTATATGTGTAACAATTTTTTTCATAAGGATGCTTTCCATCAATTTCTATAGCTGGTCACTGCCAGCATCCCTGAAAGGCAACAACTGAGACATTGATATAAAAGTGAATGCCCCTGGGAAACAGGGACAGCTGGAATACCATCTGATCCAGAAGTCCAACATGGTGGAATATGGACAAAACAAAATAAATAAATACAGTAATAGTGGCCAGCTCTACGTACTATGGCAGTACATAGGAAGCTGCCTTATGTCAAGTCAGAGCACTGATCCATCTAGCTCAGTATTGTCTACACCAGGGATTCTCAACGTGTGGGTCCCCAGATGTAATTGGACTTCAACTCCCATAATTCCCAACCAAAGGCCACTGGGGATTATGGGAGTTGAAGTCCAATAACATCTGGGGACCCACACGATGAGAAACTCTGGTCTACACAGACTGGCAGCAGCTCTCCAGGGTTCCAGGCAGGAGTCTCTCCCAGCCCTACCTGGAGATCCCAGGGAGTGAACCTAGCACCTTCTGCATGCCAAGCAAGTGCTCTGCCACTGAGCTATGGCCCCATCCCCTAAGGAGAATCTCTTACAGCAGCCAGAACTCACAGGTAGTCACCCATCCAAATCCAAAGCACAGCAAACCCTGCTCAGCAAAGGGAGCAATTCATGCTCTCTCCCACAAGATCTCTTCCTCCTCCTGCACAAGAGCAGGGTCCGGGGGCGGGGGAGATGGCAACCAAATTTCCAGAAGGGGTAGGCGACCCAAGTTAGCACCTTTCCCAAAAAAAACACCTTTGTTTGAGAGGGCAGAACATTTGAGAGCATTCAGGCAGCCTCCGGGGCCAGAGGAGGAGGGCTGTTTCTGACAGCTTGTTTTCTAGCCTCCGTCCAACCTGGTTTTCAGTGAGCCAAACAAGAAGGTTTCCACCCATCCCAAGAGGGACCCATTCTGAAGCCAAAGCCCATTTGGAAGAGCAGAGCTGCCCCCCCCCCCCGCTGCTTTTTAAAAATCATGACGTTCAATCTCAGGCTGATCACACACCAGCAACCCTGGATGTACCACTCCCCTTGGAACAGTTTGGGAGTTTACGAAGTCATGCAGATGTCCGGGAAGACGCATCAGCCTAGATGCTGTAAGCCGGGGCCAGGTCTTCTTCAGTATAATACATTGCAGGCCTCAGGCTGCATTTTGCTCTGGGTTGCCTCTTAGATCCAAAAGTGGAGGAGTCAGACAACGGACACTTTGACAAAGTTACTAGACTTTGTGATGGATATTGCAGGGCGAGGGGAAGTAAACAGGCTTCTCTTGACCCCCTTTACAAAGAACATGCTTAGAACCGATACAGTGCTTCCTGGGACAAATAAAGATTTTATGGAAAAACTCTACCTCTGACCTGCCTCAGAAAGGCAGCTCACACAACCATAAAGTGGGTAGGACAAGTCCTACTCAGGTTCAGGAGCTGTGCGTGCTCCCAATTTTCGATCGTGTGCAAGCTGGGTAGGACAGCTTTTCCTCCTGCCTTGTTAAAATGCTGGGTACGAGAGCTGGGTAGGATGGCCCCAGCTCCTCTCTCACGCACGATCATTCCCCTCTCCTTCTACCTAGTTGTTTGCTCACACACGACTGAAAATCAGAAGCACTCACAGCTGCTGAAGCTGGATTGGATGCTTGTCCTGCCCAGTTTTTGATTGTGTGAACTGCCTTAGATGTTCTCGTCTCTAGGTAAATGCATACTTGGGTCCTGTTCACACATGAAGTGAGAGTCATCAAGCGAAGACCACACAAGGGAAGGCTTTCATATGTGAACAGGTCATTGCAGAGATAACACGACACTTGTCCTACCCACTTTCTGGTTGTGTGAGCTACCAGTGCCTTTCTGAGTGTTTGCCCCAGGGAGCTTTATGAGTGAGTGGGGGTTTGAACCTAGATTTCCCTGGTCCAGTCCAACACTCTCGCTCCTGCTGCACCACACAAGGAGGTTCAAATATGCAGGCTACACACTAGCCGCTCAAGAGTTTCTTTGCTTGGTCTACGGGAGGCTCAATATCACAAAGCCGGAGAAGATTTGACTAGGTAAAACCATTTTGGTTAACTAATATATCAGGACTTGACAAAGCCCAGGCAACAGAGAGCCATGGCCCCAAGAAATTGAACTGTGGTGCCTAAACTAGAACAGGCAGAGGCAGTGTTCCCTGAAAGAGGGATTCCCAGATGTTGTTGACTACAGCTCTACTGCAGGCCATTGCAGTGGGCCACTGCAGCTGGGGATTATGGGAGTTGTAGTGAACAACTTCTGGGAATCCCTCTTGCAAGAAACACAGGCCACGTTGCCATCTCTCGCATAGCATTGCTGTGAGGATAACATGGGGAAATAGACCCAAGTCCATTAGAGGCAAGATACAAATGAAATAACGTAATTGGCTTCATAACATACAAAGATGCTGCCAATGGAAGTCTGCATAACCCGTCCAGTTAAATCACACACTATTTCCCCACAAATTATCCAGCTCCTTTTTTCTGTGGCACTTTAAATGCAGCAACGGCAGACTCCCAAACACCATTTTCCAGGGCACTTGCCTCCTTAACATGGGCATCAGGTGCCCTGAAAACTACATGTTCCAGGGCTCCTTATGCCTGGAATGCTGCTGAGCATGCTCAGGAAGTGGGGGCATTTGGACCCACCAAGCTCCTGACAAAGTCACTGGGAGTGCTATTATTATTATTATTATTATTATTATTATTAATTTAATTTCTATAACGCCCTTCCAAAAATGGCTCAGGGCAGTTTACAAAGAGAGATAACAAACAAATAAGATGGCTCCCTGTCCCCAAAGGGCTCACATTCTAAAAAGAAACATAAGACACACCAGCAACAGTCACTGGAAGTACTGTGCTGGGCAGGGGCGTAGCAAGGTTGGAGTGGGCCCAGAGACAAGATTTTAAAATGGGCCCCCCCCCACAAAGTCCAGGGCCTCCGCACACCCCAGGCCCCCAAGGATTTAAGTCTGATATTCCAAAATAAGTATGCTGCCTGCAAATACATTTAACTGAATACACACACACACGTCACAATATATAGTGATATACATTGAGTACTATACATTTGTATTACATTTAATGCCTAGAACACACTAGAAAGATGAATTATTAAAATGGGCCCCTCGCTGCAGATTAGCAAAGGAGACTTTCAACCATGCAGGGTGAACCTATGTTTGTTTTCTCAGAATTCTGAACAAATTCAGTCAAGTTTGATTGCAGGAGGTTTTTCACAGGAGGCTTTTAAAGCCCTTTAAGACACATCTCCTCTGGAATGGAGGTGCTGCATTCACATGTTGGCCAGATTGACCCTGAAGTCCCTGCAAGTTATTGGGGAGCAGTTCACACACAAGAAAAATAAAATAAAAGCACCAGACATGCTTCACAGTTCTCACTCAGACCTTCTGGGTTGCAAAACAACTTGAACATAAGTGCATTTATAAATGAATGAATGAATGAATGAATAAAATTAATAAAATACTGTTCCAGAAGTTTTTGCAATTTTCTGCCATGAAACAAGCCACTTATAGGACTTTTTAGATAGGTTTTTTTAAGTCAGCAAATTTTCCAAGCTGCTTCAAAATAAATATTCAGAGACTTCTCGGTCCCTCCCCCCCCCATCCAAGCCCTATGGCAAGCAGATCCCTATATATGGGGGGGGGGGCGGGAAAGGTAACCACAAAAAGGAGTTCACACTCTCCCTGGCAAATGCTGGTCTGGGTTGAGCAGGGCAGCAAGGGGTCTTCTGCTGCAGAGAACACTCTGGCTGCCTCCTCCTTCCTGGCTGGCTTGGGCCCTACTCGAGTTCAGGCTTCACTGCGGCCTACACGGAGGCCTCCGTGGAAGCCCCGCCCACCCGCCGATCAGCTGAGAGGCGGGAGAAAAGGAGCTCTTTGCAGCTTGTCTGCTGCTTCCATTGCAGGCCAGCAGAACAAGCAGGAGAGACGGCGAAGAGGGCAAGTGGCTGAGAGGCTATGGGGCTGGGCAGGGGGCAATGGGGAGTCACATGAGGTGCCTCTGGGGTGCCCCTCCAGGCAGTGGGGCCCCCAGACAACTGTCTCCCCTTGCCCTATCATTGTTACGCGCCTGGTGCTGGGGGTGGATAGAGCCAGTTACTCTCCCCCTGCTAAATAAAGAGAATCACCAAGGTAAAAGGTGCCTCTTTGCCCACTTAGCAGGGGTTAATGCAGTCTGGATTTTAGGCCTGGCTCAGAAAGAAACAAGGTATGTTCCACTTTGTGAGGGAAAGAGCTTGGTTTGCCAAGCCCAATTCCAAATCAAGCCAAGGGCAACTTACCCATGATTCCTTGTGGGTACTCAATGTTGAGGGAATGTCACACTGCACATGCTCAGATGCATTCTGTTAACAAATCCTTCATGTTTTCCATGGGTGAGTCCTGGCACTGTCCCTGAATTCCCAAGCTAAACTCCAGAGTGCATTAACAACCCCTGATGATGTTCGATCAGAAAACTGTCCTGCAAAATCCACCTGATTTTTGTGCATGCTGATGAGAGGAAACCACCACTTGGATTGTGCTTCTGAACCACTGGGGCTCCTCATTGCAACTAGGGGCCACACTGCACACACTGTTAAATGTGTGTTAAATAAATTGCCAAAATACAATCACTAGGTAGGGTTTGGGGGAGTGGGAGCTCCTCAGAAATGAGAGGCAGGAGCTGGCTGGCCAGGAATATGGCCAGCCTTTCCCCGGAACTGGCACAAGCTTGAGAAGTGCAACCAAGGGGATATTTTCTTTGGCCAGTCCAAAGATGAGGGGGGACCCAGCTGTGTAACCTGCTCGGGCAACAAACACCACCGGGGCTCTTGGAATAAGGCAGGTTTAAACAATTCAAAGCAGGGGTGACGCAAAATGTCTCAAGTTTCATGACTCATCGTGATTACAGCGAGTCGGAATTCATTTTTGAAACCAACGTTGGCTCTTGTGCATCTCGCCCCAGGGTTACCCCCATCCACGCTGAAGGGAAAATAAAAAGGCACCTGGATCAGATCTCAAGACTTCACTCCCCAGTAGTTTGGCAGGGAATTCCCTAGCCCAGCTCTGCAGGCGGGGGGGGGGGGCGGGGGGGAGAGGGAACACCCTTCTCTCTTTGGCTGCAGAGAAGAGAAATGGAATACAGTATTGCTCGGCCAGCTCCCTCCTGCTGGATTGACCACCACCAGGGCTTGGCAGACAGTAGCATGGCTCCAGGAACGCTCAAAAACCCCAGATGATGGCTTTGTAAATAGCCATTAACCTTTTTACTTGGACATGAATCCACTAGAAGTGATAGGCAGTTGTAGAAAAGTTGGCCTCTCTTTTTTAAGGCCATATATGAATAACATGGATATACTGAGGTCAGAGCAAGGCATCATCAGAGCAAGGCATCATCTCATACTGCGTGGGAGGAGGCAATGGTAAATCCCTCCTGTATTCTTCCAAAGACAACCACGTGGCTCTGTGGTCGCCAGGAGTTGGAATCGACTCGACAGCACAACTTTACCTTTTACTGAGGTCAGAGTGGCTCATTTTTTCTGTAGGCTAGTGATTTTTGTAGATGTATACAGTACATGCAAGTATGCCATAGCTATATTTCCATTTCCAGGCAATGCAAATAATGTGCTGCTCCTTGCCTTCTAGGATGCAGACAGAGGCCATGCTACTTTTCATCAGCCACAGATTTGCTGGCGATATTTCGGAAGACTTTTCGTTCGCATCTCTTCCGGAATGGAGGGATACATTTACATATTGGCCAGATTTGCCCAAAAGTCCCTGCGAGCCACCAGGGAGGACTTCACACCCAGTTGGGTTATTCACAGCACGTTAGAATGTAGCCCGATTTATATCCGGGGTAAAAAAAAAAATCTACTTTTTGCATTGGTTTTTGGGGACAACTTCGAGTTCACATTAAAGCCTCACAGTAAACTCACAGTAAAGCCTGCTGCGTGAAGAACACCCCAAACCCATTCACACATGCATGTTGCTCACCTGATGACCTGCATGTGCAAAAGAGCAATTACAGAGCAAATGGCACAGAGATACCACCTCAAACTCAATATGACAGTTCACATTTATTTAGCTGCAAGTCATCAAATGCTGGGCAATCAAGGGATGAAAGATCAAGTGAAAGACATGTCACCAACCATTGTTCATTGTTCACTAATGAACCAGCCATTAGAGCTGTCACAAACAATTACCATACATTGCGACACAAAACTCTCACAGAGGCCTGAAGTCCAGTTTCACAGTATCCAGAAATAAAATCCTGCCCTGTAATTTACTGGCCTGAATTATAAAGATCAAATCATAGTCAGATTCTAATCTGAACCCTAACATTAGTTTGTATTCCCTCCTAGATCTGCAGTGCAGAGTCAGGAGTAAGAAAAAAACATTCTGTATATGCTCAGCAGCATTCTGTTATTTCACCGTTACAGAACTGGGCCCCTAAGATTGAAATCTGGTCTCAGAACAGCATCCGGGGTCTATTTTGTATGGTACACAGGGCTCTGTGAATTCCATGAAAAATAAAAAAATAAAATTATGTACCAGGTGAGGTGACCAAATTCTGCACCAAGAAAAGCTGGATTCTGTGTTCAGTATAAATTATGCAAATTAACCCTCTTGTTTTGCAGAATTTAAAAACGCAGACCAGAATCTCAACTTTTTGTTTTGAGATTCCTGTAAAGTTGAATTCCACATTCAGTTCTGCATTTTTTCTGTGCTCCTGCAGAATCACAGCACATGCACTGCCCTGATGATATTCTGTAGGTGAAAATACCCAGATTATCTAGCTTGCTCCTAGTGATTTAAGAGCTGATCAAAGAAAGGAATTACCCCTTGCTTTCTCACTCCTCTACGTACATGAAAGCAGGATAGCAGAGGTGCTGGACGGAGGGAGGGAGGGAGGGAGGGAGCGAGGGAGAAGCTTTGCAAACCCCAGACATCATGTCTTTCCTGTCTACTAGAGGCATAAATCTCCAGCCGAAGGTTTCCAGAGGGATGGTAAATATTTGGGGAGAGTTGCTATGACCTCTCAAGACTCACGAATGCTGTTGGGTTGCAGTCACTGCTTATCATTCCCTTGGGGAGCCTAACAATGGAAACCACGTTTGTGGTGGACGAAAGAGAAAACAAAACAACACATACACAAACATAAAGGACTTTTCCAAAAAGGAAAAAAAAAAAAAAGCTTGTTTGAAATGTGAACACTCAGCACAGCCAGCTTCCTGCAATGAGGAGAATAGACAGGAAGTCCTTGCTTCCTGCCTGCAGCGCATAGGCCCTATCTAACGCCTCAGATCAGAAAACAAACACCACTTTGATTAAACAAACAAGAGGCCCCAAAACTTCTCCCACACACAGGCTGGGGTCAGCAGGAGTGTCGGGGAAATGAGGCCAAAAATAAAAATAAAAAACCACCACACTTGCAGCCTGAGGACAAGAAAAACTCCCCATCCTGTTCCTTTTCTTTCCTGCTGTTTCCCCCACTGCATCAAAACTTCAGGGTTCGTTCAGGATACCCTAGCTGATCATGAGTATTCAACCCCAGATCAGCATGAGAAGGTCAAGGGGGCACTGCCAAAGCCACCCTGTATCCTTTTACTTTTTGTATTGCGTTTTCCAAAAAGGAACCCTGCAGACTGGATTTTGAAGTCATGGGCTGCACAAGATATGCTTTTTAGCCCTATTCACATGTTATGTTCAACACACACACACAGGCTGTGCAGTTCTTTTTTAAAATGAAAGCAGGTATTGTCATTCACATTAAAAACATATACATGTGAACAGACATCTGAGCTCGGGTACAATAAAATGAGGCTGTTCTCACAAGCAGCCTAGCCCGGGCTACACTGGGATCCGTGCAGTCCCCAGCACTCCCACCCAGCCAAACCTTACTTTTAAGCCTGGCTCTTAGTGAGGGCTCCCTTAACCCAGCTGCCAGGACTGTATGTCTCCTTGGGTTGCACGCAGGCTGAGGAGACACAGAGACGGGTGCCTAGAGCGCCCGTCTCACGGGGGAATCTCCCAACGCACCATGCTCAATGCTTTGTGGGATATCCCAAGGTCAGGACACGTCCTGGCCTCTGGAGATCGGCACTGCCTGGAGCAGCGCTGCTTGTCTGGGAGCGAGTTTGAAGGATCGTCTAGGGGGGAAGGTAAGGTTTTGCAGCCTTCCTTCCTTCCTGCCCTCCCGAATGGTCATGTGACTAGCTCTAATGACTGAAAAGGACTTCTGACTGGTGATGTGAATTAGGGTGACTAACTGGGAAGGAGATGGGGCTTCTGTGTCTGCCAAGCATCCAAAGGATCACATGAATCTGTGGTAGTGTCACCCTATCCTCTCCATGCCAATATAGTACCTGAAGGTTCATCCAATGAGCATGTACTCTCTCAGGGCCCAGTTGACACTATACAATTATATTGGTTTTATGCTACCTTAACTGACACAGCTTTCCTAGACAAAACCAAAAAAACCCCTAAGGACTGTAGTTTATTTGTTTATTTATCATATTTATATACTGCCTAATATGTGTATCTCTAGGCAGTACAGTTTGGCAGAAATTCTGCGTGATCCCTAACCCTTACCTTGCAGAATTATAATTGCTGAGTTGCCCTGGTATTTAGTCATACACTTGTAACCCACCTTTCTTCCTTCAGGGAACTCAGGGAAGCTTACATGGGGTTGGCAGGTGGTCACCCACCCAGGCACTGACCAGACCTAGACCTGCCTAGCTTCAGCAAAGTGGCTGAATGTGTTTTCAGACCATGTCTTGGAACAAAAATTAAACTAATTTAAGTTAATAGGGTGGAGACATTTATTTATTTAGATTTCTAAACCACTCTTAGTTAAAAATGTCAGGGTGGTATACAATAACTAAAATCACACATAATAAAATCTCATAAAGCACTAGTTAAACCTAGACTTTATTTGAATATGCTCATAGACCAAAAAATACAAAACAATAGATCAATCAACAATAAACATGGGATAAATTAGTAAAACAACAAAATAACAGGACAAAATATTAAATACTAAAAATCCATACATGCTACTCCTAAAACTCTAAATCATAGAGAAGGAGCTACCAAGATGCAGCAAGCCTTTGTGGCTAAAAAAATAAAATTTTGTTACTTGATATGTGACATTATTATCTTCATCTATTAAAAGATACATAACATAAAATTCATTCCAGTGACCTGGAAAATGTTAAAATAAGGGCTGCATCAACCTAGACCAAAGAGCAAAATAAAATACACATCACAAAAGGACATGAGCAAATGACTCAATATCACCAAAGCCACATGGACACAGCTATTGGGAAAGTGGAATATTACGATGCATGCCCTTTGGAAACGCCATGGGGAGAACATTGGGACGGGCTCTAGGAAAGGCCCAGCAGTACTTAAAAAAGGTAAGTGTAGACAGATGAGTGGCTGGAGAAGATCTCAAGGATCCTCTGAGAGGTCGGTATAGACTTGGAGTTCAACTTAAATCATTCTGGAACTTCAAATCCGAGACCTGTTGTTTAATAATAGCCTTGGCCTTTTCAAATACTGAAGATAATAAAGACTCAGGCGAAAGGCCATATGAAAGAAATTTACAGGCACTCTTCCACCAATTGGAACAATAGTTATCAGAGAGTATTAGGGAAATCAGACCAATCGGAATTAAATTATCGCTAACCAGGCAATTAGAGTAGCTATCCAAACTCTGGCCTCACGTGTTCCGAATCACGTTAGGAATGCATCTAGGAGTCAGAAAAAGAGATCTTAAAAAAACAGATTGTACTTTACCAAGGAGCCCAAAGTTGGAATAAAGGCCCAATTACGCTCCATATAAGTTGTGCTGTCGACTTTTCAGGAAATAATTGGATAGCGCCTGGGAGGAAATTCCCTCCCTGAGTTTGATGGAATCACAGGGAATTGCTGCAGTACTCCTAGGGGCAAAGGAGGAGACATAGACATAACTTGAGCAGTCTTCCTTCTAGAACCCTGGAAGACAACTCCTAAGGGTTTAAAACAGTTACCTTGCTCTAGGTCATGGTTATCTAAACACCATTTACACATCTTGGAATGGCTGGGGTCAAAACCATGACTTTCATTTTTTGATGTTTATTGACCAAATGCTCCTCTTCACAACGTTGTTAAAAACAGCCACCAAGCACAGGACAAGACAATGGGAACTAAAAGCTGGACACCGTTCTATATTTCCTAGTTAAAAGCCTGGCCAATCAAGACAGTCTGTGGAGGACTGGAAGGGAGGACATGTGCAGATCTTTTCAGGGATGGGCGTTCCAAAATCTGGAAGCGGCCACAAAGAAGGCCCTGTCCCGTGTGCACAACAACAAAGCATCAGCAGCTGCCAGCAAGCGTAGCAAGGCCTCTCCAACAAATATTGTCAGGTGGGCAGAGATGCACTGAGAAGCGACACTAACCTTTCACTTTTCATTTGCACAGTGTACATACTTGGTTTCTGCCTGTTGGCTTTGTCCTTTTGAGGGTGCGCCATTGGGATCAGGGTGAGAGGCAAAATCGCCCCCTGCCCCAGTTATCAAGATCATGATATTAATCACGGGCTTTTATTTTTTCATAAGCTAAGGGTGGCGGGGGGGATGTGTACGTGTGCTCACGTGTCAAGCTTGTATGTGCATATGCTGGAAAAGTACAGCCACCTCTCCATTTGCATGCAATCATTTGCTTGCATTGCTATTATTAGCCTGCATCTATTTTAATGCCAACAGGGTGCTAGCTACTGTACAAAACATGCACACATTATAAACCTTGTGAAGAAGGCTCTTTACTTAATATCCTACAGAGGAAAAACAGGACTAGTGGCAGAAGGGAAAGATTAACACATGGATGGGGTGAGGGAGAGTCTGGTGACTAGAAAATTGTTAATGCAGCAAGACAAGGGTTTTTTTTTTTTTTTATGCAGAAGTAGAGCTTCAGTGGGCAGGGGGCAGAACCTAAAGAAGCCCCTCCCCCCTACTCCGTTGATTTTTATATCCTAAGAGCTGAATGACGATTTTGGTAACACCACGGGGCACATTCCTCCTCCTGCCAGGACTGTCCTGCTTCATAATGTGGGAGATCTCATGAATGTCCCCCCCTCCACACCATAAACACAGAGAACTAGCACTTCTAGACAAAGGCGAGGCCAGCAGCTTTGTGCACCGTATTTTTTTTTCAAGGAGCACTCAAACCTGTGATGCCCCAGTTGGATGGAGGGTTTCCACTGTCTGAGATTTCTGAACATGGTCGTTGGCTCTAAAAGCAGCTTCACACATCACACAGTACCACATCCAGATTTGCCACCCATGGAAGGTATTCCCACAATCCATAGAAAGTGGGCTAAGGGAGCTTAGCCCTCTTTCCAGTGGTCCTGGGAACCACCGGGCTCGCAGGCGAGCCTGGTGCTCCCAAGGCGGCTAGCCTGCCTAAACCAAGCTCAGAGGCATGATGCTACTAAATACCAGTTGTAGGGGAGCAATGGCAGGAGAGGCTCACACCCTGCCTGTGGGCTTCTTGGAGGCATCTGGTGGGCCAATGTGAGAAACAGGATGCTGGACTAAAACAGCTTGCCTCTGAGGCTGGAATTGGCCAATAACCACCAGGCTGCTAGTACCCATTGATAGACCTGTCCTCCATGATTTTGCCTAAGCCCCTTTTAACATCATCCAAGCTAGTGGCCATTGCCACATCCTGTGGCAGAGAATTCCATAGATTAATTGTGCTCTGTGTGGAAAAACTACTTCAGTCCTAAATTTGTCAGTCCTAAATTTCCTGACCTTCGGTTTCATGGGATGCCATCTGGTTCTCATGTTGTGAGAGGGGGAGAAAATTTTCTCCCTGTCCATTCTCTCTACTCCATGCATAATTGCATGTAGGCACTGATCTCTCCTCCTTTCCTGAGTGAGAGAAATCATGAGCGGTATGCTGCTTCAGGTAACACAGCAGTTGGGATAATAGAAGTAGAAGATTAGGTGCCTTTTTGCCAATTTATACATATATAAATAGCTCATTGTGCAACATCAGCATTGGGCTATTAACATTTCTGAAAAACAAAATGAGTTGAGACACATGTCTTCCTCTTAGTGAAGCTGAATTTGGACACTTAACCTTCTGGCCTTCTTGTGGTTACAGATGCAGCTGCTTGTCTTTCGAATATAGAAGGACTACATTGTAAAAAGGGGGGGGGGATAAAAACCCTCAAGTGATGGACCAAGAACATCAACACAGCTGCTATCTTGTTGGCTTGATTCTGACATTTTTGGAAGCCGTTGGGGAGTCCTCATGCACTTCCCTAAGCCCCTTTTAAAGCTTGGCAAAGGTCTATCAAGAGCATTTTTCAGAGGAATTTGCTTATTTATGATGGGTTCACACTAGGAATGTCTGTTGAACCTTGGCTATTGAATTCACAGAGGTGTTGGTAACGTAACTAATTTATTGAGACATGTATGTACAATTCTTTTGCATGGCTCCTATGAGAGATAAGAAACAAGGGTTCTCGTGGTCCAGAGGTTCCCAACCTTGGGTCCCCAGATGTTGTTGGACTACAGCCCCCATCATCATTTTGGCCACTGTGCTTGGGGATGATGGGAGTTGTAGTCCAACAACATCTGGAGTCTCAAGGCTGGAACTCCTGTCTAATCCAAGGAAAGAGAAAGAGGGAGGGTGAAGGCTTTTGTCCTTAAGAGGGCAGTGCACAGTTAATTTACTGTCCCTAACTTCAACATGTACATCATGGCAGTTCACACATCCAACTGCATGCTCCAGTCAGGATTTGATGTGATTCAGAAACACAGATTCCCAAATGAAGCATGCCTTAAAATGCCAGCTAATTCATATGATCTCCCTCACATTATTGGCTACAATATTGGCTAGTTCCCAATATCCTGGAGCAAAATTCAGGAGAGAATGCATGTGCTATCATTCCTATGGAACACAGTGCAAAACATTCTCATCGTCCAAACTTGCCATAAAACCAGGAAATGCTGTCATACTGGATCCTGTCTTATTGGATCCCCACCTGAGCAGGCACCAGAACTATGCAGAAGGATAATCATCATCAGGAAAGCAAAAATCCAAGAACCCAATAGTTATTGGTGCCTTAAACAAACAAGCCTAGAGTTGCAAGATCTCCAGAAGATCTGCGTCTGAGACTACAGTCACATGGAAGAGGAGCAAATCTGGTTGGGACCAGGACGGGTGAGCAGGGAGAGGCTCACTCTTTCCCCATGGTCCATTTCCCCACTGAAAATCACACACACCCACACCCTGAAGTGGCAATTTGCTTCTGAAGCAGAAATCATCACTGACTACAGTAAACATCTCTATATATAAATGTGTGGGGTTTCTAAAGTTATATTACTGAACAATCTTATATCATTTCTCTAAACAAAATTCATATGATTAGGCAATTCAGTGCTATCTCTGTTATCACTTCAGCACTGTATTTGGAACTGCTGAGCAGAAGTCAAGTCATCAGTGATTCTGGTCTCCCTCTGTTCTTTCCACTGCGCTTTGCAAACCCTTTCCTCATATGGCCTGCCTTCCCACTCACTTTTTCCCTTTGCCTTATCTGCATTTAAGGAGTGCCGATACCCAAAATACAAAAATGCATGCACATTCCATCAGATACGAAGGGCACAGACATGTAAACATGTCACTTTCCCCTTTACTAGATGGAAACAAGGTTCCACTCCTTTCCCCGGCCCTGCTCACATGCAAACAGCAATTACAAATACCGTATATCTGCCTTTTTTCTGATCCAATATCAGATAGAAAAAAGCCACCTAATGGCGCAGCGGGCAAAAGCTTGACTAACAAGCAGAAGGTTGCCGGTTCGAATCCCCACTGGTACTATATTGGGCAGCAGCGATATAGAAAGATGCTGAAAGGCATCATCTCATACTGCACGGGAGGAGGCAATGGTGAACCCCTCTTGCATTCTACCAAAGAAAGCCACAGGGCTCTGTGGCTGCCAGGAGTCGAAATTGACTTGACGGCACACTTTACCTTTAATATCAAATAGAGGAGTATTTTATATGGGAGCACTGGCAGTCAAGTACAAAACATTACCTAAGCAGCAGCCCTCAGATTTTTATTTTATTTTATTTGCCATCTACATGAATTCCCAGGAAATGGCCATGAATTGTGGACGTCCATCTCTTTGCTCACGCTAGCTAGAATGACAGTCTTTGACAAGATTCATGGTATTCCTGGTTTTCACTAAGTTCATCTGCTGGAGCTGCAGTTCAACCAGCCAGCCCAGGAGGCAGAGAACTGTCTGGAATGCAGAGTTATTTTGTTTAGCTTAAAGGAAAATGGAAAGTTAATTTTGGAATCTGGAAATTTCCCTTCTTTGTTTAGCTAAGTTGCACGGCTCAGCAAACAGCACACTCACTAAGTAAACAGCATTTTGCCAGGAGTGAGCTCCCAAAACTGACTGCTGTCATCGACTCACATTGCTCATCTACACCCCCTTCCCTCTCTCTGGAGCTGGCAGGTGAGATGGTCATGTGGCACCTCCCCGGAGAGGAGGTGGCTGGGGCTGCCAGTTGTGCACCCTTAACATACAGGTTCACGTGAGGCTCTTTTTGTTGTTGCTGCTGCTACTGCTGCTGTTAAAACTAGGCCAGAGTAGGGAACCCTGCTTTCCAGCTGTTGCTGAACTACAACTCCCATCATCCCCGGCTATAGTTGATTGTAGCCACAGATGGTGGGATTTGTAGTTTTAGGCCAAAGTTGTCTACCCCAGAACTAGGGTTTGGTCCGAGGCCACATATTAGAGTTTATTTGCTGAAGCTCAGGAGGCCCAAGTGTGGTCAGTGCCTGGATGGGTGACTGCCTAAAGTTCCATGACAAAAGAAAGACAGGGAGCATACATGTAATCCAAAGCAAGAGGGTGGGGAGGGAGAGGAAAATGACACAGGACCAAAAAATTGAAGACAAAAAAAAGGGGGAAGAACTCCCAAGGTGCTGGTAGATTTACTCAGTGTTTTTATTGGTATACTTTCATAAAATTGGTTTAGTGTTGCCTTATGCATTTTGAGGTGTGAGGCAAACATTGTAATTAATTTTATCTACACCAGGCCTGCTCAGCTTAGGCCCCCCAGATGTTTTTGAACTACAACTCCCATAATTCCCAGTCACAGTGGCCAATAGCCAGGGATTGTGGGAATTGTAGGCCAACATCTGCAGGAGGGCCAAAGTTGAGCAGCCCTGATCTACACCATGGTAAACCCCTCCTGTATTCTACCAAAGACAACCACAAGGCTCTGTGGTCGCCAGGAGTTGACACTGATTCAACGGCACACATTACCTTTAAAAAGAATTGCCTCTAAAGAAGAGCACCACCTCAAAACACATAAGGCAACACTAAAGCAATTTTATGGAAGTATACCAATAAAAACACTGAGTAAATCTACCAGCATCTTGGGAGTTCTTCCCCCCTTTTTTTGGCATAAGTGTAATAAATACCGGATTTACCCAAATCCAAGACAAGGTTTTTTCCTCTTTCCTGGTAAATATGGAGGGGTCATCTTAAATTCAGAGTCCTCTTTTTTTTGGGGGGGGGGGAATATAGGTATATTCTGTTTTTAACCTCAGTCTTTTAGGGGATTATCTTATATTCAGATTCACCTTCTATTCGAGTAAATATGGTAATATTAGTTTGAATTAATCCTTTCATTGGGAAAACTATTCCCAAGCTGCAGTCATTTTCCTTAGTATATTGATGTTATGCATGCATGTATTTTTTTAGTAATAAAACTACATATTTAACAATGCAAATAAAAAGGCACAGAAAACAACAGCCATAACTGCATTAAAATAATCCTAAAGTTGTTTATAAAACATGTTGAAGTGCTTGGGTGAATTTTTTAAAAAAGTCTTATGCTGGCATCAAAAGGACATCAGGTCAGGTGCCAAGCAAGCTTCCCTGTGGAGGATGTACCACATGAGAGGCATCACAGCATCACACCAAGAAGGCCCTCTCCTGGGTCAAGACCAGCCTGACTTTAGCTGGCAAGGGGACCTGGAAGAAGGTCTCAAGTAAAGAACAAAGGATTTGGTCAGGGTCAAGTGGGGAGGGACATTGTCTTGTTATTTAACACAGAAATGGTTATTTATTTGATTGATTGATTGATTAGATTTCTATACCACCTTGATTGATTGATTAGATTTCTATACCACCCTTCTAAAAATGGCTCAGGGCGGTTTACATTAAAACAAAACAATTAACATCAATTAACATTTAAAAACAGAGACTATAAAACACCATAAAACAATTAACAGTTAAAACATTCAAAGCAATTTTAAAAGCCTGGAAAACCAGGTTACAGCACAAACTTTTACAAGAAATTAAAAACCCTGGAAGGCCAGGCCAAACCGAGAGGTTTTGAGGGCTCTCCTGAAGGCCAATAATGAATTCAGATTACGGATTTCTGCCGGGAGTGCATTCCAGAGCCCAGGAGCAGCTGCTGGGAAGTCTCGCCTTTTGAGTCACCACCAGATATACCGGTGGTAACTGGAGACGGACCTCCTCAGATGACTTTAACATGCAGTGGGGATCATGCAGAAGAAATCATTTTAAAGGGTCTTCACACACGCAGCCTAACCCAGGGTAGGGCAGCCCAGTCTGGGTTAGGCTGCGCATGTGAAGCACCGAGAGTGAGGTCTCTCCCGGCGCTGCCCCCGCACCAAGCCCCACTTTTTAACCCAGCGTTTAGCTGTGGTTCGCTTAACCTCAGCCTGGAGATCATCAGAGCGATCACCACCAGGTTAAATGGCAGCTGCTCTAACTAGGGCACCCCCGTGCTCATGCCCCGGGGCAGTCTCCCCCCACCCAGAGGCTCCTTCTGCCGCACCACTGCTCGTGTGGACACAAGGTGCAATGGAGGAGAGTATGGCGGCTGCCCTTCTGCCGGGGAAAGCAGGCGAACTCCTGCCTTCCCTGCAGCCCACCCACCCTCCCCAGTCAGGTGCTATGAAAGACCTCTTAGTGGTTTTTCTGCCATCTCCCCATTAAAACAACAGAAGACATTGAGAGGAAATTGACCTCTAACCCCAGTGTCGTATCAAAAGTCAGAAAACTGTCGAACCTGGCTAGATCACACACTTGCCTGTTCATCCTCTGATTCCTCACTACAAGATCACTCTGCATGTGTGGATGGACAGCTAAATGTGCAAAGAGTCTCCATTGAAAAGTATTGCTGATGTGACATGAAAGTTCTTGGTCCTAACAAAGGAACAACCGGATTGTGATTCGTCCCCCCACCCCACCCCCATAGTGGATTAATGTGGATACCTATGATTTTGGTAGAAAAAAGTCTTGAAATAAATAAAGTGATGATGGACACAAGTGTAAAAATCTGTAGCCCGCCAGGATCTGTAAATGCTCCTCCTCATGTCCAAGTGTGACTTGATGCCAGCTTAAAAACCACTTCAGTGTCAGTGTGGGCACAACCTCACAATAGTGGCTTGACATATGCCTAAGCCACTACATGTTAAATGTCAAGACATGCCCTACAGTTCTGACTGACCCACTCAACCAAGCAATTTTTGAGCCACTCAACCAAGCCACTTTCACAGATTCTCAGATATCTCCGTTTTTGTTCTTGGTAATCGTGGGGTGGGGTGGGGAGGAGATTGCTGAATATCAGCGTTTCCTGCAAGTCAGGTTTCTGTCCTAAGGCACAAATCATTGCAATAAATATTTGGCTCTGGGCACCGTCTTATCAAGCGGCAAAATAAACTGGCGGAAGCTTAGAGAAGAGAAATGGTCAGGCAGCTGCAGAAGCTGAGATAGGAGAGAAGATTAAAGAGCTGGATACTTCAAGGGGTGGCTCTGAAGGGCCACGATAACAAATGGGCTTCTGCACTAAAACCCTGGATGGAAAGAGGGGTGGGATAGAATTTTGTTCCCAGAAAACCTGAGTGATCCCTTGGAAATATTCAGCACCTCTACACAGAATTGAGGCGGTTTGCACAAACAGCAAACTCTGTTTAGCACCTCCTTTATTTTGTTTCTTTGCATTGTATTCATTAAAAAACCTGAATCCCACTTTAGTTTATTTTACTGTTTTTAAAACATATAACCCAGGTGTAGTTTGAGCCACAAACTAAAGAGCCAGGTTGTTGAGCAAAACCCACCATTTCACATGCTTCTGTGAAATGTATACAAGTCTATATTCAACACTTGTACAATGAGTGTACAGTGGCCAATTTGAGGTGATGAGAGGATGTTCTGATCTAAACTGTCTTGAAAAACTAAAAATTAACAAATCACCAGGGCCAGATGGCATCCACCCAAGAGTTCTGAAGGAACTTAAATGTGAAATTGCTGATCTTCTAGTAAAAATATATAACTTGTCCCTACAATCGGGCTCTGTAGTACCAGAAGACTGGAAAGTAGCTAATGTAACCCCAATGTTCAAAAGGGATCCAGGGGGAATCCGGGAAACTACAAGCCAGTTAGCTTAACTTCTGTGCCAGGTAAATTGATGGGAAGCATACTTAAGGGACATATAGAAGAACAGGCCTTGCTGAAGGAGAACCAGCATGGCTTCTGCAAGGGCAAGTCTTGCCTCACTAACCTTTTGGAGTTCTTTTAAGAGTGTCAACAAGCATGTGGATAAAGGTGATCCAGTTGATATAGGGGCTGTTCTCACATGCACCCTAACTCAGGCTAGGGAAGCCCAGCCTGTTTAGGTTGCGTGTGAGAACCACCGAGATCAGGCCCGATCCCGGCAGAGGAGCACCACCTAGCCCCACTTTGAAACACGGCTCTTAGCCAGAGTTAAGGGCCTGAGCAAGCCTTCAACCCAGACTCTGGGATCGTGTGTTCACTGGGGCTATGTTAATGACCAGTGTACACAGACATAGGCACCTAGAGCACCTGTCTCCGGGGGGAATCCCCCAATGCATCACACATGTGCGGTGCACTGTGGGATATCCAGAGAACAGGACACGTCGCCCCAGACTCCAGAGCTCTGTGCTGTAAGATGCAGCATGGATCATCTGGGAGCACGGTCCATGCTCCCAGCAGGAATCCAGTGCTCATCTGGGGAGAAAGTGAGTACAACTAGCCTTCCTCTAACCCCACCCGCCCACCACCCCACCTGGTCGTGTAAACGAGCTCATAGTATATTTGGGCAGCACATAATCAATCAATGGAATTCTCTGCCACGGGATGTGATGATGGCCACTAGCTTGGATGGCTTTAAAAGGGGCTTAGACAAATTCATGGGGGACAGGTCTATCAGTGGCTACTAGTCTGGTGGCTATAGGCCACCTCCAGCCTCAGAGGCAAGATGCCTCTCAATACCAGTTGCAGGGGAGCACAAGCAATAGAGAGGGGATATCCTCACCTCTTGCCTGTGGTCTTCTTAGAGGCATCTGGTGGGACATTGTGGGAAAGAGGATGCTGGACTATATAGGCCTGGGGCCTGACCCAGCGGGACTGTTCTTAGTGTACACAGGTACAGTTATTCACATAGTATGTTGAACACAGTATACCACGCATTTGAAGGGCCTGTACCCAGGTTCACTTTAAAAATGAGTGCAGGTACAATCATTCACACAGACACATGTACAGACCTTTGAATGCAGGTACAACATAATGTCTGAATAGGGCTTGCATGAGAAACGGCAGGGTGCACAGGTCTGGAGGGCGCATGAGTATACCCACCACTCCCACTGACTCTTTTCAGCCAAGGGAGGCAAGGTTAGTGAAAGCAGCTGTGGGGATCGTTCTTGCACCCACTCTCCTGAGCAGCACCCTATACTAAAACTGGGGAGTGACTGGTAAAATTTAGAGCAAGTTAAACATGTTTATGAACCTTTAAAGGACACTACTGTCAGCAAGCCCCAGCTTCTTTCTGCTCAGATAGACTGCTCCTGCTGTTCTACTGTGAGCCAGCTCCACAGCTGTGCAAATATTTGCTGGCAGCTGCTGTCCAATCAGCAGCAGTTTGCCAGAGTAATATGTCTCTGATTTACTCCTCAATTTAATAATAGTATTTTATGGCTGGCTGGGCTTGTCCCTTTACTGTGCTGCAGTAAACACAGCACAGTGGTGAAGAAACTGCAATGGTGCTACTCTGCCTGACCGGCTGCCCTCACTAAGCCTCTGAGCTAACTGACATCTGGCTTATCATTTGTCCCCTTGAAAATATGTCTAATGATTTCAACTGAAAAGAAACTTGACATAATGCACTGGAGAGAGAGAGAGAGAGAGAGAGAGAGAGAGAGAGAGAGAGAGAGAGCGCAGAAGGTTCCAAGTTGCCTCCTTGGCATCTCCAAGACAGGGCTGAGAGAGATTCCTGCCTGCAGCCTTGGAGAAGCCACTGCCAGTCTGTGAAGACAATACTGAGCTAGATAGACCAATGGTCTGACTCAGTATATGGCAGTTTCCTATGTTCCTATGTAACTCCCATAGTTTCCCATAGCCCTATCCATCCCCAGCACAGCATCCCTCCAGGGGTTGCTGCTGGTGTCTATCTTGTGCTTCTTCTTTAGACTGTGAGCCCTTTGTGGACAGGGAGCCATCTTATTTATTTATATCTATGTAAACCGCTTTTGGAACTTTGGTTGAAAAGCGGTATATAAATATTCATCGTATTCATATTTGTATTCATGGACTTGAACCGTCACGCCAATGAGCCCTGAGAGAAGAAGGAAAGTCAGAAGGCAATAGGAGTCCTGGTGTTCACAACTCTTAACTGTTTCCTCACATACGACATGAGGTGGGTCCTCTCTGCTCTTCCACAGTGTGCCTCTAACCACCAATTACAGATGAGGGCTGCCCCTTTTCTAGAAAGCAAGAGAGAAAAGAACCCTCTGACAACCTCATGAGCCACTTAGTGAGGAAACAGTGTGGAACATACTCTGCATAGATAGAGACACTCTCTTGAATAATCACTAATAAGAACACTTCATAGACGCATATAATTTTGTTTGTTCGGTTTTTCGGATTTGTGGATTGCCCCAAACTTCGTCTCCGGATGGTTTACAACATCAAACAGATTAAAAATGAAAACCTTAAAACAATTTAAAACCACTGTGAAGTCAAAAAGCTTGGGTGATAAAATAAGTCTTTAGAGACTTTTAAAAAGTTGTCAGAGATTGGAAGGCTCTTATTTCAGCAGGGAGCACATTCCAGAGTCTCAGGGCAGAAACAGAGACAGCCCATCCCGGAGTCCATCCACACAAGCCAGTGGAAACTGCAGACGAACCTCTTTGGATGATTTCAGTGGGATGTGGGGCTCATGGCAAAGAAGAGGTTCTCTTACATACCCTGGACCTAAGCTGTTTAGGGCTTTATATGTTTTAACCAACTCCCTGTATCTTGCCTGGAAACCTATTGATAACCAGTGTAATTTTTTTAATATAAGAGGAATATGGTAACTCCAAGATTTATTATTATTTATTTATTACATTTATATCCTGCTCTTCCTCCAAGGAGCCCAGAGCAGTGTACTACATACTTAAGTTTCTCCTCACAACACCCCTGTGAAGTAGGTTAGGCTGAGAGAGAAGTGACTGGCCCAGAGTCACCCAGCAAGTATCATGGATGAATGCGGATTTGAACTCGGGTCTCCCCGGTCCTAGTCCAGCACTCTAACCACTACACCATGCTGGCCATGCTGGCATTTTGTACCAACTCAGTTTCCAGACTATATACAAAGGCAGCCACACATAGAGCTCATTGCAGTAGTCAACTCTGGAGATTACCATCATGTGCACCACTGTTCTGAGGTCATTTATCTCAAGAAACAGATGCAGCTGGCGTATCAACCAAAGCTGATAGAAAACACCTCTGGCCACTGCCTTAATCTGGGAGAGGTTTGGATCCAGAAGCACTCCCAGACTGCATACCTGTTCCTTCTGGGGAAGTGTGACTCCATCCAGAACCAGCAGATCAAAATTGTCTCCTGAGTTCTGACCCCGCACAATAAGTACCTCCATCTTATCTGGATTCAGTCTCAGTTTGTTATCCCTCATCCAGCCCATTACTGCCTCCAGGCAGACATTTAGGGAGGTTATGCCTGCCTTTTCCTGGGCCTTTCCCAGATGGCAGGCTTAATCACGAGCTTATGCGACTAATCAGTTGCATTGAAGCCACATAGAAACTGCAGCCTGAAGCCAAAATAATAACAATTCTGGGGGCATTCTCATAGGGCTGCTTTGATGCGGTGTCTCTCTGTTCCTTTCTAATTTCCCCTATGATCCATTCATACCGCTTGCACCCCAGGACTTTCTCAGGTCCCTTCTAGCCAATGGCTTTCTAGAGTAGGCAGGATACCGCATCTCCTTTCCCTGCCCTACCGCACATGCATGGTGTGTGCTTCTAAGCACTTTCATTTTAATGAATGTGTGTGTGTATATAAACTATTTATTTATTTCTTCTTCTTTATCATATTTTTATACCACCTGATATGTAAATCTCTAGGCAGTGTACAAATCCCAGCATTAAAATCATAGGTTAAAATACATAAAACATGCTAAAAACAATATAAAACAAATTATTAAAATTCTAATTAAAAGCTTGCGAGAACAGGAAAGTCTTGAGGGTCTTCCTGAAAACAAACAGAGAAGGAGATTCTCTTATTTCAGCAGGGAGCATATTCCAAAGCCCCAGGGCAGCCACAGAGAAAGCCTGGTCCTGAGTCACCACCAGATGAGCTTGTGGCAACTGCAACTGGACCTCTTCAGAAGATCATAAAAGGTGGGCGGGTGCATGACAGAGGAGGCACTCTCTTAAATAGCCTGGTCCCAAGCCGTTAAGGGCTTTATAGGTAATAACCAGCACTTTGTATTTCACCCGGAAACATACTGGCAGCCAGTGCAGTGCTTTCAAAACTGGTGTTATATCATCCCTTCGTGTTGTCTCAGAGACCAATCTGGCTGCCACATTCTGTACCAATTGTAGTTTGCGGACTACGTAAAAGGCAGCCCCACGCAGAGCGCATTACAGTAATCAAGTCTGGAGGTTACCCGCATATGTACCACTGTTTTAAGGTCATTCATCTCTAGAAACTAATGTAGCTGATGAATCAGCCGAAGCTGATAAAAAGTGCTCCTGGCCACCACCTCAGTCTAAGAAACCATGGAAAGCTTTGGGTCCAGGAGCATTCCCAGGCTACGTACCTGATCTTTCAGGGGGAGTGTAACCATTCAGCTTCAGTTTGTTATCTCTCATCCAGCCCATTGCCACCTCCAAGCAGGCATTTAGGGAAGATGTGCCATTTCCTGATGAGGTTGACATGGAAAAGTAAATCTGGGTGCCATCAGCATATTGGTAACACCCAGCACCAAACCTCATGTAGATGTTAAAGAGCATTGGAGACAGTATGGAGCCTTGTGGAACTCCACTCCATACTTCAGTTTCCGCTTTGCAGAGCAACAGTCTCCATCTGGAATCTACCAGAGAGGTAGGAGTGGAACCACTGTAAAACAGTGTCACCCAATCCCAGCCCCCTCAGGCGGTCCAGAAGGATACCATGATCGATGGCATTGAAAGCTGCAGAGAGATCCAAGAGGATCAGCAGAGTCACACTCCCTCTGTCGATAGCCAATTGGAGATCATTCATCAGGCCCACCAAGGCAGTCTCAACCCCATAGCCCACACGAAAGCCAGTCACTATGTAACTGATGCAACCAATGGGACTACTTGGGAGTAGGAAGTTCTACTCATGTTTAGAAAATCATTACTCTGGATGAGGGTTAATAAGGTGCATAAGAAAACAGAGCTCCTGAGAGGGTGCCTGCCCAGTCGTTGGCTTGGTGGCACTCACTTAGCCAGTGCCTTGCTGCCTTCCTGCAGGTTCCCCTGGGACTTGTAGCAGCCTGACTCGGAGGGAGGACTCTACCTCCACGGCCTGGCTAGCGCCTGCTGCCAAACAGAGCAGACTCATCAGAAGGCTGGGAGTTGGCCCACCCTGACCAAGGATCCTCTCTCTCTCTCTCTCTCTCTCTCTCTCTCTCTCTCTCTCTCTCTCTCAGTCTCTCTCTCTCTCATTTTATTTTTTCCCTTGGTCTTAACTTGTGCAAGAGCACTGACTTGGCAAAATCAATGGTCTTGCTGAGTGTTTCTCAAGTTAAAAATGTTCAATGGTCTTTGCTGAGTGTTCCCAGCAAAGTTGTTTTTTTTTTTTAATCCAAAAAGCCCGAGGCTTTAGGAAAAGTCTTTCTGCCACTATGGCCCCTCCATACACCTCAGAAGAATTGTCCTTATCCTAAAAAACCACCATAGAAAGTGGAACTTCTCAGTACAGGCATAATTCGGGCTAAATTCCAATGCGCAGGGAAAACCCCAAATCGTGTATGGAGTGCTCCCCAGGTTCATGTGGCAGGAGGCCTCCCTTAAGGATTGGTCCTCAGCCATTTAGGGCTTCAAAGGTTTTCAGCCCCCAGGTTCCTCTCATCGTACCAGTACAAGAATGCAAACGGGGGTGGCGGCATCTGCAGGGGGGAAATCAGCAGGACCGGGGTGCTTATCCTTTCCCCTGCTGGTTATTCCTTTCTTCTAGTCCCCCACCCCACCCTACCATTTTAAACACTGTTTCTCCCATGCTCTGAGACCGGAACAATTCTGGCTGTGGGGAACAGGCATGGGAAAGGGGACGCACCCCTTCCTACCACCTGCAAATCATCCCATGCATGCATGCCCCCCTTTGCATTCACATGAACTGGCAGTCATGCTTCTAAGGAACACATGTTTGTCAGGTTAATCTGTAGCACACAGGTCATATGCATACAGCATGCACATATGCAGGCCAACACGCACAGTTGACCAATACTTCAACAACTCTGCCTACTCCCTTCCCTGCTACATCTCTTCCCACTAACAGAACACCCCTATCTATCCCTACACGTTGCCTGCAGACTGTTCTTTTTTTAAAAAAGGTCTGAGCAGCTGGGATGTTCATAAGCATTCTGCAACACCTCAGCACTTGAGCCAATGGCTAAGGCGAGGGCTTGTTCCAACCAACTGAAGCTATAAATCATGTTCTTTCGATCCATTTTCTAAAAGGCTTCAGAATGTGAGATGAAACAAACAGACAGAGGAGGGAGACCAAGGAAGCACAGGCCAACTCAAGACTGAAGCTTGCCTGTGATGTGCTTACTGCACTTCAACATAATGAGCCTCTTCACATGACCAGGTGGGCCGTTGTGATGAACTTACCTTCCCTCCAGACGATCCGGACTCATGGGTGGGATGTGCGAATCGCGCTCCCACACAACTTGGGCTGCGTAGAGCAGTGTGGATCTCTGGAGGCTAGGGCAATGCACTGGACAATCCAGATATCCCACAATGCAACACGCAATGAGTGTGGTGCATTGAAGAATCCCCAAGGAGTTGGGTGCTCTAGGTGCCCAACTCTGTGTATGCCTGGGCTTCATGCAGCCCGAGCAAACATACGACCCTGGCTAAAGGCCGGGGTTAAAAGTTGGGCTACCCGCAAGGGCAGCACTGGGATCAAGATTGATCCTGGTGGTGTACTTGGGCAGCCAAACCCAGGCTGGGCTGCCCTAGCCTGGGTTTGACTGCTCAAGTACATAGTCTTATTCTGTGCTTTAATCCAATACCTCATTCATTTCCCTGTGGAAATGCATCATACAATGAGTGTTCTCAAACTTGGGTCCCCAAATGGACTACAATTCTCATCACCCACAGCCACAATGGCCTTTAGCGGGAAATGATGAGAATTGTAGTCCAACAACATCTGGGGAGCCAAGTTTGAGAACCTCTGCCCTAGAAAATTGCCCAAACAGGTTCTGTATTTCTTTTTGCAATGTCAAAACAGTGTCAAACATGAAGCGTGATCTTCTGGACAGGATAACTGGCAGCCACCCACAGATCTAACCTCTATGCATTTATCTAATCTTTTGTTCAAAGCATCCACTATAGCCTGGCAACAAGGAGCCCCCTTGGTTAATTAAATCAACACTGGCTTTTGTTCACTGTCCATGTCCTGTCCATCAACATACATACAAGAATGGGCCGAGAGGGGCCATATGAACATCTTTCCATGTGTCGCTTTCTTCCTATAGCTTCCTTCCTCCAGCCAAGAGATGCCTCCCTCTTAACAAGCCTCATGCCCTCCCCTCTCCCTTGTCAGGGATCAAGCCCTGCCGGAGCCCACCAGGAAACACACCACAAAGAAAGAAGTAAACATCCTTCTCTCTTTGTTCAGCTTCCTTTCTTTGAGACTCAAAAGAATTTACTAAGCTGTAGACATTTGGCAATGAGCATCTCTGGTACTTACAAGTTGGTCAGTTTCCAACCCCAGTTTCCAACCCCATATTCCCCTCCATCCCACAACTGATGCAAAGGGGAAGACAGACTGTCTAGAAATGGGACTCGCTTCAGCAGGCTTCCTACCTTAGACTCTATTAATGTGCTGGGAATCTCACAAGGCAATCTTAAGCTAGGCCACCAGGAGATGCGTGACATGAAGCGAGAGAGAGAAACATGAAAAAGAAGCCATCAGTCAGGCTCCTGTGTGTATGCTTAGATAAGAGTAAATCCTATTCAACTGAGTGCAACTTCTGGGTAATTATCCATAGGAATATATATATATATATATATATATATATATATATATATATATACACACACACACACACACACACATACACACACACACACAACTTTTAGCTGCAGCAGACTTATTCCCATACAGAAGTAGAACTAGACCTGGACAGTATGAGCTCTTACTCTTGTGCAGGTACATAGGCTCAAGCCAGACAGAACTGGTACACTGCATGCCAGCAACAAAATCCAGGAAAAAATGTTGAACGTCAAAATAATGGAGAAAGAACCACAGAGAAGGAGGTGTGCCACCCATCAAGTATCCCTGTGAGAGTGTGCCACCCGTTTTTTTCAGCACACCAGCATATTGGTGCATAGGTACTGTATGTATTTCAGGACCAGCTCACGTAGGGATGTGTGTATCATCTGTATTCTCCTGGTGGCTTTACTGGGGACACTGTAAGAAATTACTTGTTAAACAGTCATCTGTATTCATCCAGTGCATAGTGCAGTCAGAGGTTGAGCCAAAATGAATGTGGGAAGCGCATTCTCAAGCGCATCTCAATCAAATTTGCTCAAAACAATCAGAACGTATGTTCTTCTAATTTGAACCTCTCCTCCCTCCATATTCTCAAATACTGGTATTTGGGGGTTTTATAATAAAATCATGAGGTATATACAGTCCTGAATTTTGTAAACTGAGCAACATTAACTTTCAAAAGTGAAATCTGTACGTTTTCAACATTCAGACATTCAAATTCAGATGAAGACACCTTTACACTTTCCCACACTCTCCTACCCCAAATTTCAGCTCCAGATCCAGTGCACAATACATCTGGGTAAATAAACGCAGACGGGTAACCTTGAAAAGGATCCACTCTTTCTTTCTTCACAGTCATTCATATCTATATCTATATCTATCTGCAGACACACACCTACACCTTCATTGCTATGCACACCCATGCTTCTAAGCATCAAGAACTCTGACCCCTGAAGTACCATTCAACAAGCTGCCCCCCCCCCCGTTGCCTCAGTATTCCTCTTTTGTCAGTTGGCTTTATCTCTGAGTCTAAAGCCCTTCTATCAAACAGATCAAAAGGCCACAATTTATCATCTGCCCTGAGCCCCTGGGATCATTCGGGCTATCAATTGCAATAAATAACTGCTCGGCAGGAAGTCTTGTGAAAATCAAGTAACAAAAATGAACCATCAGCACATCACTGGGAATGGAGGAGTGATTAAACGAATAGCAATTCTGAATGCTTACACAAAATCCTCTAGGCTGCAATCCTAGGCACACTTGCCCAGGACTAAACCTAACAGAACACAGTGGGACTTACTTTTGAGTAAACATGTATAAGCCTGGGCTGTGTGTTTCTAAATATAAAAGCTGATCACCCTTAGAAAGGGCTAACTTCCGGTCTGTAAGCAGCCTGAAGTACGCACTCCAGCAACAAACTAGCTAGAATCCCCTTTAGAGCTCCATCAAGGATTATACCTTGCCATGAAAAAGAGAATCCCACAGCATTGCAGCTCATATTGGGCTGAGCAAGCGTAGGATGACAACAAAGAAGCATGCTGCTTATTCGAGTTGCTGCTCCAGTGACACAGGATAAGAAGATGCACCAACAGAGGATGGCAATGCTACATACATGAGAGGAAGCCCAATGAAGTTAGAGCGATTTTCTTTTTCCTGAATAGACACACACACACACACACACAAGCTTGTACTGTAAAATTATGCAATCTTCCACACAGAACTCTTCTATCAGGTGGAACGGCAAGGCATCCAGCATTTACAGCAACCTCTCTAAAGCCAAGCAAATAGCGAGCTTTGCATTCTCCGCATTCTGTGTAACTTGGAAATCTGCATACTCTCAATGAGAGGGTGTTTGTTTGTTTGTTTTTGGGTTTTTTTTAAGGCTGCACAAAACAGCATCTTGCTCTCCTAGTGTGTCCGTCCCTGTCTGGAGACTGAAATCACTCCTGATCTTCCTTTTTATTTTATTTTATTTTTTTAAAAAAATCCAGATTTCGTCCTGGGTTGCAGTCTTGCAGAGATATTATGGAGGCAGCGCGGTAGGATTCGCGCGACTGTCACACGAGGAGGAAGCAGGCCCCTGAGTTGAGCGATGCTGTCCCCCTCCGCCCGCCGCACGCTCCCGGCCCAGGAGAGAGCACAATGGCAGGCCGTGGCTGAACCAGCGGCTTGCACCGCCAACCCCCTCGTGTGCATCTCACACAGTCTCTCGACTGTGAGAAAGTAGGAAGCCGCAAATAAGCCAGCAGCAAACATCAAGGGCAGTTACCAGACTCTGCCTCGTCCCACTTCTCCTCGGACTCGCACCAAACAACCTGTGGACTACTCACCCCCATGAAGTCCATGCATCCAGGGGCCTTCAGTGGAATCCTGGCAGGCAGTGTCTCATCACTCAAGGATTCTTCTTCTTCTTCTTCTTCTTCTTCTTCTTCTTCGAAGGAGGCAGTTGCTTTCTTAAGCCACAGGATTTACTGAGGTTCAGTGAGGAGAGAGAGAGAGAGAGAGAGGAAGGCAGAAGGGGAGGGGCTGCGAGAAAGAAAGGCCCAAGGGCCGTATAGAATGACAATGGAGGGAAATGCTTTATCAAACCTAGAAAGCTCAGCCAGCCAACCCTACCCTGGGAACAAGGGGCGGAGGGGTGAGGGCTGAGAGAGAGAGAGAGAGAGAGAGAGAGAGATGTCCTGCGGAAGAAAAGAAAGTTAGCTAAGCTGCTGTGGTCCCCTCCCTTGGCAGCAGATGTTTCTTCTCCCTCTCCTTCTCAAAGCCCAATTCGCACACAAGGCAGGAACATTTGTAATAACGCCTGCTTTTACCCCCCCCCCAAAAAAAATTTTTTTTAAACGAGGTATAGTTAACTTCTTTGGAAATGTTTTTGGGGGATGGAGCATGCGGGTCGTGGAATCCAGACTGCGTTTCTCATGCACACCCTCTTTTCCTCCCTCCCCTCTGTCTCTCTCGCCCCATCCCGGCCTTCCAAGTTCTTGTGAGTCAAACGTTAGCAATGTGTTGCCGTAATGTTACCAATCTGGTATGCAGAATCCAAGGGGGGTTTCGCTAATAAAATACATGCACATCTGCTGACGGCAGCGGGGAGGACTGGGGTGTGTGTGTGTGCCTGTTGTCATCAGAGTGCACTGTGTGCGCAAATGTGCACGTGTGTCCTTCAAGAAAGGCAGCAGGGTTCACAAAGGGTCCAGCCTCATTGGACACACACTCCCACCCCTCCCCACTTAAATGGCTGGATTTTGTGTAGGACTGGCTCCAGGTTTCAGGGGGCCCTCTGCCAACTGTGTGCCTCTGCCCTGCTTCTCCTAGCTCAGTGGGCTCCAAGCGAGTTGCTCTCATCACCCTGCGAAGGCTACAGGCACAGTGGTGGTTACCTGGATCAGCCCTGGCCTACAGTGGTCCAGCAGTGCTGATCCCTGATGTCAATTCTGTTGTCAGGCTAGATACAGCTTATGGGGTGGAGGAAGTGCCCTCAGGATTCATACAGCCTGCAGGCCTTATGGTTGCCCGGGACAACTCCAGGCTTTGGGGGCGAGGGGGAGAGAGTTTGGCACACTGCCCTCCAGGTAGGGTTGTCAACCTAAACAAAAGCTATTCCTGAATTTATTTTCCTCCACCAGTATATTTTCCCAATGTTTCCCACAATATCAACCCCTTAAAACTGATTTGGGACTGCTTTCAGTACTCACTTGGGAGTTATTTGCACATGGCTTCATGCTGCAAATAACTTCATCCTCCCCTCTGCTCTCGGGTTTTGTTTTGATGAAAGTTCACATGGCATGCCTCCATGTTTTCCTTCTAGCCAGAGGCGTTCCCCCCCCCCCCAGATTACTAAAGAGCTACATCTGCATTTCTAAAGAGAGTATCTCCCTTATCATGCTAATGATTCTACATCAGTGCCTCTCTCTATTTGCTCCAGCATTTTCAGAAAAAGTAGCTTAAAACCAGCATTTTAAAAACCTGGAAATACCTTGAGAGATATGTTAGAATTCACAAGACAAAGCCCAATTTGTGTGTGGAGTGACTGTCCAAGGATCTCGAAGGGACTTCGGGGGTACGTTTGGCTGGTGTGTGAATGCACACACTCTCTTCTGAAGGAGATTCAGGGTAGAAGCCCTGTCTGTGAAGCCTCCTGGAGGTTGATGCTGTTTCCTGAGGACTCCAGGCCAGTCCTGGCGAGTGGCAACCTACCTCTGGGACCCTCTCCTACCTAGGTGGGACCCAAGAGAGTCACTTCTTCACCACCAGCCCGAAAGGCTGCAGTTCCAGAGAAGGCCACAGGGATCAGCAGTGGGTCTTTTAGGGGGCCTTAGGCAGCTGCCCAAAGATGCCAACGCTAGACACCATCCCTGATTTGTGATTATTTGGGCAGTGATGTGGCCACCATTGGACAGGGGGAACTCCTATCCCTGGGCTACCGGAGGCAGGCAGCGGAGGGGAGGAGCACCTGAGCGGGGCAATTCAGAGTAACAACCCCCCTCATGTGATTAAGGGATGCCCCAATGGGACCTCGAGATGTCCTCAGTGAGGTCGGTGAGTGCTCTCAACACAAACCCGTCTTGACTGCATGTTGTGGAAGCATTCATGCCAACCATCTCCTGTTCTTTTTCTCAGTTTGTGAGATTAATTTTGTTTATTAATTTTGTTTAATTGTGTCTCATTTTAATTATATTTAATTCTCTTGGGACCATGTGTGCCCAGGATTTGGTGGCAGAACTCTCGCGACACGCTGCGAGAGTTCGGGACTGAGGGAAACGTCGGTTGGGGGTTGGAGGAGCCTGGAGGAGGAGGCCGAGGGGGTGCTGCTCCGGCGGCTGGGGGCAGCTAGCGAGGGGCGGCGAGAGGAGAAGAGGTGGTGGGCGGCTGAGAGGAGCCCAGCTGGGTGGGTGGCGGTGGTGGTGGGCTCCCGAAAATGGCCAGGCTGAGGCTGGCGCAGCAACTGGGACTGTTGTGGCGGACATGAGGGCTGGGAGGGTGGAGGAGGCGGTGGGCCCAGGCAAAGGAGGCAGCCAGTGGGCAGAAATGATGGGGAATAGATTGGGGCGGAACGGGGGGTGGGGGAAGCGGCAAGGAGGGATTAGCGGCGCAGGTGCTGTACGCCGGTTCAGCTAGTTTTAGTTATTGGTTTTTAGTCATTTTAAGCCTCCGTGAATGTTCATATGAATGGAAATGTGGGATATAAATATTTAATAATATATCAAATAAATAAATAAATAAATAAATAAATAAAACATTGAATAAATAAATTTAATAATATATTAAATAAATAAATAATTGCACAGATCTCATGTGAATGCACCTCCATGTTCTGAGTAAGCCTCACTAGAATGTATGCAATTTCTTACAAGATCACTCAGGCTGCATTCATATGAACATAAATGAACACAATTAAGTACATGTATTTTTAAAGATTGGGTACATAACACTGTTCTCCCTTTTTTACCTCTCCACTCTTAGGAGGATTGAAAACACGAGGAGATGCCTGAAAGTTCTTCTTGGCTCTACAAGTACAGACTATTGTATAAATAGCAAAACATTGTTAGTATATCTATATTAAAGGATTAAACTAGTTGAATGATCATCCACACTTCCCAGATAATCCTGGGAATTGTAGTTCTGTGAGGTAGAGGGGTAAGAGATCTCTGGTAAAGAATTCCCAGCACCCTCACTGAACTATAGTTCCCATGGTTGATATGATTTGTATCCTAGCAGGCGAGTAACAACGATCGGGCAAGGGGAGACAGTTGTCTGGGGGCCCCACTGCCTGGAGGGCCCCCCCAGAGGCACCTCACATGACTCCCCATTGCCCCCTGCCCAGCCCCAAGGCCCCTCAGCCACTTGCCCTCTTCGCCGTCTCACCTGCTTGTTCTCCTGGCCGGCAATCCAGGCAGCAGCAAAGAGCTCCTTTTCTCCCGCCTCTCAGCTGATCGGCGGGTGGGCGGGGCTTCCACGGAGGCCTCGTGTAGGCCTCTGTGAAGCCTGAACTTGAGTAGGGCCCAAGCCAGCCAGGAAGGAGGAGGCAGCCAGAGTGGCCACCACTGTTCTCTGCAGCAGAAGACCCCTTGCTGCCCTGCCCAACCCAGCCCAGCATTTGCCAGGTAGAGTGTGAACTCCTTTTTGTGGTTATCACACCCCCCCACCCGGATATATAGGCATCTGCTTGCCATAGGGCTTTGATATGGGGGGGGGAGGGACTGAGAAGTCTCCGAATATTTATTTTTAAACTGCTTGGAAAATTTGCTGGCTTAAAAAAAACTACCTAAAAAGTCCTATAAGTGGCTTGTTTCATGGCAGAAAATTACAAAAACTTCTGGAATAAACAGTATTATATTTATTTTATTCATTCATTCATTCATTCATTCATTTATAAATGCACTTATGTTCAAGTTGTTTTGCAACCCAGAAGGTCTGAGTGAGAACTGTGAAGCATGTCTTGTGCTTTTATTTTATTTTTCTTGTGTGTGAACTGCTCCCCAATAACTTGCAGGGACTTCAGGGTAAATCTGGCCAACATGTGAATGCAGCACCTCTATTCCAGAGGAGTTGTGTGTTAAAGGGCTTTAAAAGCCTCCTGTGAAAAACCTCCTGCAATCAAACTTGACTGAATTTGTTCAGAATTCTGAGAAAACAAACATAGGCTCACCCTGCATGGTTGAAAGTCTCCTTTGCTAATCTGCAGCAAGGGGTCCATTTTAATCATTCATCTTTCTAGTGTGTTCTAGGCATTAAAAGTAAAACAAATGTATAGTACTCAATGTATATCACTATATATTGTGACGTGTGCGTGTGTGTATTCAGTGAAATGTATTTCCAGGCAGCATACTTATTTTGGAATATCAGACTTAAATCCTTGGGGCCTGGGGTGTGTGGAGGCCCTGGACTTTGAGTGGGGGGGGGGCATTTTAAAATCTTGTCTCTGGGCCCATTCCAACCTTGCTACGCCTTTGTATCCTAGAGACATTTTGGTAAATTTGCTGCACTGTTTAGGATGCTGACAAAGGGTTACTACAAAAGACTGGTAAGTGCTTGTTTTAATTGCCTACCCTAGTAAAGGTAAAGTGTGCCGTTGAGCCGGTTTCGACTCCTGGTGACCACAGAGCCCTGTGATTGTCCTTGGTAGAATACAGGAGGGTTTACCATTGCCTCCTCCCACACAGTATGAGATGATGCCTTTCAGCCAGGGGCGTAACTACTATTAGGCAAGGGGAGGCGGCAGCCTGGGGGGCCCCACGCCTCGAGGGGCCCCCCAGAGGCAAGTCACATGTGAAGTGTGTGTGTGTGTGTGTATCAGCGAGGGTCCCATTTTAAAATTTTATCTCTGGGCCCACTCCAGCCTTGTTACGCCCCTGCTTTCAGCATCTTCCTATATCACTGCTGCCTGATATAGGACTTTCCCATAGTCTGGGAAACATACCAGCAGGGATTCGAACCGGCAACCTCTGGCTTGCTAGTCAGGTCATTTCCCCACTGCGTCATTAGGTGACTCCAGCCCTAGTAGGATAATTTAATTTTTCTCATTTGTGTCTTTATCCTTGGATGTTTCAAATAGCCGAGCCTATATGTTAGAGTAACAATTTCTGGTTCTGGGATGGATTCAGCTTCAAATGTCATACCTGAAGCATCTGGAAATGCAAATAACAAGAGAGTTTTGTGCACAGTCACTGCAGCCAGACAAAGCTGGAAGACCTTATCATGCATATTACAGAAGTCCAACACTTAATTCACATTTGCTTTCAACTACTGGTGGCAACCCAGTCCTGGGTACTGGGAATAAACTTAATTCACATTTGCTTTCAACTTCTGGGGGCAACCCAGTCCTGGGTACTGGGAATAAACCGGTGATTTGGACAGACTGAGCGGAAGCTGGAATCCGTGTATTACAGGATGTAATAGAGATGAGGAAGACATGTTACTGCCTTAACAATATATTTCAGTTTGAGCCAGAGCATAACTGGCAAAATATGCAGTGCCGAATCCTACACTGACTCGGACTAGACTTACTGGACTCAGTGCCAGCCCAGCTATAAATAAGAAAAATTACCGTATATAATTGCAGATAAAGCTTGAATAATCAAGAACCATAATTAGATTCTTTAAGGGAAATGTGGGCGATAGAAACTGGAATGAATATTCCAGTTTCCAGATAGAAACAGAATGAATATTAAAATAAAACTAGTTTAACCTGCGCAGAACATCTGTGTGCTCCTCTCCCCCTGCCACAGCCCCCCTCAGAGATCTCTCCACCCTCACCTGAACCGCACTCCTGCTCCTCTTCCTCCATCCCGTTACTTCCATCCTCCTCACCTCTCTTGGTCACTCCTCCATCCTTTCACTCCACCCCCTCACACCTCTTGGTCATGGCTGCAGTGTTGCTGGCGCCTATTGGCCAAGCTGCAGCCCCCTGTCCCCAAAGATCTCCCCATCCTCACCCGAGCCCCACTCCTGCTCCTCCCCACAGGAGCAGCAGTGGTTGACCGGGCCCTTCCTTGCTGCCGCCACAGCCACTCCTCTACAATCAAGAACATCTTCTGACCAGTAACAGTTGCATTCCAACTGACCTTAACCATCACAGGCTCCTCCTCCCTATCTGCATATGGAATCCCCACTGCCCAATCACCATGGTGCGTGCTTCTACTCTCAGGCTCCTCCTCCCTATCTGTAAATGGAATATTCACTGCTCAGTCACCACAGTGCTTCTGCTCGCGCGAACTCTCCTGAGATCTGCCACACACTGGATTAGCCATGGGTACGCTTTAGGGAATTATATATAGAGATGCTGTTAACAGAAAATAAAAAGGAAAAAGGGCTCAATTTCTTTCTTTGTCTGGCTGTAATGACTGTGCATGACTTTCTTAGTATCATGTCATGTCATTCGTTGGCTGAATGATGGGGATTTTATTGAGTGATTTCATCCTTCTGTTTCTTTTTTAAAATATAGACATTATTCTGCTTCTGTTTTTATGTTTAGCTGCTCTTGTAATCCTGCCCCCTTTGTGGTTTTATTATTTTTGTTTTCTTTGGGTATTCTTTTGTTTTCTTTTAGTTGTGCATTATTTCTTTAGTTGTCAGCCTGTTCTTCAAACTGAAAAGTGGGCTGTAATGTAAATACTCAAAATAACAAACACAAACCCACTGGAAACTGGAAACAGCCCCAAACATCTATATCTTCTATATATTTAATTCTCCTAAACATACTCATCGCTAATCCCATGTGTGGCAGCTCTTGCGAAAGCAGCTGCCTGGGGGATAGCAATGGGGACAGGAGACAAGGGCGGCAGTGGGCTGACCTAGGCCAGCCAGAGGAGGTGGTTGTGGGCTGGGCTGGCCCGATCGGCTGGAGGCGGCGGACTGGCCTGGCCCTGGCCTGGCTACTGGTCGGCCGGAGGTGGTGGTGGGATGGCCTGGCCCAGCCACCAGGAGGAGGTGGCGAGCCGGTTTTTGGTCGGCCCGCAAGCCAGAAAGCTTGGGGTGGGGAGAGGAAGTGGGCCGGCCAGCCGGCCCACTAGAAAGCACGGGGTGGGGGTGGGGAGAGGTGGGAGGCAGGGAGAGTGGCCGGCCGGCTGGCCGGCCAGAAAGATGGGCATGCTGACGTGGCAGTGTGGTGGGGAGCGGCGGTGGGTGGGCCAGCCAGAGGTGCAGATGCTCTGTGCCTGGCCCAGCTAGTTTATCTGTATTTGTGGGATGCGTGGAAATTGCATCTGTTGGACAAGGACAATCAGTACAGTGTCATAAAATATGGACATCCTTTTCTGTTTTTCATATGTATAAGGCTCATTTCTCCTCTCAAGACTCCCTCTTTGTGTGTTGGTTGGGGGTGGAGTGAGTGAGAAGCATGTTATGCAATATAAAGAGGGAACCCATTGTTCAGTTTTAAAAGTAAAAGAAAAGTTCAAATTGCATTGTTCAATGTTGTATTGTAGCTGGGGTTCTGGGGTCTGTGGGGCAAGTTCAGATGGTCCGCAGAAAGTCTTTAATGCCCTGAATTTTGTTTGCTTCCTGGCGCAAAAAGATTAAGAACAGTATTATAGTAGCATGGTATGGGAAATAATAAAATGTCAGGAAGGACAACAAAATGTATTCCCAGCTTGAGTGCTGCTGTTCAGGGCCAGTCCTCACCACATGGGAAAGAGAGTTTTTTAAAAAACTCATGATACACATGGTTCTCCCCACCCCACCCCGGTCTGACCATATTCCCTTATCCAAGATCCTGTAGGCTGTTAAAGGCTTAAACAGGTCAAATCCCCTCCATTTCCGCCCCCAACGGACACTGTCAGCATTCTTTCACTCAACATAGTGTTACATAGCTTCTGGAAGTCACTAGATCTAGATCTATCTATCTATTTATCTATCTACCGGTATCTATCTATCGTTCAATTTTTATACCGCCATTCGTAATGCATCTCAAGGCGGTTTGACAAAATTAAAATACAATAAAATTCCACAAAAGTTACATTTAGAAGCTTAAAGTCAATCAAACATTAAAACCATAAAATACCAAGAAACAATTAGAAACAAACGCAAGAAAGCTGAGAAACCTGGAGCCCCTAGGAAGTAAAAGCCTGAGTAAATTTTTTAAAAGTCTTTAGTTGTTTTTTAAAAGCAGCCACTGTTGTCACAGAGTGAATGTTTACTGGGAAAACATTCCAGAGTCTGGGAGCAACAACAGTGAAGGCCCTGTCCCGTGTGCACAACAATCTAGCCTCTCTCAATGTCAGCACATGAAGCAAAGGCACACCTGACAATCTTGTTGAGCAGGCAGAAACCCTTGGAAGCAGGCGGTCCTTCAGGTATTCAGGGCCCAAGCCATTAAGAGCTTTAAAGATAATAACCAGCACCTTGAATTGGATCCAGAAACAAACTGGCAACCAGTACCAATCAAAATAGGTGTAATATGCTCCAAGCGAGCAATTCCAGAGAGAACCTTGGCAGCTGCATTCTGCACCAGCTGAAACTTCTGAATATTTTTCAAGGGCAGCCCCACGTAGAGTGCATTGCAGTAATCCAGCCACGACGTGACTAAGGCATGGGTAACCGTGGCCAGATCTGCCTTCTTGAAAAGGATGCAGCTGGTGCACTAGCCGTAGCTGTGCAAAGGCCACCGCCTCCACCTGAGCATCCAAAAGCAGAGCCGGCTCTAACACCACCCACAAGCTGCACACTTGCTCTTTCAAGGGGAGTGCAACCCCATCCAGAGCTGGTTTAATCAACCTATCCTAATTGGCTTTTCTACTGACCAGCAGCACCTCCATCATGTCTAGATTCAACCTCAGTTGCTAGCCCACATCCAGCCCATCACTGCCTCCAGCCTCCGGTTCAGGACATCCACTGTTTCCCTAGGATATGATGTCAGGGAAAGGTAGAGCTGAGTGTCATCGGCATATTGATGACACTTCAGTCCAACCCCCCTGCTGACCTCTCCCAGTGGCTTCATGTAGATGTAAAGCATCGTGGGGGACATTACTGAGCCTTGCGGGACCCCATAGGGCAGAGGCGAAGGAGTCGAGCCGAAGTCCCCACCATCACCTCCTGCAACCTCCCCACAAGAAAGGAACGGAACCACTCCAATGCACTATCCCCAGTCCCTATACCTGAGAGGCGGTCCAGAAGGATACCATGGTTGATGGTATCAAATGCTGCTGAGAGGTCCAGCAGAACCAACAGTGTCACACGCCCCCTGTCTAGTTCCCGGCGTATGTCCTCCACCAAGGTGACCAAAGCAGTTTCAGCCCCAAACCCAGGGTGAAAGCCAGTTGAAAAGGGTCTAGATAATCTGTATCATCCAAGACCTTTTGCAGCTGCATAGACACCACATGCTCTATCACCTTGCTTTAAAAGGGAAGGTTAAAAACAGGCCGGTAGTTATCAAAATCGGTGGAATCAAGGGAAGGCTTTTTTGTAGTGGTCTTACCACTGCCTGCTTGAGGCTCGATGGCATCTTATCCTCCCTTAGTGAAGTGTTAATAATTGGCTCCAGTCACCTACCTGTCTCTTCCCTGGCAGATTTTACTAGCCATCAAGGGCAAGGGTCCAGAGCTCATGATGTTGCCTGCACACTGCCTAGGATCTTGTCCACTTCCTCAGGTTGCACTAACTGAAAAGAATCCATCACAATTGGACCAGATGGTTGCCAAGGCACTTCTCCTGGAACTGCCAAAATCCTGGAGTCCAAATCTGCATGGATGTAATTGATTTTATCTACGAAGTGACTAGCAAACTGGTCACAGCAGGCTGCTGATGGTTCGTCCACTGTCACCTGGGGGCCTGTGTGAAGCAATGATTTAGCCACACAAAAGAGCTCCACTGGCCTATACTATGCAGATGCAATGGAGGCGGCGAAAAAATGTTTCTTCACCACCCTCACCGCCACAGCGTTGTCCCTAAAATGGACTCTAGCCCGTGTTTGGTCAGATGCATGACAAGTCTTCCTCCAACATCACTCTAGCCATGGTTCAAGTTGTTTCATCGCCCTAAGCTCCGAGGAGAACCAAGGAGCAGAATGGGCTCCACCAAGCAGGAGAGGGCATTTAGGAGTGACCATGTCTCCACATTCCAGAGATTCACCAGGGCCTCACCAGTTCTGGACACTGGAAACTTCCCAAGGGCTGTCTGGAAACTGAGTGGCTCCATAAGCCTTCAGGGCTTCTTAAGAACTGTGTTGAACCATTACATTAAAAAAAATAAATTACAATGTAAAATGCATCTGGAGCGAGCCTTCCAAGCATGCAGAAACTGCTACCTTGTTTTGTAGGTGTCCCCATTTCACTAATGAAAAGTGGGGGGCGGCGGGGAGACTTCCCAAGGTGCTGGTAGATTTTAATATATTTATTTAAAATATCTTTTTACTGATGCATTTCATACAAATAGGTTCAGTATTGCCTAGCGCATTTTGAGCTGAAATGCTTTTCTTCAAAGGAGGCAATTCTTAAGTAAATAAAGTTGATCACAATTCACAATAGGTTGTTTGTGTCAGAGAACTGCCTCTGAAGAAGAGCATTTCAACTTGAAATGCATTAGGCAATACTGAATTTATTGATATGAAATGCACCCATAAAAGGATATATTAAATAAATGCATTGAAATCTACCAGCTCCTTGGGAGGTCTTCCCTGCTCCTCTTGCATTTCCGATTGCTGGTGCTGTGTCATTTTTCTCCCTCTTCCCTCTTTGTCCCCATTTCATGACTACAACAATTATTAAGCTGGTATAAAATTAGTATAAGTTTGTAGATATCATTTGAGGAGGGCAGAGATACCTTGGGACACACAGAACAGTGAGTCCTACTGAAAAAAATTATTAATGTTTATTAAAAGAGTGTATTTCCCACTCAGCAAAATGCAAACAGTATCAAAGGGGGACTGTTTCAGGGCACAGATAACCTCTGCAATACATACATGTCTGTTACTGCATTTTGTACAGGTCTCTATCTGTTGCTAGATACATGATCTTGTATATAGATACAGAAGCAGACGCACATACTATGTAGACCATATGGTTTGCATGATGAAAAACCATGAAGATAAGTACCAAAAAGCCTTATACTTTTTTAACCACAACCATTCCCCACAATTTAGTACACAAGTGCCAGAACAAGAACATTTGAAACTGCATTTTGATTCTGAACATATCCCAGCAAGCATTAGTGGTTGTGGTTTTCAGATCCAACGCCTGCAAAATAATCAGGGGCTGTGTGAAAGGGGAAAAGGCAAAGGGCCAGAAATCCGTGTATTACACTATTGTGGGATGAAAGTTTGTCACGTGACTTGTCAACACTTATCACACATTCACAAGACTCTCGTTCACCTGGCAGGTGGTTGGGCCGTTACCCGCTTTGGCCAGAGTTCAGTGGTAGTGCACAAGCCAAATCCTCATGGGCCCAGCTTCAGACTTCTCCAGATTCAAATACCCTTAATTATTATTATTATTTATTTACACAATCAGACAGGTGTTATTGACTGGTTTGTTTTATCCAGACATCGAGTCCTTCCCAAGGACCTGGGATGGCTGAATTCTATTGTCAGTTGTTATAGATATTGTCGCAGAATATAGGCTGTTCCCAGTAAAGCTGCTTTTTGTAACTGGCTGGTGGTGATTTCTGTGGCCCCTATGGTGTTGAGGTGCTCTTCAAGGTCTTTTGGAACGGCACCCAGGGCGCCAATGACCACTGGGATTATTTGGGTATCTTTCTGCCACAGCCTTTCAATTTCAATTTGTAGATCTTTGTATTTGGTGATTTTTTCTATTTCTTTTTCTTCTATTCTGCTATCCCCAGGTATTGCTATGTCGATTATTTTGACTTGTTTTTCTTTCTTCTCGACTACAGTTATATCTGGTGTATTGTGTGGCAGATGTTTGTCTGTTTGTAGTCGGAAGTCCCATAATATTTTTACATCTTCATTTTCATCTTCATTTATTATTATTGTTATTATTGTTATTATTTATTCGATTTCTATACCGCCCTTCCAAAAATGGCTCAGGGTGGTTTACACAGAGAAATAACAAACAAATAAGATGGATCCTTGTCCCCAAAGCGCTCACAATCTAAATAGTCAGCTGACAATCTAATCGTCAGGTGACTATTTCTGCATCAGATATCTGTCCCAGAGCTTTAAATTCCAGAACACAGCAGGAAACATGGCAGACTTGGCTTCTCCTACCTGGTCGCTCCTGGTCCTGCCAGCCACCAACTGCTGTACAGCACACCTGGAGTTCTGTTGGTGACTGTAGGTGGTGGTTGGGGTGGGGCAGGCAATAGGCCTTGGGGAAGAGCGGCTTGGAGGAATCGCAGCTGCTCTGTTTCCTGCGGCATCCAGGAATGTAACACAACAGCAGAGCTGCAACACACCTTCAGCCCTTCTGCAGACAGGGCCACTTCGAGGAATTCTGACTGATTGGAAAATTTGGGATGGAGAAAAGGGAGGACTTCTTCACACTGTGTATCATTAATCTAAGGAATTCAGTGTGCAGGACACAGGCTTTGCATTCAGAAGGTCCCAGTTTCAATTTCTAGCAGCCGGCAAGAAATTCTCAAGTAGCAGGGCTGAAGAGGAACTTTGAGAGCCACTGCCAGGCAAGGTAGACAATACTGGGCTAGGCAGGGACCAAAGTCCTGACCCAGAGCAAGGCAGCTTCCTGTGTCCAGGGAAAACTCATGATAGAGCCCCCGTCTTAGCTTGCAGTTCCATCCCTGAATTCCCAGTAAAATGGATTCTCAGGGAGCAGGGCTGAGAAGAAAGAACTCTTTCTCAAACCCCCTCTCTCTGCCCGAGACCCTAGAGAAGGGCTTGCAGCAGCCACAGTGGACAGGGCTGGGTTCAAGGGATCGAGGGTCTGACTTGGTGTAAGGCAATTTCATATACTCAAAACCAGATTCAGTTTTAAGTGACACAGTCATGGCTCTGTAGAGGAGCACAGCTCAGCAGCGCACAGGTGCCTGGGCTCCTGGCTCTGGCCCCAGCAGCTCTGGAGTACCATAGTGTGTCAAAACACAGCTTTGTGGCCTCTTAGCTGCATGGAGTAGAGAGTATCCGCCTTTAAAATGGGCATAGATGGCAATGAATCTGGCAGAAAGGATGTAGTCAAGGCACATGCCGGTGGATTGTGTGGGTAGGGTACCTGCTTATTTTATTGATTTTAAAATAAAAAACAACTAAAAAGACATCTTTTAAAAGAGGCTTTTACATGCTCCATCTTTGGTTATATCTGGTAGGTTCTTTTTTTTTTTTTATAACTTTCATTTTTTAGCTTTTAAAATAACTTATTTGAAACTTAATACTGATTGTGGTTTTTAGCCTGACTCGTTTACTTAATTTGGTTAATTTTATTACTTTTATTTTACATTGTATCTATTTTATTGTTGTGAGCTGCCCTAAGCAGTAGTGTACTGGAGGGGCGGGGTATACATATTTTAAGTAAGTAAGTAAGGCATTTCTGGGCACTGATACCGCCATTTCAGTAGGACTGGTGAGGAAGCATCACAGAAGCAGAGAGGCTGAAATTTCAAGGTGTTTCTGCTCATGACTTCACCATAAGAGCCTAAAAAGAGCCCTTCGGAGTCCAGCATCCTGTTTCCCACAGCGCCTTCAGGAAGTCCACAAGCAGGACATGAAGGGAACCATTCTCCCCCACTGTGGCCCCCGCACCACCCCTCCACCAGCAACTATTATTCAGTGGGCCCACTGCCTCTGAATATGAAGCTTACAAGTCGCCACCAGGGCTAACAGTAGCCACCCAAACCACTGTGTCACTCAAGATGCTGGCGGGCAGCACGGCCCAGAGAGCAAGAGCCGTGGTGTTCCCATCCCCCCATCCCCAGACAGGTCAGAGCTTCTCATGGGAAAAGGGCATTGGAGAAAAGCCTATTCAGGCACAGAACAGAAGCCACAGTGCTAAATATGGAGCCTCCCAACCCCCCTCCCTCCTCCCCACTCCGCCCCCTGCACAGGCTGTTTTACCCTGATGAATGGGGCTTTGAGCATCCCCATGAATGCCGCATGGAAGACCGCTGCGTGTTGCTTTTCACCCCAGGGGGATTCCCTTATCAAGAGTCTTTTCCCTCTTCTTTCTTCTTTGCTGGAAGCCTGCTAGACAAGAGGGCTGGACAAAGCTGGCGTTTGCTTCCGCAGAGGGCAAAGATGAAACCTTTCCCTCCGGCATTCATTGCTTTCCTTTTCACATTCCTGCTCAGCTTACCTTCCCCAGTATCATGTGCCACAAGGCATCAAAAGGTGCTGTGTGAGGGTTGGCAGGGATCAGAGAGGGCCATTGGGCTCCTCCTCTGCTTTGGATACAAGGCAGCACAGGTGGGACACCGTTCGATGTCTCTCTCGCTCATATGGTCCCGCCACTCTGCATGGGTGCCATTAAAGGTAAAGTCAATCTCTCCATTCAAGTGTGAAGATTGTTTTTCATTTACTTGTCTGGAACAAAGAAAAGAGGAGCAAAGAAAAAAAGAAGACAGCATTTCAAAAATAGGGACGTTTCTCCATGTAAATCCGGAAAAATCAGAACATCTGCTCACAGCTAGCCTTGCAAATGCAATGGACGGAGGCATTTTATGTGGGGCAGTCAGAACGATTTTGGCTGTCTCACAAAGCTGATTGCAAGGGATTTGTGCTCATGGTAATGAGAAACAGTGGACAGAGAGACATTTTGCAGCCTCTCTCATGAGACTAGAACTTGGGTTCATCATCCAATGAAACAGATTGGGCGTGGATTCAGAATCCAGTCCTATTCAGACATTACATTGTGTGTACAGGTGTCTGTACACATGTATATGTGTTTGTATGAATGAGCAATGTGTGTTCCTTTTAAGGGTGATCCCTGGTATAGGGCCCCTCAAGTGCTGGGTGGGTGCAGATAGAATGTGCACAGATATATGTGTGTTGACTGTGTGTGAATAACTGTATGTGCGCATCGATTTGAATGTGCGTACATTGTACATAGGCCATACATGTTGTGAATATAACATGGGTAGGGCTAATAGGAAGCATTTTCCCACCCAGAAGGCATTTAATGAATGGAATTCTTCTGTTGCAAGATATGGTGATGGCCACTGGCCACTCACTATGGCTTTTAAGAAGTACTAGCTGACCTGGCGCAGAGCATCTGCACCCCTATTTCTCCCTGTAACTCTCCCCAGCCACATTTCATTTCCCCCCCAGCCTATTACATTCTCCCCCCACCCTATTTTGGCGGCCAGCTGGCCTGGCTGCCGCTTCTCCTCCTCGCCACTTTATGGGCCAGGCCTTCCTTCATTTTGGCCAGCAGGCAGGCCGGAGAGGGAGTGCTCCACCCTCTCCACCGCCCGCCTGCTGCTGTAGTTTTCTCACCCACCCGCCGGCTGCTTTCTCTGCCTGGCGGCTGCAGCCATTCACCACCATGCTTTCCCCCACCTGTCGGCCAGCTGTCACCACCACCACCATTTTCTTGCCGTACCTTTGGCTATCTGGCAGCTGTTCACAAACTCTCGCGAGAGCTGCCACACATGGGATTAGCCACGGGTACATCTTAGAGAATTAAATATATAGATTCAGTAATATGGAGAATAAGTCTATTGGCCCAGGAATCCTCCTGTTCAGAGACCGTAAGCTAATTCTGATGATTGTCAAATGGGGAGGACAAGAGTCCTCCCTAGCTTGGGGAGCTGTGTGCACTCCCAATTTTTTGATTGCCTGTAAGTAAACAACAGTGGGGGAGTGGGCAGTGCTTGTGTGGGAGGCTCCCACTGTGTAGGATGAGTTTTTGTCCAACTGTTGTATTCTATCTAGCAGTCCTTTACATTTTGTTAATTAGAAGTTTGTCCCAAGGGGATTCCTGTAGAGATCGTGGGGGGTGTGGAGTCAGAAAAGCATAGCATCCCTCCAATGGCTGTTGCTGGCACCGCCTTTGTGTGTGTATTTTTCTTTCTTTTTTTAATGGCGAGTTCTTTGGGGACAGGGAAACATCTTCTGTTTTCTTTTACTATGCAAACCACTTTGAATTCCCCCCCCCATGAAATTGGAAATATAAATATTTTGAAAACAATTGTCATCTCTGCCTCTGTTGGGACTTCAAGCACTTCATTGCCACTGGCAACCCCAGTATGAAATGCAGCACTCCCTCCCCACTGCTCTTTCCACAACCCCAGCCATTTACACTTCCCTCTTCTTCCTACTTCTGGCCCCGGGAGATTTGCAGAGCAGATGGGGAAGCGGTGGCAGGTGGGGGGGGCGGGGTCAGTACAGTGAGGGCTGGTTCTCATGGTCACCAGCTGGGGAGGGGGAGCAGCCAGCCAGATTCCAAGTTCCAAGTGTGCTCCAAGAAATGGCCATGCATTGGCAGAAGTTGAGGTAGGAGAAGGACAGGAATTGGAAAGATGGTGGCAGCCAACCCATCACATCTACCCAGCACTGTATACAAGGGTGGGGGGAAAGTACACCCCACCCCTTCCTACCCAGATCACGACTTGGACACGATCACTTCCCCCTCCTCCTACCTTGATTTTTGCTGACACAGGACTGTTTCTCGAGAGCATGCACAGAGAGCTTGGAGCCTGGCTGGACGCTCCTCCCACCCAGCTGTCAGTTGTGAGAACCAGCCACTGAACTCATTGCTCTAAGACAGGACTGCTCAACTTTGGCCCTCCAGTTGTTTTGGGAACTACAGCTCCCAATATCCCAAGCCACTGTGACCCATAGCAAGGGATTATGGGAGTTTTAGGCTAACATCTGCAGGAGGGTTGAAGTTGAGCAGCCCTGCTCTAGGATGTTGTTGAGAAGGTCAACAATACTGATTTATTAGTATCATGTCCTAATACTATGGAGACCCAACCATCAGTGGCCACAAGGGTACCTTCTGCACTAGGACCCATAGCACTACTGAGGCATGGTTCTGCTGCAATCAGCTGGAAGCAAGACCACCGCTGTGGTTCCCATGTGTGACACTCAGTGTAATGCTCTCTCCCCCATGAGAACCCTGCCCCACTTACCACCACCCCCACTTTTGCAAAGGTACAAGTGGGAAGCTTGCTCATCCAAGGCAAAAGGAGGTCTGAATGTTGACTTGCTAATGTTTTCATTGTATTTCATGTATTGTTGAGTCTCTTTTTTAGTGTGGAATGTAAATGCTAAATCAAAGTTTGATTTTTTTTATTAGTGCACGTGTTCTTACTTATTTATTTGATTTCTATACTACGCTTCCAGAAGTGGCTCAGGGCGGTTTACATTAAAACAACAAGTTGTTCTAGTAAGAACTAATCAGCCTACTTTCCTTTCACTGTCTCTATAACTGTACTAAATTTGGTTCAAATCAAGGTCCACAAGTTAGATTTCTTGCACCTCAGATGTTCATGCATCTGCCGTCTTGGATCGGGGTAGATGACATCATTACAAACTACACCATTGAGGTGTCCTTGTGTGTCACTCTCTACAACTGTACCAAATTTGGTTCAGATAGGTTAGACAGTCCTCAAGTTAGTACACTTGCACCTCAAAGGTTCATATGTCCAGCGGGATGGATGACATCAACACAAACTACACCATTGGGGCATCACTATGTGTCCATACAGCTGTAGCAAATTTGGATCAAATCGGATAAACAGTCCACAAGTTAGTGCACTTGTGCCTCAAAAGTTTACATGTCTGCCATCTTGAATTGGGTTGGATGAAATTGTCACAATCTACACTGTTGATGTGTCCCTGTGTGTCCCTATAGCTGTAGCAAATTTGGTTCAAATCAGTTAAGCGGTTCACAAGTTAGCCCACTTGTGCCTCCAGAGTTTACGCATCTGCCATCATGAATCGGTGTGAATGACATCATCACAAACTACGCCATTGAGGTTTCCCTGTGTGTCACTCACTCCATCTGTATGTAATTTGGTTCAAATGCGTTAGACAGTCCAAAAATAAGCCTGCTTGTGACTCAAATGTTCACACAGCCACCATCTTGAACTGGAGTGGACATCATCATCATTTCGGCATCCCTATGTGTCCCTGCAGCTGTAGCAAATTTGGTTCAAATCAGTTAAGTGGTTCACAAGTTAGCCCACTTGTGCCTCCAAAGTTCACACGTCTGCCATCTTGAACTGGTGTGGATTACATCATCACAAACTATGTCATTGAGGTGTCGCTGTGTGTCACTCACTGCCACTTTATGTAATTTGGTTTTAATTGGTTAGGCAGTCCACAAATTAGCCCATTTGTGCCTCAGATGTTGACGTGGCCGCCATCTTGAATTGGAGTGGATGGGTGACATCATCAAGCACCATGCCATTTGGGCATCCCTATGTGTCCCTGCAGCTGTAGCAAATTTGGTTCAAATCGGTTAAGCGGTTTCAGGGGCGTATCTAGGGCAGGGCAGGCAGGGCACATGCCCTGGGCACCACTTGAAGGGGGCGCAAATTCTTAAAATTATTATTTTTTAAATGCCCACTTCACATGCTCAAATGGCCTCTGTGAGGCCCTAGGCCATGCCAGGCCTCGCAGAGGCCATTTGAGCATGTGCGGTGGCCATTTTGTTTTCAGTGGCCATTAAAAAAACCCCACAATTATTTAAAAAAAAATGGCCACTGCACATGCTCAAATGGTCTCTGCAAGGCCCTAGAGGCCAGTAGTGGGAGGGGTAACCTTTGAAGACCCCCCCCCCATAGCCTATAGGAAGTGCCCTGAAGGGACTACAGGTTAAAAAAAAATTAATTTAATATAATATAAGTCACTGTACACATATTCAGTTTTGCACTATGTACAGAGAATCAGGGCTTGTGAATACTGAGCTGAAGCTTATGAGCTAGGATTGTATTCATTTGCTCTTACTTTGCTTCTTATGATAAGTGAGTTAAATGTGGTGTCTTAATAATATGGCTATTAATGGTGAGTTTGTCTTTTAATCAGTGTGAAATCCTTAGTATTAAGGCCCACTGGGAGTTTCTTGCTCTCTTTCTCTCATTTTAACTGTCTTTCTGAAAGACTAGAATATATTCCAAGCAGTCACACAGTTTACTGTGCATATACTTTAATTATTTTCAGAGTATCTGGGAAAAGCCAAATTCTCCATTTGTTTTTAAAACTTATGTAATAGTGATGCTACAATGCATAGTAGAGAATTAGACAGGCACTTCTGTTTAGTTTTCCAAGTACACCTCCAGATAGTATTTGAGTATTTCATGAGCCCCAGCATGCTGAAATTTGTAGTTTTCCAGCATTTTTTGGTCTGGCTACATCCACTGCTAAATAGTTTTTGAAATTTTAAAAGATTAACAAGCTTGACTTGTATTTTTCAGCTGATATTATAGTAAAGTTATCTGAAAGATGGGTGTCAGATGTTTGGACAGGGGGCGCAATTTCAGTGCTTGCCCTAGGTGCTATTTTCCCTAGATACGCCTCTGAGCGGTTTACGTGTTAGCCCACTTTGCCAAGCTGCAGCCCCCTATCCTCAGAGACCTCCCCATCCTCATCCGAGCCACACTCCTGCCCCTCCCCACAGGAGCAGCAGTTGACCGGGCCCTTCCTCGTTGCCACCACCATCATGGCCGCTTGTTCCCCCTCATGCCTCTGGCAGGCCCTGTCCTGTTCCTTGTCTGCCTGCCTCCCTCCCTCCTCCATTGGCCTTGGTAGCCCAAAACAGCAGCAGCAGTTGACTGAACCCTTCTTTGCTGCCAATAGGTGCTGCCATGGCCACTCGTTCCCCACAGGCCGCTGAAAGGCTCATGCCCTTGCCTCGCCCTTCCTTCTTTCTCTCCTCTACTTGCTCTTTCCCTCTTTCTTTCCCTACCTTCTTCTCCTCTCTCACTCTCAATTTCTCCTTTCCTGCATTAAAAGATCTTGTTCCCTCATCTAATTCAAACAATGGCAGCCTCCTTCTCCTGAAGAGGCTCTTTCCTCCCTCACAACCCCTCTCTTTGCAGACCCCTGCCCACGATCCTTTTATATATATATAGATTCCCCTCCTCTACAATCAAGAACCATTTCCAGTCAGTAACAGTTGCATTCCAACTGTCCTTAACCATCACAGGCTCCTCTTCCCTATCTGCATATGGAATCCCCACTGCCCAATCACCATGGTACTTCTGCTCGAGAACTCTTGTGAGAGCTGCCACACATGGGATTAACCACGGGTACCCCTTAGAGAATTATAGATAGATAGATATGCATTTTTCTTGTTTGACATGGGTGGTTCTCCAACTTACTGCATATCAGAAAAGATTTAGGACAACCTGAAAGAGAATTGCATGAGGGTAAACACTTCACTTCTCCTTGTACTGTTATCCTATGCAGCCCTCTGGTTTAGAGCACACCTCTATAGTAGGCATTTGCATGCAGGTCTAATCATCATCTGGGTCAGGTGAAATTATTGTTAGTTTCACTAGAGAGCAGGGTGGGGGAGGGAAAGTGAATGAAAATTGCATCTGGGAAATTGATGTGGCTTCCTCTCAGCATTGCCAGTTTCATAGAAGAAGATGAATGGAAAAGGAGAATCTTGACCATTCCCCCCACCACCACCCGCACGCGTGTGCACACAAACACACATTTCTGTATAAAGAAACTTTGACAAGTGAAAATAGGCATAGAAACCTTTACACAAATCCATTCCTATAACACTATAATACACATACCATATTAAATTTTCCTGCTGAAAATTGGCTATTTGTCCCCATAATGGCAGTTAACTGCTTCAGAGAGGTGATTTTTTGATGGGAAGAGTTCCGCCTGTGATGTGCAAAATGTAGTGCTTCACAAAGCCTTCACATTTTGCCAGGTTCAGTGTGTGTGTTTGTGCAATGGCTCTGGGGGTGGGTTGAATGGGGCTGTTTTCTGCCTTTGAACATTTGAACATATTTATTTGCTTGCATTCATCCCTACTCATTCATCTTCAGGATAGGGCAAACTCAAAATGGAAAACCATTAATGAATAAAATATAATGGTATGTTCCATTCATTTTAACAGGTGCTTCTGAATTACACTCCCGTGCCTTAAGATGAAAATATCCCCTGCTTTTTTCAGCCTAGGGCCAAGCTTCTCACCTCTTTAACTTAACTTGTTTAACTTTACTAGTCTTATTTTACATTGCATCTCTTTTATTAATGTTGTGAACCACGAGGGGCAGGGTATAAATATTTTAGATAGATAGATAGATAGATAGATAGATAGATAGATAGATAGATAGATAGATAGATAGAATTAAATCATTTTTGAACAGCACACTTAAAACTTACATTCTCATTCACTCTCTCTCTCTCTCTCTCTCTCTCTCTCTCTCTCTCTCTCTCTCTCCCTCCGCCCCCACAAAAAGCAGCCAGAGGGTCCTATGATCCAGTGGAGAAGGAAGTTAATCCTTTCCCCCCTGCTCCAGTTTCCTGCTAAATACTCTGCCCTCCCAGCAGATATTTGACCTCACAGCAAAGATGCTATTTATGCTTAGGGTTATCACTTCTACTTTCATCTTTCCCCTCGGCAGAACTGCTTTGCCTCTATCAGCTACATGCCAGGTAGAAATTCAACAAATGAAGCTCTTTCGCCATCCACTGCATTTCTGTCTGGGTTATGTTTCTGTCTGCCATGCAGCTGGCACAGACCACACTTGTGCATGAGTTCAATAACAGGGCTAACTGCCAAGGGCACAGTGGCACAGTCTGCCTTTGCCGTTGTGGGCAGTCCTTCCTTCACTGAAGATTTTCAGACAGAGACGGGACGGCCACCTGTCAGGGTCAGGATGCCGTAGCAGCCGTTTCTTGCACTGAGCAGGGGCCTGGATAGAAGATCTCCAAGGTCCCTTCCAACTCTAAAATGCATTGATTGGTGTACTGCTCAACATTATGTGTGTGTGTGTGTCGCACAGCTAACATTCCTGCAAATGCGCAAGAGCACTGTTTGAAATGTGGCATTTGAAACAATGACCAGTGTTGTGTTCTATCTAGTCATCTTTTGTGTCTTGTTGTTTGGGCATTTGTCCCAGTAGGGGTCCTGTAGACTGTGTGTGAGGGGTGGGAATCCAAAAGAAAATGGAGGGGAAGGAGTAGGAAGGAAATGGAGTCGCTTCTGAATAAAGTCTTAGTTAAACCAGCATAAGATTTCTTCGTGTTTATAAGAGAAGCAGTTATAAAAGCCAGCAATTGCACAAGTAGTGGTTAGAGTGCTGGACTAGGACTGGGGAGACCCGAGTTCAAATCCCCACTCAGCCATGAAACTCACTGGGTGACTCGGGCCCAGTCACTCATCTCTATCCTAGCCTCCCTCACAGAGCTGTTGTGACTGTGAAGATAAAAACAACAACCATGCACACTGCTATGGGCTCCTTGGAGGCGGAGCAGCTTAGAAATGTAGTAAACAAAATAATAAATTAATAAAGAAAGTTCCTGTGTACAGCACAATGACGCCCTTGCACAACTGTGTGAACGTTATATTGTGTCGTGCACATGACGTTACTCAGTATGTCAGCCTATGATTCTAAGGGGGCTATAGAATTTCTGCTTTAAAGGCACAAGAGTCTTGATTTTTGTTTGTTTGTTTGTTTGTTTGTTTAAATGGCAACTCTGTGTTTCCTCACTTAGGTTACCTCTGAAAAGTTCTCAGCTGAAGTTCTCATCCCTGCTTTTTCTTTCCTTTCCCCTCTCCTGGAGACCAAAAAAAAAAAAAGTAGCCCTGGTATTTTGCCTGACGTATTCCTTGGAACTGGGGCGCAAGGAAGCAGAGGCTTGGCATCTCTCTCACCCGCTGCCAAGTCACAGCTTTGGCGTGGAGGCAGGCAACTGCCGTGGCACCAACAGCTGAGCTCCATTTTCTGACGATTAACCCCAGTCTCAATCCATGTTCTCCGTCTGCCTGCAGCTATTTATAGCTGCTCCAAATAGCAATAGGGGCAAGGGGGGGGGCGGTGAGGCTGGGAGAAACATGTGCAGCTGTTTGCTCCCCTTTCCTGCCCCAGCCCCTGGAGGGGAGATTCAAATATTCCAGCAAAACAGGAAGACTGGGGAGGGGGTGCGTGAATGAGGAACAGCTGCTGGAGGGAAGGAATGAAGTGCACCCTATAGGGAAGGCCTGACAGACTCCAGGAAATAGACAAGCATCCACAGATGCTCTTTCGGCTTTATTAAGATCCGACCTAGGGATGCGGTGGGGGGCGGGGAGCCCAGGTCCCCCTCTGTGTAAACACACACACATACACACACACCACTAATCTTGGAGGGGGTGGGCTTTTGCAAATTAAACAGACACTCAGCAGGGAAAAGCAGCTCAGATTCAATGGCCTAATCCTCTCCACCCCAATATCAAAAGACTGCCCCCCCACCCCCAAGACCTGAAAGGAAAAACCATTTCCCACAGTGCTGAATGGATTTCATAAGGACCAAACCCGAGTCCTGGAATTTTAGTTTGTTACAGAGGGAAAGGGGCCGGGGAAGGTTTGGGTCCCCTCACTGGGCTGCATGGGTAAATATACCACGACACACCAGATGAAGAGCCACCAGGGACTAGAGTTTCCAACTTTCAGCCTGCTGCTGTAGCTGGGCCTCTCAGAGCAGCTAGAGATGCAAATACAAGCAGGTGATAATGTAGAATCGGCAGTGAATGTCTGCACATATGGTTACTGTTAAAGGCACAAGGGCAGGCCTGGGCCATTTCTTCGTCTAGATCAGTTGGCAACACTGCTTCAGACATAATTTCTTATCAGTACCTATTCTGATCAGATATTTCCTATTTTGGAAAGGATATTTAGATGCTGTGGCGTGTCTACACCTACATAGATTAGAATCATTTGGGCAATGGTTTTTCCCGTGACACTTTATGGATGCAAAAGCCAGACTTCGAACAAGCAGGATAGAAAAAGCATTGACACTTTTGAGCTTTGGTGCTGGAGAAGACTTTTGAGGATACCAAGAACAGCCAGGAAAACAAACAAATGGATCATAGAACAAATCAATCCAGACTCTTCACTCAAGGCACAAATGACCAGGCTCAAACTATCATACTTCGGACACATTATGCAAAGACCCAGCTCCCTTGAGAAGTTCATAATGCTGGGTAGAGTTGAAGGAAAGAGAAGAAGAGGACGACCAGCAGCAAGGAGGATGGACTCAGTTATGACAGCAATGAATGCACCACTGCAAGACCTTAAAGGCCAAGTTGAAGACAGACCATCCTGGAGAGAATCTATGTGGTCGCTAAGAGTCGACACCGACTTGACAACACTTAATAAATCAATCAACCTATTCTACAGCAACATTTTTTAAGCACTAGCAACTCCAAAATGTGGGTGCATGGGGTGTTTAGTGTTTTTTTCAAAAGCATTTCCCCTTCCTCCTCCTTCGGCTTTACACTTCTGCTTTCCGGGTGCCTTGTTCTTTGTGATTCTCAGGGTACTTTGTAGGCCCCTCCTGTATTCTACCAAGAAAGCCACATGGCTCTGTGGTTGCCAGGAGTCGACACTGACTCGACAGCACAATCTTTCCTTTCCTTTTTCAAATACCTTTTCCCCGTCCAAACCTACAGTGCAGAAGTGGTGGTACCTGTGCAGGTGGGGTGTACCCCATGGAGGGAGTGCACTGGCTAAAGAACTCTGCTGGCTATAGGAACTGAGGGAACAACCTAAAGAGAAAACCCAGGGGGAGGAAAATGCAGTTGAGAGAGTGCTGATTATGAAGCCTTTGTCTGCTCAGAGAGACCTCTTCATCTTCTGAGATTGTTAGAGTTGCCAACTCCTTTTAAAAAAACCATACCTCAGAGCATGTGCAGAGTTCTACCCAAGAACTACGGTCAAAGTGGCCCTAAGCATCTCAAGGGTATCTTCCTTTTCCTCCTTTGGCTGTCTAGAAATTGTCTGTGCATGTTTTTGGAATCTGCACCTTGCTGGTTTAGGATGGCACCAGTGTTCCCTCTAAGAGGGATTCCCAGATGTTGTTGACTACAACTCCCAGAATCCCTAGCTGCAATGGCTTTTGCTTGGGGACTGTGGGAGTTGTAGTCAACAACATCTGGGAATCCCTCTTAGAGGGAACACTGGATGGCACCCCCACCAGCGTTGGAAACATAGGAAGCTGCCTTATGATACTGAATCAGAACCTTGGTCCATCTCATTCAGTACTGTCTACATCAGTGGGCAGCAGCTCTCTAGGGTTGCAGATGGGACTCTCTCCGCCCTCCCTGGAGGTGTTACCAGGGATTGAACCTGGGACCTTCGGCATGCCAAGCAGAGGCTCTGCCACTGAGCTACAGCCCTATCCCTAGCTTAAGCAGCCCAGAAGAAGATACCCAGTAGCAGCAACCACTCCACTGAGTGGAAGAGTTTTGGGCTCTGCTCTGGACTTGTTGTCAGCATGGAGATATGAGATGAAAAATGCTTCACCTGTGAAATGCCTGTGTTAAAGGCACAAGAGCAGAACCAGGAAAAAGGTAGCCGCACCTGAGGTGGGATGAAGGAAGTGTAGGCTTCAGGTTTGGGTTTATGCCAACTCCATTTTAGAAGCTCAAGAAGTAACCCTATGCACATCCATCCAGGCCCCTCTCCAAGCTCCCACAGAATCCCTGGTGCCATGCTGCCTGGGGTGTTTCTGGAAAGGCAGAATATATCAATTTATAGATGTATACATAAAGCTCCCAGCATGACAAAAAGATGACTAAGGGCTATGGGTGATAGAGGTTTACATATTATGAAAGCTAGGGGAGACAGGGGATTGCAAGAAACTTTCCTTATTTACAATAGAATTTTAGATATTTATTAGCAGTGGGTTTAGGACAGACAAAAGCATAATTAACTCATGCAATTCTCTGTCATGAGAGCCAACAATAACTACTAGTAGGTCATGTTGCTTTTAAAGAAATAAGTCAAAATCCTGAAAGATAGGTCCATCAAAGCTTATTAGCCATGAGAGTTAAACAGAACCTCCATGTTCAGAGGCAGTATAGCTCTGAAGCTGCCTTATATCCAATCAGACCATTGGTCCATCTAGCTCAGTACACTGACTGGCTGTGGCTTTCTAAGGTTTCAGGCAGCAGTCTTTCCCAGTCCTACCTGGAGATGCCAGGATTTGAACTGTTGAGGGTAATTACTTGTATAGCAGAGTATTTCAGGAGCTAACTCACTCCCATTACAGCAGAAGTTGACAGGGTCTCAGGGGCAACAGCTTGCAAATGATAAGCATGGAGATTCATGTAAGGTTAAACTAATCTGCTTTATTCAGAAGTACGTACATGATGATAGGAAAGGACCTATATCTAACTTCTCTGGCTACATGTTGGCCAGAGAGAGACCTATAGAAGCATGGTGCTCAGAGAGAAAGCCAGGAGCATTCTGGGAAGAAGGAGGAGGAGGAGGAGGAGGAGGAAATCACTCCCAGGAAGTTCCTGAGTACATTCTATCCAGAGAGGGGGAGACCCAAACTATCTCTACTCCCAATGCCCCTAGTGGTCATTAGGGTCACTGGTGCAAAAGGTCGATGCCATCTGGAGCTGCATCTCCAGCATGAACCTTCTGTATGCCAAGCAGATGTTTTTGCCTTCCTGCTCTGCTTGTGGGTTTCTCAGAGCCATCTGACTGGCTACCGTTGGAAACAGGATGCTGGACTACACGGGCCCCTTGGTCTCATCCCGCCAGGTCCTTCTTGTCTTCTTAACTCCAACGGTGGCATGTGGTGTCCTTGCCTCCTTGGTGATCTAAGGGTTAAAGGAGAGAACCGAAGCAGGAAGCAGGAAGCAGTTACATGGAAGAGAAAGTGTAAAAACCCCAACCCTGCAGTGCACTTTCCCCCCTTGGCACCTGCACAGGAGCCGCTTATCAGATCAAAAGGCAAACCACATTTCCTCTGTCATCTGCAGGTGCAGTGACTGCCCCCCCCACGTACCCCCTACCGTCTGCCTTTTCCTCCCAGCTTCTAACACCTGAGCAACTGCTGCAAGAGGAGGAGGAGGTGGCAGCGTGTCAGTTTAACATCTAGGTTTAGGAGAAAGCCATTGAAAGAAAGATCCAGATGGGGGACACATCTTTCTGAGAAAACAAAAACAATCAGGTTAATACCACCTTCAGTGGAAGGCTGTGCCAGTGATGAGTGGCGTTCGGGAATTAGGAGCAAGCAACCCTTGCCAATGCTAACTGATTTGAAATGACAAGACTTCTAGTGTCTCAGGACCTGAGGGCAGAGGCCAGAGAGACCCTGGCGGTGGAGCCCAAAGGGGTGTGTGTGTGTGTGTGTGTGTGTGTGTGTGTGTGTGTGTGTTTGTGTCTGTCAGTGTTTCGGCAGCCCCTTGGATCAGGAGCAATGGGTCAGGATGACTCAGGAGATGCTCTTGTTGCAAACTCAAAACGAGATGAGGCCACTTCCAGAAGTGTGTGTACATGTGCAAGAAAAAGCTTAACTTACTTTCTGCATGTGCATATTCTTCTTTGCTATGAGAAATTCCGCCCCTCTGTATTCGAGGCTGTTTGAGGTACGCAGTGGGGCAGTGACTGTTTTCCAAGCTGGAGCCACCACAAGACTTTTTCTGCTGCACCTTCAACCAAAGAAATGGGAGAGTTCAAGAAGATCAGTTCTGGTCCGAGTCTAAAATGCCTTTGTCAAGTTCCAAATCTTAGCAGCAAGCAAAGAGGTTAGAAGTCTGGTTGGGTCTGTAAAAATCTGGCAGAGTTGGAAGCAGGCCTAGCTCCTAATAACATTTTGGGAGGCTCGTGGTTTTCTCTTGACCTAAGGAAGCTCACTCTGTCAAGCTCTGAGATTCTCTGGTTTTGGAGGCAGGATCCCTCTGGGTGAATAACTGAGGTGTAGTTTGCAATGATAAAAGTAGCAGCTAATGTATGTGGGATTATAGAGGAACATATGAGCTGGCAAGGAGAAGAATAGCTATTTGGCAGGCTCATTTCCAAAGAATGTAGGAGCTTTAAGTGTATTTCCAGGCTTGGGTTTGGCAAGAGGATGCGTAAGGATTGTAGCAATCCTTGCTCATGTTTTGCATAGTTCCTTTGTGGTATTATGGTGGTGATGATGATGATGATTCCATTTGTGTGCATAAGTGAATCCAGAAAAGAAATTGGACTTAGCTAAGCCAGAGGATCACGGAGGATCCTGAGCCACAAACAAGACAGGCATCGAAGCTGAACTGTTGACACAAAGGGCATTTCCTTTTCTGAAGTGGGCTCCAGCCAAGCAAAACAAATCCTTTTCCAGCAGGAAGGAAGTCTCTCACTCAAAGGCTTTTGTTGTGATCAAGTGTAGAGACAGATTGCCAACGGATTGGGGGTGTATGTGGGGCCGAGTTATCTCCATGAAGAATCCTTGGAGCTGGGAGAATCTCTTCGGCGACTCAAGCAAAAAGAAATGCCCTATAACCGACTTTGCTTCTTCAGTCTGAGCGAGGGCTTCCCAGAGCTGAATCCTGGAACCTTTTTGCAGTGCCAGGGCTCAACTCTGGAACTGGCAATAGACTATCTGTACTCTTGTTGCGTTTATAACCTGGCCTTTCTCCAAGCAGCTCAGGACCGCGGATAGAGTTCTCTCACCACTCATTTTGTCCTCACAACAACCCTGTCAGGTAGGGTCAGATGAGAAATAATGACCAGTCCACTTGCTGAGCTTCATGGCTGACTATGGATTTGAATCTTCATCTTCCTGGTCCTAACCACACTACTCCACACCAGAGATGCATGGGAGTGCTTCTGAAGAGGTGCAGAGTACCAGAATTACAAGTTAGGGCTTATTTTGATCTCAGGTCAGAGGTGCACCTGAGTAATTTTGGAGCCTGGACCTAAAGGCCTTTGGAGGTCAGCCCCCATCCCCTGTCGGCCTTTGGAGGTCATCCCCCATCCCCTGTCGGCAGAAGTTAAGCATCATCCCGCTTAACATATTTATTTATTTATAAATTTTTATCCTGCTCTTCCTCCAAGGAGCCCAGAGCGATGTACTTGAGTTTCTCTTTCTCAACAACCCTGTGAAGTAGGTTAGGCTGAGAGAGAAGTGACTGGCCCAGAGTCACCCAGTGAGTTTCATGGCTCAATGGGGATTTGAACTCAGGTCTCCCTGGTCCTAGTCCAGCAATCCAACCACTATACCACGCTGGCTCTCCATATGCACACACCATGACACATGCAGTATTTTTAACGCTTGGGTCCTTGAGGGCACAAACAGCAACTGAACTCACAAGAATGTAAGAATATAAAACAGGTATATTAATGCAAATTATTATTATTATTTATTATTTATTTATTACATTTATAAACCACCCCATCCAGAGGCTCTGGGCGGTACACAACAACCCCTCAAAAAGACATAAAACCCACAACTCAAACACAATGCCAAAAACAATATAAAAACAATTCAAAAATGATTAAAACCATTTAAAACCAATTTTTTTTTAAAAAAAAAACACTTAACAAGCCTTGGAAGGCCAGGCCAAACAAATAGGTTTTTAGGGCTCTCTTAAAGGCCGACAGTGAGCCGAAACTGCAGTTATCTGCTGGCAGTGCATTCCATAGACCAGGAGCAGCTACAGAAAAGGCCCGGTTCCGAGTTGCCACCAGTTGTACCGGTGGCAACTGGAGACGGACCTCTCCAGATGACCGCAACGAGCGATGTGGATCATACCGAAGAAGGTGCTCTCTAAGGTAACCCGGACCCAAGCCGTTCAGAGTTTTAAAGGTCATAACCAGCACTTCCTATTTCATCTGGAAACATATCGGTAGCCAGTAACACAGGGATAATATGGTCTCTCAGGGTTACCCCAGAGACCAATCTGGCTGCCGCATTTTGAACTAACTGAAGTTTCCGAACTACGTGCATTAACAGAAACATTTCAACATGCAACTTAACATATTCCCATCCCACATATCCCCCCTACCCACCCACTCCTCCTCTCTAAAGCACCTGTTGGAGGTCACAATCACACTTGGTTGCCTGGTCACTGGCAGCACAGCACGGCAACCACACCACCCAGGATAGACTAAAGAGTAATTGGGGGCTCCCAAGGGCAGGGACACAAGGTAATTTTGGTGCTCAGACCTGAAGGGCTTTGGAGCAAACGCCCCCCCCCACCACGTGAGTCAAAATTAAAAAGTCTTTTTTTTTTAAGTCAAACCTACACATTACCGTGGTGCCAAAAAGTCGGGGGGGGGCTCTAAAGGCCGGGGGGGGCTCCTGCCACTACCCCACCCCACCCCACCTCACTGCTGCCCTGCAGCACTGAACCGAGGTCCCGAAAACTTCAAGAATTCTATCAACACAATGTGCGTATAGCCAGGGTGTGGGGTATGGGGGGGGGTGAGCCAAGGAGGCCTCCCCCACCCCCGTAGTGGCAGTGGTGGGCAGAGCGGGAGCGGCCTAGCGGCCCTTGAGAACTGCGAGGAAGCTCCATTGCTCCTGCTCAGTGAGCAGGCCCGATCCCGACGGTTCACATGTACCTGCAAAATTGGGATGGGTTCCCTTAGCCTGGTTTTGCACCCGTATGTGAATAGACCCAACGTGTTATCCTCAGCAGCTATATAAACATCTGGGCATAGAGAAAAACATTGTTAACAATAGGGCCATGTGTGGCCATGAAACGCAAGTGGTACCATCAGAATCTGAGTAGCGATGCACCCCAGAGCTTGTCACCACTCGGAGCATTGCGAAGCAGGCGCTGCTTGGCTTCTTCTGCAGACCCACATTTAGAACAAGGTCAATGTCATCAGGTTGTGTCTGACCTCTCAGTCCAAAACGAACTCTCTTAAAGGATGCTTTATACTATTGGAAAAGAGCAAACACTGCTGGCATTTGAGGCTGAAGGCCAGGGTCTCCACACCCTCTGGGGGCCCTCAAATCCTCTTTAGTCTGTCCCGGGTGGTGTGGTTGCTGCTGGCTTGCACTGTGTTGGGTGACCAAGTGATTATGACCTGTGCCAGGTGCTTCAGAGACAGAGGGGGGAGTGGCGAAAGAAATGTGTGGGATGGGAATTTGTGAAGTTTTGTGTCGAAATGTTTCTGCTAATGCATATTTGCATTAGCAGTCTGGGGCGCAGTCTGGGAGTGCTTCAGGATCCGAGCCTCTCCCTGGTGTCCCAGACTGAGGTGGTGGACAGAGGTGCCTTTTATCAGCTTTGGATGAAATGCCAGCTGTGTCCGTTTCATGAGATAAATGACCTCAGGACAGTGGTACATTTGCTGGTCACCTCCAGACTGGCTTACTGCAATGAGCTCTATGTGGGGCTGCTTTTGTATGTAGTCCGGAAACTGCAGCTGGTTCAGAATGAAGCAGCCAGGTTGGTCTCTGGGTCGTCTCGGAGAGACCATATTACTCCTGTATTGAAAGAACTACACTGGCTGCCGTTAGGTTTCCAGGCAAAATACAAGGTGCTGGTTATCACCTATAAACGGCTGTTTATAGGGTGTTTAAGAGATCGTCTTCTTTGTCATGAACCCCACCGCCTATTGAGATCATTAGGAGAGGTCCGTCTGCAGTTGCCACCGGCTTGTCTGGTGGCTACTTGGGGACGGGCCTTCGCCGTTGCTGCCCCAAGGCTTTGGAACACGCTCCCTGCTGAAATAAGAGCCTCCCCATCTCTGACAATTTTTAAAAAATATTTAAAGACACATTTGTTCACCCAGGCTTTTAATTAAATACCATTTTAATCATTTTAACATTGTTTTAAAATATTGTTTTAAGGTTTTAAATTGTTGTAATGTTTTGACTTTTTGCTGTCATTTATTTTAACCAACGGCTTTAATTTCTTTGTTGTCACTTATCTGTTTCAATTAATGTTTTAACTTTTCTGTTTTTGTTGTAAACTGCCCAGAGACATAAGTTTTGGGCAGTATAAAAATATGTTAAATAAATACATAAATATTTGCATCAATATACCTGTTCTATATTCTTACATTCTTGTGAGATCCGTTGCTGCTTGTGCCCTCAAGAACCCACGTGTTAAAAATACTGTGTGTGTCACGGTGTGTGTATAGGGGGATGATGCTTGGCTTGCAAGGGGAGCTCCAGCAGGGGGTGGCCTCCAAAGGCCTTTAGGTCCAGGCTCCAAAATTACCTATGAGCACTTCTGGTGTCACTATAATTGAACAAGGCAGGTGGGACACGTCCCTGGAGCCACCTTCCCGTCTTGTCCCCGGGCCCATGTCAACCTTGCCACAACCCTTTGCTGGCCTGGTGTTCTGAGTTCTTTGGGTTTGAAGCTGTGCCCTTTTCCCTGAAAAGCATTTGGAAGTCCATTTTCTATATGTGGTCATATAGTGCGACTGTGCTTGTGTGCTCTCTGATCCAGTCAGGTGGGTAGGGAGCCAGTCTTGCAGCAGCAAGAATGAATTGCCCCCAAGGTGAACCAGGGTTCACCTTGGGGGCAGGCATTTGGATTTGGATGGGTGACTACATGTCAACACTGTCTGCTATAAGATATTCCCATAGCTCAGTGGCAGAGTATCTAGTTGCATGAAGGAGGTCCCAAGCTCAGTCTCTGGCATCTCCAGGTAGGGCTGGGAAAGAGTCCTGTCTGAAACCTTGGACGGCTGCCGCCGGTCAGTAGACAATCCTGAGCCAGATGGACTAGTCCAGTGTTTCCCAACCTGGGGGCCTCCAGATGTCGGTGAACTACAATTACCAACAAACCTAGCCACAATTAATTGTAGTTGGCTGATAAGATCATAGGAAGCTGCCATATACTGAGTCAGACTATTGGTCTATCTAGCTCAGTATTGTCTTCACAGACTGGCAGCAACTTCTCCAAGGTTGCAGGCAGGAATCGCTCTCAGCCCTATCTTGGAGATGCTGCCAGGGAGGGAACTCAGAACCTTCGGTTCTTCCCAGAGCAGCTCCATCCCCTGAGGGGAATATCTTACAGTGCTCACACTTCTAGTCTCCCATTCATATGCAACCAGGGTGGACCCTGATTAACTAAGGGGACAAGTCATGCTTGCTGGAGTTATTGTTCTGCAACATCTGGAGGCCTCCAGGTTGGGAACCAATGGACTAGTGTCTGACTCTGTATAAGGCAGCTTCCTATATTCCTAATACTTTGTGAGGGAGGGTGTGTGTGTGTGTGTGTGTGTGTGTGTGTGTGTGTGTGTGCATACACACACACACACACACTCACAAACCTCAGCTCATGTCCTGTAAATTTCATGGGTGTGTATATGGCTTACAGCTGTCTGCGGTCTGCAGTTCTTGTTTTTATACCGGAATGATACCCAGTTGCCCACAAGGCCTGGAAGATCTGGTTTGCAGTCATGCTTTGAGCCGGATTAGTTAATCACAAACATCGCAAAGCCCTGTGCACTTTCCCACGGCCTGGTCTTGGGGCTCGTCCCAGCTCTGCTCCATCATCTGCAGTGTCACTCCCTCATTCCAGAACCAGGAGGAGGAAAAACAGTCTGCCAATGAAGTGCAAATGAAGCCTGAAACCCAGAAATGTGGAGAGGAGGAGGAGGAGGAGGAGGGGCCCACCGCATGCCAGGGATGAAGAGGAACTATCTGAAACCCAGAGGAAAGGGAGGAGGTCCCAAATGAAGAGTCTGGGGCATTGGGTGTGTGTGTGTGTGTGTGTGTGTGTGTGTGTGTGTGTGTGTGTGTTCCAAATTCAGGAAAAAAAGCAAAGGATACAATGCCAATGCGAAAGGGGGGACATTCCAATTCATGCATCTGAGAAAGCAAGCAGGCTCATGAGCAGAGGAAGCTGCATTATACTAATCAGACTGTCCATCTAGCCCAGAGCTGTCTACTCTGATTGGTTCTCCTAGAGGTCTCAGGCAGAAGTCTTTCTCAGTCCTGCCTCCTGTCTGATCCCTTAAATTGGTGATGCTAGTTAGGGAAGGAATCTGGGACCTTCTGTATGTCAGAGGAATGACCGAGGGAAAGCTGTAGCTCAGGGCGTGTGTGGGCTTTACCTGCAGCAAGTCCCAAGTTCACTCCTCAGAAGCACATGCCATTATCAACCAGTTATTCTCTCAGAATGTTCTCACACGTCTAAAACCAGGGGGCTGTGTCAACAGGGAGTAAATGTGAGGCTTCTTCCCGCAGCTTTCGATACACAAATTAAGACGGGGAGGATACAAGCTGGGGATTCTATCCAGCCATTTATAGGTGATAACCAGCACCTTGTATTTTGCCTGGAAACCTATCCGCAGCCAGTGTAGCTCTTTCAGTATAGGAGAATTGAATCTCCACTGCTCGTGTGGAGAGCCTCGATGTCTGACATGATAGGACAACAGGGTTGTTGGCAGGGGAGCTTTCCTGGTAAGGGTATTCCACATACATAGGAACATAGGAAGCTGCCTTATACAGAGTCAGACTCTTGGTCCATCTAGCTCAGTATTGTCTACGCTGACTGGCAGCTCTCCAAGTTTTCAAGCAGGAATCTCTCCCAGCCCTACCTGGAGATGCCAAGGAATGAAACTGGGATCTTCTGCAAGCAAAGCAAATGCTCTACCACAGAGCTATGGTCCCCATGTCTTGTGGAAGCAAGCATGTCTTGTCCCCCTAGCTAAGCAGGGTCCACCCCGGTTGCATTTGAATGGGATACTAGGAGTGTGAGCACTGTAAGATATTCCCCTCAGGGGATGGAGCTGCTCTGGGAAGAGCATCTAGGTTCCAAGTTCCCTCCCTGCCAGCATCTCCAAGATAGGGCTGAGAGAGATTCCTACCTGCAACCTTGGAGAAGCCGCTGCCAGTCTGTGAAGACAACACTGAGCTAGTTAGACTAATGGTCTGACTCAGTATACAGCAGCTTCCTATTTCCTAATATTTTACAGAGCTCACAAGTAATCACCCAACCAAATGTAAACCAAGACAGACCCTGCTTAGAAATTCATGCTAACTACTGCAAGACTAGCAGCTGAAAAAACCTTCTCTTCTGTCATTACCCACCAAACTTTGATTGTGGGAGATCCAGGACCTGGAAAATTCTCAGGTTAAGAATGGAGGATATAGGCAGGTGCCTGTGGAAGGAGGTGGATGATATCATAGAAACATAGGAAGCTACCGTCTATCAAGTCAGATCCTTGGTCCATCTAGCTCAGTATTGTCTTCACATACTGGCAGTGGTTTCTCCAAGGTTGCAGGCAGGAATCTCTCTCTCAGCCCTATCTTGGAGATGCCAGGGAGGGAACTTACAACCTCCTGCATGCAGATCCTCTTCTCAGAGCAACCCCATCCTCTAAGGGGAATATCTTACAGTGCTCACATGTAGTCTCCCATTCAGATGCAAACCATGGTGGACCCTGCTCAGCAAGGGGCAATTCATACTTGCTGCCACAAGACCAGCTCTCCTCACATCATGTCGTGTGTGTGTTTTTTCACTGTGCATTGCCAGTAACTTTTAACCCACTAACAGGCTCATTCATAGACAAAAGCTCTTTTTAAATAGAGTAAAAAGACATCCCTAATTAATAAGGGAACACAGTTTAAAAAACCAATTACTTATAAAAACAGAGGCACGTCTTCCAGTGTGTGAGTGAAAAGGAAACGCCTCTTCTACCTCCTCTGGTGTGCCATCCATGCAGCATCTAAAAACCAAGAAAGGTTTGAAGGGGAAAAACCCCCCCAATGCTGCTGTTTTGGTTACATGCAGATATATTTAAATTTAGTCAGTTAACTGATCAATTAAAACTCATTTGAGCAATCAGCCTAGATGCCTCTGCCCTCAAGGGATGAACAGGCACACTGTGAACTCTCCCTGGGATGGAAGCACTTCTCCAGGCCTTGCTGATCTAGATAATGGTGTCAAGCCATAGAAGGGGAAAGAGGCTGGGGGTGGTATTGGCAGCAGGCGGCATTCTCTGCTCCCCACAACCGACTTGGAGCTTCACGGCAATATGCGTTATCACAGCAGTTGGAAGACAGTTGCATGTCCTCCTGATCACAGAGGGTGGGGAAGGCTTTGCTCCTGAAGATAAGGAGCCAGGACCCTTCAGGATCTCTTCAGAGCTTGCATATGGATGTACAAGATGGGGGAGATGGTTGGCCTGACAGGCCCGTACACAGACAGATAGTCAGGGGGTTGTGTTTTTGAGGTCAGTTTACGGAGCCCCTCGGCATTATCATCTCTGGTTCTGTCTTCATTCCATTTTTTTTTTTTTTTTTGGTCTTATCAACCGAGCCCTCGTGTTTACCTCAGCAGCTTAGCAAAGAAGAGCTATTTGTGGTTAAAGGCGGCCTGCACCACTCAGGACCTGCATGAAGTACAGCTCACAAAATGGCTGACTAGAAATGTGTGCCAGGCAGCAGTCTCTCGTGGGTGTCTTCTGACCTCCGTTTAGGAAACTTGCAAGGCCTCTGGAGAAACAACTAGGCTTCAACAAGAGCTTAGAAAGCTAGCATGCAAAGAGACTATCTGACTAGACCCTCCTCTTGCATGTGCAGATGTATACAGACAAGAATCCACTTTCAAGGAATTCTGCAGGGGCCTAGAAAACAGCCTGAATGCATTTGATGTAGTGCTGCCTATGAAGAGAGGTGTTCTTATGCCTGGACTTTGGAGGCGAAGTCCAGGGCCTCCACAGTCCCTGGGGGCCCCCAAATCCTCTTTAGTCTGTACCAGATGGTGTGGTCACCCGGCCGAGCATGATGATGCTTAATTTTCAGGGGGGGGGGCCTCCAAAGGCCTTTAGGTCCAGGCTCCAAAATTACCTAGTTCCACCTCTGCCTATGAAACACAAGTAAGCCTTGACTTTACCCAGGACCTGGAAAATTCTCAGGTTAAGAATGGAGGATATAATATACTAGTATTTTTCAGCCCGTTATAATAATGGGCGCTAGTGGCTCTGGGTGGGGGGTACCTTTAAGAGCGGCGGGAGGGTTTACTTACCCCTCCCGCCGCTCTCTCACTTGCCGCCACCAGTCGCCCCCGCCGCCCCCCCACCTGATTAAGGGCCAAATCGGCCCAAACAATTGCCGCCGCCGCCAACCGCCCGCCCTCCCAGCTGCCTGAGTCCTCCTCACCCGGTTAGGCCCGCGTCAGTCGGGCGATGAAAGACCATATTCTGAGAAGGAGAGAGGAGCTCGCAAACAGAGCTCCTCTCTGTGCAAAGCCTCTGCCCATGCGTCCTTTGCGTCCATAGCGGCAGTTCGGGCAGAGGCTTTGCACAGAGAGGAGCTCTGTTTGCGAGCTCTTCTCTCCTTCTCAGAATATGGTCTTTCATCGCCCGACTGACGCAGGCCTAACTGGGTGAGGAGGACTCAGGCAGCTGGGAGGGCGGGCGGGTGGTTGGCGGCGGCGGCAATTGTTTGGAACGATTTGGCCAACATGGCTGCCCGTGTCTGGGCGGCCGTATCTTTCTTGGCGGTTCTGGGCATGCACGGAGCGCATGCCCAGAACTGCCGAGAAAGACACGGGCAGCACGGAATCACACTTAAGGGTTTTATTATAGAGGATAGGATATATATTACCATTACCTATATGGGAGACCATCCTAGCTTAGCCGACCTGGGTTCCTTGGGGGAAAGAGCACAATATTATGACTTAATTAACAACATAAACAACAAAAACAATAACATCACTTCATTTTTCTTTCACTCCAGCAATATGCCGGGTGCTGTACCTGTACATGACCAGGACTACACAAAAGTTTTTTATTTATTTATTTTTTTACAAGAGTGGTGTCCCACCCTTCCTTTGGGCAGCGGCTCACATGTTCTTCCTCCATTTTATCCTCACAACCACCTTACGAGGTGGGTTAGGCAGTGGAATGAATCCAACTGGCCCAGGAGGCTCACCTAATGAGCTGCATGGCAGAGCAGAGACTTGAGCCCACGACTTCCCGCTTCGAGTCAAATGTCCCAACCATTACACCACAGTAGCCCTTAATCCCTCATAGTCCCTCACATAGTGTGCAATGCAATGTGGGTGAGAGGAGCCCCCTAAGCACGGTTGATGGAGTGGTGCACCAGGGCAGTTGTTCCGCTCCAGCCTAACAATGCATAAATGCAGGTGTGTGGCAGGATGCCCATTCTTTCCGATGGGCTTCCCACTGTGCAACTGCATCTGCACAATGTCATGCCAGAGCACAACTGCCCTGACGGGCATCTCTGTTGACGGCGCTTACCCTGGGGCGGCAGCGCAGGCAGGGCTTCTACTGCCTGCATTGATTTGCGCAGTACGTGAGTAACTGTCCCTTTACCCTTTGTATATTTAATCATCTGAAATAAGAATAGCCAATTATTCATTATTATTTATTTAAAATATTTATAACCCGCCCCTCCAGTACAATATTGATTGGGGTGGCGCACAGTAGTGACACAATAAAAGCAATACACAATGTAGAACAAAAACCCATTAAAACAAACCTAATTAAAATTAAAAACCCGCCAGGCTGTAGTAAAACAGATTAAAAAGTTTCTCCAAATGGGTACAGCAACCAGCCTCAGAACTGATAATCAAGACACTGAAGTGGTGAATAGCTTCTGCCTTTTAAGATCGACCGTCAACAGTAAAGGATCTGGCCGCAGACTAGCACTTGGTACGGTAGAAATGAAGGCCTTGGAAAGCATATTTAGATGCTGTGATGTGTCTATACCTATGAAGATTAGAATCGTTCGTACAGTGGTGTTTCCCGTGACACTCTATGGATGCGAAAGCTCGACTTTGAAGAAGCAGGATAGAAAAAGAATTGACGCTTTTGAACGTTGGTGCTGGAGAAGACTTTTGAGGATACCATGGACAGCCAGGAAAACAAACAAATGGATCATAGAAAATATCAATCCAGAATTTTCACTCGAGGCACAAATGACCAGGCTCAAACTATCATACTTTGGACACATTATGAGAAGACCCAGCTCCCTTGAGAAGTCTGTAATGCTGGGAAAAGTTGAAGGAAAGAGGAGAAGAGGATGACCAGCAGCAAGGTGGATGGACTCAGTTATGACAGCAATGAATGCACCACTGAGAGACCTTAAAGGCCAAGTTGAAGACAGACCATCCTGGAGAGAACCTATCTATGTGGTTGCTAAGAGTCGACACCGACTTGACAGCACTTAATCAATCAAACAAGTACGTTCCAAGATCTTTTTTCTTTGCACTGAGGTGCTGGATCCTCTCCAGCCAAGCAGCTCAGGAAATTGACAGCTTGAGTCACAATGCCCACCTTGCCCCACACCACCCAGCAAATGCAGCCCTGCCCCACCCCCCACCTCCCCAGATCAGGGGAAGAAAAAAAATCTTTGTAGCACAAAAGGAGAAGACAGGCCAGAGACCTTTGTGATAGGCAAAAGACTCTGTGGTGTTGTCTGCTTTAGCACTGAAAAGAGAGCACCAGCCAGCTGGAAGTCTATGACCAGGCTAGCATCATTCCCTTGGCAGAACTCATTGGGCAGAATGCTGGAAGACAAGGTCAATTTTGCTTCGTATTGAACAACTGGGTAGAATACAGCTTGTATGCTTTTCCTTCTGTCTTAGTGTTTGTACTGAAAGCCAAAAATTGATGGAAGAAGCCTAGAATGTGCCTGAGAGGGCTTGATCCATCCTGCTGCATACACCCTCAAGAGCCCCTTTCCCAGAGCTGTGTTAGCGCCGGGAAAGGGGAGATGCGTTAGAGAGATGTGTCAGAGCAGTATTCTTTGTTACTAGGCCAGGGAGCTATTGGCAGTTCCCACTGAACCTCCACGTGGCTCCCTACTAATTGTTCATTAGACCTTTTGGGAGCTTCAGCTTCAGCTGAACACTCCACGTGGATCTCCTAGCACCATGCCACAGAGACTGCACCTACTACACAGTGCTGCACTTCCCCAGGGCTGATGGGACACCTTTAAGGGAAACGGAGTCCTCTCAAATCTCAGCACCATCTCGGAACACATGCACAGAGCACTGGGAGGTGTAGTCCTTCCCATAGAGCTCTATGGGGAAAGCGCTAGGAAAGACTACACTTCCCAGTGCTCTGTGTGTGCCTTCTAAGATGGCGCACATATTTTGCCCTTCCTCTTAGACAAAGCGTAGCACTGTGTGGGGGTCAATACAGTGGGAAATGGAGGTTCCCACTGCACCTTGATGGTCCCCCCCTCGAGTGGCCTCCACATGAAAAACACAGAAGATCACTGGGCTAGAGGTCTCTGCTTCATCCTTCTCTGAAAAGGCTGATGGTTGGCCTGTCTCAGAAGCACAACTCTGGCAGGTTGCATGGCTTCCTGAGGATTTGCTCAGGAAGTGGTGCAGCATGAGCTCGAGTCAATACAGAGGGACATGCCATATCCAAGCCGGGGCAACTCTCAGCCTTCTCTGGGGAAAGATGCCTCCGAGGGTTCTGCGATGTCTCCTGCAAGGGATGACTGGCTGGCCAGCTTAAGAGTGGTGCCAACTGGTGTTAGGAGTGAGAATTCTACAGCATTAACTCTTAGCACCACATAACCTGTTTTGGCCACTAGAGGCATGAGGAGTTCTGTTAATACATCTCTGAAGGCAGTTGGAATCTTTCAGTTGTTGAAGGCTAGTGCCTGTTTGGGTTTGTTGATCATTGACTCTCTCTCGCTGGGTGATGTTTTAGTTGCTTAATAAATCTTTATTTTTTATTTTATTTTTAACTCATCCTTCTATCTTCAGACAATCTCTTGGGCTGAGCTTCTTTGCCACCAGAGCACACTCTGCTGTGTGTAGGTTTAATGTGTGTAGGTTTAAGAGGCTTTAATGCTTCTCCTCACACCCCTCAACAACTGGCACTGACCAGTCCAGCAACAGTGCAAGGCTCCTCTTTTGAAGTGGCAGGCTGTGGTAGGCCAGGTGGAACTGGCTGCGGGACACAGCCAGGGGTGGATTAAGCTTTTTGCCACCCTTTAACATTTTTTAAAATGCAGTGGGGGGTGCAGGGAGGGAGGTGAGGGGAAAGTCCCCCCTTTTACCTTTTAAAACGCCGCTGTGCAGTGGGATGGGGGTGCTGAGAGCAGCTAGCTCCTCCCAGCCTCCTCTCCTCCCAAATGACTGCATGGGCCTCTCTGCAGCCTGTTTGGGGCCTTCCTCCACTGTGCAGCAGCATTTTAAAAGATAGAAGGTAAAAGGGGGAACTTTCTCCTCGCCCCCGCTCCCCACAGCCGCCACCCCCATCCTGCTGCTGAAATTTGCCACCGTAGGCAAGTGCCTCCTATGTCTATGCGTTAATCCACCCCTGGCCACAGCCATGGCTGGCAGGCCTACCGTTGAGGCTGAGCCGGACACTGAGGACGTTCTGAGGCTCTAGAAGTCTGAAACGGAAGTAGGGGCTCAAGGGAGCTGGGCAGGAGGGAAGGGGCTGCGACGACAGGGAGAGGAGAGGCAATAGAACTGGAGGGGAGAGAGGGAGGGTCACTGGAGCTTGCTGACTTCTCCCGAAATCAGGGCCAGCTGCAGCCAACGACCCTCCATGTGCTGCTGCCTGTGCCTCCTGCATGGGTAGGCTCAGAGAGAAAGTAGCTCCATTGCCCCCACACAAAGGCACAGCACGGCCACCTCAAGGATGGCCCTACTGAGAGTCCCTGGTCCCCATGGAAGCTGCCCAACAGTGCCAGTCTCCGATGCCAACCCTGGCCTCACTGCGCAGACCCTTTTTCAAATTGTCCACTTCTGGGAAGTCTTCAGATGTGGATGTAGGTTGACCTTTATTTCATTTTCATTTATTTTTGAGGTTGTGGGCCTGGCGGAGAGTCAGGCAATCATTCTATGTATACTTACCTGAGAGTAAGTCCCATTGGACATAATGCAACTTCTGAGTAAAAATGGCATAGGATTGAGATGGAAAGATGCTTTTCATTGGGGCTTTATGTCTCCTTTCCCAGACGCTTGGCAAACGTCAGTTCCCAAGGTCCTGGGGAGAGGAGAGCTGGTCTTGTGGTAGCAAGCATGACTTGTCCCCTTTGCTAAGCAGAGTCCACCCTGGTTGCATATGAATGGGAGCCTAGAAGTGTGAGCACTGTCAGATATTCTGAGAAGAGTAGAAGGTTCCAAGTTCCCTCCCTGGCGGCATCTCCAAGATAGGGCTGAGAGAGACTCCTGCCTGCAACCTCAGAGAAGCCACTGCCAGTCTGTGAAGACTATACTGAGCCAGGTAGACCAATGGTCTGACTCAGTATATGGCAGCTTCCTATGTTCCTATGTTCTCTCCTTCTCTCCCCCACCCCTCACTTCATCTTCTCTCCATTCTTCTCCTCTCCCTCTCAGGTTTGCTTTACAGAAGGCCAAAAGCCCTTACCAATGCTATGAGGAAAACATGAAAGGAGCCGCTAGAAAAGCAAAAGGAGGGCCCCCCAGTTCCATTTCCTTGAGTATGTCATCCATTTGCCTTACACTTTCTGTGGCATTCCCGTGCAAATAACAAATCTTATTCAGTAGCCACTCCGGCTTTTGAGATTTCACCAGGCATTCTATACACACACACACACACACACACACACACACACACACACACACACACACACACCTTTGCAGCCATAAGAACCAGAAACTTTTAAAAAGCTGGAAGAAATCAGACCTGGAGTGGAAGAACATTGCAGACTCCTTATTTTCGGTAGTCATACATGAAACACCTAGTCAGAAACTTTACAAATCATCTCCATTTCCTATACTACAACAACTACAACTATTTATATACTGCTTTTCAACAAAAGCTTCCAAAGCAGTTTAAAAAGAGAAATAATAAATAAAATAGTTGGCCTGGGCGCAGAGCATCTGCGCCCCTAGTTTGGCCTGGCCGCCTCCTCCCGCCAGCCTGTTTTCTCCCGCTCGCCTGCCGCATCCTCCCACCGGCATGGCTCCGCTGGCCAGCCACCTCCTCCCGCTGGCCTCTGCCAACCAGTGTGGCTCCGCCCACTGGCACGGCTCCACTGGCCGCCATTGCTATTTTCTGTCCTGCTCATGAATTCTCGCGGGAGTTCCACAACGCATTAGAACCGGCACGTCATGGAGAATTATATATAAAGAAGATAAGATGGCTCCCTGTCCCCAAAGGGCTTACATTCTAAAAAGAAACACAAGATAGACACCAGCAACAGTCACTGGAGGTACTGTGCTGGGGGTGGATAAGGCCAGTTACTCTCCCTCTGCTAAATAAAGAGAATCACCATGGTAAAAAGGTGTTTCTTTGCCAAGTTAGCAGAGGAGATTGCCTATACAGTCTCTTTCCTTTTTTCTAGCTTGGCTACGAATTGTTTTGCCAATCGTAAAGCTGCTCCTAGAAATAAGAAAAGAAATATATATATATTTATATTCAAAGTCATGGGACTCCAGTGGTTTCCTCAGAAGGAAATCAACCTTACAGAGGCCTCTAAAACTTCCCATTGCAGTGCAGCGTGAGAAAGTGGCATCTCCACATCTAATTACAGTAACAAACAAAGTAAGACTCTTCCCACTTCCCATTTTCTAATTCTGATCTCTTTGGAACTTTATTTCTGGTAGGTTCCAGCCTTGGGTGACATCAGCCAGCCTCCAAATCCTAAACCCAGAGCCAAAGTCCTTTAATCAAGTACAAAAATGTTCGAGTAGGATCAAGTCCAGAGCAGAACACAGAAAGAACAAGCAGACCAAGCCAGCTTTAGGACTGTGTGTATTCCCAGGGAAGAGCCAAGCTATGCCTGCATCTAAGCAAGAGAGAATACCACTCTGGCCACAGCTGTGATCCTTAGTCCACTCTCTGTTGGTCTCCCGAGTGGCAGGAACACAGAGGGGAGGGGGAGATGTTGCCAATTGAATGGCACTGACTGACACCGACACACACCCGTTGACAGCAGCTTGACCTGCAGGGTAGTGGTGTGCCCGAACCGGTCCGGCGGCCATTCCAAAGAATGGCCGAACTGCCGGACTGGTCCGGCCCTGCCTGGTTCGGGTCCGGGTGGGGGGTATGCCTTTAAGGGCGGGGAGGGCTTGCTTAGCCCTCCCGCCTCCTTGCCCCCGCCAGCGCCCGTATTTTCTAGTATAGGGGCGCTGGAAACCAGCCGCCGCCCCCCGCCGCCGCCGCGGCGAAAGAACCCCCAATGCCAGCCCTCCCTCCCTCCCAGCTAGCTGCCCGCCCGCCCGCCGCTCACCCGCTCACCGGATAGGAAACGAGAGGAGCTCCGGCACAGAGCTCCTCTTGTTTGGAAGGCCTCCGGCAGAATGGTGTTTTGCGCGCGTGCGCATGCGCGCACCGCAAAGCACACCGTTCGCCGGAGGCCCGGTCTACCCGCCGGGAAAGGGCCGGGTAGACCGGGCCTCCGATTGCTGGGTAGACCGGGCCTCCGATCGCCCTTTCCCGGCGGGTAGACCGGGCCTCCGGCAAACTGTGTGCTTTGTGGCGCGCACATGCGCGCGCGCGCGCAAAACACCATTCTGCCAGAGGCCTTTCAAACAAGAGGAGCTCTGTGCCAGAGCTCCTCTCGTTTCCTATCCGGTGAGCGGGGTGAGCGGCGGGCGGGCGGGCAGCTAGCTGGGAGGGAGGGAGGGCTGGCATTGGGGGTTCTTTCGCCGCGGCGGCGGCGGGGGGGCGGTTGGTTTCCAGCGCCCCTATACTAGAAAATACGGGCGCTGGCGGGGGCAAGGAGGCGGGAGGGCTAAGCAAACCCTCCCCGCCCTAAAAACAAGGCCCCCCTTTGGTGCCAGTCCGGACTTCTCTGGACCGTGCACATCACTACTGCAGGGACATATTTCACAGCACTATATACCCCTGCTAACTGGGCAAAGAGGCACCTTTTAACGTGGCGATTCTCTTTATTTAGCAGGGGGAGAGTAACTGGCCCTATCCACCCCCAGCACAGTACCTCCAGTGACTGTTGCTGGTGTCTATCTTGTGTTTCTTTTTAGATTGTGAGCCCTTCAGGGACAGGGAGCCATCTTATTTATTTGTTATTTCTCTGTGGAAACCACCCTGAGCCATTTTTGGAAGGGCGGTATAGAAATTGAATGAAGAATAATAATAACAACAACAACAATAATAATAAGTATTATTCCTAATGTAGTCAAACTGCTGTTAAAGGCACAGGAGCAACAGCTGGTTAAATAATGAGTTGGCACCCCTAAGAGGATGCAGCAGGAGGGTATGTGCTAGGTGCAGGGTAGCCTTGGTGGGCCCTTCCAGCACGCATGGGTCTGGATGGGAGGTCTTAGTCAGCTACCTAACCTTGATTGGGTGCAGATGAGGAGGGTGGCACTGGCAAAAGCAGATGGCCGCCCAACTCTGTAGATGGCTAGTTTCCTGCTCCTTCATGCAAGAGAGAGAGACCAAATGGTATGTACCATTTCCTGTATCCCAGGAAATGGGAAACACCAAAGAGAAATCATTGCTGCTGGTCATCTTGGATGGAGGAGATGCTGGCCTACTTCCAAGAAGACTTTTGCCACAGGGTTATGATAACAAAGCCAACAGCATGCTCATAGGGTATTGGGGCTGCCAGAGGTGATATTTATTTCACTCACTATATTTATATCCTGCTCTTCCTCCAAGGAGCCCAGAGTGGTGTACATGATTATGTGTATCCTCTGTTTATGTTTACCCTCACAACAACCCTGAGAAGTATGTTAAGCCAGGAGAGGAGTGACTGGCCCAGGGTCACCCAGCAAGCTTCATGGCTGAACGGGGATTTGAACTTAGGTCTCCCTGGTTCTAGTTCAACACTTTAAACCTCTATGGTTCTATAAAGGTCACTTTGACATTTTCCAGGAACATATCACCTATCTTTGTTCACAATTTGGCTGGTGTCTCCACACTCAAGGCTGTGGGTCTTCTTCAACACCACACATGCATATATCCTTATACCGAGGGCAGCACGGAACCACCTGAAAAGCTAAGATTTTTATAAAAGCAAGTTTCTAGCCCCTGTGGTTGCAAACATGGACTTGAAAATGTGTGTCAGAACCTCAGAGATATAGAAACTTGCCTTCTACTGAGTCAGAGCATGATTGGTCCACCTACCTCAGTGTTTCCTGTACTGACCACCAGCAACTCTTTGGTGTTCCAGAAAGGGGGCTCCCCTATTCCTACCCGGAGAGGTTGGGGATTGAACTTGAGACCTTCTGCATGCAAAGCAGATGCTCTGCCATTGAGCCGTGGTCCCTTTCCAAGGTAAGGTATCGCATAGGAGGGAAGGTGCTGCATAGCTCTTTGCTTCTTTCCTGGCTGCGAAAAGCAGGCTGAATTGTGTAAATGTGCATGATTAATGCAGGTGGCGCAATTCTTTAATCACATCTTGAGAATGCCTACACAGCTGACAGTACCGTGGCAAGGACAGACTGACCGAGCACTTCCTAAACCCATTAATTTGTCAGTGTAACATGGACCACTGGAGTTCATTGAGCCTTCTACTCAGTCACTCCCTGGGTTTGCCCTACAGGACCATTAAAATAGATCTTGGGGAATTTGGAGTGTGGATGGTTTCAAATGTAGCACACTGCCCCCCAGTGGCCAATCCCCTGAAATGGACCACAATAATTCTTTGTCTGGGGTAGGATTTATCCTCTCTAATAAAACGCTTGGTGTCCGTCCGTGGTCGGACACCAAGCATGTGTTCGTGCCTCCCTTGGTGGTTCTGGGCATGCGCAAAGCGCATGCCCAGAACAGGCCAGGGAGCCACGACCGCCAGCACCCGGCGGACATCTTGGATGGCCACAAGCGGCCGCCCTGAAGAAGCCGGAGAAGCGCCGGCGGGGGAAACTGGCCGAGGCGGCGGCAGAGCCGCCGCCTCGCCCAGAGGAGACAGCGACCAAGCTGGGGAGACGGGGGACGGAACGGAGGCCAACGGAGGCCAGCGGGACAGAGCCGACTGTGAAGGGCCCAGGTCAGCCGCGGAGGATGGCAGCGGCGCCTCCAGAGACCGCCCGGCCGGTGATTGAGGGGGGAAGAGGCGGCAGGGGAAGCCTGTCCTCCCTCCGCCCGCTCACCCGCCCTCCCAGCTTTCCAAAATCCCCTTCCCCGCTCCTCCCCCCAATTGATTACGGGCCAAAAGGGCCCATGAGAAGGCCGTCGCCCCCGCCTATCGCCCACCCAGCTGCCCGAGCCCACCTTACCCGCTCCAGCCCGCGATAGTCGGGCGAAGAAAAAAAAATTATTTGCACAGTGGAAGTGAGGAGCTCAGGAACAGAGCTCCTCTCTGTACTAAGCTGCTGCCCAAACTGCCGCTATGGACGAAAGGACGCAACGTCCTTTGCGTCCATAGCGGCAGTTTGGGCAGCAGCATAGCAGAGAGAGGAGCTCTGTTCCTGAGCTCCTCACTTCCACTATGCGAATAATTTTTTTTTTCTTCGCCTGACTGCCGCGGGCTGGAGCGGGTAAGGTGGGCTCGGGCAGCTGGGTGGGCGGGTGGGCGATAGGCGGGGGCGACGGCCTTCTCATGGGCCCTTTTGGCCCGTAATCAATTGGGGGGAGGAGCGCGGAAGGGGATTTTGGAAAGCTGGGAGGGCGGGTGAGTGGGCGGCAGGAGGACAGAGGGAGAAGGGGGAAATGGAAAAAAAACAAACAAACAGAGAGAGAGAGAGACAAAGAAAAAAAAACACTTTAAAAAAACAAAGGCAGGAGAGAAAGCTAGCGCCCGTTATCATAACGGGCTTAAAAATACTAGTTTATTATAAACATTTCTTAGCTACCTAGCAACTCTATATGTGTTCTCAGTTATGAACTTCCTCCTTCAAATGAACTTTTGGGACACAACCTATCTGTACACTGGGGACTCCCTGTAATCACGTAGGATGAGATAAACATCACCATCAATATTCCAAAATTCATGTTAATTTACCATGGAGTTTTTTTTTAAAAAGATTGTGTGCAGTTCACACTCCTCCTCACATATCATATTTCCCTTTCATTCTATTGCAGGCCAGACGAGGGCCGACTCCAGGCTTAAAGGGGCCCTCAGCAAAATGACCCCCACTGGGCTTCCTCCTCCCACCTGGGTGAGCTTCCCTCCCTGTCCAGTGGAGGAGGATGCTCGCTTCTTTCATTCATAGCAGACTGCTGTCAGCTACCATCTGTCATGCCCCCCCACAATGCTGCTTTCTCCCCCAATAATGCTGCTTTTCTCTCCCCACGCCCCCCCCCCCCAATCTTGCACTCTCACAATACATGGGGTATTGTGAGAGAAACGCATAGCAGCCACTGGCTAGGATGATTCTGTGTTTGCTGCTGCTGGCCCATTGAGAATGAAAGAAACCTGTGTCTATCATCAGGGTAAGGTGTGGAAGTCCAATGCTCCCCAGGGGGGCTGGCACATGCCGGCAGTGCCCCTCCCTCTACTGTTGGGCCCTCAGTAGCTGCCAAACAGGGCCTTGTGCTGCGACCAGCTGGAGCAGACCATTCAGCCATTTGGAAATTACATGTCAATCATAGGTATGTGAACAAACTTGAGATTGGTGGACACCTGCAGGAGGGAATGCTGCACAAGTGGTTGTTTTTTCATACAACATGATCCCGCCCCCCTCCGTTCACACATTCATTTCAAGCAGTTACCATCAATGAATTTTGTTGGTAGCAAGAGGTTAACAATGGACAACTTGGGTACCTGGACTGCTAAGGACAGAATGCACATTGGCAGAAGCACATGAACCACTCTGAATTAATAAACATCACAGGAAACTACCATGAAGTTTCCAGGAAAAATATAAGGCGCCGCTTCTAATGTATAAAGCCCTAAAGAACTTAGGCCCAGGGTATTTAAGAGAATGTCTTCTTCACTATGAGCCCCATTGCCTATTGAGATTATTCAGAGAGGTTCGTCTGCATTTGCCACCAGCTCATCTGCTGGCTATGCAGGAATAGGCCTTCTCTGTTGCTGCCCTGAAACTCTGGAATGTGCTCGCCTCCCCATCTCTGAAAACTTTTTAAAAGTCTCTAAAGACACATTTTTTTCACTCAAGCTTTTTAACTAGACCTGTAGTTTTCAATCGTTTTAAGGTTTTCATTTCTGTTTTATTTTGTTTTATGTTGTTGTAAACTGCCCAGCGATGGAAGTTTGGGGTGGCATATAAATATAAAAATACAATACAAAAATACAATACAATACAATGCAATATAAAAATAGCACTCTGTTTTTAGATCAGCCAAATATTATGAGCTAGACAAAGTGCTATTGTGAACCAGGCAATCATGAATGTTGGTGGCTTCAGTAATATTTCCCTAGCCAGTGGGATTTGGACTCTTGCTTTAGCAGTAAGTACAAAAGATTTTCTGTAACAAAAGATGGACAGCTGCATATTAACTGGCTTCCTTTGGATTTACTTAAGTTGGATTGACTTAGGGATGGAGAAATGCAGAAGTCTCACATGCCAGATAATGACCAAAGCAGTGTGGAGGATGTGGAGCTGAGAGGACAGTGAGGAGGGTGGAACAAGATCAAAGGGAGAATGAAGTTTATCCATAGTCCTTATGGCTTGGCAATGTATGTCTTATGTTTCTATCCCACCTTTCTTGCACTATGGAGCTTAAAGTGGCATGCACAGAGGGGTTCCCAAACAGTATCCTATCTAGGCCTTGACTAGATTTTACCCTGATTAGCATCAGCAAAGTAGCCATATCATGAGCGCTCAAACCATGCCTTAGGCAACACCTTTGAAATTTCAGGAGCCCCAAAAGGCTTCTGAATAACATGTCCATGCTTGGAAGCATGGCCTCAGAGCACTGCTTGGTTCCCCATGACCTAGCAACATCAGAAGAAATAATGTAAAACAGTTTTGTTATGTTTTGTTTTGTTTGAGCAACAGAATATTATACAGAATAAAAGAAACCATGCAAAAAATGCTAGATGTATATGAGTTACTAAACCTTTCCTTGAAACAGAATTTGGATTACTTGGGCATAGAAATATTGGTGAGAAATTGTGCACACATTGGTGAGGGCATTGGATTACTCTTGGATTTTATTTCTCTATTCGGAAACATGCAGAACTATGAAAGTTCATATAACGGGTTTCTAGTGGATTGTTTGCAGTTAGCCGTTGAGTTATCGGAAGAGGTTTGCTGTTATGCTACTGTTTGTAAACATTCCTTAGTTGTGAGATGAAAACCACTAAAGCCCATGCTCAAGCTCTAGAAACAGTTTTTCTTAGCCACAATTCTGGATGGGGATGAGACAGTCTCTGTTGCTACCCTCTCAAAGGCTGACTGAAAGAGTAAATATCACAACCATCCATCATCAGGCTTTGAGAAACTCCTACTCCCACCAGCTTTAGCAGGTCTGCCTTTCCACTTGAGTGGCACAACTGGTTACCCTCCAAGCTCAATGCTGCCCACCTGTCATGCATTGTGGTCTGACTTGTGCTTTCTCATGCAGCAAAAACCAAGAAGTTTATCAAGTCCCTGTGGGCCTCCAGACATGACTGGTAAGCTGTTTTTGGCTTGGAGGATCACTAATTGCGCTGGTCTGAACTAAGGTTTATGCTCAGGTAGGAGAAAGACAGCACAATCCATTCTTACAATGAACATCATCACACAAGAGTTTTCTGTGCTGCTCTATCAGTTCCTTCAGCCTGATTTTTGAAGTGCAGACAGTAGCATTTGGATAAAGTACAACATGATGTGACCTGGGGTTTTGCACAGATTTCCCATTCAGGGCACCTATGCTAAGCTTAAAATTCTCCCAGCCAGGTAAGTGTTGCCAGAATTAGGGTTGGGGAGAGGACACCTATGCCTTCAGCAGAAAGAGAAAAAAGAGAAAGACAAAGTAAAAAAATCAATCATTGAAGCCTGTCCTCATTATGGTATCTGTCACAAAGAGATCCATCTCCTGAATTTCTGCTTGCTGTACTGCTTTTAAAAGCATAGGAGCCTTGCCAGAAAAAAGTTGATAACTGAGTTTGCCATGTAAACTAGTGGGAAACACTCTCCACAAAAAGATAGCCCCCATATGTGGCTTGCGACAAATGTCAATGTCCCGTAGGATCTGAATTTCATATGAGCATCTGATTTAAGGACAATTGGACTTTTCTTCCATTTGTACTGGAGTTCTAGCCACTAGGAAGTTTGACTCATGGAAGACTGACCTGCAAGTCATGATATTCTTTGTATATTCATTCTGGGGATCTTGGCAGCAAGGCTGATTGGAAATTCTTATCCTATAAATCCGTGGCTTTATATTTATGTTACTTATGCACATTTACTATTTTATACATATTGTCTACCTTTATGTGCTATAAGAGAGTGTCCATTAAATGTTTTTCTATATATTTCCCCATCCCATGGTTTTTAGAGGTACTGTAAAGTAAAGTGTGCCGTTGAGTCGGTGTCGACTCCTGGCACCCACAGAGCCCTGTGGTTGTCTTTGGTAGAATACAGAAGGGGTTGGCCATTGCCTCCTCCCGCACAGAATGAGATGATGCCTTTTAGCATCTTCCTGTATCACTACTGCCCAATATAGTACCAGTGGGGATTCAAATTGGCAACCTTCTGCTTGTTAGTCAAGTGTTTCCCTGCTACGCCACTCAAGGTGACCAGAGGTACTGTATATTTCCACTATTTATAACTTCAATAGCTTTTGTACCTTCCATGCATACTCTTTGAATACTTAAGTATCCAGGTTATTAGATGGTGGTGGGTTATTTCGGGTTATCTTGTCTGGATCTAATTTCAGCTTAATTTGCCCACCCCCAGCTTATCACTGACCTCAGGCAAAACCTCACAGCTGTCACAGCATCCCTAGCCTAAGGAGAGCTAGAGAGACATCTTGTCCACATGCTGGTGACTGCCAACTGGAAATCTCTGGATGATCTCCCCTGGAGACTTCATGGAGATATATGAAGCAGCACAGGGCGCAGAATAAACCACAGAGGGAGGCCACAGGCCAAGGGGCTGAGCAGGAATCTTCCGGCACCACATTCTCAATTCTCTCCTCTATCTAGGAAGGACCAGAGCCCATGCAAAACCATGCCCCCAAGCCCCATGCTGAGTCCAGGCATCCCAGAAGGTATTGGAAACCACCAAGAGGGCCTGGCAATATGTGCAGCCCCTGACCAGTTCCTGGGTAGGTTGTCCACCAAGGTAATCAAGGCAGTTTTTGTTGCAAAATCAGACTGCAAGACAGACTGAAATGGCTCCTGAATATTTGAATCACCCATAGGGGGCACCATGCGGATTTTGTGCCTCAGGCATCACGTCTGATCTTGGCTGATGGAGTGAGGGGAAAGCTACAGAAAGAAAATAGTACTATCCTTAATAATAAGTTAGGATGGCTCAAGAACCTGTGGCGAGGAGTGACTAGCACAGTCCTTCCCCGTGCAGGGCAGAGGTGCTGCTGAGCAAGGAGCTTTGAAGAGCATGTTCACAAGGAGCCCTGAACTCTGATGCCAAGAGCTGCTCATGGGCTCTGGAACCAGGAAGACCAGCACACCCAGATGACAGGTGTTTTCTGGGAGAATTTAAATGCAAGCCACCTTAAGTGGCACAGCGGGGAAATGCTTGACTAACAAGCAGAAGGTTGCCAGTTCAAATCCCCGCTGGTATGTTTCCCAGAAACACCTATATTGGGCAGCAGTGATATAGGAAAGATGCTGAAAGGCATCATCTCATACTGCACGGGAGGAGGCAATGGCAAAACCCTCCTGTATTCTACCAAAAGAAAACCACAGGGCTCTGTGGGCACCAGGAGTCAAAATTGACTCAACAGCACACTTTACCTTTAGAAGAGAGCAAGAGAGGAGCCCTTGCCATTTGCTTGCTGGGGTCAGGAGAATGAAGCCTTCAGCTTCCCTGGACAGGCAAGCCATCTCCTTTCCTGTGGTCACTGGTGCCAGTACATAGGATGAAGCTGCCCCTCTGATACTTCTGTGCTGCATCTGGCAAATATGAGACACACCAAAATGTGTTCATACAGTTATTTGGCAACTCATTATACCCTCCCCATTGTCAAGACCCTACTTGCCCTAGTTTAGAACTTTGGGATGTCTCCAGGGTCCACCCTGGTTTGCATTTGAATGGGAGACATGTGTGAGCACTGTAAGATATTCCCCTGAAGGGATCTGGGAAGAGTATCTGAGGTTCCAGGTTCTCTACCTGGCAGCATCTCCAAGATAGGACAAGATTTTTTTATTTTATTTTTTTAAAAAGGACAAGATTTTTTATTGAACCAACAAACTACCAAAGCATGAGAGAGACTCCTGCCTGCAACCTTGGAGAAACCGCTGCCAGTCTGTGTAGACAATGCTGAGCTAGATAGACCAATGGTCTGACTTGGTATGAGTCAGCTTCTTATGTTCCTTCTTGACTTTTGTAACTCTGCAAATATATACCCCTGGCTGATACACAATCTGCTCAGGAAAGCCTCCTACTGACAATATTGCCTTCATATTTTAGATTCTATGCCTGCAAACAGGGCCATTGTCATCTTACCTATTGTACAGCCCTGCCCCTAGTTTTTATTTAGGTCCCACCCCATGATAAATATGATCTTGGCTGGATCTGTCTGAACATCACAGATTTTTTTAAATCTTGACCCCTCCCTCTCCTTTTGTTCTTTGTTTAAATAAATACTAATGTTCTAAATAGGTAAAGAAATATAATAATATGTAGGTTTTTTATTGTAATGGTAAAACATTTCTCTTAGGCCGAATATTTAAATAATTAAATACCAAAAGTAAATGTATCACACACATCTGACTTGTTTGTCTTTTAATTCTGAGCTTTGTTATTTTGGTTTTATTGGCTGGCATGATAAGGAAAATCACTCAGAGTAGTCCTGTTGAAAGGAAAAGGACAAGTTAGGCAAGGGGACTACTTTGAGTGATTTTCCTCATGTCAGCCATTGTGACTTTATTGCTGATATTATTGTGACTTTATCTTTTTTTGTTATGTGAGCTTCTTTGTGGTGTCTTTCTTATCTAAAAGGCAGATAAGATACAGACTAAGTCCCACTGAAAACAGGACTTAGATAAGTCAGGTCTCATTTATTTCAGCGGTGCTTAGTCATGATTAACTTAGTCTGGATCCTGCTCAATGTATCAAATTTTAAAATGTATGCCTTGCCAACATGGCTTTAACAAAGAAACACACAGAGCAGCCTACAAAACAAAAACACACAGCCTGCCCCCATCAATGAAGTTCAACATATTAAAACCAAAGCTGAAATGGAGCAGCGTTACCATAAACAAAATCCATAGTAATAGATATTGCAGTGCCTCTTAGATACATGAGGGGGTGAGGAGGAGAAGCCAAAAAAAGACATCTAAAGACCAAAGCCTTATTTACTGGGGGTGGGGAGAGAAAGAATTCAAAGCAGATAATTCTTATTGTTCTCTGTTACTGAAGCAATACCTAAATCATTGAATAACCTGAAAGAAATGCAGATTTCTATCTATTTGTTTGTACCCAAATATTAGATAGTTGTTTTTTTAAAAACACATTGGATAACCAAAAGGTAGCATATTAAAAAATGAAAAACCATCCATCTGGTTTGAGGAATTTACCTCCTGCATATCTGATCAAGATCAGTATAAGCAGAGAAAAGATGATGAAAATAAATAAATGCTGTGATAGGCTGCGCCCCTACAAAGGTGCATACTAGAAGCAAACATCAAAGAACACAGGAACAGTTTCCATGGATCCTTATTTGCCAGTGCAAAGATATGGTTTCAGTACTCCATAGGCAAGTTTGCACTCCTCCCAAGTCTCTTGGGATACCCTCTGGAGAAGGTGGCAGGCAGAACAAATGCAATACTATAGAGAGCACTCCCTCATGGGCTGTCTAATGCATAGATTCTCAGCCTATATGTCAATGAGTAAAGGTAGGGGTGTGTGTACACACACACAAACACACACATATATATCAAACCTTCCCAGACATTAAGGTTTTTTCTAAAGCAGTTTAATGGTTAGTTGTTCTCACTCAGCAGAAAGCTAACGAAAGGGAAATGGAGGAAGACTTATGTCATGATTGCAAATAATGCAAATCTCATAAAAGCAACAACACACACCTTTTCCACTGGGGAAAAAATAGGATGAATATTTTATTATTATTATTAGTAGTAGTAGTATATGAAACAATGTTTACAACATCAATGTATACAGTTTCAAGAAAGACGGATCTGTGCCCCAGGGAACCTACAATATATTTTGACAGGGGGAAGACAATACAGACAGCCTGTCTCTCCTCAAAGCCAAATTAACAGGGGCTCACCACTTTCTTGAATAGATGGAATTCCTTTTCCAGAACCTGAAGCACACAAATGTAAGAGGAAGCCATTAGAGGATCGCGTGGCCTCGCTGTTTTTGCGTGCTTAGGGAGATGGGCAGCACCATCACCCAAGAAGACCCAAAGCGTGGAGATCAAAGAGCCGAGGGAGGGAGAAGAGAAGAGCAGCAATCAGCGTGTACAGTACTGGAAAGCTGCCGCACTATAAGAACAGCTGCTGCAGAGCAAATTTCCATTAATGGTGTATTACTGCAAGCGTTCGCTAGGTGGCAGTGTAGGGAGCTGCATTCAAGGAGGCTGCAAAACGTCGGCACCAAAGGACAAGGAGCGCAGAGTGCAGTTTCTCTCTGGACGTGACTCTCTCCTTCTTAATGCGGACTCCGGGGTTTACTTATACGTGCTGCGTTGTCTACTCTCCTCGCAGCGCAGGTTATTTTGCTAGAGTGTATTGAACGCTAAACTAGTTTCTTTCCCTGGATTACAAGATTCTCTGAAACCCTACCAAGTGACAGCCCTGAGGAAGGATCTCTCCAAATTCCTGTTATGTGCTTTGTGCAAAACGCATCGAGTGCTGAATCGGTGTGGTGTGTAAATCAGGACCTTAAAGCAAGGGCTAGGAGTTGTGCGATGAGTGGATTCGACCGCGTTAACTTTTGCAAGTATTGACTGCGGAGCGGTGACTAAAGAGTTAAACATTTTGAAGACTCTTGTCAGTATCAGTGGGGGAGTTAATCATGTGTAGTTCTCGTCCATTGACAGGGATTGCAGAAGTGTTTGGCAGGATCATATCCTCAGAACGTAATATTTTATTAGTGTTTATTGAAGTGTTCTAATGGGTTATTGCCAGAAATTTTCTTTCCATTGCCGCTTCTTTCATATTAGAACTATTTAAGAGGAGTTAAACGTGGGAACTCAATACTCTCATCCATCGTATTACTAAAAAGTGGATCAATTAATTGCTTGTGTAAAAATCTTTGTTGCTGAATTTCAGAGTCTACGGTTATTGTACACCTAATTGTGCGGGCGTAAATCGATTTATTAAAAGACTCGAGGGGATAAGGGAAAACAGGCAAGACTTACACATGCTACGAGTTGGCTTGTAACACTAAGGGGGAGAGCTTACAATGTAGCAGACAATATGGGAAACTGCATTTAAACACACTATCCCTTTTTTTTTGGAGAGAAAAGTACCGCGACGTGCAAAGTCAACAATGTAACTGGAGAGGTAAGTGACGAACTCTTTTACTGAGGAAGTGGGTGGCTCTTAAAAGAGCCTTTGGGTTCTTGGGTTCCTTACTGATCTGCGTAGCTTCCTTACTTGGAGCTGGTGTACTTGGTGACGGCTTTCGTACCCTCTGACACAGCATGCTTGGCCAGTTCCCCGGGTAGCAAGAGACGCACAGCAGTCTGGATCTCCCGCGAAGTGATGGTCGAGCGCTTGTTGTAGTGAGCCAAGCGCGAAGCTTCCCCAGCAATGCGCTCGAAAATATCATTCACAAAGGAGTTCATGATACTCATCGCCTTGGAAGAAATGCCAGTATCGGGGTGAACCTGTTTCAGGACCTTGTAGACGTAGATGGAGTAACTCTCCTTCCTGCTCTTACGGCGCTTCTTGTCGCCCTTTTTCTGGGTTTTGGTCACTGCTTTCTTAGAGCCCTTCTTAGGAGCGGGAGCAGATTTGGCTGGCTCGGGCATTCTGAAGGAAGGCTGTCTGTTTTCTTCAGTAAAAAGAAAAAAAGAATTGTGAAGAAGGCGAACCCGTCCCAGCCCTGTATTTATACTCTCCCTATGCAAATGAAGAGATCCAAAGTCCAACATTCCTACTGGCTGAAGGCGTTTTTGAGATCATCACTCCTGCGCACGCACATGCAAATAAGAGTACTGTAATCCCCGATTGTCTATTGGGCATAAAGCATAGCTGAGCTCTGGATTGGTCCGTTTCAGAAATTGCACTGCCATTGGGTCTGAAATGCTGGTGACAGACTTGGCCAATGAGGAACCATGCTTCCGCACATGAGGAAGGGATAAAAGGCCTCGGCCCTTCAGTTTTTCTTAATTGCAGTCTTATTTGTGCTTGAGTTGAGCTGAGTCAGTGTCGCCATGTCTGGCCGTGGCAAGCAGGGGGGGAAGGCACGAGCAAAGGCTAAGTCTCGCTCTTCCAGAGCTGGGCTTCAGTTCCCTGTGGGTCGCGTCCACCGTCTCCTTCGCAAAGGGAATTACGCTGAGCGTGTTGGGGCTGGGGCACCCGTTTACCTGGCTGCAGTGCTGGAGTATCTCACAGCTGAAATTTTGGAATTGGCTGGCAACGCTGCCCGGGACAACAAGAAAACTAGAATCATTCCTCGCCATCTCCAGTTGGCTGTTCGTAATGATGAAGAATTAAACAAACTTCTTGGAGGAGTTACTATTGCCCAAGGTGGTGTTCTGCCCAATATCCAAGCTGTGCTACTGCCCAAGAAAACTGAGAGCCACAAGCCCAAAGGCAAATAAGGAAGCTACTCCCCCCCCCAACAAGGCGTCTGCGTAAAACAAAAGGCTCTTTTAAGAGCCACCCATATGCTCAAAAGAAGGGCTGAGAAGCTGAAAAAAATAGATTTTAAAAGTGGGCCAGGGCTTTTGAGTAGTACTGGTCCTGGACTGGTAGCTGAAGTGGACCATTCCATACAGGGTAGAGAAGCCGTCAAAAAAAGAGTACATATACTTGTACCACAACCCTGCAGTGTAGATCAGATGAGGGGCAAATAGGTATCAGGACGTCTAGTAAGTGTACAAACCTGAAGCAGTACTATGAATTAAGAGGAAAAAAGTTAAAATTCATTTTTTTTAAATTCCAACCCTTTGATTTGCCTGGAGAAACAAATACTTATTTCACAGCTCTAGCTTAAGCAAACAATATTAAAAATAGAATTGACTCTTAAGAGGGAGATTTGTACATTGTGTTTATACTACAGCTAAAGCAAGCCATAAGCAAACTCTAAATAGTCCCGATTTGTTCCTCATCATCAAGTTTCTTTACAAAAGCTAAAAATCAGGGTTAAGATTGGACTCATTTTGTTGTAACATCTACTTTTATATCTATTAGGAGCTTGTTATATAGATTTAAATACTCCCCCCTTCCTGAAGTAGCATATTTTTATCTACTTGTTTCATGAATTATACCAAACACTCTACTAAAACAGCAAGTAAATATACCCTTGTTGTTAGAGCTATTTTTTCAGTCTGAAAGGAAATCGAGAATTGTTATCAACACAAACTGACAAATAATGCCGGTAATGCTCTATACACGCTCTCTGCAGTATCTCTGGAAAATAGCCCTTCCCCTTTGATTAAAATCCCATCTTTCACCTTCTTAAACGTCAATCGCTAGTAACGCTTGCTGCCTTCGTTTATATTGTATGATGTCGGGCCAGAAAGAAAACTTCTACGCAAACCGCGGGCGAGGAGGGGAGAGCACCGAGACGCGTCCTCCTACAACGCCATAGGACGGTGCTACCGAGGTTTTTCCAATGAGATGCAGAAGTATTTCAAAACGACCCAATGACAAAACAGTTGCTACTATTTAATTGCGAGAGGGCATTTGGGCGCCTTTCCTTGCTCTTGAGCATCTGTAAAAAGGCAATCTTTGCTTCTAGAATGGAATTTCCCCCCTTTCCACTAAAGTAAACAAGAGGTTATTTGATACGACGAGAGAGCTTCGGATGTCTGTGGGCGAAGAATTACAACGGAATGAACGCATTGGTTTTTACTTCACCATCATCTACCAAGCTGCTATAGATTTCAAACTGAGACAAAAATGCTTTGGTCTCACCTTATTTATCTCAGCAAATATGCTCAAACAAATAAGCTTGGAGAGGGGTTGGGCAGAAATGATGTTTAGTCAGTTGATTCTAAAAATTAGTAAAATAGATTGTGTGACAGAATTCAAATATCTGTGGATTGTAGCCACTGTATAAATCCCTACACTTGAGAGAATTTGCTGGTTATTTTAATTCATTTGTATCCTGCTTTTAACTGAAATTGTTAAAACTTACACAGTTACAATTTAAAAAACACAAGTCCAAAGCAGTTGTATTAATTACAGTACTTTAAAAGAAACCTGATTTAAACCAGGACTAAAAGCTATTTAAATTTAAAAGAGCAGAATTAATAAAAAGCTGTCCCAATATATTTTGCTCTCATTTGGCTGGGGGGACAATATTACCACAGCTGAAACTATGAAAACTAAGATCCTTTCAAAGTGAATATGAAGAAGGGGCCACAGCTCAGTGCCAGCACATGCTGTACATATACAAGGTCCCAGACTGAATCCCTGGTGAATCTAATTAGACAGACCTCACATACTGCACCTCACATATTGTGCGCATGTCCCTCCCTGTGGAATATCCTCAGGGACCTGCCTGAGACTTTATAAAGCTGTTTCTGGTAAAAGTACATAACAGTGGGTTAGATAGTATGACTCCATATAAGACAGCTTTATATGTACCAACACTTACATTTTAAAGTCTACCTAAATATACATAACTCCCTAATCCATTTTAAACTTTCCCCTCTTGAGTTGAAATGCCCATTTTGTCTAAGGCTGTTCCGGTGTCATGTGTGTACAGGTGTTGGTACACACAGGCACATGTTTTTGTGTGAATATCTGTACATGCATTCAAGTGAACCTGAGTAAACCACACCATCTTAAATGCAGGACACAGATAGGTGTTCTACTATACATGCATTGAACATAATGTGTGAATAACTACATTCATATGGTGTACACTGATTGTGAGTTGAATGTAATGTGTGAATAGGGCTTTTCTGAAACATCAAGCTAAACGAAATGAGTGAGAGAACAGAATCTGAGATGCAAGCCTGTAAAAGACTGGATCTACCCCAAACTGTTGAATTAATGGTTATTAACAAATAGCAAATACATTACTAAGATAAAAACAATTCATAAAAAATAGCAATTATTTCAGCAAAGTCAAATGAAATAGGAGGTTCATCTGATATTTCAAATGCAACCATAAAAATGTCAAAAATAAACTTACTTGGATCAAGACCTTAGGCTTAGTGGACATGAACACAAGATTACATATTGCACTGATGAATCCAGGAAAATACCAGCTATAACAAAATAGGGTGCTTTCAAACAAACATATTTCTCCTGGGGTATTTCTCAGATACCTACCCAGTGATTGATCTTTTGCCTGGTTCAGACACTGGTTCAACCAGCGGTTTTCTTGCATGGTCTACCACAGACAGAAAAGATTGTGCTTGGTTGGTGTTCCATGTCAAATTCTGATTCATGTGAATCTCCTCACCCTTGTGAGTAGGTACCTCCCTATGAGATATCCACTTCACATTAATTATAGGAAGGACACGCACCACCCATTGAAACAGATGAGCACCCCCTACACAGTCTGTATGAAGTGGCTTTAAAACGAAGCAGCCTGTTGGTCTATCTAGCCAGCCAGTGTGGTCCCTGACAGTGAGTGGCTCTTCAAAGTCTTGGGCTGAGGTTTTTCCAGGTGTTGTTCCTTTTAATGAGAGATGCCAGAGATTGAACTTGGGATCTGCTGCCTGAAAAACGTGTGTTCTACTGAGCTATATAGCCTTTTTGTTTAAAATGTGTGCTCTGCTACTGAGCAATAGTTTCACTGTTTAAAGGATAGAAAAATATACTGAGAAGTCAACCCATGTTGTGGTGCTCGGGATACAACCCTTATTCAAGTGATGTGGACTGAATTCTTACCACACTGGGTAAAATGGGGATTAGTTTCAATTGTGCTCAGGCATGTGGGGTGGGAGCAGGGGTGTAGCAAGGATGGAGTGAGCCCAGAGACAAGATTTTAAAATGCCTGCCCCCCTCACTGAAGCTCAGCTCATGAAGTAAAGAAATCTTAAATGAGGCTGAATAGTGGCAACAAAAAGCATAGTAAAATTATACACACACACACACCTATGTGCCACAATAGAACATCATCCTAAATTATTTTTTTAAAGGTTTTGTAAATTGTGGACGATGAAAGTCATGTAATGGTACTAGAGAAAGACATGCTGTTCTGGTAGCTCCAGGTCTTAACGCTCACATCAGTTTCGGAGGATGAATACAACTGAAGGAAGCCCAGGCGGGTGCGCGGCTGGGGGAGTCAGTCATGTGACCTGCCTCTGAGGGGCCCCCCAAGGCAGTGGGCCCCCAGACAACTGTTCCCCCTTACCCTAGTATAGTTATGCTCCTGGGTGGGAGGAATCACCACCCGAAAGTGTTTCACACTCAAGGGTAGCTCCAGGGGTGGGGGAAGCATCCCCTCTGAAAAGTAATTGCCCCCCACCTGTTTCAGAAAGCTAACATGGGGGATACTTCCCACCCAAGAAATGCATTTTGCCCCTTCTGTGCCCCTCTCAGTCTCCCCCAACCCCACTACTCTTCACAAAGCTCTGTGTGTGTGTGTGTGTGTGTGTGTGTGTGTGTACATACAACATAGCCCACAGGTAAAGCCCCCTCTAGCACTACAGTTCTATGGTTCCTGGAGACTACAGTTAAGCAGAAGCTGTGGATTTAAAACTCCACCATATAGACGGTTTTTAAAAAGTTATATCTTATAAGGCAGGACAAGGAACAACAAGATTTAGTTGTAATCAATTCAAAGACTGAGACCAACTAACTGCAAGGGAGGCTACCTTCCCTTCCCCCCACTCACTAGCGTCCATCCACTAGGACTTAACGCGGAAACACGCATCCTCCGCATCAGCCCAAGAACTGGGGGCGTCAACTTACAGGCTTTAAGTGCTTCCGGCCATCCCCGCCGTAGCGCGCGCGCATGCAAATTACAGGACTTGTAATAGACCCATCCCTATTGGATAAGAGATACAGCTTCTCCCCGGGTTGGTGAGGCTCCGAAGCCTATGTTTTCATTGGTTACGGGACCGTGACGCCACAATCAACCAATCAGAAGTGTCGGTTCCAAGCACTAGGAAGGCATAAAACCCCCCGTGAGCTTTAGATTTCTTATTTTTCGTTTGCTCTTTTCTAAGAAAGTAAGTTGTGGTAACTAAAATGTCTGGTCGCGGCAAGCAAGGAGGCAAGGCAAGAGCGAAGGCCAAGTCCCGCTCTTCTCGCGCTGGGCTGCAGTTCCCCGTCGGCCGCGTCCACCGTCTGCTCCGCAAAGGCAACTACGCCGAGCGCGTGGGGGCCGGCGCCCCAGTCTACCTGGCTGCTGTGCTCGAATACCTGACGGCTGAGATCCTGGAGCTGGCGGGCAACGCCGCTCGCGACAACAAGAAGACCAGGATCATCCCCCGCCACTTGCAGCTGGCCATCCGCAACGACGAAGAGCTCAACAAACTCCTGGGCAAAGTCACCATCGCTCAGGGCGGCGTCTTGCCCAACATCCAGGCGGTCCTCTTGCCCAAAAAGACCGAAAGCCACAAAGCCAAAGGCAAGTGAAGTGGCCCTTCCCTTGCCAAACCCGACCAAAAGGCTCTTTTAAGAGCCACCCACAATTTCACGCAGAGAGCTGGCGATCTCGGATTGCTGCTGCCTTGAGAAAATCGAATCGCAATGTAGTGAGCGCAACATCGATACTCTTGTTAGAGAACGAGCACTTTAATATAGCTCATTTTATCGTTTTAGCTGTGTCAATGGGCAGTTGTATGTATCTTGTGTAGATCTGCTTTAACTTGGGTTGGGGGAAGGCGCATTGTAACAAGTATCGTGTACTGTTGGTAACATGGACAGGTGTAGGTTACCTTGTATCAAGATCGGGTGATCGATAACTCGCTAACATACCTAGCTAGTTACATTCACAACTTGTCGAAACTACTCTTTTCCTTCAGCTTTGATAAACGAAATAATATACTATATAGTGAAACTCTGAGGCTGCAATACCATGCATACTTAACATCCATTCATGTTACCTCTTCACCCGCAGGACTACTGTGACTGTAAAAGCTGCAGGAAGGCAGGCGTTCAACAGGTGCATAATGTTGCAATAGCCCATCCGTAGGACAATATTTCTGCTTTTATCCGGGCAGCACCACTTTGAGTACTCTTACTTTAAAAAACAAAATTACTGTAGGGAAATCATCACACCATAATTTACTTCAATAGATTACAGCTCCGCCCTAGCTGTGAGTCATGCACTTAAGTACTTACCAAAGGAATGGAGTTACCCCTGTAAGTCAAAGCCATCAGTAGGGCCTTTTGGAAACAAGTGTAGGAGGAGGAAAGAAAGATTAGTTTTCCCATCCTGCAGAAGGAAACTAAGGTGCTGCTGAAAACTAGCCTAGAGCATAGGTTTTCAAACTTGGATCCCCAGATGTTGGACTACAACTCCCATCATCCCCACCCACAATTACCAGAAAGTCCATTGTGGCCGGAGATGATGGGAGTTGTGGTTTTGCAACATCTGTATACCCAGAGGCGTATCTAGGGAAAATAGAGCCTAGGGCAAGCACTGAAATTGTTCCCCCTGTCGAAACATCTGACACCCATCTTTCAGATAACTTTACCATAATAGCAGCTCAAAAATACAAGTCAAGCTCGTTAATCTTTTAATATTTCAAAAACTAGCAGGACGTAGCCAGATCAAAAAATGCTGGAAAACGACAATTTTCAGTATGCTGGGGCTCATGAAATACCCAATACTATGTGGAGGTATACTTGGAAAACTAAACAGAAGTGCCTGTCTAATTGTCTACTATGCATTGTAGCATCACTATTACATAAGTTTTAAAAATAAATGGAGAATTTGACTTTTCCCAGATACTCTGAAAATAATCAAAGGATATGCAGAGATTCTAATATTTCAGAAAGACAGTTAAAATGAGAGAAAGAGAGCAAGAAACTCCCAGTGGGCAAAGACAAACTCACCATTAATAGCCATATTATTAAGACATCACATTTAACTCACTTCACAAGAAGCAAAGCAAGAGCAAATGAATACAATCCTAGCTAATAATCTTCATCTCAGTATTCACAAGGCCTGATTCTCTGTACATAGTGCCAAACTGAATGTGTACAATGACTTATATTATATTATTTTTTATTAAAAAATTACCTGTAGCCCCTTCGAGGGGCTTCCTAAAGGCTGTGGGGTGGGGGTCTGCAAAGGTTCTCCCCCCGCTGGCCTCTAGGGCCTCGCAGGGACTATTTGAGCATGTGCAGTGGCCATTTTTTTTAAAAGGCCGCTGGAAACAAAATGGCCACCGTGCGTGCTCAAATGGCCTCTGCAAGGCCTGGCATGGCCTAGGGCCTCACAGAGGCCATTTGAGCATGCGCAGTGGCCATTTTGTTTTTGGTTGCCATTTTTTAATTTAAAGAAATGGTGCCCCCCCTCAAGTGGTGCCTGGGGCACGTGCCCTGCCTGCCCTACCCTAGATATGCCCCTGTGTATACCTAAGCTAGAGAACCCCTGGTCTATAAAGAGACCTTAATTTAAGTTTACTTAAAAGTAGATTTAAAAAGGGGGATGTCTGGGCTGCTGGTCTGATCTGGTATAACAGCCAGTTTGAGTCAAATGTTCCTGTAAATGGCCACTGATGGGTGCGGCCTAGAAATTGTACCAGTGGCACCCGCTGCAGAGTGGTCTGTGCCAGCTCAAGAGTTCAGTGTGTTCATATCTGTGCTCAATGAGCTTTACAGACTGTGCCCAAATTGTCCCATGTGAAAGAAATGAAGTTACACAACATTAATCAGGTGAGCTGATCCTTCAAGAAACTGTTCTCCAGAAAAAAGAATGGACTGAGCCAAGCCAGCCCCCACAAAAGTAAAACCAACCATTTGAAAACTACTGCTTGTGTATTCCAGGTCTTCCATGATGAACAATTAGGGTATACAAGGAGGAAGGGAGCCCACACTTTTCATTAGCGGGGTAGAAGATGTGTTGGTGCAACTCATGCAGCGGTGAGAAAAGTGGTGCCAGCTGAAATGCCCTCTTCTGTGTAGTTGCTGGAGGTTCAGCTACTGCCTTTTCCTTGGCATCTGGCTATTTTAGTCTTATCTGCTCCTGTGGCCATTGGAATCTGCTGCGTGGCACCTCTCAGCCTCCCTGGAGCATCTGATTTGCTGCCCTTTTTCTAAGTAGTAAATGCAGAAGTGCAAAGGGAGCTGGGGGACAACTCTACCTTTTTGGCTCTAAAAACTTGGGCATGATTCAGCCAAATTTACACAAAAGCAAGAGAACCATTGACATCAGTTGGGACTTGTTTTAAATATTCCTTATTGATGTGAATGCGACTAAAACGTGCTTAGCTTTGGCTGGATTGTGTCCTTTATGTAATCTCACTTGCTTCACTAGTTAAAATCTGGGGCAACTTGAATTTAAATCTCAAATCAACTGTAAAACTCAGTGGGTGACTTTGGGCCAGTCACCATCTCTCTGCTGGCTGTATTTTGCAGGGTGGTTCTGAAGACATACAGGGGCAGAAGAGACCACACGTGGTACCCGGAACTCCTTGGAAGAAGAACGGGATTAAAAATATATAGAAAGTCATACCAATTTGTTTGCAAGGTGAATGGTCCTATTTCGAAGGGTAACAACAAAATAGGGTGATACTTGACAGCACCCAAGTGGTTCTGAATATTGAGATAAAACAGCTCAATCCCCCCCTAAACTGGAGTGGTTTTGTCCTGAGCAGATGGAGGAGAGCTGGTCTTGCAGTAGTGGGCATGAATTGTCCCCTTTGCTAAGCAAAGTCTGTCATGGTTTGTATTTGGATGGGTGACTATCTATTGTAAGATATTCCCCTTTGGGGATAGGGTCATAGTTCGGTGGTAGAACATCTGCTTACATGCAGAAGGTCCCAGGTTCAATCCTGGCATTTGCTAGGCAGGACTGGGAGAGACTCCTGTCTGAAACCATGGAGAGCCACTGCCAGTCAATGCAGATCGCACTGAGCTAAATGGACCACAGGTCTGACTCAGTAAAACGCAGATTCCTGAGGCCATACATGAACTCGCCCAAGTTCTAGAGTTACTCACCCCTTGGTGTGCTTAGGATTCCATAAGGATTATTCCTCACATTTTCATTTGTGCTAGGACGAACAATCAACTTTTAGATGGCATTCACATTAGTAAATCACTACTGTGCTAGAGTGTATTTCAAGTGCCCATAGCACATCACATGAGTTTTCAGTAATCCAAGCCTGCATAACTTACCTGTGGAATCAACACACTTCTGGCTTCAGAATTATGCTAGTAAACCGAGGTTAACAGTTTTCTTTACAAAATACATAAGATATTTTTTCTCACATCTGAAATTGTTACTCAGCGAGGAGGCTGAAAGCAGAAGAGCTATGGTGTGTGTTTACACACTAAGGCAAAATTATTTTGAAAGGACACCCCCAATGTCTTCCCTTTGATGGCAAAAAGGTATAGTGATTTACTAGGGATAGCTGAATTCATCTACCCCTAGTAAATTACTGAGTTCCAATCCCCATTCAGCCATGGAACTGACTGGGTGACTCTGGGCCAGTGCCATAGCTCTCAGCCTAAGCCACCTCCTAGGTTTGTTGTGAGGACAAACATTATCGTGTATGCTGCTCTGGGCTCCTTGGAGGAAGAACGGGATATAAGTGTAATAAATTAAATAAATTCCAGATAGACTCAAGAAGCTGGAATCTGCTGGGTTCTATCATTTTATTTCAAAACAAATATTGATCTCCTGGTTTGCGATTATTCAGTTGCTGATGAATCTTGTGTTGAAAAGAGGATATCTCCACTGGGATATATTTTCCCTCCATTAGCTTGCTAGTTCGCTACATGGAAGAGAAAAAAGCAGTTCATAGGGGGAAGAGGCCATTTCCAAGCCTCCCTGTGGATTTCCGGCAGAGATCAGCTCCTCCAACCCAGTTGTGAACATATGTTGAAGCTGATGGCGCTATTTACTGATTATGTACTGTTTCTCCTGCTGCTGGGGCTGCATCTAGAAAGAAATCTAGAGATGCAGCCAGAATCCTTCAAGGCCATTGTTGCCTACTAAAGTGGCAGTTGCTTTTAAGAACCACAGCAGCTTATTACCCTCAAGGCAGCTTTGGCAGTGGCAAGCTGCTAATTAAGCAGAGAGGAAGAACAGCTGCTCTCAAGCTGAAGCCAAGGAACCTAGCAGCACGCAAAGGCCCCTTGAGTGCTGACCACAAACACTGGAGCCTCTGGAGTTTGCCCATAGTTTAGCCACAGAGAAAAAGGATCTAAAAAGCAAAGAATCTCCAGTTTAAGGGGCATTTTGAGAGCCAGTGTGGTGTAGTGGTTAGAGTGCTGGACTAGGACTGGGGAGACCCGAGTTCAAATCCTCATTCAGCCATGATACTAGCTGGGTGACTCTGGGCCAGTCACTTCTCTCTCAGCCTAACCTACTTCACAGGGTTGTTGTTGTGAGGAGAAACCTAAGTATGTAGTACACCGCTCTGGGCTCCTTGGAGGAAGAGCGGGATATAAATGTAAAATAAATAAATTAAAAAACTTTTTAAAAGGGTTATGCTTATGCATGGTGGAGATGTCTCCTGTCTACATCCTGTTTCCAAAAGAGCTGGAAATGTTATCCTTAGAAATAGAGAACTCTTCTCCCTGCTAGAATGAACTGACATGACAAGTATTCCTGGCCATGAATTCGCTAGGAGACTGCACAGACAGGCACACACATTCTAACTTGTTTGTCCTCTAAGGGTGGCTTGGCTTGCATGGTGTGTGTGTGTGTATTAGCCTATGTTCTCCACATCCTTGTGAGGCAAGCTAGGCTGAGAGATGGACAAAGGCACAGGCATCTCATTTTCTAAGAAGCAGGTGTATCTAAGAATAAGCATAAGCAAACTCAGTACATTCCTGTGTTTCAATTGAGAAGTCAGTCACACAGAGTTACTATTAATATGTACTATATGCTACTTAAAGGTAATTCTCAAAGTGGCTTACAAAGAAAAACAAGATGGTTCCCTGTCCCCAAAGGACTAGTTCTGTAGGATGTGTGCTTCTGGGCGAATGCTTTTCTTAAGTGTAAAGGCCACGTCTGCTTGATCAAATAATGCATCGAGTTCAATGATACAGCTGCTCCTGGACAGCTCTCAAGCACAGCCATCTCATGTTGCTCAACTCCAGCTTCTACTAATCAGAACTAGGTAGTAAGTATGGGCCTGCAACAAAATGTTGCAATACATTCCTGGGGGCATTTATTATCTGAGCCTGTGGTGAGCATGGCGGCGGCGGCAGCGGGGAGTTAACAACAAAGACAGGTGTAATTGCTCTAACTTGTGTCTTACTTCGCAGGCAACTTCTTCTGGTGCTCACTCAGTCCCAGCTCCTTTTCAAAGCCCTTCCTCCTCAGAAACACAAAGCTGTCAAATGGGTGGTGAGAAAACAACTTTTAGACACCCTTCCCACTCAGAAGTAGACAGAGGCACTCTTACTCTTGGATTTCTAGGCATAAGTCCAGGGCCTCCACACCAGCATGTTCTCTAATTTTTTTTTTATGTGTGCAGAATGAGTTTTGTTCTGCGTGGCAGTATCAAGGCGGTGCGTGTGCATTCAGGATGGGGCCTTCCTGATTTAACTGGAGCAGGATCTAAAATTAACTGAGTGGCCATTTAAAAACTTGTAGGCATGCGCACACGTTAGAGATAACACAGCTCCACACCCCCTGGGGACCCCCAAATCTTCTAGTCTGTCCCGGATGGTGTTGCTGTGCTGCTGGCCGAGTATGATTTCTGCTTTAGACAGGGTGGGGAGTAGGGAAAGAAATAAGTGGGATGGGAATATGTTAAGTTGCGTGTTGAAATGTTTCTGCTAACACATTTGCATAAATAGACAGTTTATTTTATTAAGGTATTGTGATTGTTTTCAGGGAATATTCTTCAAGTAGAGATATCTCCTGCTCTTGTTCAACCCCTTCTTCCTGCCCACTCACCAGTTTTGTTAGGTTTGCCTACTTTCTTGTCAGTTAAACTGCATTGCTGAGCTCAGGAATATTCTATCCCATTGACCAATGTGGAGCGTTTTGGAATTAAGAAGTCCAGCTAGCAAAGGACTTGCTGCTCCCACATCTTCAACATGTTAACAGAAAACAGTGCTTAGCACAGAATACTCTAACCCCATTAGATTTAGCAGAAAACACTGATATACTTATACATGAAGTCTCAACTGCTATGCATTCAAGCTTTATGGAGAAATTAGAAAGTAACAAGCCGCTCCTTTTTTGAGTTATGTGGGTGGCCCTTAAAAGAGCCTTTGGGTTGCTTTGAACAGCACTGGTGGGAAGGAAATTAAGCCCTCTCCCCCCGAATACGGCGTGCCAGTTGGATGTCTTTGGGCATGATGGTGACTCTCTTCGCATGAATAGCACACAGATTGGTATCTTCAAAGAGGCCCACCAGGTAAGCCTCGCTAGCTTCCTGCAAAGCCATGACAGCGGAGCTCTGGAAGCGCAGATCAGTCTTGAAATCCTGAGCAATTTCTCTTACCAGACGCTGGAAAGGGAGCTTGCGAATAAGAAGCTCAGTCGATTTCTGATAGCGGCGGATCTCCCGCAGGGCTACGGTACCAGGGCGGTAGCGGTGAGGCTTCTTCACGCCACCCGTGGCAGGGGCGCTTTTCCGAGCAGCCTTGGTAGCCAGCTGCTTGCGAGGAGCTTTTCCTCCAGTGGACTTACGAGCGGTCTGCTTGGTACGAGCCATACTGTTTTCTCACGCAGTACGCCAAGAACGCACACAAGATTCTCAGAACGCAGACCGAACAGTGTGAAGAAAGCCCCTTGGCGGCAGCATTTATAGGAAAAGCCTCCGCTCCTGATTGGCCGAGAACCTCAACGGTTTCAAAGTTTGAATTTCCCGGGGTTGACGGGGATTGGCCGCAAGCATTTTTCAATTTCCAGAGGGGTAGCTAGTACCTTAAACCCTAACAAATGTATTTCAGTGTGAATTTCCACGGATTATAGTTCACCGCGCATTTACTTTGTCTGATATGAACTCAAACAAGGGTACATGTTTTAGAGTCCCTGAGAGCTTCTCCTTCCTTATCTTCGGGAAGTGGAATTGAGGGTCAGTATTCATTAATCCGGTGGGGAAAATTGTCCCTGAGATTATTCCTCATATTTCATTTTTGCTCGAATACAGAATAAAAATGATTTTGCTTTCATGTTAGTGACCCATTTCATAGTGGACTACGTATATTTAAGACACAGCGTTAAATTCTGGCCCTTCGGGACCCCCCCCAAAAAAAACTTGTATTGTTCAAACCAAAAGCAGAATTAAATATCTATTTGCAGAACACGTGTGTATAAACTGTGCGTAACCAGAATGCAAAAGAACTTAGTTTTGGTCCAAAAGTGGAAGTATTTAAGAAAATGTTACTTTTGGGCGTCAATACGTCTTTAAAAAACAAAAACCCCCACCAACTTAGTGATCTGGAAGCTCAAGAGCAACTTCTTTGCTCCTTAAGCAACATGAACTCCTATGCATGTTTACACGGAAGTAAGTGCCACTACATTCAATGGAACTAATCAAGTTGCTAAGCAGTAATTATCGCGAAAACTTTTTATCGGGGCATGAGCCCGAGGGAAGACTGTTTCTCTACCTCAGCAGCTGTGCGTGAACGGTGAAGTTTACGGCTCGGCGCTGAAGAGAGAAGACTGACTTGTAGAGTAATAGAAAAAGGAGAAAAAGTTGTAGGCAAGAAAGCCGCTCGGAAATTCCGCGCTACGCAGTGATTGGTCGAGTCTGTTCGTCAGGGGACCAATGCTCATTCACAATATCTCTTGCGCACTTTTGTGTAACACAGATCTCTTCCTCAAGCTGAACTTTGAAGAGCGGGAGAAAATAGGTGTGAGCACCCGAGGGAGCTTTGTCAGTGGTTATGAAATAGAGGGAAATGGGCGAATACAGTACACCATCCCCTACAACCAAGTGTATTCATGACTCGGTATTTTTACGCTGAAAAACTCGGGAACATGGTGGCTCAACCAAGGCTACGTAAGCAGTTCCCTATACAGGAACTGCAAATAACTTCAAATGTACTAGAACTAGTTAGGTAGGAAGTCGCGTTTTTTTGCTGTTATCACTTGCTGCCTCTAAAGAAAGTATTCGTTCATATATTCTTTGTGTAGATTCGCAGCTCTTTACGTGAAATTGTGGGTGGCTCTTAAAAGAGCCTTTTGGTCGGGTTTGGCAAGGGAAGGGCCACTTCACTTGCCTTTGGCTTTGTGGCTTTCGGTCTTTTTGGGCAAGAGGACCGCCTGGATGTTGGGCAAGACGCCGCCCTGAGCGATGGTGACTTTGCCCAGGAGTTTGTTGAGCTCTTCGTCGTTGCGGATGGCCAGCTGCAAGTGGCGGGGGATGATCCTGGTCTTCTTGTTGTCGCGAGCGGCGTTGCCCGCCAGCTCCAGGATCTCAGCCGTCAGGTATTCGAGCACAGCAGCCAGGTAGACTGGGGCGCCGGCCCCCACGCGCTCGGCGTAGTTGCCTTTGCGGAGCAGACGGTGGACGCGGCCGACGGGGAACTGCAGCCCAGCGCGAGAAGAGCGGGACTTGGCCTTCGCTCTTGCCTTGCCTCCTTGCTTGCCGCGACCAGACATTTTGCTGCTAAAAATCCGAGCACACTACCTTCTAACACAAAAGCAAAGCTGAGAATGATTAAGAACAAATGAAGTGGGGGGTTTTTTATACTTTCCGAATGCCTTGAAAATATCGTTACTGATTGGTCGAGTAGCCGTCAGACATTCTCAACCAATGGTAGAGTAGATGTCTTCCTTTCACCAACCAGAGATATAGAAGCTATTTTCATCCAATAGAAAGAGAGGATAGTAGAATCCTATGATTTGCATGTGCGCGCGCAGCGGAGATGATATCAGGAGGCACTGGAACCAATAGGAAAGTTGGAGTTTAGCTACCCTCATTTGCATAAAGGGCCTTTAAATAGCAGGTAAGCGGACGGATGGTCACTCTGGTTTTGTTCCTGGAGAAGATCGTGTTGTTCTTTCGTTTCTGATTAGAGCGTGAAGACTATCCGTTCTTAGAATGCCTGAGCCTGCCAAGTCTGCTCCTGCGCCCAAGAAGGGATCTAAGAAAGCCGTCACCAAAACCCAGAAAAAGGGCGATAAGAAGCGCCGTAAGAGCAGGAAGGAGAGTTACTCTATCTACGTGTACAAGGTTCTGAAGCAAGTTCATCCCGATACCGGTATCTCTTCGAAGGCAATGGGTATCATGAATTCTTTCGTGAATGACATCTTTGAGCGTATTGCTGGGGAGGCTTCCCGCTTGGCTCACTACAACAAGCGCTCGACCATCACTTCGCGGGAGATCCAGACTGCTGTGCGTCTCTTGCTACCCGGGGAACTAGCCAAACATGCTGTATCGGAGGGTACAAAGGCTGTCACCAAATACACCAGTTCCAAGTGAGCAGATTGCTGCTTGGTGAAGAAACCCAAAGGCTCTTTTAAGAGCCACCCACTTTCTCATAAAAGAGCATTTCTCACTACGTGTTGAGGTTCTAACAAATTGTATTAGCTATCAAGTGATATAAATTGCAAACTTTATTTTTAAAGTTATATTTATTTATATCTGATTTTTTCTGAGTAAAAAGCTTTGGTTTCAATACTTGCTGCTTCTTTTGTAAAACAGGGTTGTGCTAAAAGCAATTTTGTTTTTCAAACTTGTCTGTTAAGCACAATGAGATACTGTACTTTGAGAGCGTCCCTGGATGAAGACCAGTAAAGAGACTAATTTGTTTTGTTAAATTTATATACTGCCTTCCATTAAAAACAATCCTAAGGCGGTTGCAGCAATGAAATACTGCAAAAGTTTTTGGTGAAGAGTGCAATGAGTCAGTTACAGTTGTTATTGTAACACAGTTATACAGAAGTCCTAGCTAGGCTTGCAGACCTTACTGCTTCTCAGTTACAGCTTGTAGAACAGGTTCAGGGATTGTCTGTTACTGAAGTCAAACTTTTTATGTTTTGTACTAATCAATCTTATTTGGTATAGTCTTGTAGCTAAGACATTCATAAACACATTCTCACACTTGGATTGTTCTGATGTTGACTAAATGTTTTGTCACTAAGAGAGTTACTTGTGGAAAACAAGCTCAAAGAGTGAAGTCTCAGCTGTTATCTATGGAGAAGTGTTGTGTAGTTCATGTTTGGAACTTGTACCATTGAATCTAGGAGTCCCATCTGAGTCATATTAATTACTGAATCTTTAATATCTCAAAAGTAAATGAAAACTTCATTACAGACAAACTCTAATGTAGAACACAACATTTCGGTCACAAATGAATGTGTAATTATGGTGATCTCATGACTAAAATAGTGTTGCCCAAATGGCTCAGAAGTTGAGCCTGGCACTAGAAATGAGCAAGGACCCTGAGTTCTTGGGTCTCAGAATAGGAATGCCCAATCAAAACACTTATTTTTGGTAATAGGTTACCCTACAGTGACTTCTAAGCAAAAATGCTGAGGGGATTTGTTAAAATATTAACTTCCCCCACCCCCATCATGGATCCTGTGTGTAGCTTTTGTTCTTCCAGCCTTATGAGGTAAGTTTGGCTGAAATTTGTTTACCAAAGGCTCTGTGAACTTCAGGGTACATCAGCAATTTTGAATAGAGATCCTTCTGTTTCAAAACTAATATACTATGTGCTATACTAAGTGCCCCAAACTAGGTTACTATCTCTGTGTGTTTAATTCCCACCCACCCCAGTCCTGAACATGAGCAAAATAAGGGTTATAAACATTATGAATAAAAATCATTTAACTCAACCATATTCTCATTCAAGTCCGTCCACTCTCTGAAACACTTTCCAGTATCAAAACATTTGAGCTGAGTCACACAGGGGCTTATTTGTGTGCACACACTCCTATATGTAGTTTTTTTAAAAAGGCCACTATTTGTGTAAGACCCTAAACATACACACATTATTGTCCATGTATTGTACAGGTGTACTGGTTCAGAAGGTTAATCTTACTGAGGACATTTCAATTTCAAAGAGCAAAAAGGAGCACCATCTATAGATGTCTCCCCTTACTCTTTCTTCATTTACAACCACATAGTAGCCCTACACCCATGCTTACAAATGATTACACTCCTGCATCTGATTAAGAGGATAGCAGTGCACGAAAGCGTATGTTACAATAATTTAGTGCTTCAAGACTCCATTGTGTTTGCTGTTATACAGTAACATGACGGGAACTTAATGTGGCGTACTCAGACTCGAACACACAATGCGGAATTCACCCTTATACTCTATATTGTAAATAAAAGGACTCGTTTCTACGCAATCAAGAAAAAGGAAATGGCGCCAAAATTTTAATTTGAAATCCTGACTTCTAATTGGTCAATTTGAAAGGCTTTCGTTGTTCATTGGAGAAAACTGAGAAGCAGCGTCCTATAGGGCAATTGTATGCAAATCTATAGTAGTTCCGCCTTCTGACCGTGCTGTTTTCTTTCTGGTCGGATATTCGACAATATAAGCTCGCCACCGCGCCAATCATGCTCATTCGTTTTTTCTTGTTCTGAGAGCTAGTTAACATGTCTGGACGTGGCAAAGGCGGGAAAGGACTTGGCAAGGGGGGTGCTAAGCGCCACCGAAAGGTCTTGCGGGATAACATCCAAGGCATTACCAAGCCTGCTATTCGCCGTTTAGCTCGTCGTGGTGGTGTGAAACGTATTTCTGGTCTGATATATGAGGAGACTCGTGGTGTGCTGAAGGTCTTCCTGGAAAACGTCATTAGGGATGCTGTGACTTACACCGAACATGCTAAGAGGAAGACTGTGACTGCCATGGATGTGGTGTACGCTCTGAAACGCCAAGGCCGTACTCTTTATGGTTTTGGTGGCTAAGCCCTCAGACTACAAGCGGGGGAAAAAGAAAATCCAAAGGCCCTTTTAAGGGCCACCCACTTGCTCATCAAAAAAGCTGGATTTCCAGGTCTTGTAACATTTAATTTATTCACTTCAACGCATATCGCAATCCGGTGCATATTTATTTGAGAGGAAACTTCGTTGAACACAGACTTGATTCCGCAGACCAAGTCTGTTAAAAGGTTACTAGTAAAGCTGATGATTAGTGTATGAGACCAAGTCCGTGTTCAACGAGGTTTCCTCCTAGACAAATGTGCATCGGGTTGTGATATACATTGAGATGAATCTTAAATATGTGGTATGCTACCCTTACAAATCTGTAATTCTTGCTTTGAAATAGTTCATTTTCAAAATCTAATCGTTTTGTTTCCTCGCGCGATTCACTGCACAAGGAACCGGGTTTGTGTATTAATGCGGCAATCGAAAAAGTAGGTGTAGTAATAAATCCGCTTCAGTCAGGCTTATACACCTAGTGCATTTCTAAACGGGAGTAGGTTTTCTCGTGACAGCAACCAAAAAGACCGGTCTTCGTACGAATAACAACGAAGATCCCCATTGTAGGGAACAATGGCCTCATAGGAAACAGCGCGAATGCATTTCCCAGAATACTTTGTACCAAGTTCTTTGTTAGGCTGTAGCAGACATCATCTTCACTCTAGCCAATGAGAACTTTAGTTTTCACCCTAAGGTAATTCTATCGCTCAGGGGCGCAAGGTAAGTTGGGATCTGTAGTTCTGTCACTTTTATTTTCGAAATAATTGCTGTCGGAATAGTAAAAAAAGGAGAGATTTTCATCTGTCTTTGGTTACTAGGTCAGAATTCTGCTTTATCCCTTGCTATAGAAGGGTAAAACAGACAGACCCTGGAACTGACTTTCTAGCTCTCAAACCTTTTGTTTTCCCCAGATTTTTGCTGCCTGTGTTTATTATTTCATAATCAGTTTTGCCACCCATAATTGCTCCGATTTTTCCTCTTTACTGTGTTACTTGCTCCTATCGCTTGCAGAGTGATTCTGGGGGGAACTGGGTTGAAATCCTTGTTTATTCATGAAGCTTACTGAGTGATCCTGAGCTAGCTGCTCTTTCAGCCTAGCTTACTTTTATAGGGTTAGGATGTGCACTGAGCTCTTTGAAGTTAGAACCAAAATCAAATGTAATAATACACAAAAATAAATGTGTGCTGCCATGTTGTCTTCACAGACTAAGCTTTCAGGGTGTTACTTTATTTTGCAGACTTTCTACTTCCCTAAAATCCCTTTTCTCGGGCACATTAGAGTATGTTACGGCCTGGCTTCCTGGTTTTTCCTTTGATTTGCTTCCTCCCAAGCTGAAGATAAGAATCAGTATTGCCAGTTGAAACAAGTTATACTCAAGGCTGTGTGTACTCCATGTTATTTCAAAAAAGTCTATTGGCAATCCAAATATTGTGCCTATAAATTTTGTGTTTTGATACACATCTGGGGGAAACAAGGACGCTAAAACCCTATCTCCAACTGCTGAAGTATCTTTCAGTCACTTCTTTGGCTTCTTAGATTCCAGCTGATATTGCACATGTTTCTTTTACAACCATGAGGATTGGAAGCCTGAATCTTGGAAAATGAAAGCTGAGATTCTCAGGAAGCTGAATTCTGTGCTGAGTACTGTATTCTGTTCAGAAAATTCCAACATGCCCATAGTTTTGATTTTGCTGAGAGATGATCAAACTATTGGTCTCTGGAATGGGTTACCAAGACCTTTTTAAAATGGCCCATTCTTATGTAGGCCACTCTTCATAGAAAGACATGTATGTTACCATTCCAGAATTAAATGTTCACATGTTTTCAGTACTCTGTGGTATAGTTCACTCAGGTTTTTCTAAATTAGCATGAGAAAAGCTGCTCTATCAAATGGCTTTCTTTGAATTGCCATTTCAGTTCGATGATGGGGGTGAAGAATGAGTGGTAGAGGTGGACGACATATCGTGTGTGTGTCCCCTTGTAAAAATATTTAGGAGACAGAACTGGCTGCAATGATTGTAGAGCAAAAGAAGTTCCCTGTCTGGTTCCAGTTTGTGACGGGCACTTCTTGAACAAAGACAACATTTTGTCGGTGGACACCCCGAGGGCAGGACTAGAACCAATGGTTCAGATTTAAGCTAGATTTAAGCAGATTTAAGCTAGACATGAGGAATAATTTCTGAACTGTAAGAGCCGTGCCACAGCGGAATAGTCTGCCTTGTGCAGTGGTGAGCTCCCTTTTTCTGGAGTTTTCCAAAGAGACTGGATGGTCATTTGTTGGAGGATGCTGCAGCAGTTCCCAGCACTGAGCAGGGTGTAGGACTAGAAGACCTCCAAGACCCCTTCCAGCTCTAGCACTCTGTGACTCTGGGTCCAGATGGGAAGTCCCTTCCTCCCAGTTCATCATGTGATGTGGGCCCAGCAATTGAAAGCATGGTTATCCTTGCACCTTGGAAGAAAGTGAAACGCAGACTAAGCTTGATTTTTATTATTTAAACAACAAATGGCACTCTGATGACCAAACTACAGTCAGAAATAACTAGCAAAGCGAAGACTGTTACTATTCAGAGGGCCACTTTCTGCCTTGATGAAGTGTTTGCTTCGGGGCAGGGAGGTTGGAGGAGCCCTGCTTCCGTCATAGAGTGGCTCTGGTGTTTCTTTTATCCTAAGAGAGCTCTGGAGCCTTTAATAGCGAGTGACAGGCAGAAATTGATCAGGTGATTTAGTGTCGCTGAATCTGCCTGATGGGAGACGTTTCATCTGTTCAATTTTGACTTGTGACTCAGCGATCAATAATGTAGTAGTAGTAGTAGTAGTAGTAATATAATTAATATCATTAATATCATTATTAAAGGCAGAGGAACCCTCTTGGGGGGAAAGGTGGACACTAGACCTGCTATCTGATTAAAGAAATCATATAAGTCTTAATCAACTGTTCACGTCTGAATAAAGTTGCATATGCATATACAATGGGATATAGGAGGAGGAGAGCTGGTCTTGTGGTAGCAAGCATAAATTGTCCCCTTTGCTAAGCAGGTCCCATCCAGATTTGCATTTGAATGGGAGACTACATATGAATGCTGTAAGACATGCCCCTTAGGCAGGTCGGCTCAACTTTAGCCCTGCTGCATATGTTGGCCTACAACTCCCATAATCCCTGGCTATTGGCCGTTGTAGCTGGGGATTATGGGAGCTGTAGTCCAAAAACAACTGGGGGGGGCAAAGTTGAGCTGGCCTGCCCTTAGGGGATGGGGCTGCTCTGGGAAGAGCACCTGCATGCTTTCATGCAGAAGGTTCTAACTTTCCTCCCTGGCATCACCAGGATAGGTCTGAGAGAGACTCCTGCTTGCAACCTTGGAGAAGCCGCTGCCAGTCTATGTAACTAAGTTAGAGGGACCAAAGGTCTGACTCGGTATACGGCAGCTTCCTATGTTTCTAGCAGTTCTGAAAGGGGCGGGGGAAGCCATATTGTTTGTTTTTAGAGAACACAGGGCCTGTGTTAAGGGTTGGCATGGTCGGGCATGTGTTGGCCCCTGCATGTAGGAGCCATATGCTGCTATTTTGTTTACCCTTGGGTGCTTGTTCTAACATGTGCAGAAGAAGACAAGATGGCTTCCTCAGTCAGCAGAGTCCCCTGGAGCTCTCTCCCTCTGAGCTGCTTTGGTGGCACTCATAGGAGAAGAACAAGAGCCCATAGGAGGCGGCCCTGGCAGTGGCTCTTCCTCCTCCTCGTTGTCACCACTGTCCAGTGGGCCCAAAGGGGCCCCTCCAGTCACAACAGTGAAGAGCAGAGAGAGCGAGAGCAGCTGCATTGTTGCCTCACTGGGTGTTCCTGCCCTCTGAGCTTAGATCAGCTTAGAAGAGGCACTCTCTTGTCTGACAGAATGGGGAAAGCCTCTTCCAAGTTTATACCTTCTTTCACAGATTTTGACAGTGCCTAAATGCCACCTAATGGCACAGTGGGGAAATGATTTGACTAGCAAGCTTAAGCTATTAGTCTAAGTAGCCCCTTCCCCTCTCTCCACATAAGCTATGCTAGCACAAATGTTTGTGCAGGACTGAGATCTATACTCCTACAAAAGCGCAGAGTAGCCTAAATGGGCAATGCCATTTCTCTTTGGAAACGATGCCTCTTCACTGTGAACCACTGATACTAGCTAAAAGTTTGGCTCAGAGACAGCTGCTAATCCCCTCCTCTGCAATGAGTCAGCCTTCTCCAAGAAAACAGCACACCAGGCAAGTGCTGACTCTCCTGGCCCTATCTCAAAAGCATCATTCCTGATTTTCCTTATATGTGCGAGGTATACAGGATGGGCCTTTCCTCTCTTGGTGGGAAGGCAATGTGGCACTATGACCCCAAATGCATGGGCAAGGCTGGCGAGGGACACCTGTCTTATTGGAGGGCACAACTGCCACAGCAAGCAAATTCCATGTGGATCCAACATGCCGTAGGAACTGTTCTTTGTCACGACAATTAACTTCCTGGCCAGAGGCTAAAGAGGGTGGCAAGGTGGGGCAGATGCTCGAGCCTCAAGACTGGTGGAGGGCGCACTGACGAGCTTTGTGGGGGCTGCAGGGAAACTTAAAGGAAGTCATTGCATAGGCTTTGTCTTCCTTGTTCTAGTTAGCGTTGTGGAACCAAAGGGCAGTGCGCTAGCACGGAGAGGGAGGAAACCATCCTATAGTACGGAAGTTGGAAAGGGACAGTCTGAAAAAGAGTGACTTCCATAAGTCATTCTGGCAGGTGTGTAGTCCCCCCTCCACCCCTTAAGACTGTGTGCTTCCGTTCCATGCATTGCTGTGCACAAGGGGACCTATGTGCTGAAGCAACTCCTGAAGCTGGGGAGAAGCCACAGCTCAAGAGGCAGAATGCCTGTTTTGCAGGCCAAAGTCCTCTGATTTAGTTCCTGGTGAGGGCCTAGTTATAATTGAACAAGTGGGAGGAAATGTTCTGAGGCAGGGGGAACCCACCAGCTGGGTGACAGCTTGCTTTCCCTTTATCCTCTCTCCCTCGTGCCTATCTGAAGAAGGAGGTGGGGGTGGGGAGGGCCCTTCTTCACTTCTTGTTCCAGAGCAAACTAAGAGGCTCTCTCAGGTAGGAGGGCTGGGAAAGATCTCTCCCCGAGACCCAAGAGTGCCGCTGCCCGTCAGAGCAGACAGTGCCGCATTAGATGGCCTGATAGTTTGACCCTGCAGAAAGCACCTTCAGCAGTGAAGGGAGAGTCTGTAGTTCAGTGGCAGAGCACATGCTTTGCATGCAGAAGGTCCCAGGCTGGGCTGGGCAGGAACCTTCTTGGAAACCTTGGAGAGATGTTGCCAGTCAGTGATGTAGACAAGACTGGGCTACGTGGGCCAGTAGTTGGACTCTCAGTCCAAGGCAGCTTTGTGTGTTCATGTGGTTAATGGGAGGGAGGGTTCACTGGGCTGCTGGCGATGTCAGTCCAGTAATGCACATTTGACTCCTTAAACTGACACTGAGGGGCAGTCTTGATCTCTCTTGGCCTAAATCCACCAGCATGCTCTTTACTTGTGACCAGTATTCGCTCTAATTTTTTCCATCTATGTGCGGAATGAATTTTGTTCTGAGCGGCAGTATCAAGGCAGTGTGTGCACACATGCATTCAAATTGGGGCCTTCCTGATTCAACCTGAGCAGGATCTAAAATTAACCGAGTAGACATTAAAAAAAAACTTGTGAGCACGCACACTGTGACTCAGAGTCACAACCAAAGTTTTGACTCATTTCAAACCCGTATCTGACGTTCAGTCTTCCTTACTCTTTGGCATTCATCCCCTGCTGCTTTTCAGCCCTGCTGCTGTTGCACTGCTCTCTAGGTGCCCTATTACTCACTCTTGGGTCCTCATCATGGAGGATAAGTCTATCCATGGCTAGTCTTGATGGCTGTGTGATACCGCCAGGTACAGAGGCCTCCAAATGCCAGTAGCAGGAGAGCAACAGCGCGGGAGGGGCCCGCCTTCATCTCCTGCTTGTGGGCTTCCCATCCGCTTCGCCACGGTGGAGCACAGGATGTGGGATTACACAGACCTTGGGCCTGATCCAGCAAGACTCTTCTATCATCCTATGTACCCTGTCTCCCCATCTCTTCCTGGCTCAAAGTTTTCTGTGAGGTTTTTACACAGTCAAATGGAGTTTTCATTTCTGTCAACATTATTTAGAGATTGAGAAAGCTCTCTAAATGTGCCAAAACAATCTGTTAATTTCCCTCAGATTTCCTGCAGATTTTTTGCCTCCAGTCTTAACATTTAACTTTCTTCCTCCAAAGTTGGAATGTTCATGAGCATTCTAGGACATAAAAGAAGCTCAGCCTAGGTGAGGTGAGCTTGCAATCAGGCAAAAGCCAGTATTTAGCCAGTTTTATAGAGATTTTTTTATATATCAAGCTTTCCCACTTGATGATCAAATATCCCACTTGATATGTCTGCACCCCTGATTTCTGAAATGTGTGAGGCAGGTTTGACAGTCCATAAAAGGAAAGTGTCCTCTGCCACCATTCTGTAGGGCCTTCCTTCCTTTGTGCTCTCTATTATGAGCCATAACCCAGGGACAGAGCATGTGTTTTACATGCAGAAGGTCCTGGATTCAGCTCCTGGTTCTTCCATGTAGCCCTTGGAAAGACCCCTAGCTGAAACTGAGCCGCTGCCAGTCAGTTCAGACTGAGTGAGATGGACTCAGCATAAGGCAGCTTCCTATGCCCTCCCCCCCACCCATGCTCTGGACAGATGTTTCTACATAGTGTAAGGCCATGATCTCACAAAGGGATAGGATTGTGCCCCACCCCTGCTGTCTGAACTCATTGCTTGAATCGTGCCCCTCACCTTTGAGGTCACCAGAACCCAGTAGCTTTAGAACCAAGGTGGGCTGATCTGTAGCAAATATGTCAGATTCTTCTAGCTGGATCTTGGATTCCAAAGCAGCGTAGCAAGGCAGGGTGGAAGGGGGAGGCCACACTGCTACCGGGCCCTCTGCTTTAGGCAGGGGTGACCCTGCGCCGGAAGCAGCTGCATGTGATGCATTTGAGGAAGCTCATGCTGAGGTGGAAAAGGCCCGTGAAGCGGAAGAGCAGGTTGTAATAGGTGCCAACGGAGAGATCCCCTGAAGTGTCTGCATACTTCAGGGCCACCAGCGGTGTGTAGAGTGTGTTGGTCTGCGTCCGGAATGGAGGGCGCTCTTTACTGATTACATTCACAACAGCCTGGGGAAAGGCAAAATGGAAAGAGATTGGTATTTACGTATGATTCCCTTTCATTCACATCCTCACATCTGACTCTCTGTGGTCTAGCGCCATAGTTCTCCAAGTGTCAGAGAGGCATCTGCCAGAGCTGAGGGTTCAGAGGGAAGTGTTGTTTTTTGTCCAGTTTGGGGGCTGGTTTCTTTCTTTTGAAGATCTTCAAGCTATAGCTCAGCAATGCTGAGGATCTTCTGTGTGCAGGGCATGTGTTTTACTACTGAACTGTGGTTCTGGAGAATAATCTGAAAATAGGTGGGTGGTTTCTGTTAAATGCTAGTGGTGAGCTGCAGGTGTGGAGATAGCTGTGGCTTCCAGTCTTCAGGATTGGGCCTGCAGTAGCACTGGTCCCACTGCCTTCCAATGAGCCTATTGCTTGTAAATGCTTATTGCTCTGCAAGAGGTTTGGTGAGCAGCACCAGCTTTTCTGCAGCATATTCATATGGGCAAAACACACACAGAGTATTTTTTTTTAAAGCAACCTAAAGTGGTGCAGCTAGAATACAGCAGTACACATTAAGCGAATATCTTTTTCTTCATTTGGATTTCTTTTTAGTACAGGATCCTAGAAATTCCCTTGTCCATAATTTGAGGGCAGGGATCGGTGCTATGGAAAACATTAGAGACAGAAGCCCTACTTCTTAGGCTGAGATGAATCCTGCCGCTTGGCTGAGTAGAACAAGCAGACATGAGCTTCATATTATTAGGCGAGTGTCGCTTGTGTCACGTTGTTAAGTGGGCCAAATCTGGGGTTTAATTAGATATGAGGTTGCTTCTTGCTTGCCTGATGGCAAGCACACGTGTAGTACCCTGCTGTGTGTATATTACAAGGCAGCCTAGCTGCTGCCCATATGAGACCCTGAAGAGGCTGGCTTCTGCTTTGCATCTTGTCTGCTGCTGATGCCTTAGCCCAGTGAGGCAGGATCTGCCAGGGATTGAGTAAGTGCGGAGGAACTTCCCTCTCGTATCTCTGGTATGAGTGTGCCCCTACCTTAGCCACAGACTCAGGGGTCTGGCCCATGGTGGTAAATATCTCATGTGAAGCTGGCAGATAGATCTCCTTGAAATAGCGCACTGTAGCAGGGTCGGCTCCTGGGAACTCAGAACGTGCCACCTCCTCCATTAGCTTCATCTCAAATTCTGTGTTCACTGGGCCAGGCTCCACCAGAGAGATGCTGGGGAGATCAGAGGTTGAGAGAAGGAACATTAGATGTTGATCTGTAAAAGTGTTAATGAATCAACTATGGTTGTGTTGCCCCAAACTTCTAGTTGTTCAGGCACATCCCCCCACCCCCTGAGTGAAGTCTAGAGGCACATATCACTCATGTACCCCAAACTTGGAAATTGCTGACAAGGCAGATTTTTAAATATTTACTGAAATAGCTGACACAGGAGTTTTGAAAACTTGCTGACTCGGCAATTTTGAAAATTTGCTGAACTGGCAATTTTGAAATATGTTGATGTGGCAGTTTGGGAAATTTCCGACACTGTGCCGACCATCTTTCTACTTCAGATTGTATAGAAGGCTGTTAGATGAGACTCCAAAGAGAGGTGCCAGAGTTCAGTCCTGCATATAGGCTGTACTTGTTTAGGTTCTACTTGCTCAGTAGTGAAGAAGGCATACAGCACATGTTTAGATACATTTTTATTCTCTATTAGCCTAACCTGTGCAGAGCATCTGCTCGCTAGTACTTGATTGCTCCCTTCACCCCCCTCACCTCAGAGATCTCTCCACCCACACTCCTGCTCCTCCTCCTCCATCCTGTTGCTCCATCCCCCGCACCCTTCTTGGTTGCAGCGGTGGTGTTGCTGGCACCGCAGCGGTTGACCGGGCCTTTCCTCGCCACCGCCGCCGCCATGGCTGCTCATTCCCCTCAGGACGCTGACAGGCCTGCCTCCAATGGTCTTGGTAGCCCCACGAGGCAGCGGTTGACCGGGCCCTTCCTTACTGCTGCTGCCTTGGCTGCTCGTTCCCCTCAGGTCACTGACAGTTCGGGGCCTGTCCCTCACCTTCCTTCCTTCCTCCCTCCCTCTCTCTCTTTCTTTCTCCCTGAGTTAACAGATCTTGTTCATCTTGTTTCCTCATCTAATTCACACAGCAGCAGCCTCCTTCTCCTGAAGGGGCTCCTCCCTCCCTCCCTCCCTCACGACCCCTCTCTTCGCAGACCCCCCTGCCCACTATCCTTTTATATCTGTCTGTCTGTCTGTCTATTCTGACCAGTAACAGTTTCATTCCAACTGACCTTAACCATTACAGGCTCCTCCTCCCTATCTGCATATGGAATCCCCACTGCCCAATCACCACGGTGCTTCTGCCCTGTTACCTCCGATTGGTAAAGCACTGTGTGGGCAGGGCTTGCCACTTACATCCTTTGCCTTTTATATATAGACTAGCCGACCCCGCACAGAGCATCTGTGTGCTCTTTGGGGCTGGCTACCTCTTCCCCCCACCTTCTGTCCCCGTCTCTGGCCAGCCTGTGCCGGGCCCAGGCCGCCAGGCCAAGTTCCTCCGCCTTGCCTCCGCGGCGACCAATCCTCCTGGGTGAGCCTCAACCAATCAGGCACATCCACCGCCCAGCCAATCAGCTGGGCTCTGGGACACACATTCCAAGGCACACCCAGGAGAATTAATATAATAAATAGATTTCACATATAATGATGAGCCTTGGCACAAATTAAGCCCTAGGTAAATCACTGTGTTTTCTGTGGACTAGGCGAGGCAATTTTCAATCTTGTTTTGAGTTGTAATACTTTAATGTAATAAATAATACTAGTGGGCCCGGGCACAGAGCATCTGTGCCTCTAGCTGGCCCGCCGGGCCCGCCGCCTCGCCTCTGCAGCCAGGCCCGCCTGGCTCCCCGGCCATGGCCGCTGCTGTTCTCCTGGGTGCGCCAGCCAATCAGGCGCCCCGCAGCCCAGCCAATCAGCTGGGCTGCCGGGACACATTTTTCCCTGGCACACCCAGGAGAATTAAATATATAGATTGTATTCGAGTTAAATGGTCTGTCTTCAAAGAAGAGGTAAAGCTAAAAATGGAAGGGGCAGCTCAGTGGGCATAGCTGAAGGGAAGAGGAGAGGCTACAGGACTAAGATCAATAGTACCTGCAAGGTGCATGGGGTTTTTTTGGGGGGGGGGGGGAGTCAACTTACACCACTGATGCTAAATAGACAGCCAACAGTATTAGCCCAGTATTAGAATTTTTCAGGCTGCCTGGGCTTTAAGGAAGTTTTTTAGGGTGTATATGTGTATGCTCAAAGGCATCATCTCATACTGTGTGGGAGATGGCAATGGTAAACCCCTCCTGTATTCTACCAAAAGAAAACCACATGGCTCTGTGGTCACCATTGGCTAGGAGTTGACACCGACTTGGCGGCACAACTTTTCCTTTGTGTGTGTATTTCTAGGGTGTATTTCCTCTGACGTGTCATGGAAAGGTGTATGTGAAGATTCTTTTTGGCTTCTTTGAGCTGCATTAATTTGAACCATTTTAGGTTTGGATCCCCACTTCACCCCCTTGTCATACACTCACAAAATATTGAATTTGAGGAGCTGCACAGCTAGGCTCTCACAGAAACCTTCCATGGCAAACTTGGAGGCAGCGTAGACATCATTGAAGGGTACACCTGGTTGAAAGCAAAAGTGAGTATACAGTCGTAGTAGTCTGCTTCATTGATGGACATATAATCAGCTGTGAGATAGAGGAAGGATATTTGACCAGCAGTACTTGAACCCCTTGGGGGACTTTGAAGTCTTGTAGGAGGTACGCAGAGCCTCCCTGGCCCACTTGCATGCCATGCTATTGGCTCTCTAGCAAATGATTTTTCTCTCCAGCTGAAGCACTTTCTTTCCGGGAGGGGAGGAGGAGTGTCAAGCAGCATCCCTCCCTCCTCTGCTCCACACGACTGGCTGGCTGGCTAAGTACTCAGGCTCGGCCCATGCCTCCCTCAGCCTACCTGAGATGCTCGGTAGCTGACCCTGATCATCAGCCTGTATGTCCCTCACAGCCAAGTCTGTCAGTCAGGCTGAGGGAGAGATGGGCTCAGCATGAGTACCTATCCAGCCGGTCATGTGGAGTGGAGGAAGAAGAGGCCAGGCCAGGTCAGGGCTATGCTCTGGAGTCCTGGCCAAGAGGCTCCAGAGGATGGGAGGAAGAAGGAAGCCACAGTATAGAGCAGTGATTCTCAAACTTGGGTCCTCAGGTGTTATTGGACTTCAACTCCCATAATCCTTAAGCAAAGGCCACTGAGGCTGGGGATTATGGGAGTTGAAGTCCAATAACACCTGAGGACCCAAGTTTGAGACTCCCTGGTATAGAGTCAGGGGTAGAGGGAGAGAGGTCTGACTGAGCCTGGGACAGGTTTACTTAACTTGTATTTTATTTCCCATCAGGTTTGGCAACATTCACTTCTGGGATTCTTGGCTGTTTAGACAGGGTGCCTGTGCTAAAGTGAGACAGAGGGGCTTAAAAAAAAGATTGACAACCCCTCAGATAGAAGATAATTTAACACAGAAATTGATTGTTCAAAGGGACCCCCCCCCCCCGAAAAATAAAAGAATAGAATGAAAGAGTTGGCGGAGTTTTGTCAGTCATCCAGTCTAGCTCTCTGTTCAATGCTGGAAATCCAGAGCTTGAGCATCCCCAGCAAATGGCTTCCCTGCAGGTGTGTAGCTAAAGGAGAGAGGGCCCACGTCCGCTCCTCTCTCCAGCGGCCCCTCAGAATAATGAAAAAAATAGGGAGGGGTGGAGCTCAGGGGTCCTCAGGAGCTGGGGCCCCCGGGTTCTTTGAACCCCTTCGCTCAATTATAGCTACACCCCTGCTCCCCAGCCTCTGCTTGGAGACCCTCATGGAGGGAGAGCCCACCATCTCCCTAGGTACACTGCTCCATTGTCAAATCCCTCTCACCATTAAGAAGAATCTCCTAATGTTCAACTGAAATCTACCCTCCTGTAAGTTAAACCTGTTAGATCTAGTCCTGCCTCTAGTACAGCAGATAAGTCTTTGCACCCTCCCCCCCCACACAAAAAGGGTTTGGTGCTGTGGTGTAGTGGTTAGAGTGCTGGACTAGGACCGGGGAGACCTGAGTTCAAATCCCCATTCAGCCATGGAACTAGCTGGGTGACTCTGGGCCAGTCACTTCTCTCTCAGCCTAACCTACTTCACAGGGTTGTTGTGAGGAGAAACCTAAGTATGTAGTAAACCGCTCTGGGCTCCTTGGAGGAAGAGCAGGGTATAAAATGTAAAACAATTTTTTTAAAAAAATGACGTAAGGAATACGTGCTATAAACTGAAGAACTGAGATGCTTTGCCACAAGAGGCAAATAGACTTGCCATCAAATAAAGGCCCCATCCTCTACTGTAACTAGACTTACGTACATGTAACTGCAAGAATCACACATTCTTTCTATGTTTACACCTGCCTCTATTTTCATTGCTTTTCCTCGGGTGTCTCCCACTTGTTGGTCTCTAGACTGTATGCCCCTCAGGGCAGGGATCTGTCCTGTATTACCTCGAAAAGTGTCATGCTCATGGATGGCAGTACATGCATTAACACCAACAGCTATATGCTATCTTGGCAAACACATGCTACCCAATCCACATTGAATGAATTGATGTGAATGCCGGAGCAGAGGGGGGTCCTTGCAGGAGGAAAGGCAGGTGGGTGCTTTGCTGATTGGCCCCCCACAAATGCTCACCTTGGCTGCTTCCTTCCCCGCCAGCTGGGCTTCTGGTTTTGGGGTCTGCCTGAGAAAAATGATTTCTAAAAGCTGGGGGAGGCATTTGTAGAGAAGAATTAGTGGGTGTGGAAAGGGTTACACACACCATCCCACCTGCTGATTCTCCCCATTAGCCTCATGAGGAAAACATGGAGGGTTTTTGTGTGGGGAGAATGTGTAGTTCTTTCTTCAGTCCATGAGGTCATCCACACAATTGAAAACTGTGTTCTACCCAGGTTTGGGATCTGTGTGTACTCCCAATTTTTGATTGTGTGGAAGCAAGGTGGTAGGAGAAAAAGCTACCCAGGTTTTCCTCTAAACTTGCTTCCACACAATCAAAAATTGGGAGTACACACAGATCCCAAACCTGGGTAGAACACAGTTTTTGACTGTGTGAATGATCTCCATGAATGTTAGCATCCATCCCAAGAAATGTCACTAGCCTGCTTCCTAGCATATATCAGTGTTAGTAATTTGGAAGAAAAAGAGCAACAGTCATCTTCTTCTTTCCAGGCTTTCCTTCCTGGTTGCCTCAAAGCAATTTTTACCACAGGTGACCAGGCCTATTTCTAAGCCTGGATAAATACAATGAACCAGCTAGCATATCGTACAACAATACATCACATTCTGTCTGAGTCCAGGGCAGTATTCCCTGTAACAGGTATTCCCAGTCTAGATGTCCTTGACTACTACTCTCACAACCCCCAGCTAAAGGCCATTGCAGCTGGGGATTATGGGAGTTGTAGTCAACAACATCTGGGAATCCCTGTTATAGGGAACACTGGTCCAGGGATATTACCTCACAAAACCTGTGTGTCCTCTCTGGCATCCCCATCAATGCAGGGTAGTGCCAGTTTTTGGGTTTGAAAAAAATTTTTTAACCTTGCCCCTTTTGCACTATACGTTCTGAACTTCCCCTCTTCAAGCTATTGGCCACCACCTCACCACTTCTTGACCAGGATGCTCAGACACAATGGTCCACTGCTTTGTGTGTGTAGGAATCTGTGGACTGGGGGCATGAAACACTGGCATTAAAAGGGAGCATAAACAGAGCATCTCCACATACAAAGACCCCACCCCTTAAAAAGCAGTCAACCGGAGGAGGAGGAGGCAGGAAGGGGAGAGAGGTCTCTCTTCAGCTTTCATAGTTAGCATAGTGGTTACAGAGAGTATAGATCGGGCTCAGAACAAACTCTCCCACCAATCTATTTTCAGATAAAGAAAGCATACAAAAGCAGTCTCAAATATGCTAAACATCAAGCCTCACGAAATGCCTGGAATAAGCTTATAATGATTACTAATAATAAAGATAGACACACTTTTTGGAGAATTGTTTCCGTTAACATGCCTTGTAGGATTTCAGCTAGATCGTGGGAAACCCACTTTTTTACAGTTTATAATGATGCACAGCCCAGCCAGGTTTTTGTACCACCTCTGATCGATGTGTTACCCTGCTGGCCCCCCGTTACTCCTGCAGAAATAACGAATTTAGTAGGACGTTTAAAAACTGGAAAAGCCCCTGGTCCAGACCTCATTCTTCCTGAAAGCTAATATAGAATGGTGGTCCTTAGTTTTAGCTAATTTATTTACACCTATTAACAGCACAGGAATTATACCAGAGCAATGGAAAACAATAGTTGTTCCCATATTTAAAAATGGTTCTCATTTGGATCCATCTAATTATAGACCCATAAACTTGCTGTCCGTGGTTGGTAAGCTATACGCTCTTTATTTATTGGACAGGCTTGAGGCATGGATCTCAGAGAACCAGATTCTTGGGATTGAGCAAGCAGGTTTTAGAGCAGGCCACTCTACTCTAGATCATTGTATGATCTTGTATCATCTAGCGAAGAAATATTCTAGTGGCCCTAAAGGCAAACTTTTTGTTGCCTTTATAGATTTAAAATCTGTGTTTGATTCCATTTCCAGACACTTATTATGGTCCAAACTTGAAAAAACTACAATAGACAAAAGACTCTTATTCCTGATGATGCAGCTCTATTCCACATCTTCATTACGGGTTAGGTATGCCACTAATGGGGCTCTAACTGGTTCAATTCCTTCTACTCGTGGGGTCAGACAGGGTTGTGTCTTGGCCCCTACATTGTTTAATCTTTTTATTAACGATTTGGCCCAATGTCTGGAAAAGGTGGATTCACATGCACCGAAGCTGTCTGATAAATGAGTGCTGGTGTTGTTATATGTGGATGACGCGGCTGTATTATCTCAGACTAGACTGGGTTTGCAAAGATTGCTGTATGCTTTTGCTTGCTACTGCAACGATAACAAGTTAGTTATCAATTATAAAAAATCAAAGGTCCTTTTTCCCCCTAAATCCAGGAAAGTATACAAATGGGTAGTAAACAAGAACCACATTGAGCAGGTTTACAAATACAAATATTTAGGCATTCTTTTCCAATATAATCTTAACTGGAATACCCACGGGCTGTCCTCCATCCATGTAGCCCGTAAAACTCTTAGTGCCTTTTTGTGCTTCTACTATTCTAAAGGAGGCCAGTATATACCTATGGCACTCCAGGTATTTCGGGCTAAGATTGTGGCTCAATTACTTTTTGGAACCTCATTATTGAATTGAAGAGAGTACAGTCTATATTCCTAAGAGCAATCTTTGCAGTGCCTGGGTGCTTGCCATATTCTGTTCTTTGCCTGGAATCTGGGTCTTTTTCTATAGTCTGTAAAGCTTGGGAATCTACTTTTGCTAAATGGATTAAACTCTGTTTAGAGATTTGGGAATTTTCTTTTTTCCGTTACTTATGGTTGGACTCTTATCCAAACCCCTGGCTATTTTATGTAAACAACAAAATAATGCAATCGGGACTCTCTCCTTCTGAACTACTTACTCTGGAGAATAATAAGGTGAAGGAAATATTATTTCTACGGTTGCATGACACTGAACGTCAGGAACTTATGTCTTCGGCTAACAGGACCTGCTCTCCCCTACACTTTGGGATTTCCCCTCCTACGGGAGATAGAGGTACAAATTATTTAACAACACTTCACTTCTCCAAGTTTTGGGTGGCGTTTGCTCGGGCTCGCTTAAATGTGCTGCCCTCCTCTCTTCTGGAAAGGAGGTTCGCTAAGGATTCTTCAGCTACGGTTTTCTGCCCTTGTAGCTCTGGCCTCCTGGAAACTGTTACCCATGTTTTGTTATATTGCTCTTTGTATCAAGGTGTTAGAGAAGAACCTATTTCCCTCGTTAGTTAGATTTCCTGGAAGGTGTGAGCTTTTTTATACACAATATTGCCTTGCGGATACAAGCTGTGAGATCACAAAAGTGGTGGCCAAATTTTTTTATATTGCTATGAGATTAAGGTCTCACTGTTTTTAAACTAATCTATCCTGGATGTTTGTATACTGTTTTATTGTGTGTAATTTTCAGTCACTATTTGTGTATATTAGTTATATTTGTTATTCTGATTTTTATCTCTTGGCTGGCCAACGGCTGTAATAAAAACCGATTGATTGCATAGCAGTGTTGGCAGCTGGATTGGGATGCCCAGTGCAGGATCCTATCTCTCTGGGGAACTTTGCACACACACATCCCTCCAGCTATCTTGGGCTCTCAAGTGGGGCCTGTCCTCCAGTTTGAGAACCACAACAGGAGAAAGAGTTCTCCTCAGGTGTTTGTTTACATCCAAACAACTTGTCAAAATGTGGCACAAATGAAACTCTGTTTGCCTGTCCTATAAGAGGTGTCATCAACATCATCATACTGCAGTGGAATCAGTCTGTCCTTGGCTCCAAAATTAAACCGCTGGTTGGCATCCAGACTAAAACTCTTGAGTACTCCTGCTGAAATTACATAGCCCTCTAGAATAACTTATGAGTAGTACTATCCAACAACTTAGTCTGGATTACGGATGTGCACAAAACAGATTTTGCGTTTTGTTTCAAGCTCGAAACAAAATGCAGATGACCAGAACATTTCATCGAAACAGCAGTCAAACTCGTTATTTCAGAACAAAACCCAAAACATTTCAAGTGTTCCAGCTATAGGGAACAATGGGAAAACTTGAAACACCCCTTTGTCCTGCATTGGTAGCTCCTAGGAACACCAAAGTGGGTTGCATGGTAGGGCATGATGGATGCTACCCACCACCGCGCCCACAAAGCAAGTGATTTTTAACAAATGTTTAACCTTCCCCCCAACTCCCATAGGAGTTGTCCATTTCTCACCACAATACTATCTCACAAACAAACAACACTGCAACTCAAGGCAGGCAGGCACCCAAGTTCTGCCTTTGTCAATCTGAGATCCAGCAAAACCAGATAGTTATAGCAGCAAAAACACAGTATATTAGCCTCAGTGCTGAGAAAACCACAAAATCAGACCTTCCTTCCTCCTCTCCTGATGTATACTCTTTAAGAGAGACATACTATAAGGGCTGTTTCTGCCTCCCAGTGCCTTTGAATACATTTTGAAACTCCCTCCTTTTGGATTCCCCCTCCCTCCCCACAGAATGCAAGTGCCAGAAAACCAATCAGCAAAGGAAAAACGGGCCTCCAAAATGGCACTTAAAATGTCAAAATGTTTTAGATAGAGATAGGCTTGTTTTGTTCCGAGTTTAAAACAGGTCCCTTATTTAAAGGGTGTTTTGTTTCGAACTCGAAACACTTGCAACAGCCAGTTTAGAGTTGAAACATTTTGACACCGAAATGTCTTGCACATCCCTAGTTTGGATGTCAGCCAATGCTTATAACCAAGGACCTAGAAATCTTTCACTAGAGCTGCTACTAGGAAGGCAGTGGAGAGTTCTGCTTTGGCATACACTTAGGACGTTGCCTCTATGATGAATCTTTTCATATGCTGTTTTTTAAAGTGATGTGGTTGTTACTATTTTTGATTGTATATTTTTGTTTGAAACCTTTTTGTAAGCTGGCTTGATAGTCTCATGCTGAAAGTATAAATTTTATGAAAAGTAAAAGTTCTAGAAATAAAATAACATGTCCCCCCATTATGAACACTGACATCTGAAATACTTGGAGCTGAATGGTTGACTTCCAAGTTTGGAGACTGACGTTTTGCAATATACAGTACTTCCTTAAAAAAAAAAAAAAGTAAATTCAGATATTTGATGTTGAATATCTGTTGTCAAAGGATGCACTGATCCTGCCAAAGTGAAAACCTATATCTCAGATGAACATTTCACCTGAAATAAAAACCAGATCTCTTTCTTTACAAAATTTTAAATATTTAAATGTATATAATATGATGCTCCGAAATGCATTGCCCTATCTTAAATGGCAGATCCCATATGCACCTCACCATATGCAGCCACGAGAGAAACTTGCATAGCCTGCTGATTTCTTCAACTTTAGCTCAACTGGGGATTCTCTGATGGCCAGGCGGTGTCATTTGATACCAGAGTTTCAGAGCTAAGCTAAAGGTTTGCAGCAACACCAGTCTGGGCTCTGAAGCCTCTGCTTCCCCTTCCCCATGCCATTCATGCTCACCTTGCATTCCCATGACACTACTGATGACTACAATTTGCCCGCTCTGCCGCTGCTTCATCTGGGGGAGAACAGCTTTGATCATGCGGATGGCACCAAAGAAGTTGGTCTCAAAGACGCGCTTCATATCATCAATAGAGATGGACTCCACAGGGCCCACGAGCCCGACACCAGCATTGTTCACTGGGGCACATAAGTAAGTTATAGAGTTAAAGACCAATCCCTGTGCTAAGCAAAACATCCACTATTACCAGAGCAGGTCCTGAGCAGGAGTGGAGACCCTCCCTTTGTGCCCACCATTGGCTCTCTACATATTCTTCTGTGTCTTCAAACTAGGAACTCTTCCTTCCTCTAATACTGACTTCGCTGTGGCAATTTCCTCTCATAGTTAGGTGTACGTCGGCTCTGCCTTTAGAATGACCATTTTGCTAGGAAATGGGATTGACTCGGGGCCATTTTGTATGCAAACCATGTGTTCTAGCACTGATCTGTGGTTTCTTCCAAAGGGAAACAGTGTGGTTGCTAGGCAACTGCAACATCACCATAATAGTTGAGCCTAGCAACAGCAAATACAATGCTCCCCCTTCTTCCTAGTCAGGAGAAAAGGACCAGGACGATTGAAACACCTGCCTAGGAAGATGACAACAGTGACACCTGATGGAGGTCATATTTTGGCTAGTGGGTGAACCAGCTCTTACTCTTATCACTGCCAACAGGTAGGGAACCTCAGAACAAGTCCTTTTGGAGCTTACCCACTTATCTTTTTACCTCACCTGCAAGTAGATTATGTGCTTTACATTTATATTTATTAAGGAACTAGGAAAGTATGTGAGTGTGTGAGAGGGTGTTTAGTAAGGCAACTGAGAGCAAATGAGCACACTAATCTACAACTGGGAGATTAGGGAGATACAATGTTCAGGGTAGTCCTGATGCTAGTGATTCAACTCCACTGGTGAAAGTTTTCTTGGGGAAAATATCTTTGCGGGGAATCTGTTGTCCTAGATCTAGAACCTTCCTTTGGATGACAGTTTGTTCTCTCCTGCTGCTCTCTTCTTCTGGCAAATTTGCATGAAAGAGTTAACTTGGAGGGTGGGAGCTAATGTTTGTGAATAATCCTACTTTGGTTGGTTGTATGTGCATGATGTGGTAGTGGTGGGGCGCAGAGGCAAAATCACACCTTCACTTTTTGAATATTGAGAAAAATGCAGCTCTCCAAAAAACCCACAGCTCGTATGCAAAGCAAGCAATTTAATGTACTGATGCTTAAAAATGAATAATGGTTTCCTAGCATGATATTTGGTTAGAAAAGGGCAGATTTGTATTTTTATTTGAGCCAGCGTGGTGTAGTGGTTAGAGTCAGGGGCGTAACTATCATTAGGCAAGGGGAGGCAGCTGCCTGGGGCCCCCACGCCTCGAGGGGGCCCCCAAAGGCAAGTCAAATGTGAAGTGAGTGTGTGTGTATCAGCGAGGGGCCCATTTTAAAATTTTGTCTCTGGGCCCACTCCAGCCTCGTTACGCCCCTGGTTAGAGTGCTGGACTAGGACTGGGGAGACCTGAGTTCAAATCCCCATTCAGCCATGAGACTTGCTGGGTGACTCTGGGCCAGTCACTTCTCTTTCAGCCTAACCTACTTCACAGGGTTGATGGGAGAAGAAACCGAAGTATGTAGTACACTGCTCTGGGCTCCTTGGAGGAAGAGCAGGATATAAAATGCAAAAAAACCCACTAAAAATTATTGTATCCTCTATAATAATATGGTAGAGTGTGATCCTGTGCCGCCCATGTCTTTCTCGCCTGTTCTGGGCATGCACGAGAAAGATACGGCCGCCCAGATACGGCTGCCATGATGAGTGGGGAGAAGCGGCGGCCAAGGAGAAGCGGCCGCCGCGAAGCCGGGTGGGGGAAAGAGGCGGGGGGGGAAAGCTGGCTAAGGCGGCGGCAAAGCCGCGGCCCCGAGCCAAAGTCGGACGGGGGGGAGGCCGACATGTGGGAACCGGGAGGGGGCCAGGAGGGGAAGTCGCCGGAGGTGAGCCGGCGGCCGCTTCGGCGGCAGACACAAGCCGGTGGCCGCAGCGCCGACGGAGGCCAGCCGGGGAGGCGGAAATCCAGAAAGGGGAGGCCGGCGGTGGAGGGGGGCCCTTGCCTGGCCGGGGAGACCGGCCGCGGCATGGAGGCTGGTGGCGGCGGGAGGGGGAATGACGACAGGGGGCCCGGAGCACAGAACTCCCCTAGCGCCCGTTAATTTAACAGGCCAAAAATAACTAGTTCGCCATAAGCCATCACAGTATCCAAAATACAGATGGAGAGTTAAAATCAGAAAACGTTTGAATCGGACCTTCCTGTTCTAAATATTAGTGCAGAACTCTGGACCTCTGGCCTGTAGGCTATAGTTTATAGAGATAGTGTATGTGAAATACTTTTAAAGCTGAAGGAAATCATATACAAATATGAATAAATATCTATATGAAAGCCAGTTCTCAACTTTGTCACATTCCAGATTGACCACAGAAACCAGCATAGGGCTATGTAGATAAGAGTAGGCTTGATTCTTGGTGGGGTCATTGGGGCAGGGAGTAGGTTTAGACCACACTCCACTATAGTGGTTCTTGTCCTGATGTGCACCCCTTCAATTTATCTGAATGTCTGCCACAGGAAACAGAGGGTAGGTATAAATGGAGAGTTTTCACAATGGAGGGAAGAAAGAAGTGAGGTCACCCAGGGATTTGTACTTGGACCGGAGTTTTTTTTAATGTATTCATAAATGATCTAGAAGTTGGGGTAAGCAGCGAGGTGGCCAGATCTGCAGATGACACCAAACTATTTAGGTTAGTGAAATCCAAAACAGATTGTGAAGAGCTCTAAAAGGATCTCTCCAAATTGGATGAGTGGGTGACAAAATGGCAAATGCGGTTCAGTGTTGGCAAGTGTAAAGTGATGCATATTGGGACGAAAACCCCCAACTTCAAGTATACGTTGATGGGATCTGAGCTGTCGGTGACTGAGCAGGAGAGGGATCTTGGGGTTGAGGTGGACAGCTCGTTGAAAGTGGTTGATTCAATGTGCGGCAGCTGTGAAAAAGGCCAATTCCATGCTAGGGATCATTAGGAAGGGGACTGAAAATAAAACGGCTAATATTATAATGCCCTTATACAAAACGATGGTGCGGCCACACCTGGAGCACTGCATACAATTCTGATTACCACATCTAAAGAAGGACATTGCAGAACTGGAAAAGGTGCAGAAGATGGCAACCAAGATGATCAGGGGCCTAGAGCACCTTCCTTATGAGGCAAGGCTACAATACCTGGGGTTTTTTAGTTTAGAAAAAAGACGACTGCAGGGGGACATGATAGAGGTCTATACAATCATGCATGGTGTGGAGAAAGTGGATAGAGAGACATTTTTCTCCCTTTCATATAATACTAGAACAAGGGGTCATCCCATGAAATTGATTGCCAAGAAATTTAGATCCAACAAATGGAAGTACTTTTTCACACAACGCATGATCAACTTGTGGAATTCTCTGCCATAAGATATGGTGACAGCCAACAACCTGGATGGCTTTAAGAGGGGTTTGGATAACTTCATGGAGGAGAGGTCTATTAACGGCTACTAGTCTGAGGATGCCTCTGAGTACCAGTTGCAGGGGAGTAACAGCAGAAGAGGGGGCATGCCCTCAGCTCCTGCCTGTAGGCTTCCAGCAGCATCTGGTGGGCCATTGTGTGAAACAGGATGCTGGACTAGATGGGCATCCTTGGGCCTGATCCAGCAGGGCAGTTCTTATTTACTTTATGGGGGAAAGTAATCTATTGCACTTAGGAACAGAGTTGTGGTGCGGTAGAGGGCAACATCCTGCCCACCCTCCTTAACAGTGGGTGGCCTGGCCTCTATTTTCAAGGACACTGCGGTGTAGAACAAGGTCAATACGTTCCCTTTTGACGGCAGCTCCAAAGTTGCCGGGGAGAGTGTTTCTAAGCTACTGTTAATACTCACACCCCACCAAAAATCCTAGGAGTTGGCCTTGAGTGGTAGAAATAAGCACACACTGTGTGGGGGTAAGTGTTCTTCCACTTTTTCTGATGGCTTTGAAACCCTGATTGATTTGTGGGGACAGGAAAAGGACATGTTTCTCCTGGCCTGGATCTACTGCTCGATTCATTTTTGGCAATTGTCTCCCCATGCCTTCTTCCATCCCTCCCCAGTCAAACTGTCTGGGCCTTTTGCTAGTTTTTGTTGTATTGAAGCACAGTGACTTGACTATTCCCTTAACTACAACCAAACTCCCCCCCCCTCTCTTCCCTTGGAATAGAAGAAAACCTGCTGCAGGCCTATATTAAGAGCCCTGCTAGAGAGCTGTATGTAACCCCTTTGAATATACTTGTTAGGTTAGCAGCACCTGTGTGGAGCCTGCATGCTGAATCAAAGTTCTGCAGACAACACAATTGTAGCTATGCTGCGGTAGGGGCATTCCCAGGACAAGCACTTAACAGAGCAGAGAAGCAGCCTCTCTTTGTAGCCCTCCTCTTCTCCCGCACCACCCGCAGCAAACTAGTACAGGGGAGAGCGACCACCCTCCTCTCTGACTATGAGCCTTCCCTCCTGAACTCCTACCCAGAACGTCCAGCCGTTTCTCGGGAAGACTGTTCATGCACTCAGTCACAGACTCGTCACTGCAGACATCGAGGCGCTGGATGCTCAGGGTCTTGTTGAGGGTGTCCCCCGCAGCTGCCTCCAGCTTGTCCTTCTTGCGCAGGTCCCGCATGGTGGCAATGACTGGACAGGAGAAAGAGCACAGGCCCGCACAGCCCCATGTATTACTAAAGGAGAGGCTTAAGACAGGTAGACTGGAGGGCATGATCAGTCAGTGTGAAACAGCAAAACCTTAATAAGCCCCCACCATGAATTAAAGTTTGCAGATGTATTCAATAATTTAAGCTTGGTCTACACACAAAGCAGACTGAGATGGTAGAATTCCGAGGTGCACTTTACATTGCAGGCAGGGTAGGGGGAACCACAATTTGAAGTGCTTCCTTGTGTGAAAAGCTCCCTGCAAGAAGAAAAGTAGCATAGCAAGGAGCTGGGGGGATCAAAACCCCATTTCCTTGATTTGCTAGTTTTCTACTTGCCAGCATTTTTTTCTTTAATAGCAAGCATTCATAAGTAGTATCTCCCATCTTTAGAATATTTATGTGTATGTGTAGTGCAAAGTCCTTGTGAATCATCACAGATTCTTTGTGGCAGGACAGTCAGGACACTGCAAGCCAGGAGCAGGTTTACTCCTTGCTGAACCACTGAGTAGAAGAATATAGCTTGCATCTTTATTTTTCTTAGGTCTTCATAAGGGCTAGAAACATTATTTAAAACGAAAGCGGAACATGTAGGGAAGGAGACTGAAGGAGGCACCAAGAAGCCTCCCCATGGCTGTAGACCTAAAAGACCAACAGCTCAGGGAGTCAAAAGGGGGGGTTGCAGCCTGACACTCGATTTGCCCACAGCATAGATTGGTTGGCTCAGAGGCAAAGAGAACGGTGGCTCTTTGCCAGGGGTCAGAAGGGCAAATGAGGATTCATGCATTGTAAGCTGATTTGGGTCCTGGTGTTAATCCCTCTGTGGCTAATCCCCCCTCTCTGGGACTGAGGCAGGGATCGGGAAGAAAGCCCAGCTGCCAATGGGAGGAATGCTCTGCTACTAAGACTCCTTACTCTGTGTGTGTGTGTGTGTGTGTCTGTCTGTCTGTCTGTCTGTCTATGTGCATCTTACATAAAGATATTTTTTGTGTGTGGCCTCTTTTGGGGCATGGCTGAGGTAGTGGAAATCAATTATACGGTGCATGGGAAGTTATACAATAATAATATTACACCAATATCGCACCTTTTTAAGGAGGCTTTTTAATGCTCCATCATCATCATCATCATCATCATCATCATCATTATGATTTTATTATTTTATTATTGTTTTGTTATATCTGGTAGGTTCTTTAGCTTCTATAGCTTTTTATAATTTTCAGTTTTAATTTGAACCTAATAATTGTGGTTTTTAATCTGACCAAAAAAAAAATTAGTTAATTTTATTACTTTTATTGTATCTGTGTCTATCTTATTGTTGTGAGCCGCCCCGAGCAGTAGTGCACTGGAGGGGCGGGGTATAAATATTTTAAATAAATAATAACAAATAATATTTACTGGCTGATGTCGGAAAATGTCTCGAAAGCAGTCCCATTGAAATTAAAAGTACAAGGTAAGGTTTTCTTAATGTGTCCTTTTCATTTCATTGGGACTACTCTGAGTAATTTTCCTCAGTATGTCAGACAGAATGCGTTCAAGGCATTCAAACTACTTCAGTCATTAGCTCAGTAATCCGTACAGCCTTACAGTATAAGGCAGGGTTTTATTACAAGGGATGTGCATGGAACTGCTCTGGAAGGTTCAATCTGAACCAAACTCAAACCGAACCACCCAGTCGGTGAGCTGGTTCATTAGAACCAGCCAGTGGTTCGGTTCTATACTAGAACCAGGTTGAGCCAGTTTGGCCCACTTCTTTATGCTTGCAAAAGGAAATCTGATAAGGATTCCCCTTTACAAGCAAAGAGGGAACTCTATGGGGTTGAAAATGGAGAGTAGGAGGTGGAGGGAGCTCATCTTATGTGCTGCCACAGTGCGACTCCTTGGTGGAGGTGGCAGTTGGCAGCGGGCCGGAAGCAACTCCCCTAGGCCCCGCCAGCACTCTCGTGGTGATGCAAATAGCCTCCGTGCATGTGCAGAGGTCACTCTAATGGTCTCTATGCTTGCATAGAGGCCCGAATCATGCCCCAGCTGGCCCATGCTGATGGGAGAGAGCGCTGGCGGGGCCTAGGGGAGCAGCCTCCACCCCACTTAGGAGCCGCGCTGCTGCCATGGTGTGTAAGGTGACCTCCCACCCACCCCTGCCCTCCCTTTTCAACCCCATAGGGTTCCCCTCTTTGCTTGTAAAGGGGAATCCTTACCGAATCCTTACCGGATTCCCCTTTGCAAACATAAAGTACTGGTTGAACCTGGTTGAACCGGATCAATCTGAACCAGCCCCGCTTGGGCATGAACTTGGACCAGCCCCCCTTTTGAGAGGGCTGGTCTGGTTTGAGCTTGAACCAGTTTAAATCGAACGCGGTTTGATTCGAACCAGTTTTGCATATCCCTATTTATTACCCCTATATTGCAGATTAAGAGACTGAATGAGGAAAAGTTGCTAAGGTCATCAGAGTGAGCCTCAGGCAAGCCTACATGTTTTCCCCTTCCTTTCTTTCCGTCTTCATGTACAAGGGGAGAAAGTTTAAAAGCTTGTTTCACAGACTGCAAAAAACTGCAGTTTCCCATTTAGTCAGAAATATAGGAAAATGTAGTATATACACATTGAAAGTTGGAATATCCAGATTTGTTAACTAAGGCTGTAGTTATAACCACACTTATTAGAAAGTAAATCCCATTGAACTAAGTAAATCCCATTGAACTAAGGGACTTATTTCTGAGTATTGGATTTGTACAGCATCTTTGGTTTGTATAACCCATCGTTTCCTGAATGTGTATGTAACAAGAAACTGGTTTGTTGCAAACTGTAAATGGAAGCTTCTAGTATCCTCCCCTTAAGCAGAGAGAGGGAAAGTGAGGAGAGTATAACACTGAAGCTTGGGCCTTCTCTGAACCACACTGTATTTTCTTATCTGCTAGGTGGCAAGGATTTTGTGTGCTCTCTCAGGGACAAACTACACATGGTGCTTAAAGTGTTACTAACCCAGATGGGCCTAGTTTTTTCCTAAATAGTAGCTGGATCATTGATCTCCCCCGTCTCCTCCATAGATTGGGACCATGATAGAGAGTAGGGTTCAAGCCCTCACTACTTCTACCACAGACCTGATCTGTCAGTACCCCCAAACTATTCACTAAAGAAAAAAATACCCCGCTCTGGGCTAATAATGCTTTAAACATCACATGGCGCTCAGGAGTATCAAACAACAGAATCACAGCCTTGTGAATCTCAGCTTCCTTAAGTTTCTTGACCTCATTGTTATGGAAAAACAGCTAAGCTGCCACAGGTGATATGGATGTAGCTTCTTTACCCTGCACCTGCCAATTTCTCTTTCCTTCTTCATGAAAACTAATATTCCAAAATTCTGCCTTTTTCATCCTCCATTGCTCTGAACAATTCACAAAAATGTGTTTTTGTTTAAATGTGTGCAGCACCTACATTCCTTAATGCAACAAAATGGGTTTTCTGATAGCAGAATTTAAAGAAGATGGGATCTAGAAATCTAGATCCCTTTGGTGATGATATTGGTGAGGCTTTTAAATTGCAGTTTGCAAGTGCAAGTGTTTCATAAGGGGATGCTGGGATGGGGGGGCAAGCTCAGCAGTGTGTTGCAGATGTGCAGTGTGAACAGTGTGCAGAGTGCATGTATGATGTCATGATTCCATGTGACTGGATATGGTACATACTCTGTTGTATGTGCATGATGCACATGGCATTGTGGTATAGTGGCTACAGTGTTGGTCTAGGACCAGGGAGACCTGAGTTCAAGTCCCCATTCAGCCATGAAACTCGCTGGGTGAGTCTGGGTCAGAACCTTATCTCTCAGCCTAACCTACCCCACAAGGTTGTTGTGAGGATAAACATAACCATGTACATCACTCTGGACTCCTTGGAAGAAGTGCAGGATATAAATGTAAAAATGAATTGAATGAATGAATAATTTAATTCAATTTAATAGCGAAGGCAACTAGCTTACATGGCTTTAATAAAGGGTTACTCAAACTCCTGGAGGATAGACCTATTGATGGCTTTTAGTAATAGTAACTAAATGGAACCTCCAAGTTCAGCATCAGTATACCTCTGAATACCAGTTGCTGAAGCTGGACAACAGAGGAAGATGATCATCTTCATGCCTTGCCCCTTCTTGGTGAGCTTCTCAGAGGCATCTGACAGTAAACAGCATGCTAGACTACCTTTGGTCTGCTCATGCAAGGCAGGTGTGTGTGTTTGTGTGTGTGTGAATGCAATGTGTTTTGGAAAGCTGTGTCCAGTGTGCGTGCATATTAAAAACATAAGAACAGCCCTGCTGGATCAGACTCATGGCCCATCTAGTCCAGCATCCTGTTTCACACAGTGGCCCACCAGATGCCGCTGGAAGCCACAGGCAGGAGTTGAGGGCATGCCCTCTCTCCTGCTGCTACTCCCCTGCAGCTGTGCAAGGGGATTGTGCAACCCATGTTTGTGTCTGCTGTCGTGCACGCAGGATCTGGCCTTGCTGTGCATGTCTGGCCTTTGTGTGTGGGGCATGGGAAGATAAGGCCCCAGTGCTAGATCCTCAGCCAGCGGTGTATCCATGCAGCGTTATCTAACAGACCTGTGGTTTACTCTCTATCTCAGATGCCCTTTGGACTTAGCAGCACCTCCCAGATCCAGTTACTTAACCCTGGGCAACGTGGTCAGCACAAGGCTCCTTGTTTGGACTCCACCTCCCATGGCAGACGCAGCAAAGTAGGGAATTGGAATTAGGGGTTGGAACTGGGACTGAGGGTGGGAGCAGAGTGGGGCTTTGATAACATCCTTACCACCCTTGATATCCCCGTCATCTTGAGCTGGTTACACAAGCGACCTTTGGCGCATGCCTGAGCCCACACCGAGTTGCTGGAGAAAGGGCACGGATCCAGCTATGGGACACGGGTGTTGAGAGAGGGGCAAGGAGGCAAAAGCAAGATCTGTCTGGAGGGGGAAGCAGGGAGGGTAGGCAGCAGCAGGGAGGGGGAGTGTGGCTGCTGAAGGCACAGGTGGGAAAGCAGGCACAGAGTAGGTGCTAAGTGTCTGCAAGGCTGATTGTGCTCTGGGCAAAGCGGGGGCCACACTCGGTGGGCAGTGCAGGCAGGTGAGTTTATAGGGCATGACGCTGCAAGGGTGTGTGGTGTGTGTGTGGGGGGGGGCACTGTAGGTGCCAGGCTGCAGTGGGCCACTAAGCAGAGTTAATGCCTGCCAGGCTTGAAGGAGTAGGCTGGGTTCCTTTCCCTCTCCAGTGGCAAGTGACCGCCCTGTCCCTGGCTCCATTATCCCATCCTGCAAAGCAGTGGGGTTGAGCCTGAGGAGATGCTGGGCAATGCCCCAGCAGAGCTTCCAGCCCCGTTGGCCTTTCTTTCTGCCCCTTTTAGCCTGTGGGGCTGGCACCCAAGGGCCACACAAAACCAGCCACCCCCGAGGCGCAGAGTCCCCCTCCCCAAGAGCACTCAGCCAGCCCCAAGCCAGCCCACCCCTGCTCTGGATGACCCCGGGGGCTCACCGTGAAATCGCCTGCCGGGATCCTGCGCCAGCTGCACAGCCATGCGCAGCCCGATGCCCGAGGAGCAGCCGGTGATGAGCACGGTGCGTGGAGCTGCCTTGGCCATGGCTGAACTGCTGTGACTGGTGCCTGAAGGGGATCAGGGCTGAGAGAGCGGCAGAGCTCCAGCATGTGACCCAGGGATCAGCTGGAGAGGAGACTTGAGCTGGTGACAGGGCTGGCAGGCTGGGCGGAGGCAGCTCTCCCGGCTCCTTCAGGGCAGATGGCCACCCCTCCAAACCAAGCCTAGGATGGCAATCCCCAGAGCTCCCTGCACGAGCCGCTGTGGCTAGAGAGTCCTCACAGCCATGCCCAGCGTTTGGGCCGGTTCCCTACAGGAGCAGCCAGGCCCTGAGCACAGCTTGGTCTGGTGGGTAGATTATTCTCGCTCAAAGACTGGATCTTAAAAGGGAGAGAGAGAGAGAGAGAGAGAGAGAGAGAGAGAGACCCTGCTGTAAATGCACATGCAAATACATAAGCAAGACCACGTCATGTGGACTGCTTTTTCTTTCACGGCTTTTAACCACCTCATGCCTCTCGGAATCAAGGTTGCTAAGGAAGATTACCCTAGTGAGCTATGGGCCAGGAGAAAAGTGAGCTGCGAAACAAGTCACTGGTCCAAATCTTACCTCTGCCCAGAGCAAATGGGGCAGCCTTAGGCAACCCGTCCCCACAAAAGGAAGATGATGGCTGAATATCTGTCTTACAGAGCTGTTCGGGCTGGGGAGTAGCAACCCAGGGCCCCACACTCACGCCCCCCCCCACTTCCCACTGCAGCCCAGCAACAGAATCTCCTAGTTCTGACAAGGCCAGAACAATATTGATTCCTCACTTGGTGGGAGGGGTGTCCTACACACAATTTTTGCCCTGGGGCTGTTGTATGTTTTGCTGAAATAAAGTATTTTTGATTTCTCAGCGGTGGCGGCACCAGGGGGGGAAAATTGAGGGGGGCACAGTGCGTTTATGGGTGGGCGAGCTGTGTCCCATATATTAGATTTTAAAAACAGAAATGGAGGACGGGGGTGGGGAGCACAATCCGTGTGTGTGTGTGTGTGTGTGCTTGCCTCTCTTTCCCCTTTGGAGCTGCCCTTGCCTCTCAGGCTTTGCAAATGCCAAGTTGGGCTTCCTCACTTCTTCAGTGAATGCATATGGATGATATATATTTGCCTGTGTGGACTGTGGAAGGGGAGCATGCTTTGCCTTCTGCCATGGGCCAGAGGACTAAGGGCCATTGGGAGGTTCCACTTCCTGTCTCCGCAGGAAGGACATCACAGCACATGGAAGACCTACCTGGCCCCAGCTCTCAGCCAACGAATGAGCAGCTGCAAGGAGCTTATGTTTCCGCTGTTCGCTGGAAGGAACTCTGCTCGAACTACCAGTTGCCCTTGGTTAGCAGAAGAAGTGCAAAGAAGGTAACCCTGGGCTCTGCCACAGACAAGAGGAACAAGGGTTGCTGGGTAGTGTGTGTTGTATTGTTTCAATCTAGTGTAAGCTGCCACCATGTAGATCATTTTGATTGACAGGTGAGGTATACATTCTGTCGACAAACACACACATTGGGATTTTCCTGCTCGCTAGCAATTATGAATCCAAAACCATCATGATTGGACGCAGAGAACTGGACGCAGAGATTGGACGCAGAGTGCAATGCTGTGCAATGTACATGTGAGGGAATTAGGATCCAAATGAGGGACAACATAGTTTTATTTTTGTACAATAAATCTGAACTCATGCTTGTGTAAGATAAGGGTCTAGAAGAAGAGCTGGGAATTTGTATCAGGCTTCATGGCAGTAGAAAACCCTTTTATACCAAACAGGTATGCTCTGAAATAAGGCAGATCTCCTCAGTGTTGCACAGGGTGGGGGTTAGGGAGAAAGGGAAGGAGATGAGCATTTGGGGTGTCAGCATGAAGCCAACCAGGGAAGGACATCAGAAAGTCTTTTGACAGTAACATTGTACTGTATGGAACTGATCTGCAGCTGAATGTCTGACACCAAACTCCTAGGATTCGGTGTTGATTGTTGGGAGATTCTGGACTTTGACTGGAGGGACCTGCTTAGAATTGTAGCTCAGTCCACAGATTTTCTGTCTGGCAAATCTTTGCCTCCATTTTCTGTCTTTAAAATAGCAGCGAGAGTGACACTTGCTTGCAGGGCTGTTGTCAGGATGAACAGCATTTGGCACCCAGAAGAACCACCTCTTTCGTGCTCATTTTTATGAAGGCCAGCCCAGCTACACAAACATCCCCATGCAGTCATTTTGGAGTAGCAATATTTTTCAGTGGGAGGGTGGATGGGGAACCAGTGAAAGAACATGCAATCTGAGAAACGGGTCCAGAGGTAGGGTTGCCAACTGTCCCTTTACGCAGGATGTCCCTCATTTCAGGGATGAAATGTTGGTCCCTAAAGGCACAGCATTTGTCCCTCATTTAATTCAGTTACATATACATCAATGATACTCAGGCTCTTGATTACCACTGCATACACCTCCTAGCCCCCCTGCCCCCAGAAACTTGTGCCCCTCATTCTGGCAATGAAATGTGGGAATGCTGTAATGCTCACACTCCAGAAGGCTCACTGACATGGACACTCGGAACGTTGTGCTCCAAGCATTCTCTGCAATGCTGCAAAGGCTCATGGGACGCACCTCTGGCATTGAACCTTCACAAAGAAAAGAGAACTCTGCCGGGGGGGAGGGGGGCTCCCTTCTCTGCGATCATGGGGCACAAATTCTGGCGTTGAATTATGCTGCAGCCACACAGCAAATCTTTTAGTCTTGTTTTGGTGCAGTAGATGTCAGTTAATTCAACCCTTCCTCCCAATTTCTTGACTGCATTTTCCTGATATGAATATTTATTTATTTTATTGATATACTGCCCATCTAAAATAGCTCGAGGCAGTTAATCATATTGCAGTTTAAAGAAAATATGGGACTTGGTTTTATTCTTTATATAACTTCTGTGTTCTGACCAATATAATACAAATTCTAGGTTTAAAAATACATTTTGACATGAACTGTTGTTATCTGTGTGGATCTCAAAGGGAATAATAAGAACAAGAAAGAAAGAGAGACTCAGGGCAGGTACACTTGATGAATATTGTTCTTTTATTGGAATAATTCAAAAGTTTGTAAAAGGTCTTGGGAACAGACCTTTGTTTATTTAAATGATTCATATCCCACCTTTGTTAAAAAGAAGGACAATGCAGTTAACAATGTGAAATAAAACAATAAAACATAATGCACAATATTAATAAAACAATATAACAGCAGTCTAAAGATAGACAAAAATGCTGCTGATCTGATAAAATTGCAACTTTACCCCCATCCCTGCCAAAGCCAGACAAAATACATGTCTTCAACTGCAGTTGAACTTTAAACACAGCAAACATTTGCAGGTTTCTTGTTTCTACTGCCACTAGATGGCAACATCCCCTAATAATGTCTGGACCCTGACTGAACATAGAGAAAAACAGATAGTATCGGGTGGTGTTTTAAATGACTTATCTAGGCCCTGTAGGGATCAGAAAGGACCAGGCGAATCATAAGAACATAAGAAACAGGGAACAGTGTGAGTGGATTTTTATTCAGCATTTCAGCTCTGCGTGTGACTACCACTGAAGTGTCCATTCGTTAGCTGCCACTATATTTTCAACTTAGTAGTAGTAAACTGCCCAGGGCTATTAATTTCAATTGGTGGTATAAAAATGCAATAAAGAAAAGTGTAATAAAGAAATATGCAGGGTTTTTTTAATCCATAGAGGAGCTTCTTTTTGTCTTCCTGCAATTATTCAGATGGCTGGATATGTCAGAAAGTTAATTTCTTTTCTTTCAGAATGGTTCTCATATATATATATATATATATATATATATATATATATATATATATATTTATATTTATATTTATATTTATATTTATATTTATATATAATATTTCTTATGCCTCCCCCAATCTAAATAGCCTCTATTTTGTATTTCTTGGGAATCCGATCTAGCTTATTTCAGTGCCATTACCTGCCCCCGCCCCCCCTCCAGGCCAGGTGGTCCAAACAAGCATAGCAAGGAAGTAGAAGGGGAAGAGTCCTTCTGACCAGATACTTCCAAAGGGTTGATGTGAATACTGACCTGTGCACCATGCCAAGGGCTGCATATCTTGAGCAGGGATGCCGAGGGTGGGAAACTTGACTGGGGCCAGCCACATGTATGATTTCAACTCAGATCTTCCACGTTTCCAGACCTGACACCCTCAACTAGTTTACCTCATGGAGCCCAGAACACCTTCTTACTCCTCTCTCCATTTTTCTCCTCCTCTTCCTCTTCAAGAAACATAAGAGACAAATGACCGGTGGTACTGTGGGTGCAGCATGCCTTAGCAGAGCTGCCACCTTCATCCCTCCATACGCATCCATACGCGGGAGCACTGTCTGCTGTAAGAGAACCCCCTCAGGGGATGGGGCCACAGCTCAGTGCTGCTTGCATGCAGAAGGGCCCAGGTTCACTCCCTGGCATCTCCAGGTAGGGCTGGCAGAGGATCCTGCTTGAAACCTTGGAGAAGCCACTGCCAGTCATTGTGGCCAACACTGAACTAGATGGACCAATGACCTGACTCAGAAGGCAGCTTCCTATGTACCCCAGACATTGGACCCACTTGCAGTCCAAGTCATCTTCCCTCTGAGGAGAGAAAGCAGGGTCCTAGATTTGCTGCACAAAGGATGAGCTCCCCCCCCCCACCTCCCACCAGAGGATTAGACAGGGAACAGACAAGGATCCACAGCTGGTGCAGCCAGAGATTTAAAGGAACGTGGTGTGCGTGTGTGTGTGTAGAGGGATAAGCCCTACCCCTTTGGTCAAAGGGTTCTGAGAGCCAAAACACACAGGGAGGTGAGGGAGGAAGTTTCTAAGTTTGGTTGGAACTATGTTGCTGGGTGAGGTGGATTTTACTCTTCCGTTCTGCCCACTGCCAACCATATTGGAGATCTAAATTGCAACCCCATCTGCAGTTAGCCTGACAGCAGGGAAAAGGGGATATGTGTATCATGTCTGTATTTTTTCCTACCCTGAGCATAATTGCAGCTGTAGGAAAGTGACCGAGAATGGGAAAACCAGTGGGAGAGGGGGGAAAGTTAACCCCAACCCCCCCAATGCCATTACTCCAATCAAAATGGAGCCTCCCATGGTTGCTGAAAAGTAAAAACAAAAGTTGGGGGAGATTCAATAGCAGATCTCCAGCATCTCCTGTGGTTTGGCCCTGAAGGAATAGACCCGGGGTCATCTGAGCTGCACCACTTCAGATGGCAATGGGGGCTCACATGACCGAATATTTCCCCACACCCCCAAATTCCTTCACGCAGACAAGCAGTTGTTAGGGGAAAGGGTTCTCTAGCTTTCTTCCCAACATTCTAGTTTTCCATGTGAAGAGTTTTAGATTTTTTTAATCATCTTCATCATCATTATCATTGGCTGGAGGAACATTCATTCATTTGAGCTCTTCTCTGCAGTCTGAAGTGGTCCAGCCCCAACACAGGTTTACCTATTTGGCGAGAAGAACTAGATAGACACTAGTTGTATGTCATAACCTTCCAGCTCAGAATTAATGTTCCAAAGACCTTTCTGCCCCATTAGTTTACGGTGCAATGAAAGTGTGTTAATTTCTCATTTGTTGCACACAGTCTGCACAACACATCTTCTCTGTTGAGGAAATATCACACTCTCTCTACACACAAACGATCATATTTTTCTACCTGGCAGGTGAACAGGATTGATTCTTCCTCAGACAAAATGATCATTGCTTTTACTGTATGACACTTGTGTGGAATGAGGTTGCACGAATGCCCCTTTCTAGAGCCAGTTCAAGATATTCTGGAGCCTGATAAGAAGTCTCCTAAAGATAGGGCACCTGCTTTCTATGCAGAAGGTCCTGGGTTCAGTCCCTGGCATCTTCAGGGAGGACTGAGAAAGACTCTTGCCTGAAACCTTGGAGAGCCACTGCCAGTCAGTGTAGACAAAACTGAGCTAGATGGACTAAGGGTCTGACTCCACAGACGGCAGCTTCATATGTTCATGACCGTAAGGTGCCCTGAAACCTATGCTAATAGGGTGATGCGTAATTTTTTAATGAATACAAGTAATGGTCTTCCATCACTTTCATCTGTATCAATAGGGCTGACATAGGAGAATATTCCTGTGTGTCCCACCAGTCAGATCTGTCTGCCCCCTACTCACTGGCTCTCAATGTCCCAAATCCACTTCCTGAGCTGACCACCTCCCTTTGCCACATGATAGGGCTGCTTCTGCGCCCCCCCCCCCGCCCTTCTGGCCAAGCAGTGGGTTTACCTTCTTCAGTGGTGACCTCTCTTTTGGACACACAGAGACGTAGGAGCCCATAAACCACCACAAGTTGTGGGGAGTCCTGATGTGTTGGGTGGGGAAGAGGGTGAGGGGCAAGAGATCTGCCCTCTCTCTGGGGCTTGCTGTGGTTATTCCTCCCTCCCTCCCTCCTCCCCCCCAAAGTCCTTGGGGGTGAGGCTGAGTCACCCTCTTGCCTCAAGCTATGAGTCACTGGCTCAGCTCCGAAATTGTTGACCCAGATTTTAAGTTCCCAGCAAATATTTACAGCTGTATCTGGAGTAACATCCCTCAGCCCCCGGGCTGGAACTGGCCCAGCCCTTCCTGCTGGCCTGGCCTTTAGGGCCCTCTCTCCGTGCTTAGCGGGGCCTCTGCCTGGGAAGAACGGCAGCCGCTCAGTCAAGCTGGGCCCAGGCTTCATACCAGCAGCCTCTCTGAGAACAGCTGGCCCTGACGTTTTGATCAGGGTAGGCATCCGCAGGAGTGTGTGCCAAAGATTTGCCCAGATGGGGGAAACAGTTGCCTCAGCTCCAGGCCTGTTCTTGATGCATCCAGCAGATCAGAGTAGCAGTGACTCTGGGACTGATCGCTATTGCCCATGATGGGAAATACTCTTAGATCCTCTGAGCAGAGCCGGTGCCTTTATGGGAGCAGGGGACAGGGTAGCCTTGCCTCCTGCCCTTGCCATGCTGCCTTTACCTGGATCCAACCCTCAACCCACCATCTAGCTCAGTATGGTCTATGCAGACTGGCAGTAGCTCTTGGAGGTGTTGAGACAGCCGGGGGGGTCTTTCCCAGGCCTAGCTGAAGGTGTCATGGCTTGAACCTGCGACTTCCCACATGCAAAGTGTGTGCTTTCCCACTGAGCTCTGGGCTCTTCTGGCCATTTTTGGAAGGGCGGTATAGAAATCGAATAAATAAAATAAAATAAAATAAAATAAATAAAATTTCCTGCTGCCGGGCTGCCATTACAAGACACAGGAGCCATTCTTTTTCAGTTGCAATCCTACATTTTAATTTATGTAATAAAATGTATTTCTAAGCCACCTAATGGTGCAGTGGGGAAATAACTTGCCTAGGGAGCAAGAGGTTGCTGGTTCAAATCCTCACTGGTATGTTTCCCAGACTATAGTCCCAGACTATGGGGAACACCTATATCGGGCAGCAGCAATATAGGAAGATGCTGAAAGGCATCATCTCATACTGTGCGGGAGGAGGCAATGGTAAACCCCTCCTGTATTTTACCAAAGAAAACAACATGGCTTTGTGGGTGCCAGGAGCCAAAATCGACTTGACAGCACAACTGTACTTCTAACCCAGCTCATCAAAGGAGTGCTAGAGGTGGCTTACATCATAAAAGGCAAAACTGAAAACAGAATTAAGTATCAACTCTATCGGTCTCCCTTCCAATACTATGCCTCTTCTACAAGTAGGCATGGACCCTGCTTTGGTGGCCTGTAGTCTTCATTGCTGTGATGCAGTGAATATCACAGCTGTGGATTATATTGTTGGGTAGCCAAAGGCACATGCCATAATGGGGTGTGATGTCATGGGCTGTGGTGCTGGGCCTGCTAGGGCACACTGACAAAACTGATGGCAGGGAGGAAGGCCTGAGTCTGGAACGGCAGTTGATGCAGGTTAGCTCTCAGTGTGGTGTAGAGGCGAGCATGTCCAGGGAAACCCAGGTTCACGTCACCTCTCCACCACAATGCTCACTGGGTGATCTCTCGGCCTAGCCTGCTTCATAGGATTGTTGCAGAGATAAAAGGGAGGGAGAGAGGGAACAGGATCCTTCCTCCCGGGAGGAAGGATAGGATCTATATGTCTTTAATAGTGATAACGTTTGGAGATGCTCCAAGCCACAACACAAAAATTGCATGATAACATCTGCTTACCAACCCTGATGATCAGAAGCGTTGATTGACAGGTTCCAGAGTTGCTGACTTGAGAGATGGTGTGTGGGGGGGTGATAAAAGGGGAGGCCCGGATTCCTGAATTCAGCGGCTTCATGCCTAGCCAACAGTGCTGTGGGCCCTTCTCTTGCTCTCCTCTCCCCCCATCATCAGGGGACAGAGAGAGCAAGTCGGAGGAGGGGGCTGCACTGCATAGCTGTCATTCCCCAGTGTTGCCTGTCCTGTGTCCCAACATGCCTGGGCTCCCAGGGCCTTTTCTAGCCTTCTCAGTCAGCAAAGATTAATCCTAGCCCTGTTGCGTCTCCATCTGTGCTAGCGCCAAGATTTGGGGTGGGGGGTGGGCTTGGGGGGGCACACAGGCAAGGCACTTTTAGTAGAGCCCCTAACCTGGAAGCAACAAAGTGGGGTTTGTTTTTCCCCTCCTCATTTTACTGAACTCTCCCCCCATCTAATAACCCATATCTCCCCACTCCAAAATAATAATAATAATAATAATAATAATAATAATAATTAATAATAATAATAAATAAATAAATAATTGAGGAGTTGCTCCTGAAGCATTCCCAGTGATCAGACTTTCCCTTTCAGTGCTGTTGGGGTGGTGATAAGCCCTTTGCTGGTTCTGGGGTCGTGGCAAATGCTCGACCCCCCCACCCTCTCTGGTCTGAAGCTTGTTGGCTTCCACCCATAGGCTGCAGCAGAAAATCTCTGCTGCTGGCCGTCGTTTAATGTCCAAACTGGCCCATCATCATCCACAGGCCGGTGGTTGCAGGGAATCCCATGCAGAGAGCGAGAGACTGTTGCCTGACTGTGTGTCTAAAGGCCCTCTCCTACGCACATTTACTCGGAAGCGATTTCTGCTACGTTCAGCGAAATGTTACTCCTAAGCTAAACGTGCACAGGATCCTAGCCCCCAAGGCCGCGATCCCATGCACACTTATGCGGGAGGCAGCTCTCCTGGCTCAAGTAAAGCTACATAGGATCGGGCTGCAGCAGGGAGTAAGTCCCATGAAACGCGTTGAGACTTACTTCCGAGTAAACTTCGTCCGGAGGAGGCGGCGTGGGCTGTGGGGACGTGTTGAGTGGGAACTCTCGAGGGCGTGCTGCTGCGAGAGAGTGTGAAGGGGGCGAAGTGGGTGGCTCCGCACTCCCCCGGTGGTGTGACCTGCTGCCACCGATGGGTGTCGTCGTGGGAAAGGGCAGGGTCCGATCCAGCACCAGGACTCTGCAAGCAAACATCCATCCTCGCCGGCTCGCCCCCTGCCCCCGCCAAGCCCGGCCTGGGCTGGATCGGGCCCGGGAGAGCAGAGAGAGAGAGCAGCCCTTTCGCCGCCTTTCTTTGCGCCTCCTCGCCCGGGCGAGGGAGGGAGCTGGGCGGGGCCAGCCAGGCGGCTCTCTCGGCTCGGCGCTGGCTCCCAGCCGCTCCAAGGAGTTTGCGAGCGGACGCGGGAGCCCCCCGCCAGAGCCGAGGAGCCAGCAGGCAGGCGCTGAAGATGGCGAGCCCCGCGGGACCCTGGGGCAAGCTGATCTCCTTCCTGGCCCTCCTCGTGCTGCGGGACCTTCCCTGGGCGAGGGCAGGTAACTCAGGGGTGGTTGGCAGACAGCCAGTCTCCGGAGCGGGGCATCATCATCCCCAGGGAGAGGGCGGGTTACCTCTCGGGCGCGGCGGGGGATGAAGGCAGGTAGTGAGCAGCAGGGAGCATCCCCGGTACAGCGCCTAGCTGGGGGATAGGCAACTTTGAAAAGACTCGCCCCCCTCGCAGCAGCGCGTCCTGGCAGCCCAGCTTCTGACGGCGGGGTTGATGCTGGTCACAGGACCTCTAGCCAGACGTGTTGCGTTGCGTGAGTCAGTGTACACATCCCTGTACTCTTGTCCGTGTTTTTGTGTGAATGGCTGTGCCTGCGTTCATTTGAAAACTGAACCTGCTGCGTTCATTTTAAAAGTGAGCCTGCGCTAGGAAGTGTACTTCTGTGTGTGTTAAACATGATGCGTGAATATATGGCTGTACCGCGTTTCCGAAACGCATTGATCTCCAGTTCCCCTTCATTTTACCTCCTGCCTCCCTCCCACGCCTAACCCATCACCCACAGCCCCCTCTGTATCACAGGCAAATGTCCAGAGATCCTTGCATGTAACTGTGTGCCTGCAACTGTTGCATTGGAGGATCTGTGGCTTGGGATATTGCTGTTATCCATTCCTGACACTGGCATGGTTAGAAGACGGAAGGGGGCATCACTGATCCTTTCCGAAAACTCAGCCTTTTAGTAAACATGAGAACAAAGCAGAGACTCTTATTCCCCAATCAGTCCGAGCAGATAGAACTGCGGGAGAAGCGTTTGTTTTATGGATCCAATGTGGACAGAAGGGGGGCCACTTTCAGGGGATGTTCACCCCATTTGTGCCTTAACTAGTGCAAGGAAGAAGGTGCCCCATTGCCTCCAAATCCTCTTTTCAAAGTGGTGCACAGCCAGTGCCACTGCAGCACTGCAATATGCAATTGTTCATCTTAACTCTTCAGAAAACGTATCGTTCAGACCACTGACATTCACCTGTGTAAGCAATAGTCAGGGGGAAATGGGTTAGGAATTGCTGGGAGACAATGGCTGGCATCCTAATGAAATTTACTCAAGGAAGTCCCATTGGGATTAAGGAAATTGAAGGCATGCCTAACTTGTCCTTTTAATTACAATGGGAATTCCTCACGGCAGTTTAGTCAGGATGTCAGCCACGGTGTTTGGATGGGGAACTGAACCATCGAAAAGGAGGGGAGAGCTGTCCCTATACAGCCCTCCTCAAGTTCTTGGCCTGAGGGCTGCTATTTTCAATGGGACTCCATGCTATACATGGTGCTTCAATGCAACTTGTTTCAAAATGCTTTTTCAGTGGAGGTAGCTGCCGTGGGTATTGTGTGAAGTGAATACCCAAGGGATTATGTTGGGTACAGCAATTTTTAATTTTGAAACATCAATTAGATTAGGAGGCCATGGCCAGCATGGGTGTCCCCAGAACATTTTCCAGGGGGAGGGGCAAAGGCTGCAATCCTATACCCACTTACATGGGAGTAAGCCCCATTGAATTCAGTGGGACTGGGTCAGTCTGGGGGAGGGGACTGCCCCCCCCTTTGGATTCTCATGGTGGCCAGAGGGCTAATTGGGACTTGCCACGCTGAACATATTTCTCCAGTGTTTGTGGAACTTACTGATGACCATTTTGTTTTGGGGTACAATTCAAAGTGCTGGTGTCAACTTCTGAAGCCATAAAACACAGCCTAGGACTACAATTTCTGAAGCATCACCTCCTGTATGACCCTGCTTGTTTGTCGAGGTCATCATCTAAGACCCTAACCCTTCCCATCAGCACCAATAGGAGCTTTCCTTCTTGGACAAATAGCCACTGTGAATGTGGGGAGCTATCTGGATCAGGACCACAGCATGAAGAAAGGGGACAAAGCCCCTTTGGATCCCCCCCCCGCCATGGCTGCTGTTCAGTAAAGTGTGTGACAGCCAATGATGTGGAATTTGAACTTGGGGCAACTTTCAGGGACCTTTTGTGTGTTGAAATGGCATCCCCAGAGCTTACTCCACTTTCTTTTTTGGTGCCAAGTTTTTTTCTGCTTTGTTTACATGATGGGAAGTAGTGTAGGAATATATTTTTTGCTTGTTATTGTTATGTGCTGTTTATTTCTGATGCTACTTTATCTGTTTATTTTGGTTTAGCTTTGTTGCCCATTTGGTTTAAGATTTTAATTTTCTGAATTGCATGTTAATATCCTTGTGTTAGTTGCCTGGAAGACTGTTCCCTGGACAAGCAGGGTAGAACTACATTAAATATAGTAAAATAAAATAAAAATGTCAGTGGGCATCCATTTCTCTTTCCCCTTCCTCAGAGTTCCCTTGCAGATGTTCTGATGAGAGTTCTTGCAAGGAAGCAAGGGGGTGGGCTGTTGTTTGCCTTTCTTCTGGCCACTCCGAAGATCCTGGTGAATAGTAATAACACAGACGGGCACTTGCAGAGATGAGCTTACTCAAACATGCAGCAGAGTACACACACTTGGAGCTGCTCTGGATAGAAGTATACTCTCAGACATGGACAGGCAAATAGAGACAGAAAACCTTGGCACACTCAGATTCTCTTTCTCTTTCCCATTGAGTGAGCCCAGATTTAAGGACCAGTATACCAAGGACAGTGGGCCCATTCACACTACCGTTTGGGAGGGCAGGAGGAAGGCTTACTTTCCCCGCAGATGATTACTGATACATTACTGGGTGCATGGATCGTGAACCCAGACAGTCTGTTGCTGCCCCAGACAGTGTGGAGGTGCAGGGGTCGGGATGCATTTAGTGCATGGTTTCCCAGCCTTGGTCCTCAGATGGACTCCAACTTCCATCATCCCCGGCCACTAAGGCTAAGACCCCTTGAATTAGTGTATTAGACAGTCTGGAGAGACCTGGGTTCAAATTCCACCTCCAGCCATGAAGCTCACTAGGTGATCTTGGGCCAGTAATTATCATTGCATACTGTGCAGTGCTCTAAAGTGCTTTGTAAATGCAACTTATTGCAGATGCTAAACATGGGGTCTCTGCTACTGCCCCCCTGATTTGTTTAGCATTAGTCTGTACTAATAGTGATTAGCAGGGGGAATCAACACAGGCTTCTTAGTGGTTAAGAATATAAGAACAGCCCTGCTGGATCAAGCCCAAGGCCTATCAGGTCCAGCATCCTGTTTCATGCAGTGGCCCACCAGATGCCTCTGGGAAGCCACCATGAGTTGACTTCATGAGGAAAATTACTCAAGGAAGTCCCTTTGAAATTAAGAGGCATTGCCTAACTTGTCCTTTTAATTTTATTGGGATTACTTTGAGTAATTGTCCTCATCATTTCATCTAGTGATTAAGTGTGCTTGATACTCCCAGATCTCTCCATGTGGAAGCACCCAAAGCAATGCTACAGAAATGAAGTTGATGCCTTGTACATGCCAGACTTCTATTTCTGAAAGCATATGCAAGCTTCTGAGCTACACAGAATTCTTCCATAAGCAGAAGAGTTTGGGGTAGCCTTTATGTCCGACATGGTTGTGTCACCAACTATGGTGACATAAGGAATCTTTTTCTTTTGCACATAGATGCAGGCACACATTTGAAGGCGTGGGAGGGCCAGATGGCCTTTTGACCTTCATAGACCACAGCACACCTGTGTTGAGTCTGCCTTGTTTCACCATCTGGCTTCTCCGCTGGTGAGAGGTGATAATGAAACCTGTGCACTGAGTAAAATTGTGAATACTTAAATAAGTAATGATTGTGGGGTTTCCTCCTAGTAACATCATCCCTGCTTTTTGGGTGGACCTGGGCTCTTTCTTGTATTCCCACTTTAGCAGTAACATGCCCAGCACTCTCATTCAACACACAATAATAAAAGGTCAGGGTGCAAGATCTTAACCATCTCAATAACGAGGTTCAATGCTCTCTCTCTCTCTCTCTCTCTCTCTCTCTCTCTCTCTCTCTTTAAGTTTGTGAGATTTGTAGAGGTGAACCTAGATATAGGCCCCATCAAATACAGGGCACAGATAGGAAGTATACTACTGTATGTGTTCAACATGTGTGGATAATTGTATGTGTGAACACTGCACACCGATTGTACATGGCTTGCATTTTCTATATGAACAGGGCTAGTATCTCTCACAAGTAGGCACTAATGTATGTTACAGCTAATGTTCAAATGCAGAGAAAACTAACAATCACAGGAGAACATAGACAATTGCTCATTGATCTGGCAAATATCTGAAAATCCAGAGATAAGCTGGTGTTTGAGATCACTTCATGGCCACTGTGAACCATTCACTGGTGTCATTTCATATTTTCAAAGAACATATTGCTCCATTAAAAAATAAATAAATTCAGAAGCCACTGTAACATTTTGTATTCGGACCAACCAAAATTACAGGTTGGTTGATCCTAAATATTACCAGGTTGTTGTGACTTTTATTTTTTCATAATTTCAGGCAGTCAATAATGGTTGCTCAAAGCCTGTACCCTAAACATTGAATTGCAAATACATTCCTCCCTCTCTCTCAGCCCCCACCCTCTCTTTGCTCCTTGTCTGACCATTCCATTCCTTGTCTGACCATTCCGTTGCTCGCCTCTTACTGCCTGCCCCCTTTGCACACACCCAGCTGCACTGGGACACTCCTGGCTGTAGTGCTTTCTCTAGCAAACCTAGCAAAAAATGTGTATGATTGAAAACAACTGGAGGAAAGGGACCGTGCCAGGGGAGCAGCCTATACATAATTCTCCTTTAGCCAGCCTCTTGGATCCCCTGTCCTGCCTTTCTCCCCTTATACTTCCAGGGAATTTATTGCAACACTCTGTTGGCAGGGTATGGAGTTCAGAGGTGTCCATCTTAAAGGTTAGTCTCTTAACTTGGGTGCCTCACACCACACGCCCTTCCCTAATTTATTGCTTCCTTTCCCCCTGAACAGAACTGAAGATCACAGCTTGCCAGCTCCCCCTGCGCTTATAATCTGCCGGATATCTTGTAGAGCACTTTGGAGTCCCGTTCTGTCCTCTCCTGTACGATTTATTTTTCAAATTTGTAGCCCACCCCAAACTTCCGTCTCTGGGCAGTTTATAGCAACATAGCTATATGTCTGGGCTCTTTAGCAAGCCCTGACTTGGGTCTGGGAGGATGATGATGACATGATGTTTATAATGGGTTGGCAGCTGTACCCAGAGTTGGACAAAAAGCCTCTGTTCTCACTCAACAATTTAATCTAGAGTGGAGGGCATCAAGAGCAGAGGGGGCCTCAAGCCTGGAAGCCCCAGACACATCTCCAACTTCATTCCAAGCTGCCAAAGGCTTGTTTAGACATGAGGGGGAATATGCGGGGCCTTTCAGGCAGATGAGCTCAATGTCTGCACCTGAAATGCCACAGGGAGTGAAGGACGGTGCTGTATGACAGCTGCTGGGGAATGTGTTATGACTTGCATGCACACACGCAAGTCATAACACGTTTTGGGGGCATCAAAGATTGGTCAAGAGCAGGGATATGTGTCTCTTCTGTAACACTCTCAGAAGCACCCTCTCTCTCTTTTGGAGAAACATCTCCCGTTTTGTCACAGTTGGAGCGCCACCAAACAGGCTCATTCCACTTGATCATCAGTGGCTGGCATTGCCTGTTCCACCCTTCTTTCACTTCCACCAGGTTCAGGACAAAACAAATAGCAACAAAAAGGACACTGACTGTACATTGAATACTGGTAGTATGCAGCTATTTGCTGCAGACATGAAATGGAGCTGATCTCCGTTCTGTTAGCTGCTAGTCCAGTGTTCTTCATTGTAAAGCCTGGGGACCAGTAGTCCCACCCCCCTCATCAACCCTAAGTGCGGCTCCATGACTAATTGCTGATTGGGCCTGTGTGAAGCTTCAGACAAAGCTGAGTACTCGGAACAGTCCCACAGGCACCATGTCGCCACCATTCCCAGTGCTGCATTTTGCCCAACACTGGTGGGGCTCCTCCTTTAAGGGAAAAGTTGCTTTCTGGATCGCCTGCACCATCCTGGAAGGCATGCACAGAGTGCTGGGCCTGGGTGGCCTGATTTGGCTTTAAAAAAGCCAAATTCTGGCTTACGGCCCATTTAACTCACGAGTATACCCCTTAGGTTCTGGCAACTTCCCAGTGGGAAGTGCAGACCTACCCAGTGCTTTCCTCCTAGAGCTCTTAAGAGAGGGCTCCGTCTTTGTAAACATCGCTCCTTGCACTGTGGAAAGCAGAGGTCAGCAGAGTGGGAAACGGCTCTCACATGGAACCATTAAAAAAAATTTTTTTTTGCATACTGTCCCCCGTTTGAAAAATAGTGAAAATCACTGCTAGTCCATATGGATGAGCAGAATCAGTATGGGAGGAGTGGGGAATGGTTGTCGTCATGCCTTAACTCCAGTGGTCACTTAAAACCTGTATTTTTCTCTTTTGGGGGTGGTGTCCACTGTCCAAGTACCATCACTCCTAGGGACAATGTCTGGAAGCAACCTATGTATTGCAGTGCCAAGTGTCACACTGTGTGTATGTGTGTGTGTAGCTGTTCCATTTTCTGTTGCAGCACTGTAGTCCTGAATTTTGCTCATGTACACTGACTTGATGGCACACTTTTCCTTTACCTTTACCTTCTTCCCTGTTCTACACAGAGAGCATGCTACCTGTTTCATTTGAAGCTCAGGCTTTTTTTCTTGTTGCTGTTTTCTTTCGGTGCAATAGCACCGTGCTGAAACATCATGAGGCCATTCACATGCCCAGGTGGGGGGCAGGAGGGCAAGGCTGGTCCAACTCATCTTCCCCCCGCCCCCAGATGAGTGCTGCAATGTTGCTGGGAGCATAAATTGCGCTCCCAGACATTCTGCGCTGTGTGGCTCTCTGGAGACTGGAACAACGCGTCTCGGCCTCCAGCTATCCCACAATGCACCATGCAAGATGTGTGATGCATTGAGGGATTTCCCCAGGAGACAGGCCTCTAGGCGCCCATCTCTGTGTCAGCTGGGGCTGAACGCAGGCCCAGTGAACAGACGATCCCAGAGCCCGGGTTAAGGGCTCACTCGAGCCTTTAACCCTGGCTAAAAGCCAGGTTACAAAGCTGGGCTAGGCAGCACTGTTCCCTCACTTGTGCACGCTCACAAGTTTTTGGATGTCTGCTCAGTTAATTTTAGATCCCACTAAGGTTGAGTCAGGAAGGCCCCTCTCTGAATGCATCTGCGCACACACTGCCTTGATACTCCTGCCCAGAACAAAACTCATTCCGCACAGAGATAAAAAAAATTAGAGAGACCACTTTTAGGCAGTGCTGCCCCGCTAGGATTGGCTTCCCTAGCCTGGGTTAGGTGCACATGAGAACAGTCTCCTGTTCCTGTGAGAACAGTGTATTTGGTGGGATAATTTTCAATATTAACATGATTGATCTTTTGGTTTTGCTGTGATCTGGCACTGTCTGAATGGTCTGAATGAGTGGAGGTATGGGGAAGGTGTCCTCTGACGGTTTTCCAGCTTCTTCTCTCTTCCTGCACAAGTCGACGAAGTGCTGTTTTCTTGCATGCCTACTGGCTGGGATCCTGGAAGAAAGCATGATATCTGTCAGGCCTTGGCCTGACTCCAAGATGGGCTGCTGCTGAGGGCAGGGGAGATCTGATTGCAGAGTGGACAGGTGAGGGTCACAGTGGCTAGAGGCAGCAGATGCGGTCAAGGCAGGCTGGGCTGAGTGCCAGACCAGAGTTAGGTGCAGAACAGAAGGACCAGAGGCAGGAGTCACAGTTGTGGAGAGGCAGCATTTCAGGAGCCAGTGAGAGCTGGAAAGGGAGCTAGTGGAGCATGATGATGGCTACAATAGTGCAGTGTGAGTCAGGAAGTCCTCAGTTCAAATTCTGGTGTTGTCAACGCACTTGGTGCCCATGGGCACGCCATTCCCTCTCCACTCTGGTCCACCAGTCTGTCTGTTGGGTAGCAAAACTAACCTACCATACCAGTTGATTGTGAGGATTACTGTGATAATGAAGGTATATGGAGCACTTTTAAAGCACCATAGTATGTATGTGCTAAGTGTTATTATTTATTGTTCTATCAGACAAGTGTTGTTTAAGTCTATTGTTCTGCCCTTAAGCACTTGAATGTGTTGTTGAAATGTGCATGTTTCTCTTTCACAAGAGTGCCACATGACCAGGGTCTCTGGCATAGATTTTAATCCTGAGAAGCTTGATTTATATAATATACATATACAGGCACACAGCTGCATAGGGGTCCCCAGATGTTGCTAGGGTCCCCAAACCTGGGTCCTCAGATGTTGCTGGATTACAACTCCCATCATTCCCAGCCACAATGACTGGCTGAGGATGATGGGAGTTGTAGTCCAACACCATCTGGGAATTCAAGTGTGAAAACCCCTGTTATACCTTGAGAGAACGTCTGGTGAAATCTCAGAAGCCAAATCTGAGCAGAGCTTTTGGAGATATGGGGCGCAGGATTTCAATCTCCTGAGCATCTTCTTCTACTTTTCGGATTGCTACTGTTTTAAGGTCCCTGCCCCCACACCTCACCTCTCCCTATTCTTTAGACTTCCCCCCTTACATCCCCTTCCTGTCCTTGCCAAAATGTCCAGTCTTTGAAAAATGGGGGTGGTGGAGAGAAAGGGAGGGAGGGAGGGAAGGAGAAGGAGAGAACATTACATAAGTGGTTCCAAAACACCAGATCTGGGTTTCCTTGCTGCAAGGTTTATTTTTTAAAATATGTGTTTGTTTTGGTATACTGTATACAGAGCCATAGTCAAGAACAAGGGCTAGGGGGAAAAGCTGGGAGCCAAGAATCTGTACAGCTGCTTGCCTTCTGGTGCTTGGACTCATTCCGAAACTGCTAATACTCGTAAACATGTAGTTTCAACTGCAGCTTTCCCTGGAGTTGGGGTCAGCAGGGCACCACACACATGATGCAGCCGACACGTGAATGCCACACGGCATTGCAAGCATGGTCTGCCTGCCAGATGTGTACCAGATTAGTATGGCAAAACGGAAGCTGATGCACAGGCTCATGCCAAGAGTTCCACCTAGCCTGGTGTTCTGGAAGAGGTCCTTTCACCTCCTTCTCCTGGAGAGTCATCCCTGGGATAATCGTCGTGTAAAGGTGGGATCTGAGATTGCCACTGCCCCGGGTGTGTATGCTTCCCCTCCATCCCCATGGAACCCACTACTTCTGTTGTATGTTCTGATGTGCCAATACTGGTTGTGTCATCTGATCCGAACCCCACCATCTTGGCATATCCTGCCCTACATCCTGCAGGGAAATCAACATTTGTAACTGAGATTTCAAGTGAGTGACAGATGTCAGATTCCCTGCAGAGAGGTAGAGCAGGATATGCCAAGATTGGTGGGTTTGGACAACACACCCAGTTGCAGCATATTGGAACCTATAGCGGAAGCAGAGACTCACGCGTGGATTGGGGAAGCATGCACTTCCAGGACGGCAGCAACCTCAGGCGCTGTCACTATGCCTGACCCCACCCAAAGCAAAAGAGCAGAGTGGCAAACAACTCGATCTTCCACTTCCAAACTTGAAACCATTTTCTAAAGAGTTTCCAAAGTTGAAACTCTTGCTGCTGAGGGGGTGAAGACAGAGGCATTATTCTGGATGTGCATCTGGATGTGCTCTGGTATTGGCAATTGGCATGGCATGCAAGTGCAGCGTCATTCCAGATGTGTCAAGAAGAACTGCAGTGCGAGGGGGCCTCTCTGGAGGTAACAGTGCCAAGAATCATAGACTGGTGAAAAGGCCAGAAAAGTGATCCAGGAACTCATTGGCTAGCTTGTCTCAATGGAACTTTCTGTCCTAACTGCGCATGTGTGTGTGTGTTAAGTAACAGACATTGGTGACCATATTTATCTGGGTCAGTGATCCTTGACTTTGTTGCACTGACTACTATTCAGCTTTTGCTTGTTCTTAGTGTATGACTCTCTTACTTTATGGGCACTGCATGAGAGAACATTTGGGAGGCTTCCAAATTAAACCTCAGCTGCTGCATTTACTTTCTGTAACTATAATATAATGAATATATATGCCACATATATATTTAATGGGTATATTTAATCAATATATATGGCTATGATACAGTGTGCATACAGCTGGAGGAGTTGATTGCCTTTACATGACTTGGAAAGGCAACTTTCAAAATTTAAAATATAAAGTGGCTTGTGGCTTCAACCTGTGTTCCCATGCAACTCTTGTCTCCTCCTCACCCCACCACTGTCTTGTCTACTTTTGGTATTTAGATTGTACGCTCCTTGGAAACAGGAGACCTACCTGCTTTGCTTTCAAAATGTTATAAATCACCACATATGTTTATAGTGCTGCATAAATATGATTTATTAGTAGTAGTAAAAATATGCTAGAAACTTCAAAGTAATGTCTTGGTCTTCAGTATTTTCTTGCATTGTTTTTTGTTGTGGCCTGATGGACCACCTGAAAGTATATGAGGGACCATTGATGGCTCCTGGGCTACTAATCTGGTTAGTCCCTAGGTGGGCTATTTTCCTAGGTTTGAGTTGCACATGGGCTTCTTCCTAGATCTTGTGGAAACAGAACTGACATTGGGGAGGGTGATTGTTTGGTAAGCAACTCCAGCTCAGATCAGGCTCTTGAGATGGGATGGGGTTACATAGAGTAAAGCAACGACTGTAGGCTGAAAGAGAAGGACTGATAGGTAAGACTCAAAGATTCTTCTTGCACCTCCCTTCCTGAACACTATGGGTTTGGGGTTTTGTTTGTTGTTTTGCTTTCATTTTGGCAGACACTAGCAGCATATTTGTGGTCATGAGAGTTTGAAATTTTTCAAAAATGAGATCCTTGGGAACTTAAGGCTTCCTTCTCTGCCAAATGACATATTCCATGCAACCTTGTTCAGGTCACATATGGTGATCCGTCCTCATCAGAGAATGATAGGCTTGTATAGAATCTTCAGTGATATTTGGTGAACTACCATACAGTGTTCCTTCTAAGGCATGCGCAAGTACGTGCGCTCACAAATTTTTTGATGTCTGCTCAGTTAATTTTAGATCCCGCTCAGGTTGAATCAGGAAGGCCCCACTCTGAAGGCATGTGCGCACACACTGCCTTGATACTCCCACGCAGAACAAAACTTATTCCACACACAGATGAAAAAAATTAAGAGAACACTGCTACCATACGAATCTCTGATATTTGGGTACCATTTCACATCATATATGCGGGCTAGAGAGAGTGATCATGGAATGGCTATTATTTTAAAGCTGGCATGATCTCCACCAAATCACTTGACTGACCCAAAATGCCTTGGTTGTACATCCTGGGCCAGGCTAGGGCCAGGCCCCAGTACTCCTAGACTTTCTCACTGTCTCTGCTTCAGGGCACCAGAGTTTTAGGGCCACCATCCTGGGCTTTCAGATCCTGCCTAACACTGCATAAACATGTTCTTCGCCTCATTTTCTCTTGGATTATTAATACCTGTGCAATTTCCTGAGTAGAAATAGCTGTGGCTCAAAACTGATGCTGCTGCGCCTGGTGTTGACTTGGACTTCTAGTCCCTGCTGATGAGGACACTCCTCTCCTCAGTGGTAGCTGATTCTTTAGTACCTGTATACAGTCTCAACCCAAGCTCTGTCTTGTGAGTCTCTACCCTCATTCCTGTACTTGCAGTGCACTCCCCCACCAGCAGCATGGACCCTTCTCCTACCCCCTTCCCTCCACTGCTGGGCCTCTCTCATTCCTCCCAAGACATAGCTCCTTCCTTCCACCTCTTCTCTCTGCCAGGGCCTTTCTTCCCAGCATCCCCTCCCCCTCTTTCTTACCTGGTGGTGGTGGCAGCCACAGGTGCCACCACTCCTTGGTCATTGGCATCTTTGCTCTCGATGTCTTTTGAAAAAGGTAGGAGGAGAGGAACTGAGCATCAGAAAGTCAGAAAGCATCAGAAAGCATCAGAAAGTCAGCATCAGAACTGAGCATCAGAACACACAGCCTGCTGAAACAAGAGCCTCCTCATCTCTGACAACTTTAAAAAAAGCCTTTAAAGACACATTTATTCACCCAAGCTTTTTAACTAGACCCGTGGCTTTGAATCGTTTTCCGATTTTAATTTCTGTTTTAATTTGTTTTATGTTGCTGTAAGCCTCTTGGAGATGGAAGTTTAGGGTGGTCTACAAATACGAATGAATAAATACATAAATAAGTGTGGACTCACACTTCTGGTAGCTCCATCCCCCACCCCCTGTCTTTTTGAAAGGCAGGGAGAGCAGAGAGATTAGCAGTGGCTGGGCAAGCAGGGTGAAGGGAAGCACAATATGGCAGCAACGTCCAGTGCGTCACCTGCACATGATCCAGTTCACTGCTTGAGGCTGTTTCCTTATTCACTGGGAGGCCAGCCCACTTCAGCTTTTAATCCTTTTCACCTGACTAGATTTGTCCTCATTGCTTTTCACTGGGGTGATTGATCTCTTTTAGGAGAGTCTTCATTATATTGCATTTGGGACTTAGGAGTACACTTTGAGGTATCTCTGCATCCTGCCAGCTTCACAGTTCTCATTTGCTGACCCTACAGTGAGATGGAAACGTGTGTATTTTTCAAACACTGAGGTTGTTCATATGGGTGGGCGGGGCAGGGGGAAGGCTGGTTAAGCTTACCTTCCCTCCAGACAAGTGATGGCATGTTTCTGGGACCGTGGACCATGCTCCCAGACAAACAGTGCTGCATGCCTGCAACGCACAGCTCCGGAGGCCAGGATGACGTGTCCCAGCCTCCAGGGAATCCCCAAATGCACCGCACAACATGTACAATTCATTGGGGGATTCCCGCAGGAGATGAGCACTCTAGCTGCCCATCTCTTTGTCCACTGGCGCTAAACATAGCCCCAGCAAGCACACAATCCTAGAGCCCGGGTTTAAGGGCTCACACAAGTGCTTAACACTGGCTAAGAGTTGGATGTTAAAGCAGGGTTAGGTGGTGCTGCCCTGCCAGGATCAAGCTCTATCCAGGCGGTTGTCATGCACAGCCAACCCAGGCTGGGCTTCCCTAGTGCATGTGAGAACAGACTCACTGTGTTTTGCACACCCTGAGATGTCTACTTGTGCAGTTGATTCAGGCAGCCACTGAGGATGTACAAGCAGCTTACTGGCTTTGCCTCAGCTCCCAACCTGCTTGAGATAATAATGGCTCCCATGAGCTGCACTGTTATATTTTTCAGGACCTTGGACAGGTCACTAGGGAGGGCACCTGAGCCCAGGGAAGGCAAGTCAATAGTACCATGAGGCACTAGGTGGTGCTTCTAGGTTTGACATCATTGGCTCAGGGGTTGCCCTGGAATTTCTCTGCCTTTACTGCTGGGATTGGAAAATCCAGATATTGGCAAATAGTGCTAATGAGTCAAGGGTGACACACACCCAGCTGTGAACGTCTGGCAGGCAAGAGGTCTGGCTGGAGACCCGTGGCCCATGTATCCAGTGGAGGAAGGTCTGGCTGGCTTCCTTTTCCTGCTTGTTTTTCAGCAGCGAAGTCGCCGCCTTTGGTAGGTTGGCTGGCAATGAGTAGGTTGCTCTAGCAACCTACTGAAGCTGAGTCAGTGGAGCGCTTTACCTGGGGCAGGGACAGTCTCAAGAATTCTTTCAGTAGTACTAAGCCTCTGTATGCCGAAAACTAGACTACTTTTATCGATGGCTAGTGTATTCTTTCTTCTTCTTTCTTCTCCATCTTTGGTCTTATGTACTAAAGCTCAATGAATACATTGAAAGATCTTGTGTAGCTGGATCCCTCACCACACTGATAATGCATGGATGATGGAATCACATAAAATATGGAGAAACATGTGGGACATTTCTGTATTAGCACCACTCCTCACTAGAGGTCCACAGCAATGTGAACCCTGCATCACAAGGGATTATGTCACACAAACAAAAGTACACTACCAGTGGTATACAGCCATAGGGAGACACCAAGTGTTGGGCCTGGCTTTGCATGTTCCAGTTTGTAGCAGTCCTGGGATCTTGGGCTTAAAGCAAAACTGAATCCAAATATATTTTTCCACTTATGAAAGAGCTTGCATAACCACCTGCACACACAGAATAATGAAAACAGCTGTAGAACCAGTGTTCTAATTTTTTTCATTTGTGTGTATAATAAGTTTTGTCCTGGGTAGCAGTATCAAGGCAGTGTGCATGTACATGCATTCAGAGTGGGGCCTTCCTGAGTCAACCGGAGCGGGATCTAAAATTAATTAAGCAGACATCAAAGCACTTGTGAGCGTGCGCATGTGCGCACACCTTAGATGGAACACTGTGTAGAACCTACCTGTTATAGGTCCATAGGAAGCTACCTTATACCGAGTCAGACCATTGGTCCACCTAGCTCAGTATTGACTGGCAGTGAGTCTTCAGGGTTCCAAACAGAGGTCTTTTTTCCAGCTCTCCTTGGAAATGTCAGGAATTGAACCTGGGACGTTCTGCCTGTAAAGCAGGTGTTCAACCACTGAGTCATGGTACATCCACCCTTGGCAGGGCTTGTCTGGGATCTGAACTCAGGACTTCAAACACCCTAAGAGAGAATTCTATACCTAGACTGACAAACCAAATTATAGCACTTTGTGAACTCCAGCGCAAGCTCTTGCACAAGTCTTTGTGGAACAGCACTATTAGCTGTGTTCATTATACTCACAGTTCTTTGGATCTAGTCTAGTATCTTATTCTCTGGTCTGCACTGTTTCCTTTACCTGCTTCCCACTACATAAGTAGCCTATTGGGAACATAAGCCCAGTTTCCATTGTTTTCATGGACTTCTCACCAACGTTCTAAGCCTGAGTCTGGGCTGTACCACTTCAGGCTGCAGGTTGGCAGGGGTGCTTGCATGATTGGTTGTTCCCTCGTGTGAAAATAATTCCTAGCATAGAATAAGTCGATATAGTGGCAATGATATACGCATTCTCCCTTCCTCTTGATAAGATTTTAAAGACCTCTTTTAATACGTAAATAAATAAATACTTGTGCGTTAAAAGAGGTCTTTACTTGCACATTAAAAGAGGTCTTTAAAATCTTGTCCTAGCATATTGGTAACTAGCATGCTAGGTAGGGAGAAGGCTAGACTATAGAACCCTTCTCCCTAATATCTAAAGCAGGCATCCCCAAACTGCGGCCCTCCAGATGTTGCTGAACTACAACTCCCAGCATCCCTAGACACAATTTTTTGTGGCTGGGTATGCTGGAAGTTGTAGTTCAGCAACATCTGGAGGGCCGCAGTTTGGGGATGCCTGATCTACAGTTTATAGAGGAACATTCCACTAAGTGAGCCCCCATCTGTAGCATGAAATGGTACAGCCTAGGTCACACAGGTTCACCACTGGAGTGAGAACTAGACATCAGTCTGGGATCCTGATGTTTGGGAGACGAGTTGCCCTCCACAATTTTTGGTACCAGCACATTATGTTCTCAAGGATAAGATCCTGCATACGTGGGGCAGGGCCTGAGATTAGCTCAGCCTGGGGCGGAGGAGGTCAAAACTGCAGCCAGAGACCACCCACAGTGCATTTTTTCCAAGCCACTTGCGGTTCATCATTTCCTGCTCAGCTCTCTCACCACAGCTCGGCAAGTAAACTCCTGCTTCCCAAGCTTTTCTAATGGCCTTCATTCCTGACCTGCTGTTCTCCTAGTCTTATTGCTGTTCTCGTACTAGCCCCATCCCAACTCCACACTTCAAGACCGAATTATATATGTCATGGGAGATCCATAATTGGATCTCCTGCCCGCCCCGCCGCCCCCATTTAAAAGCATCTGTAAGGTGGGGTGGGAGTCATTGTGTTAACTCTCTGCACCACCATTTTCCTGATCAAAATTACCGCCTCTGAAGCACTGTTCCCTCTAACAGGGATTCCCAGAGGTTGTTGACTACAACTCCCAGCATCCACAGCTGTAATAGCCTTTGGCTGGGGATTATGGGAAATGTAGTCAGCCACCTCTGGGAATCCCTGTTAGAGGGAACACTGCAGCTGCTGTTAGCCCTGCTTGGGGGGAAGCACTAGGCACAATGCAGCCACTTGCTTCCCATTTTGTGTGTGGAAAGGAGTGATTTGGATCAGAGTAGCAATATGGCTGGCATCAGAGATGTCATGGTTGGGCAGATGCTGAGGGCCCAGGGCCCTCAGGCCCACTACTGATCCTTGAGGCCACCTTTTGTCCATAACCTTTTTGTGATATGGTGTCAGAGTGGAGCAGCTCTCTCGGTGCCCTTCGAGATAGGAGGAGGGGGCTCACAGAGGTCAGTTTGCTGATGGCCCCATGAAACCTGGAGCTGGACCTGGGTGGAGGAAGGGTTGACTCACATTCCCTCAGCACCATGGTTCCAATCCATTTCCCCTCCCCTTCCTGTTGCTACTTTTATTAAAGTCATTAAAGTTAAAAAAAAAAAGTTGAAAGATCCAGTCACAGATCTCCCGCATCATGTGTGGTTCAGCCTTCAGATCCTGCTGAAACGTACCTGCTGTGTAAGGTGACTTCCAAAATGGTATGTGGTATGGTGATAGGTACAAGCAAAACTACTACTCTCATTCAACATTCTGTCTATTCATTGTGACCCAGCAGAGACTCCCAGCAGGACAAAGTGGTGGTAAGGTATCACAGGACAAGGTGCTAGGTATTAACAACAAAGTGAGAGATTAATACCCCCTTGCCCTACTGATGGGTTTCTGCCTGGCTATGATGAATAGATAGAATGCTGAACAAGACCATCATTTTTCAAACAGTGTTCCATGGAACCTTGAGCTTTGGAATTCCAATCAGTAACAGAAGGCAAATTGTTCACTTTTACCAACCTTCCTCTGAAATGCACAGCTGCGGCTGCCTTTGTTAGATTTGCTTCAGAGAGCTTAGCAGGAAGAGCCTGAGAAACTGCTCGGGAACTTTCTGATTTGAATCTGGCGTCCGCTGTGAGTTTGCTAGGTGGCTTTTGGCAAACTACTCCTTCTCAGGCCCCTATCTGCCTTGGTGGGGGCAGGGCTTGCAACAATATTAACATACCTTACAGAGTAGCTGCAAGGATTGTGACAAGGTAGTACATGTGAAGCAGTCTGAACACACACAAATGCGAATTATTGTTATATGCCATTTTTGAAGGAGCTTGGGTGGCACGTGTGAGGTTAATTTTTTTAAACAAGGGGGTAGTTTTGGCTGAGAAGTGACAACTTGGTTAGGATCACACAGTGTGGATTGTTGTCTTCACAGGGATTTAAACCTGAGTTTCTGGCATCCAAAGTCAAAGCTCTAACCATTACTCACTAGCTCTTTCATGGCTAACTGCTACTAACAGCTCCACCCTGCATATGTTAATTCAACTGTTCCATTTTTTAAAAAAAATCCCTGTCACCTTTCTTCTTTTTGAAGCCCTCTCAAGACAGCTTATTAATTTATTTTTTTGGTTTTAAAGTCAGACATGCCAGTGGCCACTACAGTATCCTGTGACAATGAACCACAGGTGCCCAGTGGATACTTTCCATGTATACAGTGCTTCAGAGCATTCAAAGTACTCCATGTGCATTAGATTCCTGCCTCTTAACTGCTGTGTTGCACCAGTATGCTTCTAGCAAAATGTATTTGCAAGATTTCTAAATGACCCCGTATAGACATAACTTTATCAGCATAGCTGGATCGGTAAGTCTATCAAATTACTGAGAAAGAATTGTCACTTGCCATGCACAAGTGTGTGAATAAAGGCTCTGACACTGCCTATTGATTGTCCTATGTTCTACGATTCCTGATGCTCTTTCCCAATCTGTGATTAAAAAGAAGTGCATCAAGAGTTACCCTAAGCTTTGTTTCCTACTGTATGAGTAGGTGCACCCCCATCCACAAGCATCCCCTTGCTCCAGAGTTGAGAATTTTCCCACAGAGAGAGAAAGAGAGAGAGAGAGAGAGAGAGAGATATTAAAACAAATAGGGGAAAAAATAGGCTGGGATCCATGCAGATCCTGGCAGTGCCACTGTGCCAAACCCAGTGCCGAAGCCCGGCTCTTAGCTGAGGTTAAGGGCACAAACGCTCCCTTAACCTGGCTCCCAGGATCGTTTGCTGCTGACACAGAGATGAGCGTCAAGCGAGCCCATCCCCTGGGGAAATCCCCTAGTGCACTTTGTTTGGTGTGCAGTGCACTGTGAGATTCTGGAGGCCAGGATAACGAGTCCTGGCCTCAGAGTGATTCACGCTGCTCCGCACTGCGCAGAGCAGCACTGATCATGTGGGAACATGCTCTGTGATCCCAACAAGGGCAGATGATCCTCTGTGGGGGGAAGGCAAGGTTTATGAAGCCTTCCTCCCAACTGCCCACTGGGTAGGTCGTGTGAATGGCCCCTTAGAGAGAGGGAGAGGACCTTCTAAAGTGCAACATTCCAGTTTGTCTAAGCAGGATCAGCTGTCAATGATATTTGCAATGGAGAGGAACTGATTGTTGTGGTTTTGATTTCCTCCCAACAATCATGCCTGAAGATTCCTGGTGCAAATGACAGGTTGCTTAGAAGGAGACTTGGGATGAATATGCCACAAAGTATCCTCGAATGAATGATTCTCATGGCGAATATGTGAGGTGGGAAATACCAAGAATATCCTGCTGTACTTCCAATTATTCTTAGAATGTTCTCTGAATAATTCTCACATTGTGGCTTCATCTGCAAATAAAAAGATGATCTGCACCTTTTTGCAAATTAATTACCAACAATTAACAGTTTAGCAGAACCAGGAATTAGTGTGTCTCAGCAGGGGAGATAGAGTCATCCCTTCTCTAAAAAGGGCGGTTTGTTTTAAAGTATGGAAGAAAGAATGTTTATTATTATTAATCAATTTGATTTTTTGATTAACCTGAGCATGGGATTGGCACAAGGTCACCTAGTTAGTTTAGTGGTTGAGAAGGAGAATTGGAGATTGGTTCTTTCCCCACTGCTCTGAAGACCATGGTGTTTCCATGCTCGGATTTATACAAAAAGCTTGGTATTTTATTACTTTAAAATTATATTATTTCTCTGTGGGTCCCAAGCTGTGGCTGGACTCCAACAACCATGGAAGGTTTGAGAAGGTGAGGTGAGGTGAAGCGGGAAGTGAGGCTGGAGGCAAGGCTAAACTGGGCTGGGCTGGAGGTGCGGTGAGGCCAGGTGAGGCTAGGTTGAAGGCCAGGTGGGGCTAGGCAGGAGGCTTAAGGCAAGGTGAGGTGGAAGGCTCAAGGTGAGGCTAGGCTGGAGGTGAGGCAGGAGGCTCTAGGTGAGGTGGCAGGCAGAAGGCTGGAGGTGAGGTGTGAGGCGGGGCTAGGCTAGGCAGGAAGTGAGAGGAGGCTAGACTGGAGGCGAGGTGAAGCTGACGGTGAGGTGGGAGGCTGATGGCGAGGCTGGAGGCAAGGTGGAAGGTTTGAAATGAGGTGAGATGGAAGTTGAGGCAGAAGGCTGGAGGAAAGGCAAGAAGGGAGCAGGAGGTGGGAGGTGAGGCTGGAGGCATGACTCTCTCCCCTGCTGAGAGACACCAATTCCTGGTGCTAAAATGGTAATTGATTTGCAAAAAGATGCAGATTAATTTTCATTTGCAAATGAAACCACTGCATAAGAATTATTCGGAGAACATTCTAAGAATAATTGGAAGTTCAGCAGGATAGTCTTGGAATTTCCCACCTCACATATTCACCATGAGAATCATTTGAGGGTACTTTGTGGCAGATCATCTCAAGTTTAATTCAAATGTTGGCTATCTGCGAATATCTGTGGTTGAGAATTTACGGATGCAGTTTTATCCTTAGCAGTTCTTTCCTGCTGCAGCTCCAGAATATTAAAAAATATATATCGAGTTGAAGAATGTTCTTTTCGAAGTCTACTTTGAAGCACAATGCCAGTTTTTTTCTAACTCCAGTCAGTGTTGGGTCAGACAATTTTTTTTCACTGATGTGAACTCTTCTCACAGTCTCGGGGTGTACACTCACAGAAGCAAGTATCATGTGAGTCAGGAGCTCATAGATCTTGGCCATAGCAATTTTCCCAATCTGAGAAGTTGAAGAGAAATCGTTCAAGATTTAAGATGCTCCTGCAGCCAAGATCTGTGAGCTCTGTTCTTGCATGGCATGCTTGCTTGCTTGAGTACATGTTCTTGAGCAGCTGCGAGGGCTGAACCTGACCTCAGTTTCTTCCCTTTGGCTTCTGATATGAATTTCTGTACAACCCTTGTTTATAAATGGAAAAAATCTTTTCCACATCTCTTTGTGTTTGGAACACTGGCAAACAAAATGTGTCCATCTCAGCTTACTTTCTCATGAACAAAGGCAAACCGCATTAGGGATTAATTCAGGAGGCATGTGTGAAACTTATGGGTAGAATTCCATGTTCAATTCCACTTCACTGGCGCTAAGCAGTGAATTTTCGTGGGAAAGCTTATCTGTTCTGCCTATTCAAATGTTGGTTGGTTGTGCTAGTGCTGCCATAATGTCAATAATCTTAGTTGCTTGCTTCAGCTGAACCCACAAACATTCATACATGAGTGTCCATGCATTCTTACACTGTATTTATTGGTTTTGTGGCTTCCAGGCTGCAGAAACAGATTATCTCACAATACGTAAGCCTGCCAATGCAGGAGGAGTTCTGATACTGTAGAGCTTCTGTGAGAAGCTCTAGCCACAGCACCTCCTGCCCTATTCCTTCACTGTTTCACTGATGGCTGTGGGGCAAACTTAGTCCTGCTAGTGGAGGAGGAGGAGAGACAGGAGAATCCATGGAATGCAGCAGATGTGGCCAGTGGTGGCATTGGGGGGGGGAATTGAGGGGGGCACAGAAGGGGCAAAGGGCATATATGGGTGGGTGAGCTGTGTCCCATGTATTAGATTTCTGAAACAGAAATGAGGGGCAGTGCGGGGGGATGCCACTTTTGGGGTGGGGGGTGCTTTCCCCCTGCCCCCCCACCCAAGCTGCCCTTGGATGTGGCAACTTTTAATCATTTGGGCTTTCATATTTATTAGCAGAGTAGCAGAATGAAGTAATGTAATGGCCCCACTTCTGAGTCGACTACAGATGCATCACTTCCGACTATGGCGGTGGGGGGGAATCTCCTTTTTGAATGTTCCCTCATAGCCCTCTAAGTAGAAAACTAGGAATGGAGTGGGCTATAGCCTTTCTCCCTAATTTGCTAACTTTATACCTGCAGGGAGATTTCTATTTTTATTTTAAATGGGGGACCTTAAAAAAAATGATATTCTTCATCTGCATTATGAACTGGTACAGCCCACTCTACTGCCTTGCTCTGTTGTATGAATAGATCTGGCCTATATGATATCACTCTTCACTATTGTACAAGGGGGGTTCTGTTTCGATTTTGTACATCTAATGGTGATGTTGTGTTTGATCGTGTTATTAATTCAGTGCAGAAGGGCTGCATTCCATCTTATTGGTGCTAGCCCAGCTTTCTTCTCCTGGTGATTAACATTGCTTTACGTTCTCATGGCCTATGCCTCTGACAGTCACCACCTTCTCCATGTATCCAAATCCTGGTAAAGGGCCATTGGTGAAATTCAGAGGAACATGGAATTGTTTGCAGATGCTCTCTTCTAAAGTTCACATTTCCCAGCTCAGAATTTCTGTGTGCTGGGGGGAGGCAGGAATCCCACACCCCATGCCCAGTTGCCATCCCAGCATGTGGCCAGTGGGAAGGTAGTAGGGGAATCCCATTGAATGCTTTACTTGGACAAGGAATTGGAATGGGGGTGGGGAGAGAAGACAATGAGTCTGGTGAGAGCATCTGAAGACGGAAATGGGCTCTTAGAACTAGGTCAAAGGAGCATGAGAGAGGGAACGGAGATGCAGCTTCTGCAGAGCCAGAGATTCCATGTTCCCATCCCTCTGCTGGGGGCAGAACAATTTTAATGGAAAGAACCAGATGGACAGGCTGCTCTCTCAGGCCACTGTGGTTCTTGTTCTCCCCCACACCCCCCACCTCCACTTCCCTGCAGAGCTTAAAAGGTTCAAGCAAGTGGCCATTTTTCAACCTTACCAGGGGAAGGAGAGAAGACATATTTCTGCAGCTTCTCCCCACTCCCCCCGTGGCAGGTATTCTCAGAAGTGGGGGTTCCTTGCATATGCCACTTCCAGTTCTATCACTTTAAAGTCCCAGAGAGCAGGTCATGACAAGTCTTCCCAAGTAAAGTTAGAGCATTCATCGTTTGTTTGACGTGGGATTATATAAGTAAAACAGAACTTCCTTTCAACATGCCAAGCACAAACTCCCCCCAGACCTAGTTTCGAAAGGAGAAAATGGTGGAAGCCCCCTTTTAAACTGTAGCAGGTTGCTCTTTATATATAGTCACGCTGGCTATATGACTGAGGGAAGATTTTTGAAGATTAATTTCTAGAATGAGGGGTGCCAAGGCTTGTCTGTCTGTTTGTGGAAGCCTTCTGCACAAATCGCTGATGTATGTGGCTGGATGTAGTTTCTCCAGTGCACTCTGTATAGGCTCAGATGCACTCTGTTCTTTAATTACTTCACGTATTCCAGGCTGGACGCTGATATTTGAAAGAAATTACTTGGCTGACTGCTGGTTCCTGTGCATGGGAAGGGCTGAGACAGAATTACCCATTGCTTCTTTAAAAATGGGCTTTAGTACTGATAGGGTGAGGGCAGATTTGCTTTCTGATCCCTGGTCCGTTGTGTACACACAGGCTAGACTGAAAAAATAAAACACGGGAGGGGTTTGCATTTCTTCTCATAAACTGCTCAGTCCTCATGAAGGTTTACCTTCCCAGTTTGCTACTGAACCCCTTAGGCGAGGGCCGCACAACTTCAACCCTCCAGCTGTGGTTGAACGACAGCTTCCATTATCCCGGGCTATTGGCCACTATGGCAGAGGATGATGAACGTTGTAGACTAACAACTGTGTGTGTGTGTGTGTGTGTGTGTGTGTGTGTGTAAGTGTAAGAACTGCTTTTTGTGGCATTATTTTTGGCTTCTCTGCACTGTACCATTGAGTGTACACAAGTGTTGAGATGCAGGATAATGACTCTGGTTGCTGTGGAAACCAGGAAATATTGAGGAAGAGGACAGCTTAACCAAAATCTAGACTAGAGAGAAGGCTGCTTGGAAATGACCACTGAGCCTGCTGAGTTGCTGAAAGGCTAGAGTCCTGTCCAGACTCTATTGTACCCACTACAATGCCCCCAGGTTCAGGGAGAACAGGACCATGCTGGCTTGTCCCACCCCTTCCTGTGCCAGCATCTGGATTGTAGTTAGATTTGTGTACTATTTAAAAAAAAATAAAAATGTTTTAAACTTTTATGTTGCATTTTAATAGGTATGTAAACTGGAGATGTAAGTTGGGGCAGTATATAAATACACAAAATAAAATCAAATAAACACTCTCCATAGTTATGCACCCCCAGCTCTCCCTGATTACAGTGTTTAATGAGGCAAATGTGGAATCTGAGGGAAGTTCCTCCTTGTTATTTGTAATGCTGGAGCTCTAAGATCATGGGAGGAAACTCTCCTTGTGGGTACAGCGTTTGCCTCGGCAGACAAATCCTATATGCAGGAAGAGCAGGGTGGTGGCGGCAGTTATGAAGTGCACTGGTGGGGTATGGGGTGGGGCTAGTGGTTGTGGGGGTGGGGCTAGCCATGCACTCTTGTGCCTCCTGCACCCAGGTACAAGAACAGTCAAGCAGGACTTCTCTCAGTGGCCGGAGACCTTGGCTGCTTGAGCCTGCATTAAATGGGGACAAGATCATCTGAACACTCAAAAATGGATTCCAAAGGGGTATCTAAGGCCCCTTTCAGCTGTGGAAGTGAAGGACAGCTCCCATGAAGGAGCCAACCTCTGCGATTGGCCTGCCTGGTCCATTCCCCAGTGAGGTTGCTCACCTAGCCTTCCTTTAGGGCACAACTCGGATAAGGAAGAATCCTGCAGCCATGGAGGGAAAGAGAACAAGAGGATCGATGCTGTTTCCAAGGTCATGGGCATGCAGCAGTGTTCCCTCTAAGGCGTGTGCATGTGCACGTGCTCACAAGTTTTTTTATGTCTGCTCAGTTAATTTTAGATCCTGCTCAGGTTGAATCAGGAAGGCCCCAGTTTGAATGCATGTGCGCACACACTGCCTTGATGCTGCCACTCAGAACAAAACTCATTTTGCACAGAGATGAAAAAAAACGAGGGGCCACTAGCAGGCAGTGACTGAGGGGTGAGGTTGGAGGGAGGCACCTAAGAAAAGGATTTTACAATCCATCAGGTGATGAGTTCCCCACTCTTTTGATTCGGAGAGGGAGAGTCAAAGCTGCCTGTTTATTCTTCTCTCTGCATCCTTGCTAGAAATCCCAGAAATCTGTCTCTATTCCTCCTAAGTGGGAAGAAAAAGAGCCCCGAGTATTTCCATTAAAACGTGGTGCAGGATGTGGTAGTGATGGCTGCAGTGGTGCTGTCTGTGGTTGCCTGCATCCTCTGAGCAGAATCCTCTATCTTCATCTATGACTAGATATACTGAATGCCTGTGTATGTGTAAATTAAAAAACAAAATCCTTCCAGAAAGTGAATTTTTGGATCTTTGTGTAGTATATGATCAGTATATTATTAAGAGTCTACTATATATAACCTTATGTAGTATATTTTTTAAGTGAGGCACTGAACCCACATCAAGGATGAAGCACTTTTTGATCAATGCTGTTGGAGGAATTAACCCTTCTTAAAGCCATTCAGGATGTTGGCTGTCACCACGTCCTGTGGCAGAGAGTTCCACAAGTGGATCACGCATTGTGTGAAAAAGTACTTCCGTTTGTTGGTCCTAGACCTCCTGGCAATCAATTTCACTAGAACCAGGGGTCACTCCATGAAATTGATTGCCGGGAGGTCTAGGACCAACAAACAGAAGTACTTTTTCATACAACGCGTGATCCACTTGTGGAACTCTCTGCCACAGGATATGGTGACAGCCAACAACCTGGATGGCTTTAAGAGGGGTTTGGATAACTTCATGGAGGAGAGGTCCATCAATGGCTCCTAGTCGGAGGGCTGTGGGCCACCTCCAGTCTCAAAGGCAGGATGGCTCTGAGAACCAGTTGCAGGGGAGTAATGGCAGGAGAGAGGGCACGCCCTCAACTCCTGCCTGTGGCTTCCAGTGGCATCTGGTGGGCCACTGTGCGAAACAGGATGCTGGACTAGATGGGCCTTGGGCCTGATCCAGCAGGGCTGTTCTTATGTTCTTATGAGGGCTGGTGTGGGAAGTACTTACTAAATGACTCAATTATCTTCTGAAGAAATGCTGCCTCGTGTTACTAAAATGGGTTTGTAGTGCTTAATCCTCATTATCAAGGTAGTTCAGCCTTCTGGTCCTTCATCCTATAAATTTTCCTTTAAGACGACCCAGAAGTACCTTTTGCCTTCTTTTTCTGGGGTGAGAATATGTTGCTTAAAAATAGCTGCTGCCACTGAGAGTCATTTGGTATAATGAGAACTGGCTGCTTGGGGTTCTTCCAGGAAGGATGCAGAACATCTCCTGCAAATCAGGAAGACACACCCTGTTTGGGTACGCATCACGTAGGAACCAAGGCAAACAGCCAGAGGACTGGAGGCTGGTTTGTGGCTTGTATTGATGGATTGGACGTATCTGCCTGCCCGTTTCTCAGTCTCTCTTTCATCCCACGTCCAGAGTGGGGCAGCCCCATCGATCAGAGTGTGGAGAAGTGGGACCAGGTCCAAGAATCTTGGCTGGGAGGGTTTTCGGGCCAACAGTGTGTTGTGTTAACCATCCAACAGCTGCCAGTTCTGGGGACACCTACAGGTTGGGAATATAGCCAAAGGCTGAGAGAATTGCTTGGCACAAGAAGACTGTGGCAGGATTGGCTCCACTAGACACGGGCAGACTTGTTGCCATTAACTGAATCGGTGGCGGCCAAGGTTGCCATAAGTCATCCTTTGCAGTGCCACTGGTCTGGAAAGCTCCTTATTATGCTGCTAAGGGAAAGTGTCTTTTGGTCCGTATGATTTGTCTGGCTCCATTCTGACTTCTGGCTCGTGAGAAACCAGAAGAAAAATCTTAGATGCATTCCTTTCAGTTTTAATTCTGGGCACTTTTGAAACATCTCCATGGTTTTAGGCAAGTTGCTTGTTGTACTGGGATGGGGAGGAGAGGCTCTGCAGGATAAGGCCTTGAATAAAATGGAAACTGACCGCATCCTGCATTCATTCTGGATTTCCAGTGATTTACCAGCCTCATTGTGGAATGCATGCACAAGTTTGGTTGTTGTGGATTAGGTAAGCCTTTTTTACAGAAGGGTTAAAAAAAGAGAGAGAGATTCTTGTCTTCCTCACTCATTCATTGTATATTTTTTGAAATGGTTGGCTTTCCTCATGTTATTGATTGTGAGTACAGAACCAAAGTTGCAGTAACTCTTCCAGATCACAAGTGTGATGTTTCGTTTGACTTCTCAGTTTCTTGGAATTTAAAGGCATGCCTCCTTAGCTTGCTTTCAAAGATTAGATGATCTCCTGCATTTGGCTGCAAGACATATGTGCCCTGAGCTGAGCTCATGAAAGCCACCAGCCCATCTGCACAGCAGACGAGGGTGACATAGAAAGGCTGGTGTGCTGTTTGCATCACCATGGTGTTGTGAGCCATGTTGTTCTGTTATGCAAATGGAGGAATGGCTGTCTCCCTAGTCCTGTCATGGCTTGGCTGTTGACAGGGAATTATGGGCTCTTAACGGGCAATTTGGCTACTCTTGAATAAGGTCATCTTACTTCAAACCATACCCAGGATGTTGAGGTTGTTTTGGGAGTAGCACTGCCCTGCCTGTCCTTGCTCCTGCATTCATTGAATACCTATGTGTGTCCACTACTATCTCATTTGAAGGAAATTTGCCCTGGAAAGGCTGCCCTGCGCTTGGTGGAAAGGAGGAGTAGAAAACAATGTGTACAGAGTCAGCGTGGGTTTCTCCCCATATCAACCATTCTTAATTTGGGGCTAGTTTGCCTGCCCCAAATTTCTTCAACAATAAGCCAAGAGTCAGAAATGTTCTTGTGCAGTTACCCCCAAACACAAAGCTGGAGATAGACAATGGCTTCCCTTATGCTCGTACTATCTAGCTGTTGTCTAAAGGGGGTGTGTACAGTTGCTTGTAATCCACCCTGCTTTGGATTGGGCAGTACATCAACATGTCATAAAATAAATAAATATATAAAATAATGGTTTGGGGTTGATTTCCATTTCTCTTTCTAGCTCCCCGCATCCCTTGAAAACTTGCTCCTGAAAGTTGGGTGACCCTCAGAAGCAGGTTTTCAGGGAGTGCAGGGGACTGAAGAAGCAAGAGGAAGTCAGTGAAAATCACATCCTCTCCCTTGTGGTGATCTAGGCAGGATGAGCAGAAGGTAGACTGCTTATGCAACCCAATAGTTTCTAGGAGACTTGAAAGTGAGTTGAGAGAGGTTTTTCCATAGTATATGCATATATTCTCCCTGTCTTATTGTTGCCTCTTTTCAAACAAGGTTTTCAGTTTTTTTGACCCAATACAAACATCTGGCAAAACTTGTTAGGTTAAAAGTAAAAGTGGCATATGTACCAAGAGCAGTGCTATATCAAGTTGTTTTTAACTATCTGGAAAACCAGCAACAACCTAAGATTAGGGATATGCATGAACACATTCGGGAGGCCGGGGGTGTTCTTTAAGGCGCAGGGAGGGTGCTCTTACCTCCCTCACCACATTTTCCCCTCCGGCGCTCTCCCCAAAATAGCTGACCAGGGCTGCAAGGAGGTATGCTGCAGCCCGGCAGCAGTGATTTGGGGGAGAGTGCCAGAGGGGGAAATGCGTTGGGGGAGGCAAGAGCACCGTCCCTATGTCTTAAAGAACCCCCCACCATTACCTCCGAACTGGCTCAAATGCCAGACAACCGAACCAGATTGGTGGTTCTTAAAAGGAGCATGAACTGGTTCGTGCACATCCCTACCTAACATGGGTCTTCAGCCTGAGGTGACTTCAGCTTTATGGTGTGTGGCAAAGGTTCTGCTTTGTTCTAGAAGAGAAACACTGGAAGAAGGGGTGGGGAAGGGGTAAGGATATGCCCTCTCTTTCCTTCTCTGTGACTTGTCTTGCAGCCAGAAGGATGACTGTGTCCTGTGCTTCCCTTGCAGATGGCCTTGTGGATGTGCTGCAGGCATTTGGTGTGCGAGAGGGGGAAAATGGCGTCTCCATCGCTGCTGGGATCTGCACTCAGAGGAATGGATCCGAGGAGAGTGACTTGGCTTTCCGCCTGGAGAACCAGACACACTTCAGCACCTCCACCCGGCAGCTCTTTCCTGGTAATGCAAGAGCATGACATCCCTAGGGATGGGGTATTGCATCAGAGAGAATGGGCAGAGTTGGGGTGAGCCTTAAGGAGACTCCCCACAGGCACTTAAAGACCACCTATTATGTTTTTGCATGCCTCATGGAGATTCTTTAAATATGCACTACAAGTATTACGTCTGAATGCAAACATTTCTGCCATGCAGGCACAAGCAGGGAACCAGAATTGGCTTGCAGTGGTAGACTGTGGTTTGTCCTGTGTGCTGTATGAAATAGCTCTGATACGTGAAATGCTGCAGACTGTTTTGTATGTGTGGTGTGCACATAGAACTGCACAGGCACACACATGGATCCGAAATGTGGGTTTGGGGTCCTTTCCAGTTTAAGTGTGTGTAGTACATATATGATCTTTCTTGTCTCTTCTGAGATTCCTCTTTCTGCTCCAAGAAAGCTTCTTTTCAGTCTCCTTTGTGCTCTCTCTGCTTATTGACAGAGTATTGATCACAGCCTTCCTCTCGATTTCACAAGCTTTTCTTTGACTGAGTCATCTCAGCTTGCCTGCTACTGCCACCTCACTGCCTCTATTCTATCCTCACTATGCAGCCACGAACCCATGACTCCCCCCCCCCCACCGCTACCATCTTTATTATCTAATTCAAACTGTGAGTCCTTTGAGAATGGTCTGTAGCACTTGTGTCCTGATGTGGTACATTTCTTGATCCTATATAAATAACATTAGCTTAAGGCTGTGTGTACTATATGTTTAAAGCACACACCACATTTTGAATGAAGAAACCCTTGAATCTTGCACCCTGCTTAAATGATGCAAAGAGACACATGTGCATATATTTGCTTATGTTGCATAATTTATTGTGTTTCTTTTATTCATGGGGAGGGGCAAGGAACTCCAGCTCTTAACTACTGGAAATCCTCTGTAGCCTTCTCTGTCTTTTGAGATTTCATCAGATCTTGGGAGCTATTGAGAACTGTTTATGAAAATAAGAAGCTGTCTTCTGTGTCCATGTAAATCAGATCAGTATTGTCTGTTCTGACTGGCAACATCTCTCCAGAGTTTCAGACAGGGTTCTTTCCCAGCCCTACCTGGGAAGAAGAAGAAGCTCTACCTAATTCCACTGTTCAACTTAGTTCTGTACCACTTCAGACTACAGGTGGTGGCTCATATGACTGACTGTACAAAACAAAATTCCCTCCATCTAGAAGAATATTAGCATGTTAGGGAGTAGGCTTGGCTAGAGCCCTTTACCCTGACATCTAATGTTTATATTTATGTTTATATAGGAGAGGAGAGCTGGTCTTGTGGTAGCAAGCATGACTTGTCCCCATAGCTAAGCAGGGTCTGCCCTGGTTGCATATGAATGGGAGACTTGATGTGTGAGCACTGCAAGATATTCCCCTCAGGGGATGAAGCCTCTCTGGGAAGAGCAGAAGGTTCCAAGTTCCCTCCCTGGCTTCTCCAAGATAGGGCTGAGAGAGATTCCTGCCTGCAGCCTTGGAGAAGCCACTGCCAGTCTGTGAAGACAATACTGAGCTAGATAGACCAATGGTCTGACTCAGTATATGGCAGTTTCCTATGTTCCTATATAGAGGAACATCAAATCATGACTCCCCACCCCTCGCCGCCACATCTGTAGTCTGATGTGGTACAATCTAGACACAGGTTTACAACCTCAATGAGAACTAGGTCACAGTGATAGTTGCTTGAAGCATAATCTTGTATGTAATGCAACATGGCCTAGATGCTGCTGTACTATACAATCTCTAACTCTATGTTCTCCAGATATTGCATGCATTTTCAAGCCTGTTTATATGGTCATGAGGGCTTAAACCTTGCTTTTTTAAAAAAAGAGAAAGAGAAATAAAAAAAGGAGGATTACTCTCAAGATTTTGAATTCTGCACTCAGCATCCAATTCTGACATTTTGAAGCAATTGTAAAATGCACTCAGCCTGGGGTGCTTGTGGATTGTCTGGGATCCATCTTGCTGTCTTCTTACAATGCATTGCCTCCTTCCTTTCCAGATGGCCCCTTTCCAGTGAATTTCTCAGTGCTAGCTACACTGCGAGCACTCAAAGGTAGCCAGTCTTTCTTACTCTCAGTGTATGATGTACGGGGCGTACAGCAGCTCGGCGTGGAGATTGGACGCTCACCTGTCTTCCTATATGAGGACCAGCATGGCCACCCAGTGCCTGAGGACTATCCTCACTTTCGCCGAGTCAATCTGGCTGATGGCAAGTGAGTTGAGAATGGGAATGCAGAGGGTTGGAAAAGGCCTTGGAAGGTGGTTATCTGGGCAGACACACAGAATGTCCTGGTAGTCCTTGATCACTGACTCACCTATTTCAGCGTGAACTTCCAGAGGTTGTGATAAATTAGTCTTTAAGATGCCACAGGACTCTTCCTTTTCTTTGCTGCAACAGATTGAAGCTCTAGGCGGATATTCTTCATTGTAAGGCCTGGGAGTCAGTGGCAGCTCCCATCAATCCAAAGTGTAGCTCCCTGACCAATTGTTTATTGGGCCTGTGCAAAGCTTTTGCTGAACAGAATACTCTGCACAGTCTGCTGGCGCCATGTGGAGGCAACCAATCCCACTGTGCAGTGCTGAATTTTGCCCAGCATGGGTGGAGCAGCTCCTTTAAGGAAAACGGAGCCCTCTTAAGCCCCTGCACCATTTTGGAAGGTGTGCACAGAGTGTTGGGAAATGTAGCCCTTCCCAGCACTTTCCACACAGAGCTCTTCATAAAGGGCTCTGTCTCTCTTTAAGGGTCCTCCCAGCATTGAGAAAAGAGCAGTACTGTGCAGAGGTCAGCACAGTGGGAAATGGCACTCACATTGAAGGTTCTCTGAGAAAGTGGCATGAAAAACAGTGAGGATTTCACTGCATGAAAAACAGTGAGGATCACTGCTCTCAGCTGACTGTTTTTGAAGATAGATCTACATAGCTAATGCTTATTGATTTTTATATAATATTATTAATATTATTATTATTTCATTTTTATATATTTATTCATTCATTTTATTATTAACTTTATTTACCCCTGCTAACTGAGCAAAGAGGCACATTTTTAAAGTGGTGATTTTTCTTTATTTAGCAGGGGGAGAGTAACTGGCCCTATCCATCCCCAGCATAGTATCCCTCCAGTGGCTGTTGCAGGTGTCTATTTTATGTTTCTTTTTAAGATTGTGAGCCCTTTGGGGACAGGGAGCCATTTTAGTTATTTATTTATATCTATGTAAACTGCTTTGGAACTTCCACTGAAAAGGGGTGTATAAATATTAGTCATATTCGTATTTATTTGTTAGCTGCCTCGTAACAAATTGTTCATCATGAACTGTGATAGCTGCTCTCCCACTGCCAGAAATCAAGGGAATTGTGGTTTTGTGAGTTTGCTAAAAACTCTATTGTTTGTTTTATTTTAAAGATTTATTCCCCACCAAGTGATCCCCAAGGTGGTTTACAACAGATTGTAGCAATTCATTACTCATCTCTTGCTGGTGAGGTGGCCAAGAGAGATGATTATATTTAATAGGGATGTGCATGAATCAATTTTTTCGTTTTGATTTGTACCTGAATTGAAACACCCCCGATTTGTTTTGGGTCCGAATCTGACCCCCTGAATCACCTCAGATTCGATTTGTACTAGAATTCTGAATCGGAATCCGAATCGATTCGGATTAAAAAAGGGTCCTGGGGCCAAAAGAGTGGGGGGAGGGATGGTAGTGCCCAATGGGTGGAAGCTACCACCCAAATTTCAAAGAAATTGGGCAAAGGGCTGATTTTAAAATAATTTTTGAAATTTACGCGTTATCCCCATAAGGAATAATGGGGATAACAGCAGCCTTAGTTATAACTCCCGGGGGGGGGGGGGGTTGGCGGCACCTGGGTGTCCCAGGGCAGGTTGTGGTTGGTGGGTGGTAGTGCCCAATGGGTGCAAGGAAGCTATCACCCAGATTTTAAAGAAATTGGGCAAAGGGCTGATTTTTAAATGATTTTTGAAGTTGGCAAGTCTTTGGGGCAGATTTGGGGCAGAAAGGGGTTTTGGGGGCAGAAGAGTGGGTCAAGCGGTAGTGTCCCAATGGGTGCATGCTACCATCCAGATTTCAAAGGAATTGGGCAAAGGGGTGATTTTAAAAGCATTTCTGAAGTTTGTGCATCTTTAAGCTTTCCCCCCATAGGGAATAATAGGGATTTCAGCATCACCATAACTCAACTTGGGGGACACCAGGTTGGCCCAGAGCGAGTGGTGGTGTAGTGCAGATAGGGTGCCAACCACTCCCATATCCACAAGCCCATGGGGTACTGGATTTTGTTGTTTCTGAGGTGTTCTGAGTATAGATTCTCTGGCTGCAAATGAGAGTGGATTCATTGTTTGTCATTGAAAACAAAGCAAACCCTCCGTGACAATGTGCTCCCCGTGTGTGTGTGTGTGTGTGTGTGTGTGTGTAGTTCGACATAAGCATGTGTGAGACATAGCATCCCAGAAATGTTCCTGTGCCTGTACATGCAGCAGCCTGCCTCTGTGATGGATGGTGTGCCACTTCTGCCTTCCGGCCTTCAGGACTGGGCAAGTACATGCTCCTGCAAGAGGGAGGGATCCACAGATGTATGCTGCTGAGAGTGACTACATCTCCCATTGTCCCTAGTCTCGCTGGTGGCCAGCCATTGCAACAGTGGGGAATGGGAGTTGTAGCCTCTCTCAGCAACATCTGGGACAACCCCTCCCTGATGCAGGGAACACTCACTTGTCCTAGCCTTGAGTGCCAGCACAGCAGCAGTGCCCCATCTCACCGTCCTCGGGCTGGCAGTGCGGCGGTGCCTGTGTGCGTGTCTGGATGTGTCAGCAGCAGTAAGGGGCAGAGACTGTGACACATCTTGGTCGGGATAAGCTCCCGTGGCATGGGAGGTGCTGTATAGGGGGGTGACGCAAGTCACCCACTCTCCACGGCCAGCTCGGGGTAGCCCAGCAGGGGGAGGTTGGCCTTCAAGAAGATCAGCTGCTCGACCAACTCAGAATCCAGATGTGAGCGTCGAGGGGTCACCATGTCCCCGGCCATGGAGCCTCTCGCTCGAGACACTAGTTGGCAGGCATGAGAGGACTGGCCAGCAATGGTAAGGGAGGAGGCTAGAGTCTGTGCCCACTGCCCACTCAGAGCCTGTAGGCTGCTGGGCTGGGCACTAGAGAGGGAACAAACACAATACAATAGGCTGCTGCTGCTGCTGGACTACTGGCCTGGGGTGATGGCTGGCTGAAGGCTTTGCTTGTTTAAAGCAAAGTTGGGGGTGGGTGGTAAATTGGCGCAGTGAGGAGGCTGGAGTGTGTGCCCATTCACAGCCTGTTGGCTCCTGGGCAGATCATATTAATGATACTATATATATTATGGGCACAGAGGGCTGGAGTTTTTTAAAAATGTTTTTTTAAAAAAACGGCTTCTGTTTTTAAAAATGCAAAAAAAAAATTTGGAATGGGAAAAAAGACAGAATTGTTTTTTAAAACCACAAGGCTATGCTACCCTTCTAACCACCTACTAGTACCAGCTAATGGGGATCCCTCCCACAGACAGAACCCCCATTTAAACTTCTTCTAAACTAAACAACACACAACTTTTAAAATTAAATTGCAACCCAAAACCTCCCTCTAAACAGGAAAAACAAACCAGGAATACACAGTTCCAGAGACGTCTGTGTGTATGGTGTGTGAGTGTGTTAAATGGGTACTACGCACTCAGTCTAAGGCTTCACCCACATTGCGTCCAGTTTTCCACTTCTGTAGTCTGGTCTCTGAGAGTCTACTCTTTCTTCTTCAGTCTTCAGATGGGGGTGGGGGCTGGGGCAAAAGCCTGGAAAATCGGGGAGGGGGTGGGGGGTGGTTGGCTGGTGGCCAGTGGCCAGTGGCCGCAGGCGCTCTGGGGCTGGTGGCTGGCACAGGCAGGCAGTGATTCTCTCAGCAGCAGGAAGGGGGTGAAAAAGAATCAAATATTCTCTTTTCTTCTTCAATGTTACTGGTTTCATCAACTTAGTGTGATACATTGTGTTGAGTGTTGGGTTTGGTAATGGGAAATCCTGGTTCACATTCCTACTCAGGTGTTGATTTCACTGGGTGGTCTTGGCTAGTTCATTGTCGCTCTCTTGGCCTAGCCTATCTAGGGTTGCCATATTCTGGCATTCCAAATCTGGGTGCCTAATTTGCTGCTTAAATAAATTGGCTTGAAAATAATTTTTGAGCAGAATAGTGACTGCACGTTTTGCTCCATAACTCCGCTTCTACAAGGGCTAGAGCTTAGCTTTTTTAAAAAAAATGAAAGCTGAAATCCGGTCAAATCTGGGTGGGCTAAGCAATCTGGGTGAGATGCTTAAAATCTGGGTAAAACCCAAAATTCTGGGGAGCATGGCAATTCTAAGCCTACCTCATGGGGATTTTGTGAGGATACATGAGATAAGAACTGTTAAGTGTCATAGAAGTTAGTAATAACTGGAATCCTTCAGCCTAGGATTTGACTGGTTAGTTCAAATCCATATGCCAAAGGGTGGTGTAATGTATAGTTTATGAGACTTTGGCTGTGGAGACCTGGGTTCAGGTTCCCACTCACTTGTCATAAAGCTCACTGGGTGGTCTTGGGAAAGTCACTATTTCTTATCCTAGCCGGCTTCACAGGATAAAATTGGATAACCTCATGTACATTTCCCTGAGTGGCATGGGGAAAGGGTGGGATACAAATACAGTAAATAAAAAGAAGTGGAAAACAGCCCACAGTCCCATAGCTTGTAAATCGCAGTTTCCTTCATGCCAACAGTGTATAGCCCCACCTCCCACCCTGTTCTCTCCTTGATCCCTCTAGGCCACTTCCATGTAGGGAAGAGTTATACATGCTCACATCAGACCTCTGACTTAAAACACAGATTGCCACCAAACACCTGTATAGATGGGGAAGTGATTTCAAGTGGAAAGATGGCAGTAGGAGGATAATGCTGAACTTCCGGCTGGGGTTTCTCCTCTTCCTCCTCAGTCATATCTCTACTTTCCCACATTCTCCCTTGACTCACTTGCCCCTCCAAGTTCACCTTCGCATTGGGAGAGAGTACATATCCATCAGGTTATTTAGTGATTGAGACCCAGCTGAGGTAGGTTGCATATACATAGTTCCTTGCTGTTCTGTTCCATTTGTCTAATAAGCAGGCCAGCCCTAAACTTGATTTTCACTGTTCTAAAATCGAGTGTTATTGTGATTGATTCATCCAGAACTTTCCTTTTAAGATCTCTGAGTAAGGCTGGGATTCAGCATTGCCCCTTGCTCATGTCATCACAATACTGTTGGGAGAAGCTGCACCTGTAGAACCCTTGAGTTGCCTAGAGTTGTCTCCACACTAGCCCCTTTTTTCTGGAATGGCCAGCCTTTGCTCATTCAGCTTATGGAGCATGCAGACAATGTTATTGTTAAATTATTGAGACTGTTCAGGGCTTCTGTGCCTTTAATTAAATGTGCGCTGTTTGCAGAGCCTGCCTGTTCTATTGTTTCCTGTGAACTGGGATTGAGGGATTAAGAAATGAATAGCCTGTATCAATTGCCCCAACTGTTTCTGTTTCATTGGGTGGGGGGGGAGGGGGAGCATTAATTACTGGTTACCTCTCACATTTTTCTTTTCATTTTTCATAGTGAAATAGTGCTATTCTGCTAAAAAATCTAATTTAAAAAAAAAATGCCAGGAAACCAGGAACAAAAGCCTTTCTTCCCTGCACAGAAACAGAAACTGACATTGGCAGGGGCGGATTAATCTTTTTGCTGCCTGTAGGCAAAAAGGATTTGCCACCCCAGCTTGAGGGCTTGGGGCAGAGGTTGAGGGCAAGTTAAATTTAAAACAAAACAAAACACACACACACCTTTTTTCAGCTGCAGGGATGGTACCGGAGATGGGGGGCGGCCAATGGGGGGTGGACACTCAAGGTCAGGGGAGACCGAGGCGGCGGGAGCGGAAGCGGCGGCAAGAGCTCCTTCCCTGAGCCCTCCTGCCTCCCAAATGACAGGTGCTCGCCCCCTGTCTCTGGTACCATCCCTGCTGTGCAGCGGTGCTGGATTTTTTAATTTTTATTTTTTAAGATTTAACTTGTCCCTGACCCTTGAATTTGCGGCCTCTCATAATTTGCCACCATAGGCAAGTGACTGTCTTGCTGATGCATTAATCCGCCCCTGGACATTGGGGCAACTAAAAGAAACTGTATCCATTACTAATCCCTCAGCCCCAGTCAATGGGAAACGATAAAATGATCAGGGCATGCAAACAGGAAAGGCTTTGCAAAGGCTCTTTGCTGGATGGTATTTACTTAAGAGTGAACTTTACAGAAGGACCTTGGCCATGGAAAAGGGCATTTCTGGATAATATCATGCAGTGTGGTCCCTCCATTTTTAAATTCTACATCTAGCTAATGATGCAGAAAGGCATGCCGTGGCAGCTCTCCAGAGTTCTAGTGTAGAAGCGTTCTCTGTCCTGGATGGAATACTTTGCTTTAGTGGCATCATCTCCAAGCGATGCTTCACTAATCCACCTGAACCCATTCTGTTGGGAAGAAAGTTAGGTCCAGGTACCTAGTATCCTGTTTACCATTCCAATTCTTTGTCTCCGTTAATAACCACATTGCTGACATGTCCCATCCCCCGGCAGGTGGCATCGCATTGCTCTGAGTGTGGAAGGTGGGAATGTGTCCCTGAGCGTCGACTGTGAAGACCCTGTAACACTGCCCCTGAAGCGGGACATGCAGCCTGTTGTCAGCACTGAGGGAACTGCCTTGCTTGGGGCACGCCGGCCGGATGAGGATGTTTTCGAGGTAGGGAAGATGGTCCACAGTTCTCAGATCTACCTCCTCTTCCTTCATGCACATGGACACTCGAAGAGTGTTTCAGACAAATTAGATTGCCAGAACATATCTGCTTAGCCTCTCCAAGGAAAATGTTAGTTGGGGTGCATGTCTGTCAAATGCATGACTTTAAAATGGTGCCAGCCTTGTTTATTATTGCAGCTGAGTCCAGCTCTCTGCCTCCCATTCTGGTCATGACATTTTCCTTTTGTGTGCTTGCTAGGAATCCCATTGGCTGAGTGGCTTCTGGACTGGCAAGTCTTGCGGCCAAATAGAGCCACCCTGACTTCTTGCTTTGTTGCAGTAACCTCACAGAACCCAGATGCCCTGTTCTGCCCTGCAACCCAGCTATATGTCCTGGGGAATAAAAATTGATGCCAGTGCATGAAAAGCCAATGATTCTTGCACAGCTCCCCTCTGCTTCCAGCCTTTGCTCCGCATTGCTGCCTGTATGGTTCAGGGAGCTCTGTCTTTGCCTTTGTATGCTTGTACTTGCTACCCAGAGCCACCTGGTGGTGCAGTGGGGAAATGACCTGACTAGCAAGCCAGAGGTTGCCGGTTTGAATCTGTGCTGGTATGTTCCCCAGACTATGGGAAACACCTATATCAGGCAGCAGCGATATAGGAAGATGCTGAAAGGCATCATTGCATACTGTGCGGGAGGAGGCAATGGTAAACCCCTCCTGTATTCTACCAAAGACAACCACAGGGCTCTGTGATCGCCAGGAGTTGAAACCGACTCAACAGTACAACTTTACCTTCACTTGCTGCCAGATTTATATTGAAGCCATTCTCATGGAAATAGAGCTGCACTTTATTGCAGGCAGGCAGAGGCAACCCATACTGAATGAGGAGGGTGGCCTGCAAAAGGGCATTGCCATCCTAGTCCATGGAGTCAATTAACTATTTCAGGGTAAGAAGGTTAGCTCATCTATATGACATTGTGGTTATGATAGTGACACCTTTAGAAAAAAAAGCAAGGGTGGTGGGGGGAGAAGGTTAACTTCCTCCCTTCCACAGTACCATGGCCCTGATCCAAATCACCCCATAGCTGCTCTTTGTAAAAATGTAAAATGGTAACGTACCCAGAAAGTTGGGGGCAATATGCTAAATCATTGTAAACCGCTTAGAGAGCTCCGGCTATAGAGCGGTATATAAATGTAAGTGCTATTGCTATTGCTATTGCTAAAGGCTCTGATCACAGATCTCTGCCATCAGGGCAGTAGACATGATCACTCTTAAGCGTCCTCTCCGACCCACTTCAAAATTGGCCCCTTGGTATATGGAAGAACTACTGGTGCTGAATCGGCAAGGTAGATGACTGGAGCACGAGTGGAGAAAGACTCAACTCGAAGCCTACAGGTTACAGCATAGAGCACATTTGAAGATCTATGCTCTGGCAATACAGGCGGCAAAGAAGCGTTTCTTTTCAGCCAGTATTGCATCTGCAAGTTCACGTCCAGCAGAGTTGTTTAGGGTTGTGAGAGGGCTAGTAAGTGCCCCTCCTCCCTTGAATCAGAATTTGGAATGATCTATTACCTGCTGTGACATATTTAATGATTTTTTGTGTGGATAAAATCTTTTGTATTCGGGCCGACTTGGATTTAGACCCCACAATTACTGCAGTGTCTGAATCAGAGGTGTCCAGCTGCTTGGAGCAATGCGGCCTACCACCTGTTCTCTTGATCCTTGCCCGACATGGCTAATACTATCTGGCAGGGTGGTTGTTGTAGAAGGCCTAGTAGAGATCATAAATGCTTCTCTGAGGGAGGGCAGGATGCCTCCTTGCCTTAAGGATGCAATTATTAGACCACTTCTGAAGAAGCCTGTCTTGGATTCCTCAGAGTTGAGCAACTATAGGCCTGTCTCAACCTTCCGTGGTCGGGCAACGTAATTGAGAAGATGGTGGCCTGCCAACTCCAGGTAGTCTTGGAGGAAACTGATTATCTAGACCCATTTCAGACTGGCTTCTGGGCGGGCTATGGGGTGGAGACTGCCTTGGTCGGCCTGATGGATGATCTCCAGTTGGGAATTGACAGAGGAAGTGTGACTCTGTTGGTCCTTTTGTACCTCTTGGCGGCTTTCGATACTATCGACCACAGTATCCTTCTGGAGCGTCTGACAGGGTTGGGGGTGGGGGGCATTGCTTTGCAGTTGTTCCACTCTTATTTCTCAGGCAGATTCCAGATGGTGTCTCTCAGGGACTGTTGTTCTTCAAAAACTGAACTTCAGTATGGTGCCCCTCAGGGCTCCGTATTGTCTCTGATGTTGTTTAACATCTACATGAAACCACTGGGAGAGATCATCAGGAGATTTGGGGCAGGGTGTTATCAGTATGCTGATGACACCCAAATCTATTTCTCCATGACAACATCATCGGGAGAAGGCATAACCTCCCTAAATGCCTGCCTGGAGGCAGTGATGGGATAGACAAGAGGTAACAAGCTGAGGCTGAATCCAGATAAGATGGAGGTACTTATTGTGCAGTGTCGGAACTTGGATGATGATTGTGATCTGCCTGTTGTGAATGGGGTCACACCTCCCCAGAAGGAACAGGTACGCAGTCTTGTTCTGGATGAGATCACACTTCCACAGAAGGAACAGGTAGTCTGGGGGTACTTTTGGATTCACACTTCTCCCTGGTGTCCCAGGTTGAGGCAGTGGCCAGAGGTGCCTTTTATCAGCTTTGGCTGATATGCCAGCTGTGCCCATTTCTTGAGATAAATGACCTCAGAACAGTAGTACATTTGCTGGTCACCTCCAGACTTAATTACTGCAATTTGCTCTATGTGGGGCTGCCTTTGTACATAGTCCGGAAACTGCAGTTGGTTCAGAATCCAGCAGCCAGGTTGGTCTCTGGGTTATCTTGGAGAGACCATATCACTCCTATCTTAAAAGATCTAGTTGCCGACAAGTTTCTGGGCAAAATACAAGGTTTTGGTTATAAGCTGTAAAGCCCTAAACAGCTTGGGCCTTGGGTATTTAAGAGAACGCCTTCTTTGCTATGAGCCACACCGCACATTGAGATCATATGGAGAGGTTCGTCTGCAGTTGCCACCGGCTCGTCTGGTGGCTACGCAGGGACGGGCCTTCTCTGTTGTTGCCCTGAGGCTTTGGAACACACTTCCTGCTGAAATAAGAGCCTCCCGATCTCTTATAACTTTTAAAAAGGCAGTCAGGACACATTTGTTCACCCAGGCTTTTTAATTAAATACTAGCGGGCCCGGGTGCAGATAATCTGCGCCTCTAGTTGGGCCCAGCCATTCCCCCACCCCCTGACGCTGGCATGCCCGGCTTTTTGGCTGGCCAACCAGCCGATTGGCCACTCCGCACTGCCACCATCCCCCCAGGCCAGGCTGTCCCGCTGCCGCCTCCCGCCTCCTGCCTCCTCCTCCCACCTCCTCCTCCCGGCGGTGTGCGGGCGAGGGCCCACCCCTGCCACCTCACCCTGGCGGGCCAGGGCCAGGCCGTCCCACCACTGCCTCCCGCCACTTTGCCCACCGGCTGTCTTCCTCCCTCTGCCCGTCCTCCTCCTCAGAATGGCGGGGCTTCGCCCACTGGCCGTCCTCCTCCCGCCGGCCGTTCTCCTCTCAGGGCGGCGACGGTTGCCGGTGCTCTCAGGATGTGTTGCTGGAACTCTTGCACGTGTCTCCCCCTCTGTCAGCCAGTTGCCTCCTTTCTGCCACATCCCCATACATCCTGTCTATGAGAATTAATTATATGGATTGTTTTAATTGTGTTTTTTTTATTGTTTTAACATTTTAAATTTTAATTGTTGTAATTTTTACATCTTTTTATCTCTTTTTATTATTTTTTTGTAAACTGCCCAGAGACTTGCGTTTTGGGCAGTATATAAATGTTTCAAACAAACAAACAAACAAACAAACAAACAAACAAACTCACTCATCTACTATGCCCCTGAGCAGATGAGAGGGCATGAAATGTTGTGCAAGAACTTTTCTACTATTCTAGGAACAAGCTGTCAGAATGTTTGCAATCCAACTTCTGTGAAGAAAGGGAAAGATGTCAGTTTGGCTGAGATAAAAACCTTAAATAGCCTTAGGGAGAGGAGTAGTTCTGTGGAACAGTCTGAAGTCTGGGAAGAGGTTCCAAGAGATAGAAAAGCTCAGGCCAGAGAGCCCAGAGGGAAGGTTGAAGATAGAAGAGAGTGCATAATAAGCAGTGAACTGAGAAACAGGAGCCAGAGGAAAGGGAAAGAGAAGGAGGCAGGAGGAAAGGCAGAAGAGGGAGAGTGGTCACATGCAATTAGAAGATTCTGCAGTCTTGTAAAGTTGCAGCACATGCACAGCACCTTTAACTGCTTGAGATGTTTGTTTTTTTCTTTAGGAGGAAAATCCTGAGCTCACTTCAGGGATTCCCCATCTGGATGAGACTACGTTGGTCTTAGCAGGCTCCAGAAGCAGAGAAGAGTCACTTCAGCCACCTCCCACATTCCTTCCTTAGGCACAAAATGTCAGAGGGCACAAGGTCCTTGAAGGCGCCTGGGCTGGATTCTGGGGGTGGCTGAGAACAAGCACCCCTTGTTGTGGCTCTTGGAAAACCTTGGCCCAGGGCCATCTGCCTCTAGGGAGTTGAGTAATGGTGGTGGTGAGACATTGCCTGGAAACTTCAGCCCAGCAGCTTGGGAGGGGGTGTGTGAGAGCAGTCTGTTGAGCAGGGCTGTGAAGGTAGTGATGGGGCTCACTGGGAAGTGGTATAGGGAAGGCACTCTGAGGAATGTTCTCAAGCTAGGCTGTATGCCTGCTCCATCACACTTCCCTCATAATCCTCTCTCCTGATTCTAGCAAGGAATGCAGCTAATCCTCCAGAAGCAGATCTGAGTGCTCCAGGCAAAAGCACTAGGGAGCTTACACTGGGGAGCGGGGAAAAGGAGAGATGCAATTGTGCAAGTGAGGAAATATAGTTATAGTTATTATAAAAGGCAGTGGCGCATCCCTAAAAATGCAGTTAACATATGCCAGGGGGCCTTAGCCAATCAGGGCTCCCCTGCAAATGTCTACCATGTGTTAAAGGATGCACATCTGCCCTCTACACTTTGAGTTTATTGCAGGGAAGACCAGTGTACTACAGTATCTGCAGCAAACATGATTGCTGCATAACTTGCGAGGCACTTCTAGATCCTTAGCTAGCCCGCATCATTTTTTCTGCTGAGGAAAAAGGACCTATAGCCTTGCAGAAAGAGGGAAGTGAGAGTTAAACCACAGGGTCCCTAAGGCTGCTTGAAATTGCTGTGTGTATCAGATCCTGGTTCTTGGCCTTCTGATTGTCACTGCCCCTGCTGTGCTCAGGATTAAAACCTGTAAGTATCCCTGTCACAAATCTGTCACATATTCAGTGCTTACATTGACCCATTAGTGTTTTCTGTTCACTGAATAAGTCTGTGTAAGGTTGTTCACACCAGGTTACCTGGGCTTGGAGAGGGCTGGTGGGAAGGCAAGCTCCTGCCTGTCTCCCTGCAGACAAGCATGAGGTTCCTCTAAACCAGGTCTGCACAACATAAGGCCCAGGGCCAGATCTGGCCCACAGGAACGTTTTTGCTGGCCCCAAGGTAGGAGTATCCTGCAGTAGGAACCATTAACAGCAGGATCCATGAAGAGCTCAAGGACTGCATGCCTAGAGTTGGAGCTTAAAATCAACTGTGATTGAGGAAGAAGAGGAGATGACTTGATATTTATTTGGGGCTGGCATTCACTCCAGGTGCCCTACTGACTGAGCAGGGATAGGGCCTATTTTATGGGCACTCTCCTTGGTTAAAATTGTGGGTCCTTTGACAAGGGGGAAGATCCATGAGTAACTAATAGTTGCTTCCATTAATGTTTTTTAATAATTTTAATGTCATAATGAACTGAAAATTGACCTCGGCCCCTGCAAGCCAAGTCGTGGTTGGTTCTGGCCCACTGTGGCATTTGAGTTGTGCGCCCCTGCTCTAAACTCTGCTGCTTGTGCACCCACACGAGCCCTGGGATAGCAAGCGGCAGAACACTGGTGGGAGGGGGGAAACTTGTAATGTGTCCTCCGGGAGCCCATAATGCAAAGTGTGAGCAGCGGAGTGGCTTCTCTCACTATTGCAGCTGCTCTGCTCTGTGCAGCCACTCCTTCCCCCTGGCTTACTGCCTAAAATGGCAGCCAGCCATTCGGGAGCCCAGCTACCTGGGGTGATCGTGCACACGATCACCTTCCGAGATAGAATGAACAGTCAGTAAAGAACTGGATACAGGAGATGGGCCACCCAGGACTGGAGGGCTCCTGGTGATCTAGACAATGTGAACTGCCTAGGTTTCCCCCAAATAGCTTGTGTCATGTGAACAGCTTCCCTTCCCTTTCCTTCCCCTCCCCCTCCTCCTCTGTGCAACAGGTGATTCTGGAGCTAAGCATGATTATTTCTATTACATAGAGGCAGAGGCGTAACTAGGGAAAACGGCACCCAGGGCAAGCACTGAAATGGCGCCCCCCGCGCCCCCCCAACATACTACATTATACTTAGGTTTTTCCTCACAAGCGTCCGCCGCCGCTGCCAAGCCAGGCCACTGACTGGCCGCCAGGCGCTAGCAAAGCAATGGGGGGGGGGCGCGGGCGGCGCAGAAGGGACCGCTTGTGGGAGAGGGGGCGCCGACGCGCTCCCTTGACTGCTGCAGCGCTGCTGCACTGAGCAGGAAACATTTGTATTAACAAAATCTTTTTTAAAAAATTTAAAAAAATTTTTTTTTGTCATGGTGGCGCCCCCCACGTGACCAGAAAAGATGGTGCCCGGGGCACGTGCCCCCCTGCCCCCCCTATAGTTACGCCTCTGCATAGAGGTCATCCACACATTCAAAAACTGTGTTTTACCCAGGTTTGAGAGCTGTGTGTGCTCCCAATTTTCAGTTCTGTGGAAGCAAGGTAGGAGGAGAACCTGGGTCGCTTTTCCTACTACCTTTTCTCCTCCTACCTTGCTTCCACATAACTGAAAATTGGGAGCATACACAGCTCCCAAACCTGGGCAGAACACAGTTTTTTTATTGTGTGAATGACCTCCTAGTGTTAATCAGTCCTGGACTACCAAGGGGAATCTCTATAGGCTCTCAAAAGTTCAGCCACAAACCTGCTGAATATTTAGATCATATGTTTTTACCTAAGTTTAGGAGAGCATTGACCCTTGCTCGTTTGAATGCCCTTCCCTCTGCACTCCTAGACGGGAAATATAAACAAGTTCCATATGCATTGTGTCGTTGCCCTTGTGGCTCAGGGGATATAAAGTCAGTTGTTCATGTTATTCTGTATTGTCAATTTTATAGGGATGCTCGTATTAAGTTTATTGCTCCTCTCTTAAAGAATCTTTCTGGCCATACGGATCAATTTTACTTGGATTTTTTGCTGTCAAATTTTAAATCTGTTACTTCTATAAATGTGGCCAAGTTTTGTTTTGTTGCATCCAAACTTTGTAGAGCTTGTACCGGTATTAGCAATTTGAATATCTTCTAAATTATAAATGTATTATTTTAAATGTTAAGCTGGTCTAAGGCCCGTAATAAATTTACTACTACTAATCAGTCCTGAGAGATGGAAAGCTGGCTAGAAGATGTTTTATTTATAAGTGCAAATGCCTGTTTCTGTGTAACTGTATAGAACAGATACTGACTCTATAGTGTTTTGTTTTCCTTTAAATGCACATACTTAGGTATGCAAATGTTTTGGAGTTTGTGTGTGTTTGTGTATGTATATTCTCTTTGTTTAGTTACGTGTGTGGGAATCTGGACACTCTCCTAATCCTGCCTGCTCCTCCCCGTGACTTCCTTTCCAAATTGATGGCTCCCTTTGCCTGATCTAGCCTTCTCTGTCCTGACCCGACCCCATTCCTTGGGCCATGACTCACCCCTTCCCTGGAGCTCTCCATCTTGCTGCTTGATTTCTCTTCCTTTCCCTTTCCAAAGGAATGCTGGGAGCAGAATGACCGCAGGTCCCAGCTGAGCAGGTGGGAGCAGGCGGTTCCGGGGGCTGTGCTGGAAGCAGGCCCACTGGCCATACTTTATGAGATGATTTATTGGGAGCAAATGTTCTTTGTGCACCAGGCCTGGCTGGGATCTCACAGGCTCAGCAGGGGGAGCGTGGGCATGTCCAGCTGCAAGTGAATGTGTATTTGTGTGCATGCAAATACACATTCTTAATAGTTTGGCATAGATAGTTGTTGGCACTCTGGTCCCAGGCAATAAAAGAGACAAAAAGGCTGATTCAACATTCTTTATTGCACCAATGTCTGTTCGTGTACAAGTATGCAGGCTTTCAGATGGCACAGAGCCCTTTGCTAGGCTGTATGATTGACTGGAGGAAAAATTCTGTGTTTCTTGAATAGTTGTTCTCTGGAGAAGGTCCAAAAGGCAGTAAATCCTAGTGTGGCTCAGAGACTTGCAGATTAGTTGATTGCTAGGTCCATACCCAATCTACTTAGGAGCGAGATGAACTTCACAGCTGGGCAAATGGAAGCACTTTGGTGTCTTGGGAGCCATTTCTGCATGAGAGCAAAGAGCAGGCAAGGAAGAACAGGAGCAGAATGCTGTAGAAGAGAGGTTAGGTGGTGTAGGCCAAGAACTGTAGCTTTGCTAGCAAATAGGACAATCAAGTCAGGATTGGAGCTGAATTGATGTGGATGGGTATAGGACTTTAGGCCAATTCAAAGGATAGGTTGAGGCCATTGAAATAGAGAAATCCAGTTTACCAGGCCCTGCAGGCTGGCTAACTGATTGAAGCCCCTACCCCTGGACTGGAAAGATCTTGGTGACTGTCCCTGTGGTGGCCTGCAGCTGAAATCTGCATATTCCTTGATAGCTTTGGATTTTTGTTGCACTCCTATTAGATAGGGTAACTTCATCCTGAGAGTTGCATAGTGGTTAAGAGCGTGAACTATGAACACTTCCTCCCTAAATTCAAATCCAGCTCACAGGATGGCCGTTTGAGATCTATACACCCTCATGTTCACCTCACTTCCTTCTCTGTAATGGGTTATTGAGAGAATGTATGTGAAGTGTTTAGTAGGCTTGCCAACTCTGACTGAAGCTGCCCCTGCGGTCCCCCCCCCCAGTGTTTTTTCCAATATATTTCACAGTATCATGCCATTAAAATATCCAAGATCACTTTTCAAGCTTTCCTGGGGATTGATGCTGATTCCTGGAGGCTCCAGGCCAATCCTGGAGGGTTGGCAACTCTACTGAAGAGAAGATAGAAGCTTCCTTCTTTTATGTTTCTCTGACATCTTCCTTTCCTCATTCAGCACTGCAGTCCACACATAGATATGCACATGTATGAGCATGCATGTGCTACCAATAGACATTGACAATACATGCACAACCGCATGGCTTGTGCCTCCAGCAATTGTGTATGTGTATATGTGGTAGGTACATGTTCACAAAAGAGATTCTGATGAGCTATGCTCACTCTTCTTTTTCTCCCCTTCAGGGTGACTTGCAGCAGCTGCTGATTGTTCCGGATCCCGCAGCCGCAGCACAGTATTGCCAGCATTATATGCCTGATTGCAACCTGCCCCTCACCTATGTCTTGCATGCCCAGTATCCTGAAGAGGTAGGCGACCCCACTTGTAGCCAGAACCCCTGGGATGAACAGGCTGGGCACCGGTCATGGACTGATCTCTTCTGCAGGGGCCCACTGGTTTAACCAATGAAGAAAACCTCCCCTGAGGATAGAGCTGGCACCTGGCTTATTAATTATGCTCAGTTCTTCAGTAGTAAGGGACATTTGCTGGTATCTCCTTTGTATTTTGTTTTAGATTGCGAGCCCTCTTGGGACAGGAAACCACCTTCTCATTCTTTTTACTATGTAAACAGCATTGAGAACATTTTGTTGGAAAGTAATACATACAAGTGATACAGCTCGCCTGCTGCGCAGCATAATGTAGGTGATCACAGAGCCACCTTTGCTGTTGCGAGGCTCTAAGAAACATGCCTGTGCCATTGTGGAACCAGGCCGTTCTCTTCCTACTAACTGTTGTGCAACTGCATGTTGTAATGCTGCTTCCATTGCGAATAATGGAAGCAGATTCATGATGTGTGATTGTGCAACAGTTAGTGGGAGCAGAAGAGTCCAGCTCCACAACAGTGCAGGCATGTTTCCTAGAGCCTCACAACAGGGTAGGTAGCTCTGTAAGTGCCTTCATCACACCATGCAGCATGTGAGCCAATAATGATAATATCCTTGGGATAACAGTCATGCCAGTTCCAGGCATCTCAAATTCAGAGCTTCAGTAAGCACACAAATGGTTAAAGGAACTGAAGAATCCATGCAGCCTGACCTCTTAAATTGCTTACTGGGGGGAGGGAGAGGTGGGGGGGGGCAGGGGATGGAGAAGTGGCAGAGCAGTTGCAGTGTCACCCAAAAGATGAAGCAGAGCTTGTTGACTTTTGTGGGGAGAAGTCAATTCATGTTAACCTATTGCCTGGGAAAGTGGATCTCTGGAACCAGGACACACACTTTCCAGTGTGATTAAAACTGCATCTGTCACCCAGCCACTATCCTGATACACAGCTCTCTGCTGTTTCCTGTTTTGGTTGGATCTTGCACTGGAATAGTAGGCTCTGGAGCTCTTCTCACAGTTGGTGAAAAGCTCCGGGGCGATCTGCAGGGAAGGAGGGTTTAACTTACCTTCCCCGCAGACAATCTCCATGCCTTCTCTGGGGAGGCAGATTGTCCGCCCAGACAACCGGCGGCTTGCCTGGCAGCTCTGGGTGCCGGGACATGCCGCAGTGTGCCACTCTGCCCCACTCCCAGGAGGTCCAGTAATGCACCGTGCGAATGCGCAGTGCATTATTGGTATCCACCCCCACCCCCGAGTGTGCCAACAAGTAGCCATGACACACAATTTAAAAAAATGAATTAAGGGAGTGCTCGCTCCCTTAACCTCATTTTAGAGGGAGGCTACTTAGGCGGGTTTGCCACCGTTATCCCAGCGGTTCACACACGCATGCAAAACTGGTTTGGGCTCCCTTAGCCCAGTTTTGCACACATGTGTGAATAGCCTCTATGCATGGGATGCTTGCATCCACTTAGTTCCATCAGGTGGACCCAAAGCCTGCAGAAAGGGGCCAATGCAGAACCTAGAGTGTACACATGAGAGTGGGTGGAGTTTGGGTGATCCCAAAGGCATATAGCAGGACTCTGAGAATGACAGAATGGGGCCCGAGTGTGAGCGTAGAGGCTGAAGGGGACTTTGTACATTGCCACTAGATCAAAGCTATCTACCTCAGAAAGGTACCTTGGTTCAATGCTCATCAAAGCAAGAAGGGATGAATGCAAAGAAAAAGGATGAGTCTGATGGGTGAAGGATCTCTCTTGTGTGTGGCTCCTACAAGGGTTGATACTGTGTCCCCCTCTACCCATCTGTCTCTTGGCAATGGGTTCCTGGTGGCTGGGTGTGAGGGTGGTGTCTCTTGGTGTTCCATGGGTATGGTGAGGTGTCTCTTCTTTCTCAAGTGCCTGCTTTCTCTCTCTCCCCCTTTCCCTTTCCTTCATTGTTTCCCCCCTTCTCCTGACCCACCCCTCATCCAGAATATTCCCCGCAGGAAGGGCAAGAAAGGCAAGGGCAAAGGAAAGGGCAAGGGCAAAAGGAGAGGGAGAGGCAAGAAGAAGAGGAACAAGGAATCGCCCGAGACGTCCTCGCCCACTCCAGTCCCAGGCCAGGTAGAGAGTGCAACTAACTGCCCTCTGCTGGCCTAATAACTCACAACCTCTGCCCGCCTAACCCACATGTGTTGCCTAACCTGCCTAACTCACAGCTTTTCTCCTGCTTTATCACAATTGGTTCATCAGGCAGAACTGCTTGATCAGTGCTTGCCACTTCTGTGTGTATGGCTTTCAATTGACTGCCTCTTCTTGGGCAGTCATAAGGTCATGGGAGCCATGTTCAACAGCCTCTGACCTTGAGGGTTATGGACTTTAGGAGAACTGGGATCCCTGGGCTCACCTCCATGCTTCTGATTCCACTGGTGCCAATTGACTACAAGCCCCTTTCATCTGACAAAGGTGAGTTTTCCATGCCTAGGGACAGATTCTCTACCCCAAGTGCCTGGCTGTACCTTCACCAGCTTTTAATGCTCAGTTGCTCGTAATTTTCAACATCAAAGAGCCAATGAGCCTGATCAATCTAATTTCCTGAGTAAATCCAACAGCTGGGGGTGGGGGGAGAGATGGGTGGAAAGTTACAGCAGCTACTTGGTAAATCTCAATTTCAGCATAGATTTACAGTTGGCTCCATCCTGCTTTGATGTCATTGGCTTTTATCAGGGCAGACCTTTTGAAATGTGAAATTCAGAGTGCAAATAAAAAAAAATATGGGTAGATTCAAGAAGCTAGCTTTTGGCCATGGTCTTGTGGACCACACTTCCTAAAGCCAATCTGTGTGGCCTATTGATATAATCACCTTGTCTGATGACAGTCCTTGAATTTACATGATATCAACTGATTTGATTGTACACGTTCAAGGAGGATGAAATGAACTGAAAGATAATTGACAATCCCTTGTAACTTCTTGTGATTTTCATCTGCTTTATTCTAGTCTAAATGATCATGTAAATTATGGCAGTTTCCCCCCTTCTGGTGGATGGAATTCTCAGTTCCATAGAAAATTGGAGTGATCTATAACCCAAGGAAGTTAGGAACGTTTGTGGCTGAAACATGCTGGAATTCCTGTATTCAGGAGTGATTTTCTTAGAACAGCATCCCTGAGAACAGCCTTTGAATACTGATTGTGTAAACACACTAGGGACCGCCAAAGGCCTCTCCACACATTGGTGGGGTTTTTAAAAGATGTATGCTTAAAGGTTTGTGTTTTTTAAAGCATACACCTAAAAATGTAAAGTGTAGATGCAATAATACACATTGGAAACACATGAATTTTCAGGTACAGTCATCCTACAGTCATCATACAGAATTTTCAGGTACAGTCATCATACAGTCATGAATTTTCAGGTACTGTTGGAATTTACCAGATGTGTATGCTCAATGGAAAGCCCAGGTTTGATGCTGTATAACATGAAACAGCCTAAATAAGCTTGGAAGGTCATTTTGTTCACCAAAGAGCATCCTCAGGAAAAGAGAGAGAATTGTGTTGAATTTTTGGGAGAAGACTAGAATATATCCATGTTGAGATTTTAGGTGGGAGTGGCTAGTGGATCCAGGTGTGTTTAGGGGATATGAAGCAGGTGGTATCAGCCCCAGGACCTGCCTTGAGGCTGCCATTGGAACTTCATAAGCTGTGTGGCATGACCCTCTAACCCAGCGTACTGGTGGATTGGAAAAGTTAGCATAACTATACTGTGTCCTCCAACTATTGGTCAGTACCCTCAGCCCAAACCCAGACATTATTCGGACCAAATTTGCTTCCTTGCAGAAAGATGAATCTCATGTCTTCCCCCCCACCCCCGCAGTCGCCAACTTTCATGACATAGGCTTCCTGTGCTCATTTTATTCCTTTCTGTATTTTCCTGCCCTCTGCCCACCTGGCTTTCTCCCACTTCTGGCCCTTTTTAGTCCGAGCAACATTCAGAGTCTTGTGAAATATGGGTCAGGGGGACGCTGAGCTCATCCTGCCAGTGAGTCACTCTTGGCTTGGCTAGAGGGAAGGGAACCATTTTCCTGCCAAATGGAGCAGTTGGCCGAGTTCCTCCCTCTGGGATCTGAGCTCCAGCTGCAGGGCTGCTCAGTGTTGGCAAGGAAAGAACATCTGCCGCTTTTCCTTTCCCAGTTTCTTCCCAGGGAAGAGCTGCCACCCACCTGCCTGCCCATTCTGCCCTGACACGGGCACTTCCTGTCTCTCTCCATTCCCCATCCCCTTGTGAGTGAGGTTCAAGAGTGTTGTGCAATTGCTCACAAACAGTTGTGAGGCCATTTCACACAAACTGTTGGGTTTTTTTAAATATAGTGTGGTCAACAAACATTGACTTTTTAAAAATGGATTTTGGCATCGTTAACTGGTCTTGCAAAGACCATGGCATACAATGCAATTACACCCTGCTGCATCCTGAGACACCTTTGCAAAGCTGCCGAGCCTGTCGGCGTGTTCATGAGACTGGCTTGCCATTCCAAAGCCAACTTGTTCAAAAATTAAAAACTGCTCACGTGGCAGAACAGCCCTATCACAATTTAAATATCCACTGCCACTACTCAGGAGCTTCTTTAACCTGCACCTTTGAGTCTGCAATCTTAACCTGGTACCTTAGCTGTGTGTTATGGATAAGATACTCGCACTAACTGAAAACCAAGGCCAACATCCTAATGCAACACTTATGCAATAAACAAAATTGGGCTAGTGTAAGAAGATTGCATAGCTGTGGACAACATGACATTATATTATAACTTATACAGTTACCAAGTACTTCTTGTTTCTATTTTCTATTTATTTTTCTATTTTCATGGAAATAAAAATTGTAACCTCTCTTTTCTGTCACCCTAGTTTTTACAATCCTGACTGACCTATTCTTTTCCTGCCCTTCCCTCCCACATTCTCCTTAAATACCCTGACTTTCTCATTTCTAGCCCTAGCCCGTATTCTTGCTCTCAAGCCCTCAGCATTTCCTTTCTAACGGCCAACCGCCTTTCCCCCAAGATTCTAACAGGGGTTTCCCTGCTTACGTGCAGGGGCCATACCCTGTCAATCAACTATATGCTTTGTTTCATCTTTAAAACCATCTTAACCTTTTAGCAAACACATTTTAACAGAAAATCACACACACAAAAAATATTATTGTCCCTTTTGTCACAGCTCATATGGACTTAGGCATCTCGGACTCAGTCATATGACTTGACCCACACCTGAAGGGATGACAGCAGTTGAGTTATGGAAGCCTGTCAAGATGTCATTTCAGGTTCTGGAGAGGGAAAATGTTAGCAATGTGGTGGGACAGGGCAAGATTCATAGCAAGGTTCAGAGGTCTACCTTTGACTGTATTTTATTTATTTATTATAAAATATACCCCGCTTTTTAGTTTTAAAAATTTCTCCCCTCATATATGTTTGAGATTAAATTGTATAAAACCCAGTGTATTTTCCAAGCTTTTGACATTGTTAGGTTTTTTTATACCTCATAATCGTAAAATATATACATGCTCCTAAGGATAAAATCATATGGGATCTGAAACAGAGAAATTGTCTTCCTGCTGCATTCCCTAAAATGGTGCTTTTGTGATCTGTTGCTTTTCTCCTCATTGGGTTTCTTTGCTCTATAATACTCCACTCTCTGATCTATCAGTCACCACCCATTAGCTGTCAAGTGCTACCTCCTAAGAGTTTGGGCCTCAGGAGATCTTGCAACCTTCATGCCAGTGGGCTTCAGGATCACAGTTTGTTTTTTATATTCAGCCCCAACAGAATCCACTAGGTTCAGAGGCATGGATGGCTCTAGCTGCTCTAACTTCGAGGTACTGAGCTCCATCAGGCCTGAAGCGTTTCTTACACCAAGATTACCTTTGTTGGCTTTTGGCTGCTTGCATATTTCTAACCCTTGAATAATGCGTCTGGCGCTGAATGTGCACTGCTAAAATTATAATAACAAATAAACAGTGCACCGGTGAAATTCCCCCCTTTAATATTTTATTTCCTCTCTGCCACTCTCAAGTACGAGACTCCAGCACGAGCTACTCCTACAAAAGCAGCAACTGAACTCTGGGAGGAGAGTCCTGATGCAAAGACTGGAGCCATTACCGTTACTACTGTCACAGTCAACTTTAACCTTACTGACAACTATGAGGTAGGGGACTTTTGATCTCTTTCAGGAATGGTGTTCTTTCTTTCCTCAAATCTGGGTCTTAGAATTCCTGAAACTTAGGAAGAGAATGTGAGGCAGTGGTTTGGATGGAGAGAAAGACTGGAAAGCCTAAGAGCCAAGATTCATGGATTTAGTGGAAGTGGGGTGCATGCAATTGATCTACAACATGTGGAACATCCGTTCTGGGATCCTGCACTTCAAAGTGCAGAAGAGCAATCATACGTTTGAACACTCTTAGAAGTTTTAAAAAACCTCCGTGTTCATAGAAAATGGGTATGTCAAGAAGGAAGATTCTGGCCCATCCTTCCTGATGTCCTAGTTTCTGCATGCAGGGATGTCTGAGGCTGTGGAGTATTTGGACATATGATTGTCTACCTGCATTCTGAAGTGCCACAGTCCCTGAGAGGCTGCACCATATGTTTCTTCTTAATGTGTAGATCAGTTGCATCACTCTTTCTAATGTTGTGGGGGCACAAGGCTGTAGCTCAGTGGTATCTTGAGGTAGGAGGGACTGGGGAAGACCCCTGTCTGAAACCCTGGAGGGCCATTGACAGTCAGTGTAGGCAGTACTTTTCTCCATGGACCAGTAGTTTGACTCAGCATAAGGTAGCTTCTTATGTTCATTAGGGATGTGCATGAAGCAATTTGGTGGTCCATTTACGGACCACTGAACCGGTTCGAAAGTCTGGTGTTTGGACTGGTTCGGAGGTGGTGGTGGGGGTTACCTTTAAGGAGAAGGGAGGGTGCCCATCCCCCCTGCTGCTTTCCTCCCACCGGCGCTGTCTCTAAAAATGCTGGTACGGGGCTGCTGCGTGCCTCCTTGCAGCCTTGGTCAGCGTCGTACTGAAAGTGGCTGGTGCGCTTATGCACGTCACGCACACACTGGCCACTTCCGGTACGATGCTGACTGGGGCTGCAAGGAGGTACACAGCAGTCCCGCAGCAGCATTTTTTTGAGACAGCACCAGCAGAGGGAAAGTGGCAGGGGTGGGGATGGGCACCCTCCCTGCTCCTTAAAGGTAACCCCCTACCCGCTTCCCGGGAGTGCATGAACCCGCTTGTGCACGTCCCTAATGTTCATCGTTATGTTCAGTTCTGTGAATCATGGAAGCGAAAAGGACTTCATGAATGGAGTATCCCTAAACCTTGCCCTAAGACGATCCTCTACACCTCCATTTGACATTACTGATATCTATGCCCCACTCTTTCTTCAGTTCAGATAAATATTTTACCATCGTTATAATCCTGTAATGCAGCTTAGCTGAGAGAGAGTGACTTGCCCAAAATTACCAAGGTTGGACACAAACAATAGTTTTAAGGGAGAAAACAGACATAAGTTATGGTGAGGCTGTTTTATACTCTAAGCCTCTTCATTGTGTTCATTTCAAACATGCCTGTTCCTCTCCAGGGTTAAGTTCTGAGGGGGCGGGGGGTAGTTCTGCAAATGGTTAGCAAAATCCAGCAGTGCATGGAACTGCTATGGTACACCCCACTCCCTGGATCAGTTTTTCACAAAAGCTTTTTTTTTGTGCGGGGGTGGGGGGGGGGGGGCGGAGGTGATGAATGAACAGATACATGGATAAACATTAATGCAATGCTTTAAAAAAAAAAGCAGACAGCTCATCTAAAGCATGGGAAGAGGGGCAAGACAGATGAGTGAGCCAAAATTTGATTCACTGGTATGTACACTGGTATGTAGCAAAGGGCTTACCCCACAGCTGAAGGATGCTCTGTGAACTCTATTTTATTACATCTATCAGCACCTCAAGAGTGTTGGAAAGTGGTTTAAGTGAGGCAGCAGTTTCTGTGTTCCGCTCACATATTTCTGTTGACCCACCCTATTGTATTTGAAGTGGGTCAAAAAGCTGCAGAACATGTTTAGAGAAGGAAAAGCAGGAAGCGGGCATGCTCCAGAGGAAGAGGTGTCTCTCTTTCAAACTGCCTTTATCCCTCTGCAACAGACTATTGTCTGTCTCCAGCTTCAGTGAGCTTCATGCTGAGCAGGGAAATGAACTTGGTTTTCCACCTAGCTCTCTGGTCACTGCTCCATGCTGACTTGTTATGCAGCATCCATATCAGAGACCCAACCTCTTCTCGAACATATCAAAAAGAAATTCCACAACCATCGCTGCAGGCTTATTTTATTGTGAAATGTCTCTGATGGAATATGCTTGAACTGGCAATGTGTCATTTCCTCACTGCGGGAACTTTTGCTGGAGAGTCCCCTATCCCAGTAGGTTTTGCATGTGACCAATAGTAGTTCAGTATTTTCAATTATTGCTGGGAAAATGCAGCTGTACTTTACTGCAGTTTCCCCTGGGATGATTGAAAGAGACAGTGCGAACAGTTCTAGGTTAAAGTGTAGTTCCTACTGTCTGGGGCAGAAACAATTGGGTAGTGTCCTTTTCAGAGGCAACATTTTCTATACTCTCTTATTCAATGCAAGGGAGTATAGGAAAGCTGTTAATTTTCTTTCTCAGCCCGTGTGTGAAACAAAGAGGAATATTGCTAGTTTATTCTCTCTGGCAGTGCAAATACTGTTTACTGTTGAAATAAACATGGGAATAAACTACTATTCTTTGAAAAGAAAGGAATCGATGCACTTTTCTCCTTGACATGTAGCTTCAATTTACATTCCTGTGGTTTAAACACATTGCTCCTTCTCTTATCCCCTGGGCTGGTTCACACACAGTCTCATCGGGCACATTCTACAAATGGGCAGAGCATGTGACCTTGAGCTCATGCACTGCATCCCACCATGCATAGAACTCCTGGTGTGAATCTATGCATTTTCATTTGTATTGCCATGATATACATTTGTTAGTTACAGGGAATCTATTCAACATGTGATGAGGGGTCTGTTTGCATTCAAATATTCACATGTAGTGGTTGGGTCATACTGTAGGCTGGTTCACACGATTCTGACTTTGGGAGCTGTGCATGCTCCTGTTTTCCAATCATCCGTGAGTGAAAAGCAAGTTAGGATGGGGAGGAAGTGATCATCTGCTAAGCAGCAGCTGGGTTGAAGGGCTTCCTTCTACCTTGCAACTGTACCCAGCTCTTTAATGAGGTAAGAGGGAAAACTCTTTGACCCTGCTGCTGAGCAGACTGTCGCTTCCTCCCCCTCCTATTTTGCTCCTTTTTGCATGCCCGGCTCCCAAGCTTGGTAGGATGCATCTCCTATCCTAATTAGAATAGTGAGAACAGCTCTGGTATGTTCTGTGCAGATTGTGGGGTGAAGCATAAGCCTGAGGCTTGCTCTTTTCTAGGGTCACTAGAACATTCACTTTGGATTGTGTGTGTACCAGCCCTTCCAGAACTAGCTGAACAAAAGCTCTTTTCTTTGAAAGGGAAATACCATGCAATCATGCAGTGGAGAAGAACCAGTCAACCAGTGTAAGGAAAGTGGGGTCCAGAGGCTATTGCATGAGGTTCCTGGAATTCAGAACACCCAAGGGGTCTCTGTAGTGTTCCACTTCTCCTTCACTTTCCTCTATCCTGATAGGACCTTCTTGGAGAGGAGTATGTAATCAATGAAGACCTGGATGCCAATGGAACATATAGGTCTTATGATGAGAGACTTGACTACAGTCTCAGGGAATATGAGGACTACTATGATCGAAGAGATGGCAGTGAAGAAGAGCGGTATGACCCAGCTGAGCGAAGTGAAGGCTCTGTCCAGATCCCCAAGGTAATGGCTACAGAAACACACCTTTGGGTGAGTCTTTGCTCACCTCTACTAACTGGGCGCCTTTTTAAAGTGGCAACTCTTTTCTATTTAGCAGGCGGAGACTAACTATCTCTATACAGCACCTCTCCCATGGCGGTTGCTGGTGTCTCCCTTGTGTTTCTGTTGAGATTGTGAGAGCTTTTGGGGCAGGAAATCCTTTTGCTGTGTAAACTGCTTTGAGAACATTTTTGTTGAGAAGTGGATGATGATAATGATAAATAATAGTAATATTAAATGGCTGATACACTTTGCAGCCATCTGGTGATGGAAGGAGGGAGGCAAGTCTGCAAGGACACTGTTCATGTGCTGAAGGCTTTTTCTTGCCCTTCCTACTTGTATAAAAATGCTCCAAGCCCTGTCCGCTGCGCAGGAACACTGAGGGCTCCTTGTGCATCCACAGTCCTTCCATTGGCAGAGGGCTGCGGAGAACGTCATCCAGTAATAATAAGGAATAAGAACGATGCCAGTCTCAAAAGGGGGCAGTCTTCTGGTGCAGATGTGCATTTGCATGCAATGCTCACTTGAGCCCTATTGACAGACGAGTGAGTTGAATATTAGCCACTCTAAAACCATAGGCATGTCTGTTTCACCCTGAAATTCACTAAGGGTGCTCTCTTAATAATAGTGTTGTGAGGGTAAGGATTCAGGCGAAAGAGGTTCCTATAATACAGTGATTCTCAACGTTGAGTCTCCAGATGTTGTTGGACTTCAGTTCCCATAATCCCCAGCCCCAGTAGCTTTCAGTTGGGGATTATGGGAGTTGAAGTACAATCACATCTGGGGACCCAAGGTTGAGAATCCCTGCTATAATATTAACAGCAGCTACAAGGTTTTCCACAGAGCTGCTCTGGCTGCTCCAGATCCTTCTCTGCCCTCCTCACCAACCAAGTGCCAGCTGTCAGTAGGCCATACTTCTGTGATGGAATCTTGGCCTTTAAATCAGCCAATCATGGCAGAGCCTCATGAATCAGGCTCATTACAATATCTATGTATCAGATTCAGAAAGCAAGGCCATAAATAAAGTCATTCTGCCGACTTGCCAAAGCCCAACCCTAAGTGCCCTTTTGGAAGAATTGTAACTCTCAGCTTGTTTATGCTGAGTTTTGGAGCTCAGAGTTAACCTGATGAGATGCCATGTTGTCTTGTTCTGAGGGTATTTGCTTGTTTTTGCTTTGTTGCCTGCCCTGAGCCTTTAGGATAGGGTAAGCTATATGTTTAGAGAAATCTTGTTTTGGCCATCAGTATACACACACACACACACACACACACACACACACACACACACACACACCCTCTGAATTCTCACATTATGAGTTGGGAATGTCAGTTGGTTCAGTTGCTTCTGCTTCATTCACATTCTCTCAGCCCTGAGAAGTACGGAGCAGTGTTTTTCTTTCAACAGAGAAATCTCTGGAGAATCTGAGTATCTTGGTGAAACATCTCTTTCCTTACACATTTACAGATTGGGAAGGAAGCAGCAGCCAGCACACACAGTGGACATCCCATAACCAACAAGTCTAAAACACATCAGCTTATTTTAAGCTTCTCTTATAGCATCTCACACAAACAGAATCACATCTGGCCCCCTTACCCTTTTAATTTTAGGCTTCATAGTTGGTCTCCATTCTGTGTGATTGAACAGTCATAGTAGGCGGTCGAAGGTTCCTTGTTCAGTAACGGTCAAATTATGCATGACTCTAAATGCATAATTGTACTCCCATCTTCTGTTTTTTTTTAAAAAAAATAGCAGGGTGTGTGTGTTTCAATCTAGATTGGGACTGAGATGGTGGTTTCTTTTAACTCTTTCCCTCTGCACCGTGGTCTCAATACAATTGCTTCTGTAGCAGTTGTTTAATCTTAAAAGGAACCTGTCACTGGCTCTAAAAGAAGTTTCCTCCCCAAGATGAACAGTAGTAAAGGGTGGGGTTTCATAAAGACTGTAGTGCAGCAGGAGGGTTTAATCTACCCACAGCCCACACGCTGTGGTCCCAATCCAGATCACCCCTCTCCACTGTAACTGCTATGAAAAAAGAAAGATGTGCGGTGGCAGGAACACGGTGTGTAGTTTGCCCCAATGAGAATTCCCAGTGAGAGCCAGCGTGGTGTAGTGGTTAGAGTGCTGGACTAGGACCGGGGAGACCCGAGTTCAAATCCCCATTCAGCCATGAAACTAGCTGGGTGACTCTGGGCCAGTCACTTCTCTCTCAGCCTAACCTACTTCACAGGGTTGCTGTGAAAGAGAAACTTAAGTACGTAGTACACCACTCTGGGCTCCTTGGAGGAAGAGCGGGATATAAATGGAATAATAATAATAATAATAATCAATCAATCAACTTGAATTTCTTTAGCAGTGGGTCCCATCCTGGTCTAGGGAGAAGGCAGTTACTCCATGCTATGCATGCCAGATATGTCCGTCATTGTGACTATTTATTCCCTTTGTCTGTTCCAGGAAACAAATCTGAAGGGAGAAAAGGGAGAGCCAGCAATCATAGAACCTGTAAGTATGATATTTGTTGTGCCTTGGCATTCTTATTCCTCTATCAGTGCGAATGGGACCTAATTTTCACTCTTGAATGACGGTCTGAGATGTTTGGTCCGTCCAGTTTTAATCCTGAAGGAATGAACTTCTCCAAAACTAGTGCTTTTCAAAGGGTAGTGAAGGTTCAAATAAGAAGTTACAGTGATATTTTGATTGTGTTGGCATTTGCCAGTATTAATATCAGAAGCAGTGCAGCATAAAAGGCTAAAGTTTCCCTTCTGGGATAGAGATTGGAACCAACAGTTGGGCCCTAAACAAAGTTAAAATTATGTTATTAATAGCCTTTGAGAAATTTGGGTTTACTTTGCTTACAGGTAAGGCTGTGCAAAACCTATTCCTTTATTGTTGTAGACCTTCCTACATGTGGGTGTTGCATATTATATACAGTTATCCGCAAAAGCAGATATGCAATGCAGACAAGGATTGTGGTTGTGCATTGTAACCACAACTGAGCATCCTGTTCCCCATTAAAAAAACACATTCCGAAGTATAGTTCTGAATCACTGCTGTGAATCTCATGCTCACTTTATTTAACTGTGCATCAGGTTGCCTGTTCAAAAGCATAGACACACGTACAAATTAAGGCAATCTGTATGATTGTTTCACATCACATGTGCTATTGGCCTGATTCTGCAACAGCTATGGCAATTAAGCCACCACTTCTTTCATTGATCCAACAAATATTCACATACCAGCTGCCTGTTCTGGTCTGGAATGATGTAGATATGGCTGTTACTCTGGAACATAGGAAACTGCCATATACTGAGTCAGACCATTGGTCTATCTAGCTCAGTATTGTCTTCACAGACTGGCAGCGGCTTCTCCAAGGTTGCAGGCAGGAATCTCTCTATCTTGGAGAAGCCAAGGAGGGAACTTGAAACCTTCTGCTCTTCCCAGTGCGGCTTCATTCCCTGAGGGGAATATCTTGCAGTGCTCACACATCAAGTCTCCCATTCAGTTGCAACCAGGGCAGACCCTGCTTAGCTATGGGGACAAGTCATGCTTGCTACCACAAGACCAGCTCTTCTCTCCTCTGGAAGCACAAAATAATGGATATTTGTGGCATCCTGATTTACAGGAATAGAAAAGTATTTGTAAGGATGTTTAGAGAATATAATCTATGTTATATTACTTTTGGTAACTTTGTAAGTCACCATTCCTCTCTTTGCCAAGCTCTTCAGTATTAACAGCTGTGCCAAGTACATCAACTCTTTTCCTTTTCCTTGTAGGATCGGCGTTTTGAGGGGCCAGCTGGATACCCAGGTCCAGTGGTGAGGGAAGCAGTTAATACATGGGTATCTGGGAGAGGGTTGGTGAATAGTAGTCTGGCAAACCAGAGGTCCTCAAGGTGGTTGTTGCTTGGTGTCACTGGTCTACAGCCATTCTAGTATTGCATTAACATAATGCTATTGCGCTAGCACAATGCCATTGTGCAAAGAAAGGAAGTCTGTTTCAGACTAGTTTTTGTGCTAGTGGAAGATGTTGACACATTGCACAATACATTGTGTAATGCATTGCACAACAGGTTGCCCAACAGATTTTGCAATGCCTTGCACAATGCCTTTCACAGCACATTGTGCAGTCTTGTATGGCTCCATCACAGAGCACTGCAACTTTGTGCAGCTCCGCCAGCTTCTTAAGTGCATGCAACTTCTGTTGTGCTAGCGCAACGTAGTCTGGATGTCAGTCACCATTCACCTGTTACTTGCTGTTCTGTGCTGGGGAATTATAGTACCTTGCACCATGTGAAAGATTGTGGGTTTTTTAAAAAACAAACAAACCCGTGAACTCCTTTGGAGTAGGGAACCATCCCCCACCGCCAATTTCTTTGCTATGTAAACCGCTTGTGAAAAGCAATGTAAATAAATAAAACTAGCTGACTTGGCACAAAGCATCTGCACCCCTAGTTCTCCCTGTCTCCCCCCTTTCAGCCCCATTTCGTTCTCCCCGCACCAGCTCATTCTCCCTTGGTGGCCAGCCTGCCTGGCCACCGCTTCTCCTCTGCAGCAGGCAAGCGGGCCTGGCTGCCACTTCTCCTCCACCCGTCCATCCCCGCTGCCACCTCCTTCCACCCGCCTGTCACCATTTTCTCCTCTGGCCAGCCTCCGCCACCGTTTCCTCCCCCCAGCCGGTCAGCGCCACCATTTTCTTCCCTCCCAGCCGTGGCTATCTGGCAGCTCTCCGAACTCTCGCAAGAGCTGCCATACATGGTATTAGCCATGGGTACGTCTTAGAGAATTAAATATATAGATGTCTGATAGGCATATCTGCACTGGCATTTCTAGCACTGATGGTTAGATGCTGTAGCATTAAACCAGATCCCTAGGAAGCAGTGGCTGACATCCCAACCACCTGTGTGGCTACACACCAAGAAGAAGCATTTCTGCAGTAGACTGCTTCCTAAGCTGATTGCTCAGTGGGTGGGTGTGCAATTTTTGCCAATCTCTCCTTCCCCCCGTAATGCCCTGTACCACCTGAAATATATGCGCCTTAGGAATACTTCCTGGCATATGGCCGCATGGTTGGTGGGGATGTTGGTTAGTATCTGCAAAAGACTGCTACTGCATTTTATGGACTTCTGTGCAGATTATATATGGACTCTGAGATTCCCATGGTCTGTTCACTGGGTTCAACCCGGGAAGGGTTCAGTGGGTTCAGGCATACCGGCTTGGGGATTTCTGATGTTACATATTTTGGAAGATGTTTGGCATGTGGGATTCCAGTGGGTGATGCCTATTGTCGTTTTCTATTTATCTCTTCCCAGGGTGAGACAGGCCCAATGGGACAGGCAGGGCCACCAGGATTTCCAGGGGATCCTGGCGAGTGGGTAAGCAAGTATCTATGCATTTCAAGTGGAATTCAACACCATCTACAGCCTGGGGATTCCAGATCTTCTAAAAGGATGGTGGGGGTGGGGAAGAGAGGTTGAAGAATCACCGGCATGCTCCCCTTTCAGTGTACCTTGTTGCTGGAGCTAGGAGACAAGTCCCAGCTTGATGCACCTCCATCCTAGCCCAATATTTCCTGGAGTTGATTGACACATGGGCCTCTCATCTATTTCTGCACAGGGACCACCAGGGCTCCCAGGCCTTCCAGGAGCTGATGGCATGCGTGGACCTCCTGGGACGATGATTATGTTACCAGTAAGTGATACAGGGTGTGCTGGGGAGCAGAAGACAGCCATACTATGAAGCAGCAAGAGTCAGTCCCTTTTAGAAGCAGATTCCAGGGGGGTGCCATTTTCTTATCTGTCTGGCACTTTAAGACAGACGTGAGCTCCCCTCTAGATCATGAGCATATCATTTTGACTGAATGTTGCAGATGGAAAAATGTCTAAAGGAGACACCAACGGGATCTAGAGAACAGAGGACAAGTTCTTTAGGAAAGGGACCAAATGGAGGTGATACTTAAGAACAGGGAGGTGATATTGACTGTGGCTTAGTATGTAGGAAGCCCAGGCTATTTCTGGGCTTGTGCAATTCCACCAGGCACATCACGTTTGAGGACAGTCTCTTAGTTTGTTCAAAGACTGAAGAGCTGGGCTCATCCATCTGTTAACAAGTGGAATGTTGCAAGCATTCAGCTGATGAGCACATGCTAAAAAGACATCCTGAGCTTTCAGCACCTTAAAAATCACACTTTTTCTGACAAGTGTAAAATAGTAGTACAGCAACCAAAATGGAGAGTGAGCTTAAGGCAGGAGCAAATGGTGACGTTGCCAGCAGGATGCCAATGAAAACAGCATCCCTTTAGTGAATGATCCATCCCAGGCTGTCATGTGGCTCTCTCCCATTACATCACAAGTTTCCACACCCTACCAGAAGCCACTGGGAACATAGGACAGGGGTGGGGCAACTTGTAGCTTGATGGGGACAAGTTGGGTGGCTAGTACTTGCAAGCATATGGGTTGGGTTGAATTTATTTGCCATAGGAAGGCCATTCTGGAATGCATTTCCATGGTGGCTGTAGCATATGTTTTAGCTCAAAAGTCTACTGATTAATCTTGCTGTGACCTCACCATCCCATAGTTCCCTTCACAAATCTGCAAGTGCAAGCCATGCAACTTGTCCTCAACTTCATATATCCATTTCTAGTTCCAGTTTGGTGGTGACTCACCTAAAGGTCCTTCAGTGTCCTTCCAGGAGGCTCAGGCCCAGGCCATTTTGCAGCAAGCCAAGGTCAGTATTTCGGGCAGGTGTGTGTGTATCCTTTATTTAAATAAATTATTTTCTCATATAACTGTACAAATAAAATCGAGTAATAACAAACATAACAATAACTGAACAAGCCTACATAACCAGTTGTAGCTCAACTATGAATAACAAAGCTTTATACACCGTTGTCAGACTAATCTATAATAAGCAATACCAAATAATTACATCCTTCTATAAATACGTAGATTAGACTATCCACATGTATAACAATCTAGCACCCTAAATTAAATAATCGATAATGTTCGAACTTGCATCATATCAAAAGTTAATAAATTATGGAGCTCTTCTCATGATCTGTGAGAAGAGCTCCGAGGTGGTCTGCGGGGAAGGCGGATTTAGCCTACCTTCCCTGCAGACTATTTCCTGTTCTTCTCTGGGTGGGTGGATCGCCCGTCCAGATGAGCGGCAGCTCAACCGTGGCTCGCCCAGCAGCTCCGGGGGTCAGAGTACTGGGACGTGCCACCCCACCCCTAGGAGTCCAAATAATGCACCTCATGAGTGTGTGGTGCATTACTGGGATCCCCCCTCCCCCCGAGTATGCCAGCTGCGGCTGCAAGCAGCCACGGCTGACACACGATCAAAAAATGAAGTTAAGGGAGTGCTCACTCCCTTAACCTCATTTTAACGAGAGGCTGCTTAGGCAGGTTTGCCGCTGTGTAGCCACTGGGATCAGGCGTGAACGTGGTGGTTCACACGAGTGTGTAAAACCAGGCTGGGCTCCCTTAGCTCAGTTTTGCATGCTCGTGTGTATAGCCTCTATATGTTCTAAATTAAATGCTTATCATTTCCAAAGTTAGCAGCCCTAACATCCAGTTTCTTCTTAAAATGTATGTGTGTTTCCTGACCCTGCTCTCAGAATTACGCTTGAGCTCTTTGGCTGTCTCTTATTGTCTATCTGCTTAATATCATGTAATCCATGAAGCCTCCTGCCTTATGCCCTGCTCCCTTCTGAATCTAGCGGTCTACTCTGCTGCCTTACACTTGCATTCCCTCCTCTCATTTAAATAATAACGGTCGACATGCTGCGCAGTATTATGCATGTGGTGGAATGTAAGCTTCAAGCAGTTTCCCCAAGAGTACTGTTGCGCAAACACACAATTTCACAAATGGAGTTGCACAACAGTGCAGTCCTTCTAGATAAAGGCTGCAGTGATGTGCAACTCTATTTGCATAATCATCACACCTGTACAACTGCACTCTTGTGCATCTGCATGGATGTTACAGTCCTCCACGTGTACTGTATAACATTACGCAGTATGTCAGTTAATATCACAGGACTTCAAGTAACTTGAAGATTATAGATTGTATCCAAACTCTGTCTTCTGCGCATGGAAGAATTTCCAGTTGTGTCAGCGTGGGTAATTTTTGCTGATCGTCCCTTCTCTCTCTATCCCTCCATGCCACAGAAAATTTGGTTCCTTAGGATCCTCATCCTCAGGAGTGTATGTTCAGGGATGCAAGAGGCTGGAGACTGGTGAAAATTGCTCCTCCCTTGTACAGTTAGAAGTACTTCCAGAAAACATAGTTGGGATACAACCTATATAGCCCATCCTCCAAAACAAGACCTACCAGACACCAAACCATCACAGCCACAACTAAAGTTACCATCTAGGCAGAGTATTCATCTGAAAATGAGGTCACCCTTATAGGATTATGGTGTAGCCATGCCCCAAGTCTCGGTGACGGGGGCATTTTTTATTTTGCATTCAGCACAGTCCACGTAAATCGGAATTATTCCAGTTTAACAAATGAGCAAACTGTGGCTAAGAGAGTGTTACTCGGCCAAGGCCAATCTCTGAACCAAATGGTCAAGTCCCATTCATGCACAGAATTGCAGTCAGGGGCGTAAATACTATTAGGCAAGGGGAGGCGGCTGCCTGGGGGTCCCCATGCCTCAAGGGGCCCCCCAGAGGCAAGTCACATGACTATATATTGTGAAGTGTGTGTGTATCAGCGAGGGGCCCATTTTAAAATTTTGTCTCTGGGCCCACTCCAGCCTTGTTACGCCCCTGATTGCAGTATAATCACGAACAGAGAAAAAATGAAAACCAAGCAACGTTTTGCACATCCCCTGCTTTCTGCTCCCTTCTTTCAACTTTACTTTGGATCTATAGGCTTGGCTGCTCTGCCGTCCAGCCTTTCCTCTATCCCACTTGTTCACTGTCACCCTTCATTCTGTTAAATGACTTGCCTGAAACGCACCTTTGTGTTTCTTTCCTCAGCTTTCCATGAAAGGTCCTCCTGGCCCCATGGGCCTGACAGGCCGGCCAGGACCACTAGTAAGTAACCACCATAATTTAAAGCTGAGCCTACTGTCAGTGGAAGTCTTTGGAGAGGGTCTGAACACTCGCTATCCGTTCTGTAACAAGGATTAGTGAAGAAGTGTACTGTGTATCTAGTTGGGGTAAACTCTGGGATTGCTTTTCTGAATGTAATGACTCCCTGAGGATAATGGTAGACTGAGATGTTCCTCTCTCTTCTAGGGCTATGGGATGAGGTTTTGCCTCTTCTTGCAGCTGCCCATGCTTCCCTAAGATTAAGGCCAAATTAGTTGTAATGGTAAACTCACTGCTGCTGCTGCTGAAAATGACAACCACATCTCTAATTCCACTCCCAACACTTTTAGTAGACTTTGCCTCAGGTTGTGATGTCACAATGTTCCATGTTTCTCAATTGGTTGCCATCAGCAGCTAGTGATGTGGAAAGGGCAGGGCAATGCAGCCCATTATGACATCAGAATGGAAGGTATCTGCTACTGGACTTCTTGAGGGAGAGTTGGGCATGTGGTTGCTGTTTTCAGGGGCAGCACTGTATCTAGGTTGGTCCTGAGGCACAGGTCTTTGAAGTGCTTCTAGAAATGAGATTTGGGACTTTTCCCATCATGGGGCTGTCATTTGTCATCCTATTCTTCATGTCTGCAAAATCATGAAGATTTAAAACATACATATGACTTTTGTTTTTTTAAAGGGTCTGCCAGGGAATTCGGGACTGAAAGGAGATCCTGGTGATCCAGGGCCACAGGTTGGTGCTGAAGATAAGCAGGAGAGCTACTTACCCCAGAGATGGAGTAAGGAAATGCTGACCTAAGATCCAGTCTCCTTTATCATGTTTTCTCCCTACAGTTTAAAAAATTATTTCAAAAGAACTACACAGGTAAAATTGAACTGTGTCTCTTGAGGAGAGATAAGAGAGTTTCCCCTGCCATCTCAACCATTATGTTGTGCTTATGGGCTTGTGTTGAGATTTCAGAAGTTCACATAGCCACTTTAAGTTGGTGGTGGTGCTGGGGCAGTCTTTAGGCTGGCTTTATCAGGGACACTCTCAAACAGGCTGCTTGTAGTGGCACCCTCTTATTGCTTTCCACTTGTAGTCACTTAACAGAATTGCAACACATCTTCCAAACTGCAATCAGTATCATTTCACCTTGGGATGAATTTTATGAAAGGTGGTATATGAACTGAACAATACATACAATAAATAAATGGTTTTTTGGGACAGAGTAGGCTGGCCCTCTCCCTTTCACCTCTCCTGCTTCTGTTGTGGTCTGTTATATCTGGGCAATGCACCTGTCAGAACAGTACTGCTAAAAATAGTCCACATGTAAAGTTCATTGTGTCACTGCACCACTGTTCTAAAACTCTATTGATATATGTGATGATTTAAGCATGGAGGAAATACAGGTGGACAACAGATGGATGATCATGTCATGTGAACCCCTCCCCCCACCATAAAGAATGAGTGAACAAATTGTGACAATCCCAGACTAAGCACCGTGGCTGACATCCTGGCTAACGCATGGAAGTACTACATGTGAAGTGGATGTGCACTGTTTAGTAATCCAGAGTCCTGATGCGCAGGCAGTCCCTTATGTCCCTTAGGGTCGGGCAACTCAGGACATATTTCCAAGTGGCACAGAGTGCTGCTGGGCAAGTCACGGGGGGCGGGGGGATAAGCAAAAATAATCTCCCAGCATGCAACTGCCTGCATAACAGGACTCTGGATTATCAAACACTATATGGCCAGTTTGCACCTAGTGCTTCCATAGTGTTAGTCACTATGTTGGTGCCCATCTGGAAATGCCCCTGGTTGATGGGCAGGCAGCAAGATTATGGTGTTGCTCATAACTGAACTGTGTAGCTCTGTCTGTCCCCCCCTCCCCCCGTTTCTTCTACTTCTCTCTTCCTACCTCAAGCAGGGCAGATATCATAGGCTGGGGCGGGGAAGCGGGGAAGATCCCAGTTCTGAAGCCATAAATGCAGAGCAATGCAATAGATGCATCTTTGTTCTCTCCCCACCCCACCCCATGCTCTGTCCTTTATCTCCCACCATCAGCTGCTTGCTTACATATATAGTACCTGCTTTGGGGCCAAGAAATACTTTTGAAGCAGCCTGCAATTAAAAACAGAGTAAAATGCATACAAAATTATTTGTCTTTCTCACATGCATTTTGTTAGTGGAGTGAAGTGGAGAACGATGCAAATAACTGGAAGAAGCTGGAAGCTGCAGCAAACCATACAGTCTATGCAAAAACTTTGGAAGTATGTTTTGAAAGAGTCTATAAAAAAGAAAATTAGAACTTTAAAAAATGAAATAATGGAGAATTCAGTAACAAAGTCTGGTAATTTGGGACTCCAAATCTAGGGAGAAATTCAGATTAGGAGAATTCCAGAGGCCTCCCTAGAAAAATGTAATGTGTGCAGCAGCTCCTGGTCTCACTCTTTTTCTTTCTTGTTACAGGGTTCCCCTGGAATGCGGGGACCAATTGGGTCTCCCGGAAAAACTGGCAAGCGGGTAAGCATCTTTGCCCTACTCCATCCACAGACATGTGACATGTATAATGGCCCCCACACTCTTCTTTATTTCATCCTTTTTCTTTCTTGTTCAGGGTCGCTCAGGAGCAGATGGCGCCAGAGGACTTCCAGGGGACACAGGACCCAAGGTCTCTGAACCCTTACTATGTGGGATAGAATTGATTCAAGGGAGGGAGAGAAAGCTCTGAGATTCCCAAAGTCACTATGGTTTGGTGCCTCCTGCTGTGAAACAGCTGTGAGGTGCAAGTAGAGCTGAGCCAAAATTGAGTAAAATTCTGTTTTGTGGAGAACACTGCACATTTGGCAGGAGAGATTGTTTCGTCAAATAGGTATGTAGACCATGTGAAAATTGCAACTCTTCTTCTGTATGGTGTCCAAAATCCTGGAAAGAGCACTGCTCACAAGAAGCTGTGCAGGATCATATGCAGAGCCCTGCTGGATTAGGTCCAGAGTCCATGTCCAGTGTGTGTTAATATCGCTCTTGTTCTCTCTCTCTCTCTCTCTCTCTCTCTCTCTCTCTCTCTCTCTCTCTCTCTCTCATTTCATCTCATGTATATCCTGCCTTTCTTCCATGGGCTCTAGCCATACCCCAAAGTTCTTGAACTAGCCAGGGAATGCAGTTCTCCCTTACTCCCAAGGCTCAAAAGCTTCCCTAAACCTTTCTCCATGGGTTACCTCAGCTCCCCAGTACCTTGAAAAAGGTGGCAGCCTCCCCCTCCCCCGCCTTCAGTCTTTTAAAAGCTTCCTGTGCGTAGGGCTTTTTTTGTCCTTTAGGACGACAACAAAAAGATAGATTTTTGAGACATCTGTTGAAAAACTATCAAAAAAACAGTTCTAAATGTGAGGAAAGAAAATTAAACATGATTGAGAAACAAGAGCTAACTAGAGTTGCATTTCCTCCTCTTTGTTCTGTTGAACTGCTGTAATTCAAGATGAAAATTGTTTTTATTTCTTTGAGGACTAATTCTTGAAGTGGTTTTTTTTTTTTGAGGGGGAGGGGGGAAGGAAGGGCGAGTTACCATATGGCACCTTTACTCCTGTCTAGAGATGAGTGAAACCTTTTCCTTTATTTCCTTGGAATTTTGTACTTAGCACCCTCACGCTGATGCATAACCACAGAAAGATCTCTGATATCCTGGAATTTCCAGACAATTTCTGTGTAGGTGAGATTCTCCCCACCAGACTTAATTTTCACAGCTGCTTTTTAAAAAATGCACATTTTAGCAATAGGCTAACACATAAAACTGACATTTTACATGTGCAAATGCCAAGGACATTGCTGAGCTGAGGACATCTCTGTGGGTTATCCCACTCGTAAGCTCCAAGGCAGGACAGTTGATTTACTAACAGAAGAAAAGCCACACCTACTCAAGCCTGAGAGGGATAACCCCGCCCCAGTTCATTCCTGTCCTCCAAAGCTCCAGGCAGTGTCTTTTACTTTCTTCGTCTGTTTCCTTCCTTATAGTATATTTTCTCAGCCTATTTCCTCAGCCTTTTTACCATTTATCCCTCTCTTAGCCCTCTAAATTTTATATATATATATATATATATATATATATATATATATATATATATACACACACACACACACACACACACACACACACACACAAAACCTGCTATCGTGTGCTCTCCCTTCCCCCTCCTCCTTCTTTCTATCCCCGCCTTCTCACTGCATGAAGCTCTCGGGGCAGTACAAGATCATTCTTGTGCCCAAAGGGAAGGGACCACATTCCAATTTTCCCAGTGGAACAAAGCCCTTTGGTGTGCTGCTTCCACCGCGACTCCATCCCCTCATGTCGGCATCAGCCGTCTTTGGGCCGTTCGTGCTGCTGAACCCTCCGACAATGCTACTGACTGCTTCGTCTGCAGTCTCTTCTGCAGCGCTACTGACGGAATTGGTTGCAGCCTCCTTGGCAGTGTTGGCAACGGCCGCCTCTGGGCCGCCTGTGTTGGTCGCTTCAGCGGCCCCTCTGATTGCATCGGCAATGGCTGTTCCTGAGCCGCCCATGCCTATCGCCTCCAGGTCCACGACGAGTCTCCCGCTCGCGAGCCACAAGACTTGCTCCTCAACGACCCAGTGCACCCTTCACCCGACACCAACAGTGGGGCTGTGGAAGCGCTCTGATGCTGTGTGTATTCTGGCAAAGAGGCATCCCTTGGCGAAACCTCCAGTGACGCTGGAGGAGATCAGGGCTCTAGGTGCACCTAGGACAGTAGGCTCCGTAAAGATGGCAGCAGAGGGCCCTCACAAAATGGCGCGGCCCGCAACACCAGTTTTGGCAGGAAATGGAGAGGACAGCACTGAGGTGGAACTGGCTTCTCAACGTGCATCAGTTACCTTAAGGGAGGTAACAGGGCGGGGGGTATTTAAGAAGTCCCAAGGGGTGTCTGGAATGGTCACTTTGGAGGCAGAAGACAGGTCTTCCCAACCAGGTCCTGCTGCTCCGCCACCCAGTCTGCCAAAATCAGTACTGTCTGAGTGGTAGGCGTGATTTAAAAATGCCATAGTAGATACCATTCAGCAGATTCGGCCATTTAAAAAAGAGAAGGGATCCCGAAAGTGTAGAAAAAGGGCATCCTCTTCAGACAGTTCTTCGTCTAATTCGCCTAGCTCTCCTTCTCTAGAAGGTGAAGTCTAAGACTAAGCATCTTAAAGCATAAAAGGCCTAAAGATTTGAGGGCTGAAGAACTGGCATTCTTCTGAGGCGTCCAATCAGGACTCTGGGGATCCTGACACTCTTCACCTGAGGTCTTAGTTAAATAAAAAGCATCTCACCGGGGTGGATCACATATCTGGCGGTGACATTGACCCTGAGATAGACTTTAATAAACAAGAAGGGGATGCACATGATCCAGACTCCATTCCCAAAGAGGAGGGTGAATGGTCTGGCGGAGAGAAGGCGGAAACATGCAACATTTCACAGTGTCTCTTTATTTCAGAGGACTTTGCTCCACTTATGTTGAGGGTTCTCAAAGCTATAGGTCTGCAAGCAAAGTCGGGCTCTGAGCCATCCCAATCTGGGAAAGGAGACTTGGTATTCCCCAGATCAATGCCAAGAGATATGCTGCTGCCGATGCTGGAGTTGTTCTCTGAAGTGATCAAGCAGGAATGGACGCTGCCAGCTGCAAACAGAGAGCCCCTAGCAGCAGCCACTTGGTTCTATTCCTACCAACTGGAACCTTCAGACCTTTTGAAAACGCCCAGTGCAGATGCTCTGATCACGCAGCTGGTCTCTGGGTTGTTGGTCCCAAGGGACGGTGAAGCCACCCTTAAGGACCCCGCTGACAAGAAAGCAGAGTTATCTTTCACTCACGCTGCAGCAACAGCTTCAGTGGTAGCCCAGGCTTCTCTGTTATGGGTAGACAATCTGCTGAATGATCTGCCATCTGATTCTACCAAAATAAAACAACAGTTACTGAAAATACAGAAAGCCCAGGCGTTCGTGGCCAACACAACCTTAGATTCTATCAGGTTTTCATCGCGGGCCTCTGCAGCTGCAGTCGTGGGACACTGTCACCTATGGCTAAAGCCTTGGCAGGTCGATGCCACTTCAAAAAATAACCTTACAGCAGTGGCATATAACAGTACTAAGTTATTCGGAGAATCTGCCCTAAAGTACATCCTCATGGATTCTGGTCCGTTAGGGGCCAGGATCAGGAACCAAAGGAACACCTGGAACAGACAGCGTGTCCCTTACAGGAGTGCAGCAAATGCCAAGAAGTCCTTCCAGCAGCACAAGCAGTCAAAGAATCAACAATGACTCGCCACCCTTCAAACTGGGGGGATGGTTAGCACAACACTTTCAAGCTTGGGAATCCTCAATCACAGACCTCAAAGTGGTCCAGGATGGGTAAAGGATAGAATTGGACGCCCCCCGCCCCCCAGCACAGCTTCCTCCCTACTCCCCGGCTATGCTCTATTACCAGGCACTCAGAGCTTCTATAGGCTATACAACATCTGGAAGAAATTGGGGCAGTGGAGCCTGTGCCTCTTCATCAGCAAGGGGGTGGGGGGTGCCTATTCTATCTTGTTCACCGTCCCAAAAAAGGATGGATCAAAGAGGGCAGTCTTAGATTTAAAATATCTGAACAAATGGGTGAAAAGGGAATGCTTCAGAATAGAAACATTAAGATTGGTCACCAAGGCTCTTCACCATCGAGATATCATGACTACCATAGACTTGAAGGAAGCATACCTGCATGTTCCCATTCGCAGGAACTGCGGCCCCTCAGGTTTCAGTATGCGGGTCGGCACTGGCAATATTTGGTCCTTCCATACAGGCTCTCCTCAGCCCCACTCATGATTACTAAAGTGTTGGTGCTGCTGGTGGCGCATCTTCGTCTTCAAGGGATCAGGACCCTGGTCTATCTGGACGATCTCCTCCTGCTTTCAAACTTGATTCAAACTGCGCAATGGGATCTGGACATCACCCTGTGAACCCTGCAAGATCATGGGTTTTGCATCAATCGGGAGAAGAGTCACCTCTCCCCAACCTGCCGACCAGCACCTCAGTGTCCTAATAGACACAGAAATCGATCGCTTCCTTCTGCCACAAGATCATTTTCTTTTAATTACTTTCAAAACTCATCTAATCCTTGAGGGTCCCACTGCAGCCTTAGCCACCTTAGCAAGGCTTCTGGGCCTCATAGTCACAACTTTCAAAGCAGTTCCTTGGGCAAGGTTCCACTCTTGGTCTCTCCAATGGTTTATCCTGCCATACCAACTGGCAATCGCCTGGAAGGTCATGCGGTTACACCTGCCAGAACATCTCCGCGCAGCCTTCGAATGGTGGCTTTTACCTCAGAACCTTCTGCAAGGCAAGCAGTTGCTTGACCCCCCCCCCAAAAGTGATACTCACCACGGATGCCAGAAACAGGGGCTGGGGAGCTCACTGTCTACATCTTTTGATGCAAGGGACATGGTCTTCTCAGGAGAAAAAACACAGCATCAATTGGTTAGAGCTATGGCCCATTCGACTGGCATTAGAAGCCTTTCAACAACACCTTCAGGGCCATCATGTTCTAGTAAGAACAGACAACACCACAACAAAGGCCCACATAAATTGGCAGGGCAGCACACGGTTGAGGTTGCTGCATCGCCACTCTTCTAATCAGTTGGGCGGAAGTGAACTTGGGGTCTCTAATGGCCCACCATATGAAGGGGGACCAGAACCTAGTGGCCAATTGGCTGAGCTGGGAGGACCTGTTACCCAGGGAATGGACTCTGAGTTCACAGGTCTTCAACTAGATTACAGCACACATGGGGTTGCCAATCATGGACCTGTTTGCTACCACAAAAAACACCAAGCTGCCACGGTTCATGTCCCGGTTTCCCTGCAAGCAAGCAGAAGCGGTGGATGTCCTCTCCAGCCCATGGCCTCAGGGCTTGATGTAAGCGTTCCCTCCAACTCCTCTTCTGGCCAGAGTACTAAGAAGAGTCAGTATGCTACATGCGATGGTCATCCTAGTGGCTCCGTACTGGCCCAGGAGTCCGTGGTTCCCAGATCACCTCCATCTGGCAATAGAAGAACTATGGTTCCTTCCAGTATCCCAGAGCCTTCTCACTCAGGATCCAGTGCGGCACCCCGACCCGGGCTGGTTTCAGCTTGCTGCCTGGAAACTGAGCGTAGAGTATTAAACCAACAGGGCTACTCTGAAAAGATCCTCCAGACTATGCTGGCATCCCACAGGCCCTCAACAAACAGAATATATCAGTACACGTGGCGGGCCTTCTTACCCTAGTTGGCAAGGCATTCGGTTCCAAGGGAGGCAGTATCCTTGAATCATCTCCTGCAATTCCTCCAAGATGGACTTGACAGGGGTTTGTGTCCTAATACATTAAAAAGACAAGTTCGAACCAATAGCGGACATTCCTTTAAGACTATTATCCTTCAAATTGGCCTTCCTGATTGCAATAACTTCCGCCAGACATATTTCAGAGATGAGGGCACTCTCCATCTGCAAATCTCTCTGTGTTTTTCAAGAAGACTCTGTACATCTCATTCCAGATCCTTCTTTTAGGCCAAAGGTGGATACCGCTTTTCACCAATCTCAGGACATTTTCCTGCCTTCTTTGTGTCCTCACCCAGTCCATCTTAAGGAAAAGCAGTGGCACAAATTGGATGTCCGCTGCTGCCTCAAAAGATGTATAAAAGAACTGCAGCCTTCAGGACCACAGATGCCCTGTTTGTGTCCTTCCTCCCTAGTTCCATGTGTTCTGCTGTTTCATCTTCTACCATCACAAGGTGGATTAGAGCATGTATAGCACTGGCTTACGAGACTCAGCACTTGAGGCCCCCTACCCAAGTGGTTGCTCATTCCACATGGGCAGCGGCTGCTTCAGTGGCATTTTCTACAAATGCCCCAATACAAGAGATTTTTAGGACAGCTACATGGAAAAGTCCTTCTATGTTTATTAAACATTATAAAATTGACTTACATGCTGCAGCTCAGACTGCCTTTGGTAGGATGGTTTTGCAGCAGGTGCTTCTCCAGGAATAGGCAAGGCCTCCCCACCCTAGTTGGTGTCTGAGCTGTGGTATGTCCCACAGAGATGTCTTCGGTTCCAGCAGCCGAGAACGGAGCATTGGTTCACTTACCGTGAAGGCTTCTTCTGGTTGCTCAGGCCGAGGATATCTTGGCCCTCCCTGTTGGCGTGCTTGCCTGTTCCTGGGGGCTTGGTAGTTCTGTTCCCAGGGAGTTTATTGAGCTACTGATTTGGCCTTTGTCCCTGCTGACCTACTGTCTTATACAATGCATGGCCTATACTACTCTTATTCATTTATATTGTATGTTAACTTTAAAGTTAATTGTTTTTTAATAGTTTTAACTTTTAAATTTTAAGTGTTGAAATGTTTTAATCTTTTTATTGGTTATTTTTATTCTCTTGTAAACCGCCCAGAGAACTTGTGTTTTGTGCGGCATAAAAACATGTTAACTAACTAAAATAAAATAAAATAAAATAAAATATCCATTAGCTATCAGTACCTTCTGCATCTCGGACCAAAGGAACTAGGGTGGGGTTATCCTCCTCAGGCTTGAGTAGGTGTGGCATTTCTTCTGCTAGCTAATCAACTGTCCTGCCTTGGAGCTTACGAGAGAGATAACTCACAGAGATGTCCTATGCCCCAGCAACCAGAAGAAGCCTTCACGGTAAGTGAACCAATGCTCCGTTTTACATGTGCAAATGAATGCACAGTATTGCTAGTTGCACCACTGTTTCCCCACTAAGTATAGCTGACAAAGGAAAGACAGAAAGTGCAAGTCACTCTATGAGGGCCAATCTACATGTGACATTTAGAGCATCATTAGGTCCGATGGGCTTAGTTTTTCCTTAATAAATAGCAGTCAGATTGGGGCTCCCATGGATTTATTTTTTATTTATATACCGCTTGCCCTTCATCCTAAGACCCTAGGGTGGATTGGCACTTCAGTGGGTGGTGTGTGTGTTGGAAGTAAGGGGAGTTTGATTTACATACCCATAGTCCCAATCCATGAGAGATCCAGCTGGAAAAAAGCTTCCATTCTCCTCACCTCCACCAATGGAACATTATGTCACTATTTTATGAGCCCTTGGGGTTGGTTTGTTTTTTTAAAAAGCTTTTGTATAAAACGAGGGGGACGTTCTTTGATCCCCTGATTTGCACACATTAAAAAGGTTGAACAAAAGTATGTCTATCCTCTGCCCTGCCCCAGACAGGCAATTTTCACTCTGAGGCAAAGCTACTTACCATTCATCACACAGGCCCGGCATATCATGTTACTGATGCTGAACACTGCTATTTTCAGTTGTCTAGCAAGGTCCTGAGATGTTCGGGATAGAGGCTTTTGATTAGCAACACCCATCTGGGAAGTAACAGGGTTGCTTCAGTAACTAGGAATTAACACAGATAGTGGGGTACACAGCTTTTGTGTTGTACTGATGGAGAGGGAGTTCATGATAGGATTCTCATTCATTTTTTCATGATTAGTCACTGGAAGGAGAAAGGGAGAAATGAGAATCTCCCCTAGCAATTGTCTACTTCCCTAGGGAGGCCATCCCAAACTGGTGTCAGGGCAGGAGCTCATGAACTCATGGGGTAGACTCAATGGTAGGACATAGTGGATAATGTATCCTATATAACTTGGACCAAGAAGAGCCAGGTTCCAATTCCTGCTTGGCCATGAATTCTCTGGGTTGCTTTGCTTAACACGCTATCTCTGCCCCAGTTTCCTTTTTTGTAAAATGGAGCGGTCTTTTACATTGCTGGGTTGTTATAAGCATGAACTGCATAATTACATAAAGTGTTTTGCACAATGGAGTCTGGATTTTTAATTATGTATTTCAGATACAGATGTATGGCTGTAAGGCTGGGATATTCTTGTTGATGCTAATTCTACTTTCTTCTTACCTGTAGGGTGACCGAGGCTTTGATGGGCTTCCAGGACTTCCCGGAGAGAAAGGGAACCGGGTAAGTATATTGAAATGTCCACAGTACCATGTAGTGTTGTCTATCCATGGTACTATCTCTGCTCAGTCCTAATTTTATTTTTTACAGGGAGATTTAGGGCCTCCTGGGCCACCTGGAGCCCCTGGGGAAAATGGCATTAAGGTAAGCACTGGTCCAGAGAATGTTTGGTTGGTTGGATGGAAGGAAGGAAACAGAAACACATAGCCAAGAACAATGTTGGCTATGGTATGGTATAAAATCCCAAGGACACCTTTTCTTTTCTCTTAGGAAATGCAAGGGATATTACCTATCCCCCAGAAAGTCACTGACATTAATTTGGATTTAATTACATCAGTCTGAATAATTAAAGCTAGGTATTGGAGGGATGAGGAAGTTACAATAAAAAAATAAATAAATGCACATAGGTGGTTACAAAAGGTTTAGGACATTCTCAGTGTGGTTGCACTAGCACAATATATTAAAACTCAAGAGATAATTTTGAAAAGGGTCTGTTTGATCAATACATAGGCTCATTCTGCATATTATTGTGACAGGCAGTCTGTTTCCAGTTTTGAAGCAGGTTGTTGTACTTTATAGGATTTCTGATTCAAACTGTGTCCCCTGAAACTCTAATGATAGACCTGATAAGCTCGGTAGCTTATCAGGGAATTGTAAATTAGATCAGCGATGATGGACCAGCTTCTCTGAAAGACAGTCTTCAAAGAACATACTCTGTGTTTCCTTATCAAAAATTTCTGCCCTCGATGACTGTGACTATGTGATAGTTGAAGGAATAGATGGCTGGGATGAAACCAGCCTAGTACTCAGAAGGAGTGCCCACCATGCCTTATTTTCACAGGGCTCAGACGGTATTCAGGGCCCCAGAGGACAGCCTGGAGAAGCTGTGAGTATATGCCCAGCACATGCAGTTGGGTGAGGGGCATGTTTGTTCTCTCTCTTTCTCTCATCATGCAGTAAAGCCTTTGGGATGAATCTGCAGGACACAATAACTTGGTGTTAGTAACATATCCATCTTTGTTCCTAGGGCTTGCGTGGTTTGGCTGGCTCAAGAGGTGCTGCTGGTCCCCCAGGCCCTCCGGTATGAATTCCCTCTTTTCTCCCTGTTCTTAGGTAGAACAGAAATGAGCAATGGTTCTTGGTTGTGGTCGTCTGTGCCTTACAACTATGGGTTTGTGCCTGCGCAGAGACCTCCATTCAGAACATTCCAAGCTTGATAGAATTCTGGTGGAAGCCCTATCCCCTCTCCTTAATGTGGCTGCACCTGCCTCTCCCTCTTCAGTCTTTCTTCGTCTGCAGACAGATCGACATCTTTTCAGAACACTCTAAGCTTCCTACAAAAAATAATTTTAAAAAGCCTTTTCAGTTAAGTTTCCCATTTATTATTTTTAGTTTCCCCCACTATTCCAATGTTTCTTCTGTCACTTTGCATTTTTATTTCTCCCCATGTCCCCCCAGTCTCCTGCTACTGGTGTTTTTCTTCTGGCCTTCACCTAGCATGGCCTTGAAAACATCAAAAGTCACCTTCAAAAAGTGCACCCACCGTGCCGCTAAATTACCATCTACATACAGCACCTATTCTACCTTGGGGAGCAGCACATGGTTGAAACCTGTGCCCACTTCACTAAACTTTACTAAACAAGTGTGGAAGAACCGAGCCTCCAGACTCCACTCCTGGCTTTGGGAACAGGCCCTGCGCCCCTCCCAGGTTGCCAAAATGCAATCCAATGGGCCTGAACCCCCTGTGCAAAAGCAAAGTGCTTCCTTGGCCCCCAAGCCTTTGGTGCCTCTCCCGGCAAAGCAATCGGGTCCTAGCATGACCTTGAAGCCGCATCCAGAGCCTACAGCTCATTCAGAATCCGCCTGGGTACCGAGCGCTTTGGTACTGACAGCGCAACAAGTTCTTCCCAAGAAGAAAAAACTCCTTAGTCAGCTTCCACCATACCAACGCACAAACCCCTAAAGAGGTCTGCTTCAACAGATCCAGCTCCTCGTCTCAAGAAAAAGAAGAAGCTTTCGCACCCCCCTCCGCTTCCTCTGAAGGAATGGTGTTGGCATTAGATTTGACAATCCCAGTGGGCCAAGCCTCCCCATGCTCAGTAGACGCATACACGGTCCCAGAACACCTAGACCTGGTCTTTGATCCAGATGAATTCAAGTCACAGCTTGAACGCGAGGCACAACTGCAGTACGAGGAGGCCTACTCAAACCCAGACCAAGCTTGGACCCTAACTTCAGCATTGGAAGTCGAATTCGAAGATTCATATCCCCGCCAGTCAGCTTGCGATCCCAAGGCTACTTACTACCCTCTGTATTGGCCCCACTCGGAATGGGATGACTATCGACACCCTGCCAGAGTCAGAGCTCCTATTATGACATCAAATCCAGCTGCCCTGACAACGTCTATCACCACCATTATGGAAGGCCTCGGGAGGAGGCCTATCCACCTAGACGCCAGAGATATTTCGCCTACTCTTATGATGACCCATAGGAGGACCGCTATCAAACCCTCCAACTGTCTTACTCCTGATCACCAGAGGTACGTCCACCTCGATACCTTCCTACATCAAGGAGGATGTGGATGAAGGGGTAGCAGTAGAAGGCACCTTCTCTACTGAAACCCTCTCCTTGGGCTCATCCCCTAATGACCAACTCATGGACCAGAAACCAGCCTCCCCCTAGGAGGATTATAAGCTATATACTCACTATTTGTCTCACATTGCATCTTCCCTGGGCATACAATTGAACCAACAAAGTAAGGCGGACCTGGAATCCCCTCTTTGGACTCATAGACGCAGACACACATGCACCTATCTCACTGCCACTAAATGCAGCACTTCTGGACACAGCAAAATCTTTCTGGTTCAAACTATCCTCTTTGCCACAACTGACAAAATGTCTAGAGAGTTTCTACCAGGTACATACAGAAGATGAGTTAGCTGGACAGTTTCTCCTCAAACATCCCTCGCCCAACTCTATAGTATTAGAGGCTTCCCAATCTTGAAATCAGATTTGAGTACCCTCCTCTCCATCGGATAGAGAAGGCTGAAAACTGGACTCCCTGGGCCACAAGTTTTATTCAGCCCCACTTTACACCTGCAGATGGCTAACTATCAGGCATATAATGCCAAATATAATCATTTCCTATGGAAACAACTAGAACTCTTCCTTGAACACCTACCTGCTGATAAGAAAGAACCTGCCAAAGTTTCCTTCAAAGAAGCAGTGCTCCTTGCCAAACAAGAATTTTACTCGGCTCGCCACTTGACTGAGTGTGCAGCCAAAGTCATGGCCGCATCTATTGCTCTTTGCCTCCATGCTTGGCTAAGGTCTTCGGGCCTCACTTACCCACACCTGCATCAAAGATCTTCCCTTTGACAGTTGTGCACTGTTCAGAGAAAAGACAGACGAAACTCTTCAAAATGTACAAAAGTTGTGCAGCACGGGTAGATCGATGAGCCTCCAGCCATAGTCTCTTCACCTGACCAAGCCCACACGTTGGTCTAGTCTGCCTCCACAATGCCAAACTTCTAGCTACCCACAAGGGGACCAGTCCTTTCATTCCCCAAACTTTTAACCTTACACCAGGAAACAACAGTTCCAGTACAATAAGCCGCCTCTCCACAAGCAGCAGCCTCATTCTTCCTCCCCCAAGAAACAATGACTTTCTCCTCCCCTTCAGGGTCAGAACTCATCTATCCCCTTACTTACTAGCCTGGGAAAATGTGACTTCCAACGTGTGGTCCTCACCATCATCCATGTGGTTTACACCCTGGAGTTTTCAGAAACCCCACCCTTCTCCAGTTTGGTGGTCCCCAGTTGAGATGACCAAATCCATGAAGGTCTTGCAACGAGAATTCACCTCCATTTGGAGAAGGATGCAATCGAACCCGTACCACTTTCCACAGGTCCGGGCTTCTACCCCCCATATTTTGCAGTCCCCAAAGCTGATGGGGGCATTCAGACTATTCTAGTTCTCAGAGGACTAAACACATGCATCACTTACAAGTGATTCCAGATGGTTTTGATTCCAACGATCCTCACTCTTCTCCAGAAAGGGATGTGGTTTGTGTCCCTAGACCTAAAAGATGCCTATTACCACCTTACTACCAGACCACAACGCTGAAAATTTCTACACTTCAAAATAGACAAGGAAACCTTCCAGTTCAAGTCCCTTCTCTTCAGACTTGCTTCAGCTCCCCATGTATTTACAAAATGCATGGACCCCAGTGGTGGCCTTTCTCCAAGAATCCAGGATAGGCCTCTTCCTCTTTTTGGACGACTAGCTTATAGTGGGGGACTTACCCTCAGAAGTGACAGAGGCAGTCCGCACCACGATCCGCCTCCTCGACGACCTTGGCTTTGCCATCAATTTCAAAAAGTCACACCTCACCCCGACTATGACCATCGAGTTCCTTGGGCTCATTTTCCACTCAGACCACACAAAAGTGTTCCTCCCCCCTAGCAAAATTCAAACCCTATTTCTTTTGGCCACCAAGGTGGCTTCCGCTCCCAGCTTGTCGGCAAGGACCTTACAGCGCCTACTAGGACACATGGCCTCGACTACCCACATCCTCCCACTTGCTCACCTTAATTCCCGCACCCTCCAGTTCTGGTTTCTCCACAATTTTGATCCTCAAGTAGACTACCCAGCTTCCACCCTCTTCATCCCTCAATTTGTACACCTGGCATGGTGGACAAACCCCAATCACTTCTCAATTGGAGCGCCCTTCCATCCACCCGCACCTACACATGTTCTCACCACCAATGCTTCCAAATGAAACTGGGGGTGCATGTCCAGGACTTTCAACTCAGCGCCTTCTGGACCCCCACTGAGGCTCCAAATAATATAAATTACCTAGAACTGCTCACCATTTTCAAAACTTTGAAGGGTTTCCTGCCACTCCTTTCCAACTCCATGGTGACTATCCAAATGGACACCACCACCACCAAAGTGTATATAAACAGACAAGGCAGGACAGGGTCTGGATTGCTGCTTCAACTTACCATGCTCCTCTGGGAATGGTGCATAAGTCATCACATAACACCTCACATCGTGCATATCCATGGAACCAACAACGTACAGGCCAACACTCTAAGCAGGTTGAGAACCGACATCCACGAATAGAAACTGGATGGCAAATCACTACTTCCCATTTTCCGCACATGGGGCAATCCCAAGATAGATCTCTTTGCCTCCCCGGAAAATGCCAGGACGTGTTTTTGGAACTTCTGTTGCAGAGCAGGACGAGGCCAGGCCTCAATGCGGGACGTGTTCACCATATAGTGGACTGGATTTTTCACCTACCTTCCCCCCCTGGTACCACTGCTACCACAGATTCTACTCACACTTCAACAGGAGGTGGTGTGCTGCATCTTCATTGCCCCTTGGTGGCCTCACCACTCGTGGTTCCCCACACTGCTCCGTCTCTCCGCACACTTCCCTCTTTTGCGCAGCCCCCATCTTCTAACACAGTCCTGGAGACAAATCCTTCATTGAGACCCTTGCATCCTGCGACTCACTGCATGGAGGATATGTCCCAGTTCCCGAATAGACTTCAACAGATCCTAGAGGCAGCACAGAAACTTTCTACCAGATCCTCTTATTCACAGAAATGAAAAAACTTCCAGACCTTCCTCTCCACTGGGGGACCTCCTGGATCTTAACTTCAGAGATTATCTGCTCTTACCTCCTCCATCTCAAGGAAAAGGGTCTGATGCTCTTGTCCCTTCGGGTACACTTGGTGGTTATTGTAGCCCACATGCCTCCTGCATACCCCTCATGGTTCAAGGAATCCCATGGTCAAACAGTTCCTTTGGAACCTACAGCACAAATTTCCTGATGACCCCATCATGGCACCAGCTTGCAATCTCTCCCTGGTCCTCTCCTGCCTCGTGAGTCGACTGTTCGAACCCTTGGCGGTCATTGACCTTTGCCTACTGTCTTGGAAAATAGCCTTCCTAGTCGCCATGTGAGTGAACTCAAGGCCCTGAGGGTAGACCCCCCCCACCTTACTTGATCTTCCACAAGGATAAAGTAGTTCTCCATCTAGATGTCACCTTTCTCCCCAAAGTAGTATCTCCCTTTCATTGCTCTCAACCGCTACTTCTCCCAACCTTCTTTCCAGCTCCTAAAGACTCAGCGGAGTCCAGGCTTCACTCTCTGGACATCTGTCATGCCTTGTTTTCTACATACATCGCACAGCCTCCTGGTGGTCATCACCTTCCTTGTTCATTTCCTTTGCTAGCCCCTGCAAAGGCCTTCAAGTCTCAGCGCCTACCCTTTCCCACTGGATTGTAAACATGATTCAACTCGCTTATTAACTGGCGCACCAGCCTCTCCCTTTGCCTGTGAAGGCTCATTCTACAAGTTCTGTGGCTGCTTCAGTGGCTTTTGGCCACTCTGTTCCTCTGGAAACCATCTGCCAGATGGTGACCTGGACCACACCGGTGTCCTTCGTCCAGCACTGTGCCTTGGATGTCCAGCCATGCAACCATTCTACTTACAGACAGGCGGTTCTTCAGCCACTCTTTGCTTGATCCCGCCTTCAGGTAAGCATCAACTTGCGATGTGTCCATAGGTTTAAGGCACAGATGACCATGACGAAGAACAACAGCTTGCTTACCTGTAACTTTGGTTCTTCTAGTGGTAATCTGTGCTCTTACACACCCTCCCTCCCCACTTATTTGGGATTTTTTCTAGAGAGGACTCAGAGACTGAGGGGCGGGCACAGCCGCATAAAGGCGAGGGGGCCGGGTTCCTGCCAGAATTCTGTCAAGCTTGAAATGTTCCGAATGGAGGTCTCTGCGCAGGCGCAACCCCATAGGTGTAAGAGCACAGCTAACCACTAGAAGAACCAAAGTTACAGGTAAGCAACCTGTTGTGCTTGGGCAGGAGTTTACACTAGGTGACCTGTGCTCCCGGCCAACTCTAGAATTTTTCTGAGTCTCGATGAATGTGAAGACTTAAATTCAAAAGGAACATTTTAATACATCTGAGCAAATGCTCTGCTGTTTGCATCTCAAAACCTGAACATAAAATTGGAATTTGAGGGGCAGTGTTTAGAGGCTTTTGGGGAAAGGGTTTCAAATTCTCTTTGTGTTGTCCACGTAAGATCCTTGGTCTTCTAATTATGGATCAGAAGCATGCTACATTCCTCTCACGTGAATGCCTCCACTCCCTTCCAGGGTTAGCTCTAATGCCCTGCAGCATTATGTCTGCATTGGTGTTAGCCATCGTTAACACTTTCCAGGATTACCCTCATACTCAGATTTTCAAAATGAAGGCCAGATCCTAAAACTCTGGGCTTGTATTTGAATCCATGAGTTTTGAACACACACACCTTGCCCTCACAAATCAGTTGTTAAATGTTGATGCAGTTTCTTTCTGGGCATTTGACAATGAGTTTGTTTTGTACAGGAAAGCTCCTTAGACTTTTGTATTTTGTTTTTCATTTCACCCCATAGGGCATCAGTGGTCTTGATGGGGCCCCCGGACACAAAGGCAACTTGGTAAGAAAGAACAGAAAGTGATTGTTTTCTGTAGAATATGGTAGAGGGAAAGTTGGAGTGTCTACACATGCCAGAGGGATCTGAATGCTAAAGAAGGTTTAAGATAGGGCTGTCAAACTCAATTGGGTGGTCGGCCAGATTTTATTTCAATGTACCTTCGGGGGCCACATGTAGCCTCATGCCACCTTCTGTCACCTCACCTCACACCTACCTTCCACCCGCCTTGTGTCTCCCTCCTCCTCCCTCTTTCTCTTACTCTTTTTCTTCCTTTCTTCCCTCCCTCCCTTGGCCTGCCATTTAAATTAGCTGAATACACTATTGTTTGCAATAGCATATGTTTGGTGAAAACATTAAAAAAAATTGGTAGCTCTTTCAAGAAATTTTGAATATTCATATTTCTCAGTTACTTACAGATACTAAATTTTGCCTGACTTAATCCCGCCACATAAATTATCTGAATATACCACTTTTTACACCAAAGTATGTTCAAAGAAAATTTATTTATTTTCTATTTTTCAGGGGGGAAATCTGAATACCATACTGTAACTGTTATTGTTCCCAACATATTTTTAACTCTCAATAACTCAAAAACAACATAATGCCCAATAAAACAGAACCTCTCTTCCTCGCCCCTTACCTTCCACTTACTCCATCCATCCTGCAGGGAATGCACCTTCCTGTCTCTTCCTTCTTCCTCCTCCCTCCCTCTCTTCCTCCCCCATTAATAGAGAGTTTGCCTCCCTCTTTCTCTCACTCTCTTTCTCACAGGGGGTCGGGTGGGAAGGAAGGAGTGGCTCGCCGGTGGTGGGGGAACGTTTTTTCCCTCCACTGTGGTCCTGGTCCTGACTGCTCCCCCTGCAGAGGATGCAAGGCAGATGATGTGATTAAACATGCAAGACCAGATAATGTGGTGTAGTTTGGCCTCAATGGGCAGACCCAGTAGGCCTCAGGATGAGAAGTCTGTGAGCTTTCCCAGACAGCAGGCTTTACCGCAAGTTTACTTAGCTAAGTCCATTTTGTTTAAATGAGGTTTAGTTCCCAATAAACCTGTTTGGCATTGAAGTCCTAAGCACCTAGAATTTGGCTCATAAGATTCTATGGATTATTGTAATTCTGAAATGAATATGTTACTAACTGGAATAAAACCAGGAATATGTGAAGCAATAGCAAAGGAAATGGGCCCTCTGAGTATGTGCAGAATGCATTTTCATAACCACTAACTTCTACAGCTTGTCCCACAGATCTGGGAATAGGAAGCAAGTCTTTCAATAGGCTTGTCACCAGCCAACAAATACCTCAGCTGTTTTTTATGAACCGTTTTAATGGATTCAATCCAACCCACAGCCAAGAGCACATCTAGGTAATTTGGGCACCTGGACTGCCAGCCGTGAGGACACCCCCGCCCCATGTGAGGCCCCCCCAAACCTACTTTTGGGGGCCCGTCACCAAACCTCCATGTTGGTGTTTTTTAAAAAAATTACAGCTGCTGCATGGCCAAAGGGTGGCTGCCGCTGGAGGGTGAGTGGAGCAGTCCTTCTCGCCCCCCCCTGCCCCACTGGCGGTGGCAGAGGCAGCAACTGGAGTGATGCTGGGCCCGTCTGTTTGGCTCATTGTCTTTTGCCAACTGCAAGGCGCACCTGAGCAGTTCAGAGATTGTCACAGTGGACATGCCCAGCGTTGCTCCGGCTCTTGCCACCGGGGGTGGGGAAGACTGTTCCTCTCACCCACCCACCCACTACCAGCAGCCACCCCTCGGCTCTGCGGCGGCTGTAATTAAAACAAAACACCACAGAGGTTCAGTGTGGCAGGTGTGGGGGGCGGGGCTACCGAAGGCCCCCCACCCCCCCGAACCCTGGAGGCCACGGACCAGGTCCCCAAAGTCCGGGGGTTAGAGTGCCTGTGCCCACAGCACAATGATTGCCACACGGAAGTAGATGCTCCCAGAAAAATAATTCAAGAAAACATCAACCCACAAACCATTTTGATTTCGTAAGCACATTTTAACGCACAGCACAGGTTGTTAGACAGGGTTGCCATTCAGCTAGAATTTTGTCTTACTGAAATGTTATCCTCTTGTCCACCTTGGATCACCTTGACTGGTTGTGGATTGAAGTCCACAACAATTTCTAGCTGAGCCATTCTTGTGTGCTTGTGTGTGTTTCATAGTGATTTCCTGTGGCACGTGGACACAGGTGGTGGCTGCATGTATAACGCAGTGCACAAATGTGTGCTATGAAAGCTGCAAGGCAGACTTATTTTTAAAATTCAAGCAATTTAAATACATGATTTTAATCACCAAGAATTTCCTGTTTTGTAATTCATAGATTTCCTAAAGAAGAGTACATTCTAACTGATTGCTTTAGCACTTAAGACATACTGGTTTGCAACTAAACACAGCCTTTATGCTACCTAGGAGCATAATCCAAAACCTTTGGTCATGCAGCCCACATCCTTTTGCACTGCAGAATTATGTCTGCTTAGAGACAAGGGAGTCAATTGTGAAATAATAGATTTCTGTTTGGCTGTCTTGTGCACTTTGGAGGACACTTTAAACAAGATTGCTCATAGTCATGTGAAGATGAAGGCTACAGGCCGGCATAGAGTTAGGTGTGCTTCAGCATGCTTAACCCTTTTTGCTGGATTATGTCATAAATGCCCAGAACTTTCTGGAAGCATGGGCTAGTAATTTCTTGACAAAACGGCATGTTTATATTGGATGGAAAGGTCACACTACAGATCACACAAAGCATGTGTTTATCAATTGTGTGCTTGCTTGCTTGCTTCCCCCTAAATAGCAGCCATTGGGTGGTCGAATCAGGACTGTGGCATACGGAGAGTGGGGCTTTTAATCTTTGTCTCTACCATGGTCGCAAGCACAGACAGCTTCCCTCAGCTATCATGGTCACAAGCACAGACAGCTAATAGCAGCTTCAGGGGGCAGGGGTGGGTTTTGTTGCAAGAAAGAGCTACTACAACCCCCTGCACTGTGATCCTGGTCTGAATCTGGCCTGCTGCAACTGCTGTTTAAAAAAAATAACAACCCTCAAAGACAGAAGCACAATGACACTTTTACCATCACATGTAATTGGGCCCTTAAAAGAGACTGTTGTCTCTTTAGCTGTCGTGTCTTTCTCTCTGTCTATGGATATGCACAAAATACTGATTGCAGGATTTTATTTTTTTCTCCCTAGGGCATTCAGGGTGAACCAGGCCCTCCTGGACAGCAGGGAAACCCTGGATCTCAGGTATGGTGCTGGTGCCAGATTTGTGGGGGCCCTTGGCCAAGTTCCTTTGTGGACTCCCTTAGAGATGGGGACAGGGCAGATGTGCTGGCAGCCACCTTTAAAAAAAAAAACTTGTAATGCAATGCCCCATCCTGCTGCTATGTCACTGGATGCAAGAGTAGAAGCACTGCATTGCAGATAAAGGAAGATGGCAGCATCCAGTATGGCTGCTAAAAAGTGCTCTTAGCTACCAGTGCCACAGAGGTAAATCCCACGAGTGTTTGAGGGAGACTTACTTGGCTGTAGTGGCAGCAGCCTGGAGCTTTTCTTGGCAGCCATACTGACAGCCACCATCTTTTTTTCACCAGAGCCTCAGGGGCCAACCGGGGGCCCTTTTGATGGCCCTGGGCCCTTGGCCAGTTGGCTGACCCCTGATGCTGGCCTGGCTCAGGTATGTGCTTTGTGCTACAGTTTGCATGTGTCAGTGAGAGACTAGAGAGACTGAGAAGGCTGTGGACATAGAGCGAAAATGCACTTTATATGAAAAGATTGCTCACAGTGAATTCTCAGACTATGATGGGATCCTGGCTTCTTCCCAGCTTCACAACTGAAATGACTGGTATAGATACCAAATAATCAAATGCTGATGCGTTCAACAGTTTCCATCTGTGTTTGAGATGGGTAGATTACCTTTTTTATTTTTAAAAGCATCACATGAACATTCAGATGTTTAGCTGTTTGTTCATTCTCATATTAACTGGTTTTTGTTTTGTTTTTTAAGCAAAACTGCTTTGGAGACTGTGGGAGAGGTCTTTTGTGACATCATGGGTGTCAGCCAATCAGTGTTCTACACAATCAGCTTCTGTTTGAAAGTTGCAGAAACCTATCCCTCCCACCCCCTGCCCTTTCCCAATATATCTAGAATCTGGAAAGAAAGATATGTGTGAACTGAATGCAGTGAGATTTTTTTCCAGAACAGCCTCAGTGTTATGTAAAGATACTACATATGTCTTCAACCATTGAAAGACCAAGAATGTCGGAGAACCAAGAACCTTATTGTCCCTCACCTCTTGTAATTTTTCCCTTTTCCCCCACTCATCTGTCACTTTTCCGTAGGGTCTGCCTGGTCCTCAGGGTCATGTTGGACTTCCAGGAGAGAAGGTAAGTTGGAGCAACGGGTTGTTCAGTGGGGGCATTTAGATATCTGCTGTAACGTGTACTAATAGTTCTGTAGTAGAGTCTGCCCAGATATACTCCTTTTAAGGGGCTAGACGATCTCTAAATTGTACCAATGAATACCCAGTCACAAAGCATTGCTTGTTACAATCAAGATTCAGCCCCTCTTGGTTGGTCATGTTTAACAGGTAAAAAGTCAAGCCTTCTTGGAAGACATATCCCTCCACCCAGAATACCACTGTTCATGTATTCTTGCCCCGAACAATCCAGGACACAAATAATATCTTGCTGATAACCATTCTCCCCCAACCCCCCTGCTTCCGCCCCTTGCAGGGTCCACCAGGAAAACCGGGGATATCAGGAATGTCTGGGGTGGATGGGCCACCGGTAAGTGACAAGGATGTTGTTGTAATCCACAGAAATATCACACTACTACAGGTACTCTTCCACTCAGGTACTAAGTAACACACATACTCAGAGGTGGCCGAGTACCTCCTTTGGTTGTAGCTGCAATGTCTGGGGGAATTCTTTCTTTCTTTCTTTCTTTCTTTCTTTCTTTCTTTCTTTCTTTCTTTCTTTCTTTCTTTCTTTCTTTCTTTTTTTCTTTCTTTCTTTCTTTCTTCTCCCCTTCCCCCCCTCACCCGTATGGAAAGGAAAATACAGCACCTTTTTCCATCTTGAATATATAATATGGGCCTACTCTGGATAAACGCTGCCTTATATTGAGTCAGCATTGGTCCATCTAGCTCAGTATTGTCTGCACTGACTGGCAGAAGCTCTCCGGGGTGGTCTTTCCCTGCCCTACCTAGAGATGCCAGGGATTGAACGTGGGACCATCTGCATGCAAAGGTTGTACTCTTCTGCTGACTTACAGCCTCATCTTTCTCCTCCCCCCACTTTTATAGAGAAGTAGTTGAGAATTCAGGTCTTCAGTGTAAGAAAAAGTATTCATGGAATTCTGTTTTGTTCCAGATGTCCAGTCTTAATAGGCCATGGAGGAAAGGTCAACCAAGGAAAAATAGGAGAAATATATATTGAAAAATGAATTGTTCTTTGTTTATTTCCAGTTTTATAGCTTCCTTGTTAGGAACAGAGCATATTGAATTAGGTATCTTCTCTCCAAGCAGCTGCATCATTCAACTGTGTCTCTTATTGCTTTTCAGGGTCATCCAGGAAGAGAAGGGCCAACTGGAGAGAAAGGAGCCCAGGTAAAAATGTCTGAGTCTGCCAAGTTGAAACCCATGCTAAAGAGGGGCCTGAAGACTGTATCCTAGGAATCCCTCCTGCTAAAAACTCAGAAATACGGTGCAAATTGGATATATTTTCAAGGAATATGTGGAGACATATTCTTAGAAATCTTTCTTCTCCAGGGTCTAACTGGTGCTGCAGGGCCAATTGGCTACCCCGGTCCCCGTGGAGTCAAGGTAGGTACTTCTCTCCTAACTCTCTGCTAACTCCACTAAACTTGGATTGGTCTCTTCCCCCACCCACACACCTCATTCTCCATTGCTGAAACATAAGAGATGCAGCCTAAGTTTGCACACTTGGAAGTAAAGCCTGCTGAAATTAATGGCATCCACTTACATGTAAGCATTGTTAGGTTCAGGTTGGTCAGGTACTTCTCTGGAAGATACCTGAGTGCCAGCCATCAAACCAGGGTGTCTCTTCCCTGTTTATTTGGCCCTGTCCAGACTTAGCAGCTTCCTAGATTATAACAGATCCAGTGCAACTTCCTGGCTGTCTGTGAGCATGGCTCTAATGCTGGATCCCCCCATCCCAGCCTGCTCTTTTTACCAAACATTGTCATCCCTTTCCATATTTCCACAGGGGGCCTTTGGTGTGAGGGGCCTGAAAGGCAGCAAAGGTGAGAAGGTAAGAGTCTCCAACAGTAGTGTGAAGTATTTAGCATTAGACCCATCACTAGATACAACTTGTCTGTTCTTGCTTCCTCTGTTTGTGGTATACTTTTCTGAATTATATATAGGTTAATCTGTGGGGAGCAGACGTGTACAAAATCCAATGGCCAACATCCTAAAACTGCATGCATGCAGCCAAAAAGGCACACACACAACAATAGCAGCCCCACTTCTCAAGCGTGGGTGCTCGAATGCAGAGGGATGATTTCCACAGCTCTCCCCTTCCCCCGGAAGCACTCTGTGCAGTGTGAAACTATGTCCCTGAGAGCTGCGCAACCCTCAGGGATATAATTTTATTCTCACAGAGAGTTTTCAGGAGAAGGGAATATTGGCAAAAATTGTCACCCCCACCCCTGCACTTCAGAAGTGGGGATGCCATCGCTGTGTGTGTGCCTTTTGAGGCTGCACTTGCACAGCTTTTGTTAGTATGTCAGCCAATGTTGGGATGGTAGACATTGGGTTCAGTGATCTTCTGCTGTCCTTCCAGAGCTGTGAATCTCTAGTCTGGATCTGTGGATCAAGAGCCCAATCAACAGGAGTTATTCAGATAGGTGCAAACCTGAGGCTACTAGTTGGGTCAGTTTTGTAGTACATATGTTAGCATCATTTTTCTAGGTTAAGGCCATTCCTAGGTCAAGTAGGCTTGAGCTCTTTATAAACTGATTTATAATCGAGAAAAATTAAAATCTTGTATGGGTTTGAAATCTATCTACATTTTAGAATGTTTGAAAATGTAGAATTTTAGCGGGGAAAGCTGAAATAATGTGGTTGTTCACACAACTAGGGAGGGGGAGGGAAGGCTGGGTAAACTCATATTTCCCCAGACAAGTGATTTCTTGTTTTGGAAGTGTGGACCGTGCTCCCAGATGAGCAGCACTGCGTGTCGCAGTGCACAGCTCTGGAGGCCAGGATGATGAGCCCCAGCTTCCAGGAACCCCACTATGCACCGTGTAGCATGCACAATGTACTGGGGGATTTCCCCCAGAGTGGAACGTGTCTCTAAAATTTCCTATAAGGGCAAAACTCTAAAATTTCAACATACCAAGAGGTTGACACAATCAGGCGGGCGGGTGGGTAGTGGAGAAGGCTGTGTAAACTCACCTCCCCAGATGAGCAATTTCTTGCTTTGGGAGTGTGGACCATGCTCCCAGATGAGCAGTGCTGCATGGCACAGTGTGCGGCTCCGGAGGCGGGAGCCGGGAATCCCACAATGCACTATGCGACACACATGATGCATTGGGAGATTCTCCCAAGAGACAGGCACTCTAGATGCCCATCTCTGTGCAGACGGGCTGGAAGCAGCCTGTGCTTGCTCATGAGTAGGTAGTCCTTAACTTCAGGCAAAAGCCGGGCTAGGTGGCACTGCCCTGCTGTCAGGATTGGGCCCTATCCCAGCAGTTCTCACGCGCAGCGTAACCCAGGCAGGACTTCCCTAGCCTGGGTTAGGCTGCATGTAAGAACAGCCTTCAAATTTAACACTCCCCACCCTTGGCTAAAATTCTTCTTACATTTAAGAAGCAATCCTTAATGCTGGAGAAATTCATATTAGAAAAATATACATTCAAAATGTTGCAAGCAAATTTCATCTAGTAGTTCTTCTAGCAGATTGCCATCCAAATTTCCAAGACTGGGGCTGATCTTATACATACAGGAAATGTAAATTAGACCTGAATCTAATTTAGATTCAGCCTAATGAAGGAGTTTATTCTGACTTTCCCCAGACATCCTGCAGCAACTGAGTGGCAGAAGCCTCCAACCCTGCTCTTGAAGGAGACTTGTTTTTGTCATATGAAGGGGTGTTGGAGATGGCCAGAATTGCATATGTAGGTTGAGGGACACAACCTTTGAATTCCATCAAAACTGGGTTGCTACTATAGAAGTTGTGGATTACAATTTCTGAACTATATTCCTAGGTTTCTTTAATGCATTCATTAGTGACATTGGCAGTGTAACATACCTAGGTATGTCTACTGGTCTGCCTACATTTAATCTTTTATCCTTTCAGGGAGAAGATGGATTCCCTGGCTTCAAGGGTGACATGGGGCCAAAGGGTGACCGGGTAGGTGAGACCCTTCCTAGTAGGCCAGGTTTTGAATGTGTGAGAGGAGTCACCTTAAGCAGGCGCAAACAGTTCAGGGATGTATAGAACAAGCTTGTCACTACTGTTGCTAGCGGTTCCGGAGTGTGAGTCAATCCCCCTTCCCACCAGAAGGCCTGCTATAAAGTCTTTAGATGTTGCAAGTGTTTGATGATGTCATCAGCCTGTGCCAACTCTTAGGCACCTTCCAATGGGTTGACTTGGAAGTTCAGGTTGTGGTCCTGTTACCCAAAATTCATTTACCCGAATTTCAAGGGCATATCCACATTTTGTGGATATTCATGACATTGTAATTATGTATACATTTTTATTTTACTTCTTAATAACCCTGCTTTTAATTTGGAAATAAGTATCTTACAAGTCAAAATAAACTAAAAATAACAATGAAACAAGTATCAGCAAAAAGTGAACAGGACAACCAAAGCACAAAATCAGTTCACAGAGAAATAAAAAGGTTTCTGAAACAGGAAAATCTTATTAATCATTAAAGATGGACAGAGAAGGAACAAACCCAATCAACCTGGGGAGAAAATTCCAGAGTTGTGGTGCCACCACTGAAAGGGCTCTGTTTTAAATAAGGCCCTGTCCTCATCAGTCAAGTGTCTATTAATGGCATGCCTGAGTGCAAGGCCTCTGAGGATGATCTTAGGCAGGCCTGCTCAACTTAAGTCTTCCAGCTGCTTTTTGGACTACAACTCCCATAATCCCAGTGGCCAATAGCCAGGGATTATGGGAGTTGTAGGCCAACATCTGCAGGAGGGCTGAAGAGCCCTGATCTTAGGGCTTGGACAGGTTCCTATGGGAGGAAGCAATTCCTAGGTGCCATCTTTTTTGTTTGATTGGATCAGCTCCAGGATCAAGATGACAAGCAGAACTGTCAGCTCTTTTCTTTCTTTTTTCTTAGGGCAGAAGTACATGTTACCTTGGCAAATGTGTGTTTCCAAATGCAGATTTTCTGAAAGAATGCAGAGTGGGGAGGGAACATTTGTAAGAGGGGAACTGGAAAGGGGGAGAGAGCAGTGTTTCATTTTCCTCATGCTATGAATTTTCTCATGTAAATATTACTTCCCCAGAAAAAGAAATATTCCTCCCCACCCTCACCCCAAAGCTGGATTTACTTCTAGCTTCAGAGCCAGCTTGGAGGAAGTATTAAACACTGCCTGGGGGAGCGGGGCATATTTGTAGGAAGAATAGGCAGGCAGGGGAAGAGTTAAACTTCCTTCTGCTACCCACTGATTCCCTCCTGTAAGTTCACCACAAATGCATTTACTTTCAAAGGAAAACGTGGGACTTTGTTATTATGGGACTATGTTTGTTATTGTGCATTCTGGAGAGTGCTTTATTGGGATGGTTCTCTCTCTCTTACTCCCTGCTTATCAGATGTTGGGAAAATCAAAGGTGCCTGGTTCCATTGGAGATCCATAATTTGACTGGTACCAAGAATTAGCAAAAGATTATAAAGTAGCTAGGCCAGGCTCAGAGCATCTGTGCCTCCGGCTGGCCCACACATCAACACTGCTTCCTGCCCCACCCCACTGCCAGCATGCCCAGCTTTTTTGCTGACCGGATGCTTCTCTCCCCTGCCCGCTTCTCCCTCCCCACCCCCGCTTCTTGCCCACACCCCGCAGTTTCTGGTGGGCTGGCCAGAGAGCCAACCCACCACCTCCTCCCATCCATTTCCAGTTGCGGCCGCTGGCTGGGTTGGGCTGGGCTGGGCTGGCACCACCTCCTGATCCCACCGGCTGGGCCGGGTCGGCGGCTGCCACTGCCATAGTCTCCCTGTCCCCATCACTATCCCCCAGGCAGCTGCTCGCAAACTCTTACGAGAGCTGCCACACATGGGATCCGTGACAGGTATGTTTAGGAGAACTATATAGATAGATAGATTCTACAAAAAGATCTCCCACTTTGAACAAATTGTACAACTAGCATCAAATGCAAAAGCTAATTTACGCTCACCTGCATAATTGTCCTAAATTACACCAGTTGTGGTGCTGGGGAGTCTCTGAATCACCAAAATGGGAATATTTTTCGCTCGGAATTCTGTTACCACCACTACCTGTGACTTTGTTAATTCTTTCATTTCTTGACAGGGTGATGCTGGCCCATTGGGTATACGTGGTGAGGATGGCCCTGAGGGGCTGAAGGGGCAGGTGGGACCTGTGGGGGAAGCAGGTTCTCCTGGCCTAGCTGGTGAGAAGGTGAGCAGCTACCCCATTAACTGTCCTGTATCTATTTTTCTGGCCATGAAAAGACCCTGATCTTTTCCTCTCTCTACAGGGCAAGTTGGGTGTGCCAGGCCTGCCAGGCTACCCTGGCCGTCAGGGACCTAAGGTGAGTGTGAGAAGGATACTGGGATAAAAGAAGGAATTGTTGTCCCTGGTATTCAGCTGCACCACTGAAGCTATTCTCTCTTCCTGCAGGGTTCAACTGGATTCCCAGGGCCCCTGGGTCTCATTGGGGAAAAAGGCAAACGAGTGAGTGAAATGGTAGAAATGGGGGCTACATCTTGAAAGCACAAAGATGAGGAAGATACACCCTGGGTGTTGCAGAGATGGAGGGAAGGGAAATAAGTGAGGATTGGGTGGGGTACAAATAGAAATGCATTGGGGCAGTCAGAGAAGCTATTCAAGGTGTACCAGGAAGCAACAGAACTGCAAGTAGTACACTCCTGTTAGACGTTTCCAAGAACCTTTACTAATCAGCACTTACTTCTGGTGAAACATTATAGCAGAATCTTGGCTGTGGGGAGCAGCATTGCTGGATCATATAGTGCTACATTAAAGTGATTGGTCTGCATAGTTGGGGTGTGAATCAAAGTTTAAAGAGAGCTGAAAGGAAGAAAACAACCCCCGGCAAAGACTGGAGTCTTTGATGTACCTCTTTTGCATTTCAGGATAATTGACTGTACAAAACAGGGGTGGCCAGCCTGAGGATCTCCAATGGCTAGGGTTGATGAGAGTTGTCGTCCAACAACATGTAGAGAGTCTCAGGTGGCCACTCTAGGTATAAAACATGGCAGGGCCTATCAACTGATGCGTGTCATTCGCAATGCTATAGAGAAACAGAGTCCTGTGAATGGCCCAAGACATGCAAAGACACATGACGGAAACAACCTGGATTTCATGGTTTTGGTTCTATAAGCAGGAGCTATTGACTCAGAACATTGTCTACATCTCTGTTTCTTTCTGTGTGTGAGAGGCTCAAACTATGTTACAGAGAGTCATGTGGGAGCTGTGTAAACCCACATCTTTGCCAGTAAAGTGTATTGGGGTGGGGTGGGGTGAGGACATTCCACATGATATTTTCGTGTTTCCCTGTCCTTCTCCTGCTCTATGTCATTGGCTGTCACATGCATAGGCAAGCACTAATGCAATAATACCATGGGTTTTTTGGGTAAGTGATTGTCAAGCCTCAGCCAGGTTCAGAGAAAATCAGTAAGATTTAGGTCAGCTTCTACTGTAGACAGACAGGATCTGAGGGGCTGGATGCAGATACTAGAGTCAGGTCAGGCAAAGGTTGTTGTCCAGTGCAGCAATCTGGTGGAAGAGGCAGGGGAAGACATGCAGATGGTCAGGTTCCCACACAGGGCAGGTGAAGGAGAGAAGGAAGGGAGGGAGAGAAGGGATGGAGGGAAGGAAGGAGGAAAGGCAAGGTGGTCTGGGTGACTGGTCTCCTTGCTCCTCCTCATCCATGTTTTTTTCATCTTCTTTCATAGGGCAAAGCTGGCCAGGCTGGGCAGACTGGACAACGTGGTCCTTCGGTGAGCCAACAACGATGACTCTCTTGACTGATTTATTGATACAGAACCAAATAAGATTCTGGTGGGCTTCCTTTTCCCTTTCACAGTTATGTAGTTATTCAATAAAAGGTGGGTTGAGGGAGAGGCCAGACAGGGCAACAGGGTTTCCCATGCTCAAAATTCCACATTACCCTAGTACACAATTCCCACAGAAAAAGAGATTGCAGTGTTGTGAAAACACTTAAGAGAGAAGTGGCAGGCAAGAAAAGAGGGAAATGGGAAGGACACAACTCTGCAGCTGTTATCACCTGTGTAGATCCTCCTTTGACACTAATGGATCACCCTGGGCTCTATAGCACCCTTTCAATCTTTTACATGTCCTCTCAGAAACATATAGCATCTTACTTAGCTCTGCATAGATCAAAGTGTGGTCTTTGGATTTCTGTGGTCCAGCATGGTAGTGGTGGTGGTGGTGGTGGAGGAGGGAGCATGGCAGCCATAGCTCTCTGGGCTTTTACCAATCCTCTTTCTTCATAACCAGAGAGCCCCTGGTGGCGCAGTGGTAAAACTGCCGCCCTGTAACCAGAAGGTTACAAGTTCGATCCTGACCAGGGGCTCAAGGCTGACTCAGCCTTCCATCCTTCCGAGGTCGGTAAAATGAGTACCCAGAATGTTGGGGGCAATATGCTAAATCATTGTAAACCGCTTAGAGAGCTCCGGCTATAGAGCGGTATATAAATGTAAGTGCTATTGCTATTGCTATAACATGGCTCCTACACATATGGCTGCTCCCTAGGGATTATTCTCAGATGGAGAAACACCATCTAGGGCAACAGAGAGTCAGCAACTGCCCACTCAATTATCCAGCTATTTCTCCCCCTTTTTTCTGTTTTTCTTTTCTTTTCTTTTCTTTTCTTTTCTTTGGGGGGCGGGGCAGAGGTGGTTGTGTGACTCCTCCTTCTGCCTCTCCTGGAAGTTGCTGCCTGGCCTTTCTTAAGAGCAGCAGGGGCCTGGCCTCACTGCCCCCTCAGCTCCACCAAGGCCAAGTGAGCACTGATGCCACAAGGAAGGGCACCCGGGGGCTTACTGCTCTCCCAGCTCCAAGGTCCTGCCTCCCATGCCCCGCCCCCTGTCATTGTCTCGAGTCAGCTTTTCCCATGAACGGCAAAGGTCATAATATATGTCTGTCCTTTTCATGGGTATGTACACACACACACACACACACACACACACACAGAGCCTTAACTTGCTGTGCAGTGTAGCTTTTCTGAATTTTCTCTCTGCTCGCTCAACTCGCTTCCAGTGTTGGAGCTAAATGGGGAGAATGTTGATTAAAGAGCAGAATGTTGATTAAAGATGCAGAGCAGAGTGAGGGAAGGGGATGTGTGTGTGTGTATGTGCACCATGTGTGTAGTGTTTGTTGTTCTACCCAGTGTGCTAATTTTTGTTTAAAGTGTCCCCCACCTAGTTCCTGCTTTATATGGACATGGGTCAAACACATGTCTAACATACACATGTAGCTTGGTCCTAAGCAAATTAGTTTCATTGAGTTAATACATTTCAGCAAGATTCTTTTTTGACAAAAAATCTCCAGAGTCTAATTTTAAAACCAAAATGTGGGGGGTGGGGGAGTGGGGCACAGAATTAAGAATCAAAAAGTCAAATCCAAAGTCTGAATTTTTCCTCAATTTCAAATTTGTCTTATGTCAAATGTGTCATTTCTGTTCTTGTGATTCAGATGCCACGGTTGAAGGGGTGGGTTGGGTTGGGAATATGTCTTGAGTGCATATCTGTTGCCTGATATCCTTACACTCTGTCATCTCTGGCCCTGCACCATTTCACCCATCCATCCTTGTTAGTTTGCAATTCAGCCAGGCACTTATGCTACAGAAGTCCGCATGGCTGGACTGGTGATGGACGAATGTAAAAAAGCAAAAAAAGGATAGTATGCACTCAGTTGGCATCTTGCACTTCTGGTTTAATGAGTAAGCGCTGAAACAAGAGTGAGGGAGGACATGCTGTCCTCTGTATGCCCCCTAAGTCATGCAGCTCATTTTAAGAGGATATTTAGCATTGTTCCTCTCCCTATAGAGGGTATCTAGAAAGTCTTACCCAACTCGTGTGTGACATTTATCAACAACACCGATGATGATGATGATGATGATGATGATGATTATTACATTTATATCCCACTCTTCCTCCAAGGAGCCCAGAGCGGTGTACTACATACTTGAGTTTCTCTTCCACAACAACCCTGTGAAGTAGGTTAGGCTGAGAGAGAAGTGACTGGCCCAGAGTCACCCAGCTAGTTTCATGGCTGAATGGGGATTTGAACTCGGGTCTCGCCAGTCCTAGTCCAGCACTCTAACCACTACACCACGCTTGTCTCTCAACTCAACTTGGTGACCTTTTTCACTTTCCAGGGTCCTCCAGGTGAGCGTGGTTTGCCAGGACCCACAGGAAAACCAGGACCAAAGGTATTTCTGTTTTCGGTACAGTGTGGGTGTTCCTGTACATTTCTCAGTGCCCTCTGTATCCGCCCAGCTGTGTCCAATGCTCTGCACTTGAGCACAGTGCCATTCCTTTACATTGTTTATGTAAGGTACCAGGGTCTTTTGGGACTCTTCCTAGTATGTCTAAGGAACAACCTTCCGACATGTTGGCTTGGCTGTCTTGAACACATCCTATTTTTTGACTACTCCCCAGCTAAGACTGAGGCGAACTGGCCTGCAATGTGGCCAACACAATGGGCAGCAATATGCTGGCTGAAAGGAAATCTACTTTGGCTTGCTTGCAATGCCTGGTTACAGGGCTGCTGGGACTGTACCATTTCATTCTACAAGGAGGTGATTTCATGTTTGAATTTTCCTCCACTTTCTTTTTAAAGCCTGCCTGTAGGTATAAAACTAAAAAAATAGGGAGAAGGCTAGGCTAAAGCTACGTTCTTAACACTGTAGGGTTTTTTTACGGTCAAGGAGCTCCCAAGAACTCTGTACCATGTGGTTTATCTCAGTAGGTTGACCCTGAGAAAGACAACACATGTTTACAGTAATCCCCCTTCCTTGTATTTGCATGCTTAATCTCCAGTGCCGTTTGTGTCCCCCAGCCTGCACTCCTGCCACTGTTGCTCTTGCCCCTGCTGGTTCTTCACCCTTATTCTGCTTAGGCCATCTTACATACCAGTCGACAACAAGATGCTTACACCCATTACATTTAGAGGTCTGAGACTTTTTTCTGCCATTCATCAACCCATTTTTCTTTCACAGGGTGATTCTGGCCATGATGGGGCACCTGGGATTATAGGGGAAAAGGTAAGAGGAATAATCAGGACTCTGAAGGGGAAGGAGGAGGGGAGAATGATGTCAGAAGAGTCCACAAAAGTCTGTTCCAGGCAAAGAGACTATGCTAGCATAGAGGATGCTGGGACCATGAAGATTAAGTTGACTCTTGGAAGATGAGTCATGGAAGACTCTTACCACAGTTGGTGGTTAGAACAATGGCAGGCTTGATTAATACCAATGCCAACCAGTGTTCCCTCTGGTTCATTCCGCACATAAATGAAACAAATTAGCTTCATCTATGTGCAGAATGAATTTTGTTCTTGGCAGCAGTATCAAGGCAGTGTGTTCGCATGTGCATTCAGAATGGGGCCTTCGTGATTCAACCTGAGAGGGATCTAAAATTAACTGAGTGGGCATAAAAAAACTTGTTTGTGCACACACATGCGCACGCCTTAAAGGGAACACTGATGCCAACTCTGATATGTTATCTGGTGAGGATGGGAGGGAGGAATTCAAAGGCAGGGCAAAAGAATGAGAGCTGGAGAAAGTACTTCACAGTGACTCTTCACTTTCTTCTTACAGGGTCCCACTGGACCACAGGGTCCCAATGGATTCCCAGGACCAAAAGGGCCACCTGTAAGTAGCCACCATTCCCTGTGCCCAAATCTACAGACATGTGTTTTCACAACTGATGTTGAAAAATGCCATTTAGTCTCTAAAGCTATGCATGTTGTTAATGCAGAACAGAGCACCAGAGAGACCACACTGTTTAAAAAAACAACAAAAAACATACATACAGCCCAGTCAGTTTAGGCTTTGCATTTGAATTACACATGCATGGAGAGTGAAAGGCAGTTAAAGCATCTGCTGCAAAACAGCCTGAGAAAACAGTCTACCAAGATCAGACCTGCGTATGTGAGGGCAAAGGAATGAGCCTCTGGTGACAGCCAGAGTGGATCCCTTCTGCCTTGGAGTTTAGGCTGTAGCACAGGAACAATCAATTCATCCTTCTTGAAGTGTTCTGCAGCAGACTAACATGCCAGGCCCTGCCCCACTTCCCCTGAAGGTATGCATGCTTTCAGGGTGTATAAGGTGAGGAATAGTTATACTTGCTGTTCTCTGTTTGCTTATTTAAAAATATGGATACCCCTGCCTTTCAGTTTAAATGGCCCCTAAGGTGACCCACCACAGATTATACAATTCAGCACAAAGCTATTAACCCATCTTTACTGGTGGAGCATCCAAGTGAGATGCTGGGGGGACATCTTGTTAAAGCCTCTCCCTTGTTCTCTGGTGTTCCTGCCTGCTGCTGCTGTCCTTACAGGGCCTATGGTGAATCCAGGGGAAATAGCCTCACTCCAGGAAATGTGGATGGAACCCTCATTCAGAGATGGGGCTTTTCCTAGTGCACACCCAATGGAATGCAGCTCTTGATTTGTCTCTTGGTGGTGGAGCAGCCAAGAGAGATACTGGAGGGGACATGATTTTCAGTCCTCTTCCAGCTTTCTAGTGTTCCTGCTGCTACCACCCTTGCATGCGCTCTCTCTCTCTCTCTCTCTCTCTCTCTCTCTCTCTCTCTCTCTCTCTCTCTCTCACACACACACACACACACACACACACACACACACACACACACACACACACAGAGGCATATGGACCTCTAGCATATGATCTGCATCTCAAGGAAGCCTGTAATGTAAATGTCATTAAACTAACTGAACACCAGGAAGTGTAAGATTAGTGAGAGGGTTAATACAACCCAGTGCTTGTATATGGGAGAGTGTACAAGTCTGTGTATACAAGATAAGTCCAGGATCAACAGTATTCTGATTTCTGGCATCAAGAGGAAATCTGCCCAAGATCTGGTCTTGTGGTTTAGGAGAGCTGGTCTTGTGGTTGCAAGCATGACTTGTCCCCTTAGCTAAGCAGGGTCCTCCCTGGTTGCATATGAATGGGAGACAAGGTGTGAGCACTGTAAGATACTCTCCGTAGGGGATGGAGCTGCTCTGGGAAGAGCATCAAGGTTCTAAGTTCCTTTCCTGGCGGCATCTCCAAGATAGGGCTGAGAGAGATTCCTGCCTGCAACCTTGGAGAAGCTGCTGCCAATCTGTGTAGACAATACTAAGCTAGATGGACCAGTGGTCTGACTCAGTATATGGCAGCTTCCTATGTTCCTATGAAATAATTTTTAATGAATATAAAAGGTATTTCATGTTGTGGGTGTCATGGATGGGAAAACCGCATAGATTATTTGGTAGGAATATAATGCCCTCCAACTTAAAGGATAGCACACAGTGGGTCCTATAATCAAACTTGTTTCTGTCCTTACAGTGATTTCGAGGCTTCTGATTTCTACAGAATAAATGTTTGGAAAACTATAATTATGGAATTAAAAATTCAAGAACTGAAATTTGAAACTCAAAATTTAAATTTTGACCCAAATTTCCATTCCCTTTGACATTTTTGGGGGTAGAGAAACTCATTTTTGCCTTGCAAGACAAGTGACATGAAAAAGACCATTTAGCCTGGAATGTGGATGCAAATGCTGAGATAAGTGTCGTCTTGCAAAGCCGTGTTGAGGTGGGAAGATAGCTGGTCTTGTAGTAATAAGCATGAATTGTCCCCTTTGCTAAGCAGGGTAAGCATGGCCCATGCTGGTTTGCATTTGAATGGAAGACTACATATGTGAGCACCATAAGATATTCCTCTTAGGGAATAGGGCCACTCTGGGAAAAGCACCTGCATGCTTGCATGCAGAAGGTTCTGAGTTCCGTCCCTGGCAGCATCTTCAAAATAGGGCTGAGAGAGACACCTGCCTGCAACTTTGGAGAAGCCGCTGCCAGTCTGTGTAGACAATACTCAGCTAGATAGACCTTTGGTCTGACACAGTATAAGGCAGCTTCCTATTTTCCTATGTTGCCACCAAAAACAGGCATTGCAGCGTTTGAAGATATTTGTCTAGAATTGAATTTCTTCTCCCCCGCCCCCCAATTGTTTATTGCTGCCACAGGCATTGCATTTTGACAAAATTAGTTTTACCTAAAATATTTAATTGCATGAAGGAGACAAAAGCACATACATTATAGGACATATTTTTATCACAATATTTTAATAGCTTGAAATGTCTTTTTGAAACAGCCTGGAGGGGACCAGGTGGGCTGATCCAATTAGATATTCAGTGATAAGGAAGATCTCTTTTCAGGGATATCTTATTCCCATCTCTGCCCTCCAGAGTTTTGATTGAAAACTCCCCTTTTGCACTGCCTTCATATTTTACTGTCCTCTCTTCTCCTCCCATATTCTTGGTTGGAGCACTTGAAACAACACAGTTCCTTTCTGTTCGTGGAGGACATGTGATCTGGGTTTCCCAGACCACAAATGTTTCTCAGTTGCTCGTTTTTTCTCACACTGTGAACATTTACTGCTTTATCAAAACCATTTTATTAGCACTGGCTAAGCAGAGGCCGCCCAACATGTGCTGTATTGTGAAATAGATATTTTACAGTTTCACAGCAACCTCATGCCATTGCGGGGGCGGGAAAAATAGACAGTGCTGTAGAGAAGTTTGCAATCATATGCCATCCCAAGTCATCTTGCATAACCCTGTATACTCCCCCCCATATTTTCTGGGATGTGTGGGTTTGGGGCATGGCTGCAGTCCTCTGGGAGGAGAGCTGAGTTAAACACTCTGTCCTGGCCATACCATGTCTTGAATTCTTTTAATGTTTGTGCTTGGTAGGGCCCAGCTGGGAAGGATGGTTTGCCAGGACATCCAGGCCAGCGTGGTGAGCCGGTAAGTGACAGTTCAAGCCAAGGCCCTAGCCACGTAGGCCCGGTTGCTTCTCCTAAACACCCTGCGAGGCCTGTACAAATACTGGGCCTCTCCCATGTTTCTTTAATTGGCCTCCTGCATGCCACCGCTACCCCACCCCTCATGCTTTCAACCATGTCAGCCATTTTGCTCAAACAGAGGAAAACAAGATGCAGTTTCCAGTCAAGTGGTCCCTGAGAACAGGAAAATGGCTGACAGGGCCACAGCTGAATTTCTACTACTGCTTTATAAGAGGCAGAACAACACATTCTATCCAATTGATGTGCAATCTCTAATAGAGGTCTCAAGTCCTAATTGAGGTTCCCTGATGCCATCTCCTCTTTGGATACTAACCTTTATTTCTTCTTCTTCTTCTTTTTTTAGGGTTTTCACGGCAAAACTGGCCCACCAGGACCTGCTGGGGTCGTGGGACCACAGGTGAGGAGATGATCTTGAGTGCACATGTTCATACTTTTTAAAAAAAATGAATGGATGCTGGTCAAGTAACTGAGACAGCAAAGAGGTAAGGGTGTGTGAGCCAGCTTGGTGGCTCATGCTCAAACCAGACTGGTCCCATGCTGGTCTGAGTGCGAGTCGAGCCAAACCCGCCTCATGAGCCGGCTTGTGGGGCTTGATGGGAATACTTGTAAAGGCAAGGATTCCCCTTTACAAGTAAAGAGCTTTTGCAATAGTAAATGTTGGGGTGGGGGGGTGAGGAAAAAAGTAGTCTCACATAGTCTTTACCTTTAAAAACAACCTGCTAATGGTGGCGGGGTCTCCTTCTACACTTATCCCCTGCTGGCCTCCCAAATGATAGGCAGGCAGGCTGTGGCTCGTTTCAGGTCTTTGTGCATGTGCAGCTGCCATTAGAGTGACCTCCATGCGTGCATAGAGGGCATTTATGTCTCCACATGTGGTGATGCAAATGGCCTCTGTGCATGCACCGTGAGTCTAATGGTGGCTGTGAGTGCACAAAGGCCTGCAGCCTGCCCAGCCTGTCATTTGGGAGGCCAGTGGGCGGGTGGGGGGTGGAAGGAGCTCCTGCTGCTGTCCGCTGCCCAGTGCCGGCAGCACCTTGTTTTTAAAGGTAAAGACTACCTAAGACTATCTTTTTCCTCACCACTGCTCCCCATTTACTATTGCAAAAGTGCTTTACTTGTAAAGGAAAATCCTTGCCAGATTCCCTGTTTCAAGTATACCTTTTGAGCCCCTTGAGCCGGTTCGCACTGAGCTGGACTCAATTGAGCTCAGGCCTCCTGGGGTGGTTTGAATCCAGTCTGGATTCCAGCCAAACTGGGAAAACCAGTTCCATGCAAATCCCTAGCAAAGAGAGTCATGTGCTGGTGGACCTGATAGCTAAAAAATTGTCTTTTCGGATTAGTAGAATCCATACCTGGAAAAGATTGCTATTGACTTGAGATTCCATAGTTGATCATCATTAGACCAAGAATGGATGGTATAGATTCAGAACCTCACTATGGGATCTGGATAAATCCTATAAGAGGTCATCTGCTTGGAGCCGATTCTCGCAGCTGTAAGAATCCAGTACAACAGAATAAAGTCCATCCAATCCAGTGGATAGTCAGATATCTCTGGGGAGTTGATACACATTTGTGGCATGATCAAAATAGCCACTCCTTGTTTGCCCCTAAGAGGTTGGAGCTTTTAGGTTTAGAAAAAGCATGATCAGACAAGGCATAATCAAGACTTCTAAAATTATAGTTGATGCAACTAGTATATAAAACACTGAAGCTATTCTCATGATCACTGAAAGCGGGCTAAGGGAACTTAACCTGCTTTCCAGGGATTGTGGGAACCACCGGGCTCGCAGGTGAGCCCAGTGCTCCCAAGGTGGCTAGCCTGCCTAATTCCCCCTCCCCTTAGATGAGGTTAATGGAGTGAGCACTCCATCAACTTCATCTTGTTGCTCGTGTGTTGCCATGGTGCGTGGCAACACACGAGTAGACCCCCGACCGGAAGGCTGCAAGCATCCAAGGGGGCCCCGCAGCCCCTGCCGGCTCCATGACAGAGCCGGCAGTCGTGTGGGCAGCTGATCCGGCTGCCCAGGGCTGCCTCTTGATCTTCTGCGGGGAGAGCGGGCTACGCCCCGCAGAATCCCCTCTGGCGCTTCACACTGATTGTGTTAAACACCTCACTGTGGCATTTTATTAATGTGATTTTTATGGGGAAACAAATGGTTTGATTTTGTTCTAATTAATCTGCATGTTTGGGATGTAGTCTAAATTTAATAAAAATCAACTTTAAAACGTTTATACAGTTGTGGAGTGTTGTGAGTGGATGGATAGAAATGACACCCTTTCTCAACACTGAAACTCAAGGTCATTCAACAAAGCTGGTTGATGGTCCAGGATCAGCAAATGGAATTACTTCTTCAGGCAATTCATGATTAACTTAATAACCACAAGCTGTGGTGATGGCTGCTTTTTTAGATGGCTTGGGGGGAACAGGGATTAGAGAAATTCATGGAGGAGCTGTTAGCCATGAGAACTAAAAATGTATCCTCCATATTCAGAGACATGTTTATATGTGCAGTAAGTAAATGGATGGGGTTGCGGGGGAGAAGTGGGATTTATCTCTATAATGCCCTGCCTGTGGCCATATTGGGTGATATTTTCTCAGTGAGGTACCTGATGGTCCTTCCAGTATGCAGGCAGAATGATCTGCAGCAAACTCAAAGTCATTTGTCCCAGCAAGTTCACACTCCCCCTCCCCCCCCCCCACTGAATTGTGTTTAAATGATATAACTTATTTGTACCATAGGGAAACTCAGGAGAAACTGGTCCCATGGGAGAAAGAGGTCACCCAGGCTCCCCTGGTCCTCCTGGAGAGCAAGGGCTGCCAGGTGCTGCTGGCAGGGAAGGTGCCAAGGTAAGTGCTCCCTTGGGGACTTGGAGGTGTTGCAATGGCACACAGAAATGGAGCCCTGGGAGGCAGATGCCAGTTGTTTAAAATTGGCTAACTGGCTTAGAACAAAGAGTATCATGAATCATGATACTGGAGGAGATGGTGGTCTTGTGGTGGTGGTGGTGGTGGTGGTGGGCGGAGGAAGGAGAAGGTCTGCAAACCAAGACTCATAAATTGTCATGGAGTCTAGAGATCTAGGATTTAGGGCTAAAACAGCAATGAATTGGGGGAGCAGGGAGGAATCTCAAGCAAATTATCATAACTCCAGTTAGCCTGCAAAAAGTGGGATTTATGTTCTACTAATTCAATTTTTAAATCATATTTCCAGTAGAAATAGAATGTTTAGGACGTTTCAGGGGGCAGGGAACACACACAAAATCCAGGATGTGTTGTACTGAATTTGGCAGGTTGATATTTAACATTATTGCTTTAAATATCAATACTTATCATTTATCACAACACGTAAGATTGGGGTTTTTCCAAAGTATAACCCTCAGGGACATTTTTCCATGATGCAAGGTGGGCTTCAGAGGGAAGGGAAGATAATAGAAAGTCACTCCTTCTTCTTCTCTCATAGCAATGCAGTGACATTCTGGAACTCAGTGCAGCTGCACAGTGCTAGTCCAGATATCAACCACTATTTTTATACTGACTCGAATGTAGAAGAAAATGTATGGACAGATCTTAGCACACCTTTGGAGGTGGGGTTATGTTCTGTAACTGGATGGATCTTTATTCCTGGGCACATTTCTTTTCTAGTTCTCATTGTATTTGGTACTTTTAAAACAATAGCAGCTTGCAGTAGCTTCTTAGTACCTGGATCTGTCCCTTCCTTGGACCTTTTGGACATTCCTCTCACTGATCCCTTTTAACCGGACTCTGCCCAAACCCGAAGGAACTTGCGTACAGTGCTATATTCTTTCTACCATTGCAACCACACATTCGTTAGTACGCGGCTGTGTTTTATCGGGAAATTCTGTTCACTGTTGCTTTTGTAAACCGTATGCTAAACATTCTCTAATAAAAGTCAATCTGTGCAGTAATCATACGTTTAATTCTAGGGTGATCCTGGCCCCAGTGGCATCCCAGGCAAAAACGGCCCTCCTGGAATGAGAGGCTTTACTGGGGCTCGAGGACCTGCTGGAGAGATTGTAAGTGTTGTCACACTGACTAGAGAGGATTGAAGTGGGAGGGCAGCAGTTGCAGTGGGTGACATTCTAGGTATGACATGATGGGTAAGATTAAGAGCAGAAGTGCCAGGTTGTGGCATTTATAGGATCAGCAAAATGGAACCTCCATATTAGGAAGCAGTGTACTTCTGAATATTAGACGCTGGGATCAACAACAGGGGAGGCTTCCTCCCCTCCCCTCCCCTCCCTCCCTCCCCAGAAGCTTCTGACTGCCCACCCCTGGAAATGCTGGTCAAGATGGACCAGATGCTGGTCAAGGTAAACTTTTAGTCTGATCCAGTAGCCAAGCTCTCATGTTCCTTTTTGTGGTTTTAAATAATGGAGCATTCCTCTTGAATTTCTTTATGCCACAGAGCCAGGAGATCCCTAATATTTTTAGCATCATGGTCTAAATTTATCATTATGGTCAGAGCAAATGCAAAAGACAAAAGAGCATCACAAAACATACTATTAATAAATTAGAACTGCAGAGAATTTAAGCAAAACTGCATTATACATGAATACAGATCAATTACAAATGATTTAAATACATTATCCACATAGGAATAGCGAGTTCTTTCTCATGATCACATGAGAGGGCTTGAGGGCGGTAGTGGGGAAGGCAGCAGAAGCTCGTCTTTCCCGCAGGTGATCTGAGTGTGGGATGGGTGGGTCTGGGAACACAGATAGCACGTGGAAATGGTCCACGGTTGCCACGGGCAGCACGGAAGTGCGGGGGTCTGGACATGTCATCACAGTCCCCAGAAATCCCACAATGCACAATTTGGGGGATCTCCCCAGCGATGGGCAAGTAGCACCACTGTCAGTGTTGCAGAGCTGGCTGAAAGCTATCTTCATCTTCTTGGCCATCCCAGCTCAGGGTGTTTTCCCTTTAGGAGACTCAGGAAACACAGCTTCCTTGGTCTTTCAGTGTAACCAAGTAAACATTCTCTTGAGAAAATGCTGTCTGTTGCTTGCCTCCTGCTCCCCCCACACTCCAACCCCACCTCCAGGATCACTACAGAAAGTGGTAAAGAAAGAGTTCCTCAGCCCACCTCCAGTATCCCCCCAAATCAGAGCTGCCACTGCCTCATACATCAAAGGCCTGCAGTATCAGAGAAAAAGAGAATCCCTCAGTGCCCTCACCCCAGCAGTATCCCACCCAATTCAGAGCTGCAACCTCTTCATTATTTGGTAGCAAAGTTGAATGCTTCCTACCCCCACCCGATGTAGTTTTTCACCTTAATAATTTTGGGGTCTGTTAGTTGGCAGCAAAGAAGAATGCAGAGAAAACCCAGCAGAGTAAACTGCAGTATCTTTGCCCCAGATCAGAACAAGAAAGTGATGTCATAATCACATCAGCCAATGAATTGTGTTTTCAGGCTCCACTGTTGCTAGGGTAACTTTAAAGAATATTTTATTGAAAAATATAAAAATTAAAACAATGATTTTTGTCTCACTACCTACTAATTAGGTGACAGTGCAGTTATGGGACTGATACAGAAATCTGAAAGTTAGGAAAATACCACATTAATAACTGAGCAGTCCATTATTATTTTTAGCAGATTATCATAGGTCTGGTCTCAGAGTATGTTCTCATCTATAATGTAAGAGGAAATGTGACAAATTTCTAGGATTATTGACTGATATACAGAGCAGCACAGCGTGGAAGCATCAGGAAAACGCATCCATGTTGTGGGGAGGTTCCCACTACTGCTGCCCCGTGTGCTGGGGATAGGATTTGGGGCAGTCTTCACTGCCTCTGGAAGTGCCTTGTGCCTTCTGAAATTATGTCCCTGGGGATCATGTAGCCTTCAGGGACATATTTTTGGAAGACACAGAGCACTTCTAGAAGCAGCAAAGATCACCCAGAATTAATCCGCCCTCCCCACCTATGTGGGCTCAGCAATATGCGGAAGCAAGGACAAAGCTCCCATTTTTGTCCTTGGTAGGCTGCTCTAAATGTCAGCCACTGTTTCTAAGCTGCGAGAGAGGCTGAGATTGAAAGAAAGAAAATGAGGCTCGCTGATGCAGGTGTAGTGATGCAGCAGATGGTCTTCTAAAAGTCCACAGGCATGAGGAACTTCATCATTTGTAGGTCAGCAGGATCACTGACTAATTGAAATGGAACTATTCAAGAGGAATCCTAGCTCCATTCCATTCCATGCCCATATACAAGTCCATCCCACCTGATTGTATTCTAGCAGGTTCCAGCATTCCAGATGGATTAGAAGGCCTACTGAGCCAGCCTACATCAGCTATGCTGGCATTGGCCAACCCAACTAACAGTATATCTATCCATATTCTGGCCAATTAAGGATGCTTTCACCTTTAATTGCCTTCAAACATAAGGCAAACGTGTCATGAGTAATGCAAACATGGCAAATATGTCATGAGTAATGCAGATCCACACAAATATAGCCAATATTAATGCATTCAGAGTTCATTTAAAACCATGAAAGCTAGGCGATTGCTTGGCTTTTCAGCCCAGCTGGATCATAGGGATGCTATGTCACTAGATTTCAGTCTCTCTGAGAACTTTCTTAGTAGCTAGGACTCCAAAACATGACTGTCCAAGTCTTTAAGTTACTGCACTTTTGTTGGTGCTTCTTTTGCTTCATTGTTACCAGCAAACCTGTGGCTGAAAGGTGGTTATCTCTCACAAAAGCAATAAAGAATTGCTGTGTCTTTTGCATTTCACTGAAGCCATTTTTTTTGGGCAAAGTTTTCAAACCCAGCTCCCTTTTAAAACTTACTCTACCTTCTGTTCCCCCATCTCCTATCCTTATCCAAACCCAACAGAAGGCATGAGGAGCACTTCTTTCTCACCTGTAGGGTCTGCCACTAATTCCCCACCCTTTCTGTTTTTTGCAGGGCTGCACAACTTCAGTTCTCCAGCTGTTTTTGAACTATAGCTCCCATAATCCCCAGTCACAGTGGTCAATGGTCAGGAATGAAGGGATTTATAGTCTGACATCTGCAGGAGGTCCAAAGTTGTGCAGGCCTGGTTTATGATGTCTTGCACCACCAAGCAGTGCTCAACCTACAAGTTTGTGAATGTGGATTTAGATCCCCAGGTACTAGATCTCCATTTAGATCCCCAACGACTAAACAGGAGTACAGAAAAATAAGGACTTTTCTTTACCCTGCCTAGAAGCAGCCTTCTCCTTTCAGAATCATGGCAGAATATGGAATTAGCTATGCCTTGATTGGGATTTGTTATTTATTCTTTACCTCTGACCCTTGAGAAACCGCACCAAAGAGAGCCTTACTGAACCCAGTCGTCATTTTTCATCCTAAAGCAATTTCTGCAAGGCATGAAAATTCACCTTAAAATTACAAATGCTATCATTTCTTCTTCTTCTTCTTCTTCTTCCATAATCCTTAATCCATATTTTTATTTTGTTTCCATCTCATAGGGGCCAACTGGACTAAAGGGGGCTGAAGGACCACCTGGTCCACCAGGCCCCACGGTGAGTAGACTGGCATTTCTCCTAGGACTACAAGGAAGACAGTCCTCAATAATGTGCTCTGTTGAGCAGGATAATATGGATTGCAGATGGCGGTGGGGGAGGGGGGACCTTGTAGCAAGATGGTCTTAGGGTGGATCTCTTGGTAGCTGCTTCCCAGCCTGAGTGAGGGGGGTAATAAGCATTGATGGTCTCAAGGAAGAGGCCTGTAGTGGAGAAGATTCCAAAGAAGAAAATGATTTATATATTTGATCCTTCCTAATAGGGTTCCCCCGGTGAGCGAGGCCCCTCAGGAGCAGCTGGGGGCATTGGACTGCCAGGACGTGGGGGTAACCAAGGGCCTCCTGGACCTGCAGGGGAGAAAGGGGCACCGGTATGTAAAAATAGCACTTGCAACATCCATGGATGTAATTCATAATTACAATTGCATTTTAAAATGTCATAAGCTGCTTTGAGGACCTGAGGATCAAAAAGCAGAATATAAATCCACAAACAAACAAATACTGCACAAGAGGGGTTCCATGGTTCAAACCTGCCTGGTCCTCTGAGCTGGAATTCCAGTTCCAACCAGTAACCACTAGTTTTCTGTAGTTACACATAGGAGCATAAGACACTGCCTTACACAGTCAGATCATTGATCCATCCATCTAATTCAGTATTGTTTTCACTGGCCAGCAATTACTCTCTGAGGATTCAGATGGGTTTTTTCCTGGCCTGATCATGATCTTGCTTGAGGAGTGTGTGTCACTCAGTATATCCTCAGGGGAACTGTATATTCTCAGAGAAACACTTCTTTATTAGTGCTTCACAGGCTCTGAGACAGTGAGGCTGGGTTGGGATGAGCATGATAACACCATGCTGATCATGCAAATGGTGCCCACGCATGCACAGATGCCATGTGGATGCTAGTGCAGCACGCGGGTACTTGAGATGAGTGCTGCTGCAGCTGGAAGCTGCATGTGGTGGAGAACAGGTAAGGACCTGCTCTCTTCTTATTTAAAGTTCCTGCTCACCGCTCTCCTCCCCGTGGCACCGAACTGGTTTGGATTTTATCCGAACTGGTTCAGCATGGAACCAGTGCACAAACCTTGGTTCATGCGCATCCCTAATCCCGGGGCGGAGCCACCAGTGGGCAAATGGGTTCAAATAACCCACCCTCCCTCGCGGGGGTGTTATTTCAGTATCTATTCATGCCTCAGGTGTGAATAAAACTCAAATAATCTTCCAGGTGATACCTGTGTGCCCTCCTTGCCCTTAATTCTGCTCCCAATCCACTCCAGTTCTCACTTGCATTTCCACTTTTCCAGGGTGAGCGAGGCCCAATGGGCCCCGCTGGGCATGATGGCATCCCAGGCCCAGTGGGGCTGCCAGGCCCAACCGGGCCACCAGGACTTGCAGGAGAAGATGGTGACAAGGTAATGAGCCAGTGATTGGCCTGTGTTTGGAGGATAAGGGAAAATATGTATTGGGTCTTTACAAGCTGGATTTCCGTGACAACAGATGGCATGACAACAGTTTTATTGTGGTTTCCCAGGCAATGATTTCCATAGCCTTGGTTTCCCCAGCCAAGGCTTTAGTCAGTGGGTACAATGTTTACCTGACAATGGTTTCTGCCATGATGGTTTCCCTGGGGATGTTTTATGTTCTCATGATGGCCTTTCTCTTTTTCTGTAGGGAGAGATGGGTGGCCCAGGACAGAAGGGAAGCAAGGGAGACAAAGGGGAAGCGGTGAGTCTGAGGCAGGTTGCTGCTAGACTTTGAGATATCAGTTAACCATTATTGCTGCCCCTTAAACTCCAGTGCTGCAACTGCTTATGGCTTCTTTATTTGCTGGACCAGGGAGTCCCTTTGAAGGGAACTGGGAAAGAACTGGCGAGAGAGAAAGAGGCATCACTGTCTCACTCAGTATCTTTTCTTGCAGGGTCCCCCTGGGCCCACTGGAATCCAGGGTCCCATTGGGCATCCAGGCCCTGCTGTGAGTATTGATTCCACTCCATAATCTGTATTGTTATCTGTATTCTGAGTCGCTAAAACCCTTACAAGGGATTGTCCCCCTCACAATCCCCCAGACATGGCTCAACTCTCTTCCTGTGTTCCAACCCTTCCCTTGCTTTTCTCCATTTCTCATGGCCTTGGCCCACATAACTGGACATCACCATGTGCTTCAAGACCAGAGGCTGAAGAATTTGGCTAGGTGTGATGCCTTCCACTTTTGGAACCCCATCCTTTTGGCTCTTCTAAAGAGAGATTGTGGCAGGGGGTGTTCGTATCAATAGAAATCCTGACATGGTGTCTTGCTAACAGGGTTCTGATGGGGAGCCTGGGCGTCGAGGACAGCAGGGCATGTTTGGCCAGAAAGGAGATGAGGGAGCCCGTGGATTCCCCGGGGTCAGTGGTCCATCTGGTCTACAGGTGAGTAGGGGAGCCAGGGGCTTGGATAGCATATTGCGTTTGAGGAACATTGGAATTGCTGCAGGATTCTTCTTTAGAGGGCTGCTGCAGTGAAAATTAGCAATATTTCCCTAACCAAGGCTTTAGTTAGTGGCTACATGAATATCTAACAATGGTTAGATATTAACCATTGAGTACCAGTAGCGGGAGAGAGGGCATACCATCAACTCCTGCTGTAGGCTTCCTGTGGCATCTGGTGGGCCGCTGTGTGAAACAGGATGCTGGACTAGATGGGCCTTGGGCCCGATCCAGCAGGGCTGTTCTTATGTTTGCAAAGAAGGAGCTTGAACTGGGGTACTAGGGGCCATGATTAAAGCTGTAACAAATATTTTTGTATATAATTTTAAATTAAGTGGGTTCCCTGGATTTTGAAATTCTGAAAGTCGTGTGTGTGTGTGTGTGTGTGTGTGTGTGTGTGTGTGTGTGTGTGGACCAAACAACATGTTTGAAGTCATTACTCATTTGGCCTCAAGATGCAGGTGCAATATTTGTGGACTGTTCAAGCATTTTCATATTTGATTTCATATTTGATTTTCTGAACGTTTGCTTACACTTCAAATTTTAATGTAATAACTTGAACTGGGCCACATAACTTTGCGTATTCATATACTCAACCACCAAGCCTGAAATTTATCTTCAAACTTAGAAAAGTCCCTAATTTAAAATCTGAAATTTACATACAAATATCTGAATACTTGATTGTGTTATCCCAAACTTATACTTGTAATCTGGGCAGAAGAGGGGGTATCAGCAGAATGGGGGAAAGACCTTACACTTGCTTATCTTCTTGTGGGGTGTGCTTCCTCTGCAGGGGATGCCAGGCCCCCCAGGTGAGAAGGGTGAGAGCGGCGATGTTGGTCCAATGGTAAGAGCCATCCACTTCACTCCTTCAGCATCCACCCTAACCCTGCCCTTGAGTCCACTGTTGGTGCCTCTTTATGAATCTCAGCTTTGCTGTCTCTTTCCCCCTAGGGTCCACCAGGAGCCCCAGGGCCCCGAGGCCCACAAGGTCCCATTGGTGGGGATGTGAGTAGTATTTCTCTTTCCATATAAAGCAATGGGGCAGAAGCCCTACTTGAATGCTCTAGATCACCCCATCAGTCCTGTCTGTACTCCTGGGGAGGGTGGTAATACTAGCATGTGGACAAATAGCTACCTAACAGATGAGATGGTCCTTTGGTGCTCTAGTGCTTGTGGTTTTCTCTAGAAGTTCAACAAGGCCTGAGCTCAGAGGCTAAGGCTGGGAATTTAAGCTATGCTGGTAGATCTGTGACTGGGCATACTGGGAAGAGATTATGTGAAATTTTAATAATGGAAGGTTATATTAACCTAGCAAAAGATAGATAACACATCAAGATACCAGCACAACCTCACAACACTCCAGGGATGTTTGAGCTTAAGACTAATGCATGGATTCCCATACAATTTATATGATAGTGACTGTGTGACAGAGTTTATCACATCTTGGGGAGTCTCCTAAGTAATAATGATCTGTAGTGACTGATTTTGTAATGACAGTTTCAAATCATTATTGAGTGATAGCTGCAGTTATCACATTTTTATTTCTTTATTGGATGTTTAGACCATCAATCTAATAGCATTCTAAACAGGAGCATAAAACATGCATTCCTGGGAATCCTCTTGTATCAAAAGGTAGGGTAGAAAATAAACAACTTAGGCAGATAAATAAAGCATTGCCAATGGACACAACATACAACTAAAAAGAGAAGCATAATAAAAGAAAAGAAAAAGAATAATAGTCCAAGTCTTTCCTTATCAATGGCAGCTCCAGGCTCTAATGTTAGCGCTGAACCAATGGAGCTGCCACAAAGAATGCCTCTTCAAACGCCCATGATGTATAGATTTGATACACAAATGATACCACCAGGAAAGTATTCCCAGTAGACCCCAGTAGCTGCAACGATGGAGGCTGTAGCTGTTCGTATAATATAATGTGTATCATGAAGAGCTTCCAAGAATAGTTAGGCAAACACATAGATTCAGCAGCTGCCATGAGCTTGAGGTGAGAGGTTGATTTGCATACAGTGCATTTACATGCACATGGAGAAACATCTTTTGCTGTGGTGCTAGGAAATGCTCTACATATTAAATTCAACATACAAAGTCACACTGCAACTGATCCAAGGATACTAGGGGACGGTTGTTCTGTTGCTGCAGGATGAAGGCATTTGATTAAATATTAGTGCGGGGGGCAGGGGGGAGACACATTCTGACTTGTTTGAATAAGTGGTTGACTAATCAGTTGACAAGGGAAGACACTGCTGAGCTATGTCACACTCTTTCTCAAGTGCTATTTCTCTTCCAATTCTAGGGCCCACAGGGGCAACCAGGTGGTCTGGGACAGCCAGGTGCCACTGGTGAAAAGGTGAGTGCAAGCCGGGACTCATGGGGGATGGCAGGTTGGCACATTCTTATGTTTATGATAGAACAGAGGGAGATTGGAGTCTTTCATGCATGTACATTCCTTTCTCTGACAGCTTCATGTTTAGCTAGCGGCAGATACAGGAAGGAAGTTAAGTAAGATGGAAGAAAATGGAACAAGTTGTCAAAAGGCACCATGAACAGGGAAAGGAAATGTTGATAGGAACTTATTGGAAGCTGGAAGCATAAAGCAACTTATAAATTGTTTGCTCTTTGTGTGTAGTGGGTGCTAGCATGTGGAGGGAGAATCATGGGGCAAGTTGAGAGTTATGAATTTGACAAATATTTATATATCATTTTTCAACAAAAGTTCCAAAGCGGTTTCCATAGATATAAATAAATAAAATGGCTGCCTGTCCCCAAAGGGCTCACAATCTTAAAAAGTAACATAAGATAGACACTAGCAACTGCCACTGAAGGGATGCTGTGCTGGGGATGGATAGGGCCAGTTGCTCTCCCCCTGCTCAGTAAAGAGAATCACCACTTTAAAAAGTTGTCTCTTTGTTCATCAGGGATTGTGAGGAACATCAACAGACAGAGAATAAGAAAAGCTTGCTCTGGCTAAACAGGAAAAAGAGAGGTGCTTCATCTGTAAAGTGAATAGTGCTAAAGCTGAAACTTAACTTAGGCTACAGCCTTTGATATGGAAGCCCCACCACTTTAATGCTTGTTGTGTGATAGCAGGCTGTGGTTAAACAGTCATCAGGGAAACACACTCTGTGCTAGTTCTGACCAGTGTTCCCTCTAAGGCGTGCACACATGTGCGCACTCAAAAGTTTTTTGATGTCCGTTCAGTTAGTTTTAGATCCTGTTCAGGTTAAATCAGGAAGGACCCACTCTGAATGCACATGCACATGCACTGCTTTGATACAGCCCCCCAGAACAAAACTCATTCCGCACACACATGAAAAAACTTAGAGAGAACACTGGTTCTGACTCCTCCCACTGGTAATTTTCAGTTGGTGAAAATGAGAATTTTGAAGTATTTTCATGAGGAGTCCACAAAAGTTCCTCAACATTTCTGAGGCATGGGGAGTTCTTGCCAACTGATATATTCTTGTGTGACAAAGCCATGCTCCTACAAGCCACCTTTTGGTTTTCCTTGAAAATGCACCAGGGATCATGAACATCACAACCTCATATCATTCCTTGCTGCATGCGGGGATGGGGGAAGGGGGCTGCCATATATGTTCCTTAGAATGCACTAAAGAATGATGTGATGTCTGTCATTTCCTAGTGCATCTGGGGGAAGGGGATCGATGGTGGCCAGCAGCAGCTGACTGCTGCTTCTGCCACTCACCCGAACACAAACTTGTCAATAATGCATCGGTTGTAGGCCTCCTATACTCCTCCTATGCCTTGAAATTTCTGAAGTACCTAATTTTCAGTCACCCTTGAACACGCCATGGAAAATATTCACCAAATGTTTTACTGAAGGAATATTCAGAGCCAGCATTACTTTGCACATGCTCAGGTATACTCTTCTGTTTCTTTCTAAATGGTGTATTTGAAATAGGTCAGAAGTTGCAATAGGTCAGCATTTGGGTTCATCTGTAATAATCTGATGCTGGGGTCAAGGACATCTCTATGGGTTATCCCCCTCATGTGCTCCAAGGCAGAACAATTTTGATTAGCTAATGAAAACTACATGCCTACTTGAGCCTGATGGGGGATAGCCCTGCCACAGTTGTTTCTGTCATGTGTAGCTCCAGGCAGCTCCAAAATCTTCTCCTATATCTTTCTGAGTATTTTCTTATATTTTCTGCACTTTTTCTTGGTCCTTTTTTGTCCTTCCTTATTGTTGTCTGTGTTTCTACCTCTAATTTTTTTTTTTAAGTGGGGGGCGGGGCGGAACCCTCCCTCAGATTTCCAAATCTTTTCTCCAGCCTCTCTACTGCTCCTTCTCCCTCCTGCCATGGAGCGTGCAGGAGCTTGTAAGATGATACTGGTGCCGAAGGGGAGAGCAGCTTCCCATCAGCTACCAGAGCCCTTGGATCGCCTTCACCACAAGCATTGGTACTGGCTGCTAAAACGCCACCCGGTCCGAATGCCAAGGCCACCGCAACTTTCCCACCCTCAAGCCATGAAATTCGCAGCAGAGCGGCCCAGCATGCCTCAGAGAGGCATCAGGATTGTTGGTCCCTAGGGACGGGGAAGCCACCCTCAAAGAGCCCTCAGATAAAAAAGCTGAATTTGCGCTGAAAAGGGTGCACAATAATTCATCCCTGGCTACCCATTCCTCAGCAGCAGCTTCCATGGTTGCTAGGCCAGCTTTATTGTGGGTGAACGATTTACTTAGTGACCCGCCTTCTGACCCTGTCAAAATGAGACAGCTGTCGGTCAAGATTCGGAAGGCCCAGGCCTTTGTGGGGGATGCCACTTTAGACTCGATTAGGTTTTCATCCAAAGCGCCTGCAGCTTCTGTAGTGGGCAGATGGCGCCTGTGGCTTAAGAGCTGGCAGGTGGAATCTACCTCTAGGAATAACCTAACTGCTGAACCTTATGACAGCACAAAGCTGTTCGGTGATTCCGCTCTGAAGGACATTTTAGTTGAATCAAAGGATAAGTGGAAAACAATGCTATCGGCTCCATGCGGACCCGATAAGCCTGGTTTCAAAAAACCGTTCCAGCCCTTTCAGAACTTCCGGCCCTCTTACAGGGGCTTGGAGTGAGACTACAGATCACAGCATGGTGCCTGGAACCATACACGTTTCACCTCCAGAGGTTTTGGAAACAACAACAGATAGAACTTTGCTCCAGGAAAACAAACAAACAGCAACAATGGCTCTGGTCCAGCCCAGCTGGGAGGCTGCCTGTCACAGTTTTTCCATGCATGGGAGATCTCCACGATGGACAAGTGGGGCCTCAGCATAATTCACAAAGGGTACAAGATAGAATTGGATGCCTGACCTTCCCACAGGTTTCTTCCAACACTGCTCTCTCACTCTTTTACCAGACACACAGAGCTCCAAAGAGCAATTCAACATCGGGTGGATATTGGAGCATTAGAGCCGGTGCCCCCCGCCCTGTCAGGAGGAAAAGGGCATCTATTTTATCTTGTTCACTGTCCCCAAAAAGGATGGGTCGGAATGGGCAGTCTTGGACTTGAAATATCTAAACAAATGGGTCAAGCCCAAAAGATTCTGGATGGAGTACCTACATTCTGTGGCAGAAGTGTTTCACCACTTGGATTACCTGTCATAAATAGATCCAAAGGAGGCCTACCTACATGTTCCAATACATCGCAGCAGCCATCACCTCCTCAGATTCAAGTATGCCGGAAGGCATTACCAGTATGTGGCCCTTCCATTCAGTCTGTCCTCAGCCCCTCAGGTCTTTACAAAAGTATTGGTGCCACTGACAACCTAACTCCATCTTCGGGGTGTCTGGATATTTGCATTGCTAGACGATCTCTTGATCCAGTCTTTCTTGTCAACTGGGAAAAAAGCCAGTTAGTTCCATCCCACAGACTGCAACATCTGGGGTTGGTAATCAATACTAGCCAGGATCGACTGTTTCTTTCTCAGGACAGATTCCGGATGCTCTCCATGGGGATCAAGATGGTGCTTTTGGCTCCTGCAACTCTCTTGCTCATTCTGGCAAGGATTTTGGGCCTGATGGTGCCAACACTAGAAGCTGTTCCATGGGTAAGATTCCATTTGAGAGACCTGCAATGGTTTCTACTACTGCATCAGGCAGCCACTGCAAGGAAATGGCACGTGTTATTTTGCTTGCCTCTCCAAGTCCGTCACTCCCTTTGGTGGTGGTTGCTTCCTTAAAACTTGTTACAGGGAAAGCAGTTCTTGGACCCACCAAGGGTGATTGTAACTACAGACACCAGCTACAGGGGCTGGAGAGCACACTGTCAACAGTTATCAGCGCAAGGGACGTGGACGCTACAAGAAAAGTCTCGCAGTATAAATTGGCTGGAGCTAAGGGCCATCCACTTGGCTCTCAGGGCTTTTAATCAAACGCTACAGGGGCATCATATCCTAGTAAGAATGGACAATACAACAGCAAAAGCCCATGTGAACCCACAAGGGGACACGAGATCAAAGACTCTTCATGCAGAGGCAGCCATGTTGATGAACTGGCGGAGTTACACCTGGGGTCCCTGATGGACCATCATGTGAAGGGAGACCTCAACCAGCTGGCCGATTGGCTTAGTCAGGAGGATCTGATGCCGGGCAAATGGTCTCTAAACCAGAATGTCTTCCAACAGATAGTACAAAAGTGGGGAATGCCAATTATGGACCTATTCATGACCCCCGCCCCACAACATTCACTTGCCATGGTTCATGTCCAGATTCCCCTGCGGGGAAGCAGAGGACATAGACGCACTATTGACACAGTGACCAGAGGACCTTCTCTATGCGTTTCCACTAACACCTCTGATGGCAAGAATGCTGAAAAGGGTATGTCTGCTAAGGGCAAGAATAATACTAGTGGTCCCTTTCAGCCCCAGGAGACCATGGTTTGTGGAGTTATTACATCTGGCAACGGCAGAGCCGTGGTTTCTTCTGGTAACACCAGATCTTCTTCAGGGCCCAGCACAAAATCCCAACCCAGACTGGTTGCAGCTTGCTGCATGGAAACTGAGAGGTGAATATGAAAACAACAAGGATATTCGGATAAGGTGTCGGATACTACGTTGGTGTCAAGACGTGCATCAACAAACAAGATCTACCAGTGTACGTGGAGAGCATTTTTAAGATGGGGGTGCAGTGTCCATACAACATCTTTTGCAATTTCTCCAGGAGGGGCTGAAAATGGGCCTTGAACCAAACACACTCAAAAGACAAGCAGCCTCACTAGTAGGACTTATCTCTGGATTATCGGCTATGTCCATACACTCACACCCCCTTTTAAAAAGGCTCTTACAAGGGACAACATTGATATCACCACCTACAGTGCAACATTTCCCTTCTTACATGGTGTTAAAGGCTCTACAGTCACATGTCTTCGAGCCCTTACAGTCCATTTCCATAAGGGTCCTATTCTTCAAGTTGGTGTTTTTAATAGCAATTACTTCAGCGAAAAGGGTATCTGAACTCCAAACATTGTCCGTTCATAGGGCATACTGCATATTCCAACAGGAGTCGGTACGCCTTATTCCAAATCCATTCATTCGCACCGAGGAAGCATCATAATTTCATCAGTCTCAGGATATATTTCTTCTCTCATTTTGTCCACACCCAAAGCATCCAAGGGGGAAACAATGGCATAATTTGGACGTTCATTGCTGTCTCAAAAAGTATATAAAATGGTCCGCATCCTTCAGAAGTATAGATTCATTATTTGTATCATTTTTACCTGGCTCCATGGGAAAGGCAGTATCATCTTTGACCATTGCCAGGTGGATTCGAGCCTGCATTGCACTAGCCTATGAGACTCAGCAGTTGCATCCACCTAAATGTATACTGGCACACTCCACAAGAGCGGTGGCTACATCGACGGATACTCCAATTCATGAGATCTGTAAGGCCGCCATGTGGAAAAAATCCTTCGACATTCACAAAACATTACAAGATGGACACTTATGCTTCAGCACAGGCAGCATTCGGTAGACTGCTGCCACAGGTGCTTTCCCAGGACTAGATGGGTGCTCCCTCCCTAGGTGACATACAAGCTGTGGTATGTCCCATAGAGATGTCCTTAACCCCAGCATCAGAGAATGGAGCATTGGTTCACTTCCTGTGAAGGCTTCTTCTGGATGCTGAAGAATGGGCCAGGATGATCAAGGACATCTCGGCCCACCCGGCTTTGCACCTCTGTCTACTTCTTGGGAACCATATTTTCAACTGTCCATATCTGCCATCAACTGTCTGAGGAGGGTAAATTCTTACTTGCTTTTACAGACTGACCTAAACTATTGGACTCTGTTTTTTTCTCACTTCAGGTTGAGTGGTTGTTATATGCACTTTTCATGTTCCTTTTCATGTTGGTTATACTTTCTATCTGACATAACATTTTGCTGTTGTACCTTTTCATAACTTGGCCTGAAAGAACTGGGGCGGTGCTATCCCTCTCAGGCTCAAGTAGGCATGTGTTTTTCATTAGCTAATGAAAATTGTCCTGCCTTGGAGCATGTGAGGGGGATCACCCATAGAGATGTCCTTGACTCCAGCATCCAGAAGCAGCCTTCACTGTAAGTGAACCAATGTGCCGTTCTAGCTATAAAAGTGCCCTGGCCTCACCCACCTACCTAATGGGTCTGTCCTAATTCTCTGAGTGGGGAACCAGCCTCTAGACTAGGCAGATGAGAGTCCACATTTCTTTATCACCCTGAAAATTAAAGCAGCAACATCTGGAAGAGGTGCTAGTAGGTTTGGGGTTATCTCTTTACAGGGTATACCAACTGAGGTGTTCTAATATGTCAGTATGCATTTTCTGGGACGGAGTCCCAGTTTCTGAAAACATATCTCTGGGAGGAACTGGAGACACAGCCAGCACAGCTGGGCTGGGGTTTACACTATTTCTCTCTTGCCATATAGGGAGAGCCAGGTGAAGCAGGAGACCCTGGACCTCCAGGGGAGCCAGGTCGACCGGTGAGTCTCTGAGTTTTTGGGAGAAACTATGAAACATGCATTACTCTCTCTCTCTGCCCCTTCTAGGGTTTGCCTGCTTTTCCCAGCCTTTGTTTAAATTTAGGTAAATTCCTGAAGCTGTCAGATCCTTGGCTAAATTGGTTCCCAAGCAGAAGTGTGAAGTTTCCCCTAGGATTCAATGAGCTGCCTGCTTTTGCAAAGTCTGTTTCCAAGGGACTGTGACCAGCATCTGTGTGTATGTTCACAGGGAGTGAAGGGTGATATAGGTGAAAAAGGAGACTCTGGCCAGTCAGGAGCTGCAGGGCCCCCTGGCAAAAAGGGACCTCCCGGAGAAGATGGGGGCAAAGGGAACCTGGTGAGTTACTGACTTCTGGATTTAATAGTGGAGAGGGCTATAAGGTAATGCCCTCTGTTTGAAAGGATGCGTCTTGCATAAGTTCACTTCCCAAAGGACTTAAAAGAGGAGACTCTCTGACCCTACTGATCACCCAGCTTTATGATGCTCCGCAGAAAATGTTCCACCAGCCCTTTAAGACCAACAAGAGCAAATGCCCTGACTTCATAGAGGGCTAGAGAAGAGTTATGACTGGAAAAACATTTGGAGAAGAAACTAGAAGAACCCAAAATCCATTTGTTTATGCTCCCTAGCACAAGGTAGTACAATCCAGGTCAGAAATGTGAACCCACTTCCTCAGCAATTGGTGCAGCCCAGACACATCTCTAGTGCATAAAACCCTGGAGAGTGGACTGCATCCTCTACAGTTAGAGTGGAGAGGTTTGGCTTCCGTTCTAGATAACTGGTGTTGTTGTTGTTGGGGTTGTATCTTGGACTGTGTGTTACTTACTGTTCATATCCTTCACACAGGGTCCAATTGGCTTCCCTGGCGACCCAGGCCCATCCGGTGATCCTGGCCCTTCTGTGAGTATATTTATTTGTTTGGTTGTCTGTTTGTTTACATTTTATATCCCGCTCTTCCTTCAAGGAGCCCAGAATGGTGTACTACATACTTAAGTTTCTCCTCACAGCAACCCTGTGAAGTAGGCTAGGCTGAGAGAGAAGTGACTGGCCCAGAGTCACATCCAGCTAGTATCATGGCTGAATGGGGATTTGAACCCGGGTCTCGCCGGTCCTAGTCCAGCATTCTTACCACTACACCACTCTAGTTGAATTGTGCCACTAAACTATTCAGTTTATCCAGAGCTCAAAATCAGCTGTTTTGGACTTGAAACAAAACGCCCTTAAATTAAAGGAAATTAAACAAATTAAAGGAAATTAAACAAATTAAATTCTGTTTCAGAGCAGAACAACCCTGTTTCGACTTGAAACGTTTTGAGTGTTTTGAGAGCCATTTTGGTGGACTGTTTCCCCCTTCCGGATTGGTTTTCTGGAACTGGCTTCCAATTGGCTTGCGATCTCTGTGCTTCTTGGTTGGCTTGTTAGGAATCCAAATCAAGTGTTGTCATAGGCAACTGTGCCCCCATTGGCTGGGGGGAGGGAGGGAGGAGAGGAACACTTCTGGAGGGAATTTCAAAGGGATTGGGAGGCAGAGACAGATTCCTTATGCTTCTCTTGAAGAAGAGGATACATCAGGACAGGAGGAAAGAAGGTTTGATTTTGTGGTTTTCTTTTCTTAGCACTGAACATGCGCTGTGCTACCTATTGCTGCTCTAACTTTCTGGCTTTGCTGGATCTCAGATTGACAAAGGGGGAAACAAAAAGGAGGGAATTTCAAATTTTATTCAAAAGGACTGGAAGGCAGAGAGAGCCTGTACATCAGGAGGAAGAAATTGAGGAAGGTTTGATTTTGTAGTTTTCTTTTCTCAACACTCAGTATAATGCTGTGCTACCTACTAAGTCCTTCAACAGCTCACCCCATGGTATCGATCATAAATAATGATACAAATTCAAAATATGGATCTCAAATATTACTTAGATATATCCCTCTTTTGCTTAGAATCCCACACATATTTCCCAATGGGGCATTCTTACTCACTGTGTATATTCAATGTTCTAAAACTGTGGCTCAAAGTAAAGAAATCCTTTCCTCTTGCTATTTAGTCCCTATTGATTGTCAAGATTTATATACTGTTGTCTCAGGCAATTTCCATTAGAGTAATCACAACAGCTGTAAAATGTATATATAAGTAATGTTGGTGATCTGTTTATTAATTTTGTATCTTTACTTTTGATCGATACCATGGGACAAGCTGTCGAAGGACTTAGTGATTACGAACTCCAAGGGGTGTAATAATATATGGGTTTCTAGAGAATATTTGAGAATAGTAAACCCACTACTACACCCTAGAAATGCACATATTACTACATTATTGTAATGTATTGATTATATTGGGAACATAGGAGGCTGCCTTCAACCGAGTCAGCATTTTGGTCCCTCTAGCTCAGTGTGGTCTATACAGACTGGCAGCGGCTTCGCCAAGGTTGCAGGCCAGAGTCTCTTTCATCCCTATCTTGAAGATGCCAGGGGGGGAATTTGGGACCTTCTGCATACAAGCAGGCAGGTGCTCTTTCCAGAGCAGCCCCATCCCCTGAGGGGAATGTGTTACAGTGCTTGCACATGTAGTTTCCCATTCAAATGCAGACCTATATTGATAACCACATTATATTTCGAGTACATTTTGATAGCCTCTTTTATGGTAGATTTTCTTTATCTTTATACTTTAGTGTAAAGATTATATTGAGGTATCTGTTTATTTCTCTAAAATGTACCCATGGCTAATCCCATGTGTAGCAGCTCTCGTGAGAGTTCATGATTGAACTGCCGATCAGCGATGAGGACAGCGAAAGTGGCGGGGGGCGGGGGAGAAGCGGCAGCCCGGCAAATGGTTGGCTGCCGGCAGGGAGAATCAGCAGCTCAGCTAACAGCAAGCTGCGGGGAGGAGGTGGAGAGAATTGGTGGCCCGGTGAATGGCCGCCAGCTGCCGAGAAGCAGCGGCCCGGTGAATGGCTGGCCGCTAGTGGAAAGAAGCAGCCGCCAGTGGAGAGAAGTGGTGGCCCGGCAAATGGCTGTCGGGGTGGGGAGTGGCGGCCCAGTGAACAGCCGCTGAGAAGTGGGGGGGGGGCGGGAGAAAAGCGGCAGCCTGGAGAACCACTGGCAGGGAGAAGCCGCGGCCCGGCGGATGGCCAGCCACCGGGCGGGGGGGGGGGGCGCGGAAAGAGCCCATCAAATGGCCACTGGGGGGGAGGCGGGGGGCAGTGAGAAGCGGCAGCCCAGAGAACAATTTCTTTTGGGGTGGCCGTCAAAGTTCTTTTTATTATTTATTTATTCATCTACCTATCTATCCCATTTTTATATCGCCCAAAACACAAGTACCCAACCCACTTTTGTGTCCCTAGAAGCTACCCATGGGGAATAATGGCTTCCCCATTGTTCCCTATGGCTGAAACACAAGAAAACGGACTCAAAGCGTTTCAAGTGTTTCAAAGAAACATTTCAAGCATTTTGTGCTTCATTTTGAGCTTGAAACAAAACAGAAAATCTGTTTTGTGCACATCTGGTCAGACGGTTTGGTGGGGTGTGTGTGTTACCTTTAAGGAGCAGGGAGGGAGCCCTTCATGCCCCTGCCCCCACCGCGTACTTCCAGTTTGACGCTAAACCGGGGCTGCAAGGAGGTATGCAGCAGCTCCACGCCAGTGGTTTTGGCGGCAAAACCGGTCTGAACGCCAGACCTCCAAACAGGACCACCAAATCAGTTCGTGCACATCCTTGATCACACCAGTGATCACATAAACAATAGAAGACTTGCTATGGGAAAACCAGATTCAAATCCTGGCTCAAGGATGAGGCTCATTGGGTGACTTTAAGCCATACACCCTCTGTCAGTCTGTCTCTCAGGGTTGTTGTAAGGGTAAAATAAGATCATTTCTACCCTTCCTTGGAGGAAGAGAGGAATACAAATACAGTTTAAGGGATGAATAAAATCAATTGTTCTGTAATGAACTATGGGATGCTTCTAAGCTGCATAGTCCAGACTCATAGGGCACTGTAGTTACAGCTGAAACAAAATTTGCATACTTTCAACATGTGGCCAATTTTGATCTCAAATTTTCGAATTTAGATTTTTTTTTAAACTTACTTTTCAAATACATTTTTTGAAGATATATTATTAGAGAACCTACAGTTTAAGCCTTGGTGAATGTTAAATTAGTCATATTAAGTGTTGATTGCTCAGTTCAGTGCTTTGACCTTGTTTTTCTAAGGGGATATCCAGATGGCAAGTCCACCAGTTGTTGTCCTCCATGTAGTGCATGGTTGTGAGTGTACTACTACTACTATGGATGCGCTGTACAATCCACACAAATGACTTCCCTCCATGTGTGTGTGGAAGGGCTCCCTGTACAAAAGTTAGCTGTATTTCCCCAGGACATTTCTTATGGTTCCATTTGGGCATTATGTTGTTCAGCTGGGAGCAAAAAGTAGTTGCCTTCTAGAAAATTAATGGTAGCTTTAGAATTTCCCAAGATATTCTGCAAGGAGTTCAGCTAAGACATTCCAGATTTCCTTGTCATGTAAACACAGGTGATTGTATCAGGATCACAGCCATGAGATAACACCCACTGAGGGTTTTTGCAGACAATTGGTTTATAGTACAATAAATTCATAGCTAATACTTATTTGTTATATAAGATTTTACCCAGAATGTCAGGGCTATTGCATTTTCCGAGAGTTCAGATGGCAATATTTTGTAGCTGGGAAAGTGTGATTCCCCCCGCCATCCCAGTTATTATAGCTGTTTCTGTTGTGAGTGCTGTGTAGTACATAGCATGTGGTTGCATGAGGTCCAGTTGGACAGCTCCCATTACATCACACATCTTCCTCTTATTTCAAACATCTTTACCTTTTTAATTTTCTGATTTTATGCTCTCCTGTAGTACTAATACACTCATCTAATACATACATATTAATAGCACTGGATTGGATCTTGTTCAAGTATGGCTCTAGCAATAAAACGTTGGGATTTTTAGTTATCAAAAATATTGGGAACCTTGAATGTATACAGATTTATGTGCTATTTTAAGAACAGAATTTGAACCAAACTCTGTAGATTCTCTGGTAGCATACAGTATGAGATTTTCAGTGACAAACCATGAATCCACTCTTATTTGCTACCAAGGAATCTACACGCAGAACACCTCAGAAACAACAAAACCCAGTACCCCATGGGTTAGCAACCAATGGGGGTGGTTGGCACCCTCTGTGCACTACACCACCACTCGCTCTGGGCCACTCCAGCACCCCCCAAGTGCAGTTATGGGGCTGCTGAAACTTCCATTCTTCCCTATGGAGAAAAACCTTAAAGATGCGTAAACTTCAAAAATCACTTAAAAATCAGCCCTTTGCCCAATTCCTTTGAAATAATTCTGGTAGCTTCCTTGACCCCCATGGGCACTACCACCCACTACACTACACTCTAGGCCACTCCTTTCCCCCCGACATGAAGTGAAACATTTCTGAAACCACCATTCTTCCCTATGGGAGATTCAAAAATAATTTAAAAATTCACCAATAATCGGAGGAGTGTCCGATTGCCTTGGGGTTTGGTGGGTGGTAGACACCCCACTTTTGTGCCCCTAGGTGCTCCACATAGGGGATAATGGGCTCATTCGAGTCCCATCATACCCTATGAGAAAAATACTTACAATATTTCAAAAATTCATTAAAAAAATCATAGGAGTGTCCGATTGCTTCAGGGTTTGGGTGGTAGTTGGCACCTAGGGAATAATGGGCTGGTTTGAGTCCCATTATACCCTATGAGAAAGAATAATTGTTTTTCAAAAATGTGTAAAAAATCATACGAGTGTCTGATTGCTTTGGGGGTTGGGTGATAGGTACCCATGGGTGCTAACTACACCCCAACCACTTTGGAAGATTTGAACCAGTTCAAATTTGAACTGAACCAGGCAGGGATTCAAGCAAAACCAAAACCGAACCTCCCCCTCCCAGTTCAAACCCAGTTCAATTTTGAACCAAACTGGGCAAATCGGTTTTGTGCACATCCCTAATATCCAAATCCCAGTATTAGGCAAAGAGTAGGGCTTGAGGTGGCAGAAAACCAGACCAGTTATGCTGTTAAATCTCTGGAATTTAGGCAGCAGTTCTCCAGGTAGGAATGAGTAATTCCTGACAGTAATTTGCTCTGCCCCCTTCCCCCCTCACAGGGTTTGGATGGAACTCCTGGTGAGAAAGGTGACATGGGAGATCCTGGACTAACGGTGAGTGGCACATCATATGGATCCAAAGTTTTTGCCTTTACCACCATGAATGGCCAGATAAAATATGAAATAAGCTGCTCTATGCTTTATTTTCAGGGACCCCCTGGAGCTTCTGGGGAGCCAGGTCCTCCTGGGTCACCAGGAAAGAGGGTAAGTTGAGGCTGAGGGGAAGGCTATGAAGCCTTCTATTGCATTTACATTGCAGTGCAAAGATGATATCTTCTAATTAGTTCCCAAGTATTTTAAGGATTTGAGGTTTTTGTTGCCATAATATGTACACTTATTTGGAAGGAAGCTTCATTGAACTCAAAGGCATTATTTGAGAGTAATGCATAAGATTATGCTGTTTGTTTGTTTGTTCCCACGAAATGCTTAGGATATAGTGCAAATGTGTGGGTCCATTATATATGAGATGCATATCTCAGAACACAACTGATAAACACAGCCCCCCAGAAAGAACCTTCTCTTGTCCATAAGAGAGAAAAAAATGTTGAGATCTGTCCCAGCTTAACACATGCTGAGTACACTTTTCATAATTCATTGTAATCACAGAAATCAGAATTTCTAATCACGGTCCTGTGTGTTGAGTGCAAAAATTCAGATTCCTTGCCCAAATGGGTCATGAATCCAAGGAAGGTTGATCCTTGGTAATTTTTTTGTACATTTGCTCTTTTTCTAAGATTTGACACCAGAATGATCAGATGATGCATCAGTTTAGACTTTCAGTTCATTAGTTTTCTGATGTCTTCTGTAAGATAGCGAAAGCAGACTTTGGAAGTAGACTGATGGATGTATATCTCCAGCAAAAAATGGCCACTGGCCTCAACTAAGACTTTCCTCTGGTTCTCAGTGGTTAAATATGAACATGGGTTGGAGATCACCATAATGATGTTTCCTTGAGGAAAGCCTTTGTACGATTCTGGTTTCAGCTCTGCCATCTTTTAGACAGTTTTAGACAGCAGATTCCTCAACTCAACATATAGTATGCAGTTTTGTGTGTGCTGGTTGGGTTAGATAGAAGTGACTTAATGCTGTATTATATCTTTGCCCCATAAATTCAATCTGTAGAAGTGAGTTTTTTTCCTAGAACTGCTGGTCTAAGAGCCCTGGTCTAATTTGCAAACAGTAATGACAAGATCTTTTAAAAAGTCATGGCTTTTGTATTGACTTTGGATAATCTGTATATGGATCCCCATGTTCTTGATTGTATTATGTATGATGTTCAATATTTGTGTCAATCCAGGTACTTTTGGAAGAACTGGATTATGCTATTTTGATCATAATATTATTGTGCTATTTCTGACTTACATGAATGTAGTCTCTGATGCAGGTTGTGTTTATGGATTTATAATTTGCCATGTATGCTTTTCTGTTCTTAAAATAGCACATTATTGAATTGTTGTAATGGCTCATGGCCTGAACAAATACAGTTACTTATCTTTCTAGAAGTCTGTGGGACTGGAAACTTTAGGAGAGCAGATGTGTTAAAATAGGAGATCCTTAATCAAACTGTATTATGCAGTGATGCTCTCTCTCTTCCAGGGGCCTACTGGGCCAGCTGGCCGTGAAGGTCGACAGGGTGAAAAAGGGGCCAAGGTAAGAGAAGCAGTGTGTTGCTTCTAGCAAAACACTCTTGGATCTAGTACCGGGGTTCTGATTATTTTTGTTAATTCAGCTGTCTTCGGTCTCTATCCTGCCCTGTTTTTCTTCCACCTATCCCAGCATTAATACTCTCCCTTGGGGGAAGGAGACATCCTGGAATTGCATCTTCAGCTCAAGAGGCAGGGCTATGCAAATTAAGTTTGTTTCCATCACAGCCAGCTGCTTCTGAACCAAAGTACCTCATCCCCCAGGAATCTGAACCAGACAGTTTCAGATTAATTCTGCATCCCGCCTCTCAATGATTTTTTTTTTTATCTTTTTGTACTCAGGGGGAGCCTGGCACAGAAGGACCTGTGGGGAAAATGGGACCTGTGGGCCCCCAGGGGCCTCCTGGCCGCTCTGGTTCAGAAGGTCTACGTGGGATTCCTGGCCCAGCAGTGAGTTCCTTTCTGCCTTAGCCAATGGTTGGAGCACTGATAAAGGATGCTGGTGTGACTTCTCATCTTGAGGTTTTGAGATGTTTATAGTTGGATACTCAGCCACTGCCACCACTTGAGGAAACTTTCAGCCCTTAAGCATCTCAGGGTGGCTGAGTTGTCTTGGCACAACAATCCTTCTGTCTTCACATGGGAATTTACAGAAAACTATGCCTCTCAGGATAAACAACCACCAAGGATCTATTCTTTTTTGAAATAAACATGACACTTCTCTCCTGTACACAGAGCTACAATCAAGCACATCTTCCGACCAGTAACAGTTACATCCAACTGACCTTAACTGTCACAGACTCCTTCTCCCCATCTGCATACAGAATCCACACTACCCAATCACCTCAGTTCTTTTGCTGCCACTATTACATTCAATACAGAACCTCCTCATATAACTTTATACCTCACCACAAACATAAATGCAAACTTATATTTTTCTAATTGTAGTTCTAAAACCAAACTGCTGTTTTGTCACAATGGGCTTCTTCTTAATGATTTCACACTGCTTGTAGAAATATTAAACCTCAGACCCTTTTCATCATGCTGGGAGGGGCTCACATTCTTCATATATTAAGGGATGTCAGAAAGAGAGTAGGCAGCTATTGCTCACCATTTTTACATGGACCAGAAACAATTACTGTTTTAAACGACTGGCAGGTTAGAATTACAGAGCATCTTCCTAATGCTCAGAGAAATTTGGCAATGAAACAAGATGCCTGGGGGGGTGGGATCCTGCTCCTTGGAGCTCTCCCTGTCTAAAGAGGGGAGCAGTCTATATAATTAATTAGGTCCCTTTCAAATGTATGGCAGTGATTCAATAGAGCTGTGGATGCACAAGTGTGCGAGCCATGTCTTATTTTAAAAGCAGCTTGTGTTGTCAGCTGCAGGAATTGAAGCAGTGAAAACAGCAAAGAAAGCTCCAGCTGTGTATATAGTTCTTTTGCATACATACGCATGCACACACACACGCACACACACACACATACACACTGCTCCTTTAGATTACAGCCTATTTACAGATATTTGTGTGTGTTAATGATTCCTCATCTGCCTTAATTACACAGTTGTGCTTTCTGCGATTTGTCTCCCCCAGTCTCTGCCGCCTGCATTTTGCCTCTGAGATGTGTAAATACCTTTCACTCCCATAAAGTCCTCTCCCTGACTTTGCACTTCCTTCCCTCCACAGGGAGAACAAGGGCTGCTGGGAGCACCAGGCCAGGCAGGGCCCCCAGGGCCCATGGTGAGTGGTGGAAATGGAGGATCCATGGCCATTGCAAGGACCAGCCTCCCTTTTTCTGAGACTTCTGCTACCAGTTAACCCATTTCTTTCTTGCTTCTCCCTTACTGAATTCCCAACCACTCCCATTTTCCTTGCTGTACATCTCACTTGGGATGGGACTTTCATGGGTATTTATTTGGTGAGGGTAGTGTTATATACATCTTCCTGGGGCTACAGAGAGTAGATCAGCAGTGGAATAAGTTTCCTTAAGTATGCTTTAGACAATATGAGCATATTCATTGATGTGTTTCCAAAAATCATTCTAACCTATGCGATGTTGCTAATGTTATCAAAACCTGATGTAATTTCTATAGTCATGGCAGTGGCAGAGGAAGAGAACTTCATACGTTTTTAACATGCATTAGCATATAAATGCTTTTAATGTGACATTAGCAGGGGCTTTTCAATCAGAGGCTTTTTCCTGGTTGGGATGGTGGTGATTTTTGTTTTTCTTTTAATCAGGACTGATCACATTAACAGTCTAGCAAATAAACTATACATTCTCGGTTGCTGCAATCAAGGCATCTCTGTGGGTTATCCCCATCATGTGCTCCTGGGCAGGACTATGTAAATAGCTAATAGAAAGCCTTTTAGAGCCTGACGGGGATAACCCCGCCCAGTTCTTATAGTCCTGAGTTGCTCCTGGCAGGCTCCTTCTCTCTTTCGTGTAGATTCTGAATGTTCTTACTTTTTTATTTCTGATATTGCTTGATTCTCCTTCTGTCCTCATAAGTTGTTCCTGGTTTGTCTAAAGAAAAAAGAAAAAAAATTATATTTGTATTTTCCCATTTTTGATACCCCATCCCCTTCTACCCCTCTTTACTCCCATTCTGTTCTCCTGTGTATGGAGCACGCAAGGAGGGTATTAAACGTTTTTGTACTGGCTGGGTGGGAGAAACCAGAGTTCCCAAAGGGAAAAAGAGTGCCCGGTTTGTCTCTCCCGCTCTTCAACAACCCACCCCCAGCGAAAGTCTCCCTGCTCTCTGTTCCTTTCTCGGCGGTCTTTCGACCGTCCGAGCAGGCAGAACGAGAGGCCCCAGCGTTACTCCCGCCATCATGTGGTCATATCCGGGCAGCTATGGAAGGGGAGCACGGAGGCAAACCACTGCTGAGGCGCTTAACTCGCAGCACGGCTGCGGCGCTCTCTTCAGCAGCAATGTGGCGGGAAGGGGAACAAGCTGCGTTCAAGTTTTTAATAGCTAGACTAAGAGCGGGGATTGCCAGACTCCTCGCAAAACCTCCTCCCACGCAAGCTGAGATCAGGGCGATTGTCAGGGGTGCGGTAATGGTGGTGCAAAAGAGCAACTCAGAGGAGAGACAAGATGGCGGCTGCAAGAAAAAGATTGCTGAAAAGCCTGCCAAAATTCAGGAAACTGCTGAGCAGAGCGACAGAGAACAGGCTATCTTATGTGGGATGAGCTCTGACCATGGGGAAGGGGGGTCTGGACAAGCTAACTCAATGAGGGTTAGTCAATCGGCTTCCCAGACTATTCCCAGAACTGTGCCACCAGAGTGGCAAGCTTGGCTGAAAAATGCCATTATAGACACAGTTTTTCAATTGAAGCCTAAAAATAAGGCTAAAAAATCTAAGAACGTAGGCGCCCTTCATCGTTCTCAGAAGCTTCTTCTGACTCCAGTTCCTTCACCTAAGAAGGCCTTCACCTAAGAAGGCCAAGCACAAGCAAAAGCACTTAAAGGCAAAAAAGAAGCCTTCTAAAAAACCTATGTTAATACACTCCTCCGATCTTTTGGGGGAGGAGTCTGGGGACCCTACCTCCAAGGAGGTTAGACCCAGGGCAACTAAGACAATAGAAAAGCTGGTGCCCATTCAAGATGTAGATACCACCAGTGATATCAGGGGCCCGGGTGGAGATGGCCAGGATCCGGATCAGGACCTGGGCTCTGATAAGGAGGAAGGGGAGTGGTCTGGGGCAGAGGACTTGGAACCTGCTCAGGTATCACAGCGCCTCTTCACCTCAGAGAATTTTAACCCCCTTATGACAAAAATGCTCTCTACTATTGGGCTACAGTCAAAACTGGACACTGAGCCTACTCAGACTCATAAAGGAGATTTAGTGTTCCCTAAGGCTAAGCCACGTGATATGTTGCTGCCTATGCCAGATTGCTTTACAGAGACAATAAAAGGAGAATGGGCTATGCCTGCACTGAACAAGAAACCTATACCAGCGACTACACGCTTTTACTCATTCCATCAAGAAACCACCAACCTGCTCAAAACTCCCAGCACTGATGCACCAATCGTTCAGTTGGTCACTGGGTCCTTGATCCCAGTGATGGTGAAGCTTCATTAAAGGACCTGTCAGAAAAGAAGGCAGGATTTGCCTTTAGACGTGTACATGACAATTCTTTTCTGGCGACACAGTCCGCTGCAGCAGCATCTATGGCGGCAAGAGCCAGCTTATTGTGGCTTAATGACCTACTTGATGAGACTCCGTCTGACCCAGTACGCCTAAGACAGCAATTGGTGAAACTCCAACAAGCCCAGACGTTTGTGGCAGATACCACTTTGGACTCTATTCGTTTCTCCGCTAGAGCATCTGCGGCTGCAGTGGTGGGCAGACGGCACCTTTGGCTTAAGATGGCACCTTTGGCAAGCAGACGTTACATCAAAGGCTAACTTATCAGCAGTATCCTATGATGGATCCAAGCTTTTTGGGGAATCAGCCCTTAAGGATGTGCTGGTGGAGTCAAAGGATAAAAGAAAGGCAATGCCAACGGCCCCTAAGAAAGGGGATAAAGCTACATTCAAAAGACCATTCCAGCCATTTCGTTCCTTTCGCCCTCCATTCAGAGGGCGTGACAGAGACTTCAGATCACAGAGGGGAGCCTGGTCTCACCAGCATTTTCCCTCCAAGAATTTCGGAAACCGACAACCTTTCAACCAGGGAAAACAACAGGGCAAACAACAGTTCTGACGCAGGAATGCCTGCGCTTGAGGGACGTCTCTCAAAATTTCTCCACGTTTGGGAGTAGACTATAGGGGACAAATGGGTTCTGAATTTGATCAAGTTAGGCTACAGAATAGAAATGAACTCCCTTCCTCGACCACGGTTCCTTCCTACTCCCCATTCTCATTGTTTTTCCAAACATGTAGACGTAAACACAGCCATTCAACATCTTCTGGCAATAGGGGCGCTAGAAAAGGTTCCTCCATCCCAGGCGGGGAGAGGTGTTTATTCTATTCTGTTCACCATCCCCAAAAGAGCTGTACTGGACTTGAAACATCTGAACAAGAGTGTACGTCCACAAAAGTTCTGCATGGAATCCTTGCGTTCCATCACGGAGGCGCTTCACCACGGAGACCTGCTTTCTTCTATTGACTTAAAAGAAGCCTATCTACATATTTCAATTCATTCAAAGAGCAGACGTTTTCTACGCTTCAAATACGCGGGGGTCGACTATCAATACAAGGCTCTTCCATTCGGCCTGTCCTCGGCCCCCAGGGTCTTTACCAAGGTCCTGGCACCCGTGATGGCACACCTGCGGCTACAGGGCATTCACGTCTTTGCCTATTTGGACGATTTGCTCGTGAAATCAAGGTCCCCAGAGGCAGCGGTATCTGACCTGGCGGTGACTCTGCCTACTCTGAAACAGCACGGGTTTTTGATAAACGAAAAGAAAAGTCATCTGATGCCTTCCCACAGGCTGTTACATTTGGGGGTCATAATCGATACCATGCTAGATCGGCTTTTTCTGCCAGAGGACAGAATTCAGACCCTAGTCTCAGAAGCACAGATGGCATTTCAGGCATGGGAACACCAGTGTTATCCTTAGCAAGGCTCCTGGGCCTAATGGTATCTACCTTGGAGGCAATACCTTGGGCAAGGTTCCACCTCAGGGAACGCCAATGGTTCCTTTTGCCGTTCCAATCAGTCATATCAAGGATGCGGAACCTAATGGTGCACATGCTGTCCAACGTTTGGATGTCCCTTCAGTGGTGGAGCTTCCCCAAAAACCTATCTATGGGAAAGAGACTCCTAGAGTTCCCAAAGACTATTGTGACAATGGACGCCAGCAACAGAGGTTGGGGGGCCCATTGTCACCAGTACTCTGTGCAGGGAAAGTGGACTCCAGGGGAGCGAGAGCACTCAATAAACTGGCTGGAGTTAAGGGGCATCAGACTGGCCTTACTCAAGCTTCTGCCTCAGGTGACAGGCCGAGATGTCTAATAAAAACAGACAATACCACGGCCAAGGCACATGTAAACAGGCAAGGGGGCACGAAATCCAGATCACTATATCAGGAATCAGTAATTCTACTGTCTTGGGCAGAACATCATCTGAACTCGATTGCAGCCCATCACATACAGGGAGACCTGAACTCGGTTGCCGATTGGCTCAGCAGGAAGGACCTCCTGCCAGGAGAATGGTCACTGAATCACCAGGTCTTCGAGCAAATAGCTCACAGGTGGGACCCCCCTGTTCTGGATCTATTTGCGACACCTCTCAATGCAAAACTGCCACGCTTCGTCACAAGATTTGCTTGTCAGATGACGGAGAGAACGGATGCACTGTCCATTCATTGGCCACGAGTTGTAATGTACGCCTTTCCCCCAATTCCGTTGTTGTCTCGCTTACTAAGGCGCATAAAGGAACAAAAAGCAGAACATTCTAGTAGCGCCCTATTGGCCAAGATGACTGTGGTTCGCCGAACTGATTTCCCTCAACATAGACAAGCCATGGCTTCTTCCAGTCACACCAGACCTATTACTACAGGGACCAGTCCAACACCTGAATCCAGCCTGGTTTCAGCTAGCTGCATGGAGACTGAGCAGCGGCTACTGAATAGGCAGGGTGTGACGGGAAAAGTGGCATCCACCATTCTTGCCTCACGTCGTCCATCAACAAATCAAGTGTATCAATACACCTGGAGGGCATTTCTCCATTGGTCTTGCCATCACCATATCGCTAAAGGTCAGGCAAACCTTAACCACCTCTTACAGTTCTTACAAGAAGGCTTAGATAAAGGGTTGAGACCGAACACACTGAGGAGACAGGCAGCTTCCCTGGTATCGCTCGTATCAGGGGGATCTTCAAAGGCTTCAATAGGACATCCGTTACTTAAGCGTTTCCTGAGAGGGGCGACTCTGCTATCGCCGCCAGTGGCACACCAGTTCCCTACGTGGAATTTGAACACGGTTCTGAAGGTGTTACAGCATCCTCCATTTGAACCCATTAGATCAATACCATTGAGACTACTGTCCCTTAAACTAGCTTTTCTGGTGGCCGTGACTTCGGCGAGGCAAGTATCGAAATTGAGAGCGCTGTCAATTCATAAATCCTATTGCATAATCTCAGAGGATTCTGTACGCCTGATACCAGACCTGTTCAGCCATCCAAAGGTGTTATCTGACTTCCATGTATCTCAAGATGTATATTTACCATCATTTTGCCCATATCCTACACATCCTCAAGAGAAGTTGTGGCATCGCTGCTTAAAGAAATATATTGCTCGGTCTGCCAGTATTCGAAAGTCAGACGCACTGTTTGTGTCCTATCTACTGGCCTCTATGGGAGAGGCAGTGTCTTCAAGGACAATTACAAGATGGATCAGAGCCCGCATTTCTCTTGCATATGAGGTTCAGCACGCTCGTCCGCCTCAGAACATAGTAGCCCACTCTACCAGGTCTACTGCAACTTCAGCGGCCTTTGCAACCAATGCTCCGGTTCAGGAGATCTGTAAGGCGGCAGTTTGGAAGAACCCGTCCACATTTATCAAACATTACAAATTGGACATATATGCCTCCACTCAGGCGGCCTTTGGGAGGCAGGTTCTCTAGGGTGTGCTTCCCCAGGAGTAGAGCAAAATGTGGGTTCCCTCCCGGAGACGTACTGCTTACTGCTTTGGTATGTCCCACAGAGATGCCTTGATTGCAGCAACCGAGAACGGAGCATTGGTCACTTACTGTGAAGGCTTCTTCTGGTTGCTGCAGTCAAGGCATCTCGGCCCAGAATTTCTTATTATGATAGGTATCGTGGTCAGGGGAAATGTTGTTAGATCTCGACTCCTAACTTGTTTTTACGGCATGTTCTAAGTGGGTTACACTGCTTTCCTGTTGGCTGCCTGTTTTCAATCTAGTTTGTATTCTGTACAGTCTGCTATATCTGGTTTAGATGTACCGTTTCTTATGCTAACTCGGCCTATAAGAACTGGGCGGGGTCATCCCCGTCCGGCTCTAAAAGGCTTTCTATTTACATAATCCTGCCCAGGAGCACGTGACGGGGATAACCCACAAAGATGCCTTGACTGTAGCAACCAGAAGAAACCTTCACGGTAAGTGACCAATACTCCGATTTCAAGAGTTTAAATATCTATTTTATTAAATAATATTTATTAGACCTGTGCAAAGTCGAATCAGCAATGTCCAACATTGCTGCAATAAGTTGAAAATAGTCCAAATTCTGATCCGATACTGGGTCCCTGATATCAGATCAGAATTGCCAGATTCTCTGCTGCCTGGAGCCAAGGACATCTCTGAGTGGTTTATCCTTCCCACATGCTCTGAGGCAGGCCTAATTGAAAATGTTACAATGCCTTAAGAGCCTGGGGAGGATAATCCCGCCCACTTCTTTTAGTCCTGCTTCTCTCCTAGGCAGTCATACTTTTCTAGCTCTCTAAATATCTCTTCTTCTTTGGTTATCTACTATTCTTGTTGATTGTCTCCCTCTGCTCTATCATTTTTTTCCTTTCCAACTTTCTAGTATACCTTAACAAAAAAACAAAAACCTCCCTGCCTTTTTTCCTGCCGTTTTGTCCTTTCTGTTTCTGGAGAGAGCGCAGTCTGTCAGACACATTTTGCTGCCAAAAGGCAGAAACACTGGGATTTCCACGCCTGACTCAGGTGCCAGGCTATCCCCCACCGTTCACTCCACCATTAACAGCTGCGCTGACGCGCCCTGCAGGCGAAATGGAGGCCGACTATCCCGAGGGCAATCTGCCAGCTAGACAAACAGGGAGCTCTGCGAGAGCTCAGAGGGAGTCAGTGCCGGACAGCGTGGGCCAGGCTGCAGCCTCGCTCCCACTGCTGCCGAGCACTTCAGGGATGCCGCACGCCTCTTTCAACACAGGCGGCAACAGACCCGGACTTTTGTTGGGAAGATCGAGAGTCACCACAACTTTGAGACGCGCCTCTCTGGCCACCATGGATGCTGTGGCGGACCACCAGGAATTGGCAGGAGGATTACGAAGTACCCAGAGGGACACTCCAACATCGGTGAGATCCGTCCTTGGCGGGGCTAGTGAGGGTACAGTTCCTGTGGGTCCTGCCTCATCTGCCACATTAACTAACCTCCCGCAAAAATGCCACCGGCTTGGCAAGACTGGATAAAAAATACCCTAGCCCTATCACTACAGGGGGTGATTCAAAAGCACAGAGGAGGAAAAGAAAAGGGGCGGGAAGGCATTTCCTGACTCCTCATCCGCTGATACAGAGACCAGGTCTCTTTGCAAAGCCAAACGGAAGAGAAGGCATACTAAAGGGGCGGCACAACACAAGTCACCTACTCCCAGGGATATTATCATCAATGAGAAGGAAATTCACTTATCTGAGAACTCTAGAGCAGATTCCCCCAACTCCACCCCCAGTGTTCCTGTACCTATCACCTAGGGGGAATCAACCTATAACTGACTACTGCTCCAAATCAACCCCTAACTGTGACGACTGCTCCAGATCAACCTATAACTGTCACTTCCGCTCCACTTCAAGGGGCTAGGGGGTCTACACCCATACCAAACAATATGGAATTAAATCCAATCCCAACTCCAGTTAACCCTATAGAGGGCCCTGTTGGGGAACCACTTCTGGATCCTTTGGATAAGGAAGAGGGAGAGTGGTCAGATGATCAAGAGAACCCTGCTTCTACAATATCCCAACGTCTGTTTGCTTATGAAGACTTTGCACCCTTGGTCCGCAGAGCTGTTCACACGTTGAGGCGTATGCCTGCGGTACCAGTAGTGGCGGCATCTCCCATTAAGGGAGCTCTAGTATTTCCCAAGCAAAAAGGGAAAGAACTTGGCATACCTCTGCCTGAGCTATTTACTGATACGGTCAAAGAGGAATGGTTGTTAGCAGCAACTAATAGGAAGCCTATTGCAGTAGCCAATAAATATTACTAATTCCAGCAAGAAACTGCTGCTATGTTCAAAGTGCCTCCGACCGACACCCCAATGGTGGCCCTGCTCAGTGGTTCAGTGTTACCCAGGGATGGGGAATCGGCACTTAAGGACCAGAATGACAAATGTATAGAAGCTTCATTTAGAAAGGCAGATGAGGCATCTTCTCTATCAGAGCTTCAGCAGAGGCTTCCATGTTGTCAAGCGCCTCTCTGTTGTGGCTGGATGATTTAATTCAAGTCCTCCATTAAATGTCTTCACTCTTAGAAATCAATTGATAAAGATCCAGAAGGCTCAGGCATTTGTGTCTGGTGCCACATTAGATGCCATACAATTTTCCTCCCATGCTTTTACCGCTACTGTAGTAGGGAGATGTGATCTGTGGCTAAAGCCCTGGCCGGTTGACACAGTGTCAAGGGCTAATTTAGCTGCAGTAACTTTTGATGGGGTAAATTTATTTGGTAAGGAGGCCCTCAAGGATGTCTTAGTTGAGTCGGGGGGGGGGGGGAAGCAAGACTATGCCACTACCACCTCCTCCACGTCGCCAGGACCGCCCAGCGCCTAGAAGACAGTTCCAGTATCATTTCTAGTCCTTCCATTTGTTCTGGCCCTCCTTCCGTGGGAGGGACAGAGACTTCAGGTCTCAACGCCCCCAATGGAACAGACAACGGGTGGCAAGAACATCCAATCAGAACCTCCAGAACTTTGCCAACCAACCCAGAGCTCAGAAACAGTGACTTGCCTCTGGTGGGCCTGGGGGGATGCCTGTCAGGTTACTCACAGTTTTGGGAAGTCACTACCACAGATCAGTGGGTTTTGAAAACAGTCAAGGCTACAAAATTGATGATGATGATGATGATGATTACATTTATATCCCTCTCTTCCTCCAAGGAGCCCAGAGCGGTGTACTACATACTTGAGTTTCTTTTTCACAACAACCCTGTGAAGTAGGTTAGGCTGAGAGAGAAATGACTGGCCCAGAGTCACCCAGCTAGTTTCATCTGACCTTGTTTTCTCCCAGCAGGTTCTTAACCATGCCTCGCTCCCCCTGGCCCCGGAACATGTGGGGCTACTAGGGGTAATCCAGCATTTGCTTAGTTCCATCATCTCAACAAGGAGTGGAAATTTACTCAATAATATTTACAGTTCCCAAAAAAGACAAGTCTCTCAGGGAAGTGCTAGACTTAAAATATCTGAACTGCTGGGTCCCAAAGCTTAGACTTTGCATGGAATCTTTGCGCTCTATAACAAAAGCCCTCCAACACCTGGACCTACTAATATCAATAGCCTTAAAGGAGGCATATCTACATGTGCCAATACATCTAGAAAGTTGGCACCTGCTAAGGTTCAAATCCAGCAGAATTCATTATCAATACAAAGCCCTACCCTTCGGGCTCTCATCTGCCCAGCAGGTGGCACCTGTAATAGCACACCTGTAGTTACAGGGAGTCTGCATCTTTGTTTATTTAGACAATCTCCTTCTGAAGTCATCATCGATTCTAGCAGCTACAACAGATCTACACATCTTTGCAGACCCTAGAACATCACGGGTTTCTTATAAACGAGGACAAAAGCCACTTAGAACCATCTTATCAATTACTACACCTGGGTGTCCCATTAGATCCTGAAAGAGACAGAGTATACCTGCCGAGGGAACGGATGCAAGCCCTACAGCAGGAGGTGGCTACGGTCTTATTAACAGGCAAGGCTATTGGCCTTAGCCCAACTTCTAGGTCTGATGGTGGCATCTCTAGATTCTGTACCATGGGCCAGGCACCACCTGAGGGATCTCCAGTGGTTTCTACTCCCATTTCAGATACCTATTGCTTGGAAAACCAACATTTTAATGGATGTGTCAGCACAAGTTGTACAGTCACTACAGTGGTGGATAGCAGACTACCACCTGCAGAAGGGGAAACAGTTTCTCGACCCACCCTGGATCTTGATTACAACAGATGCCAGCAAGATGGGTTGGGGGGCAGAATGCCAATGCAGATCAGCACAGGGTCGGTGATCCAGAACAACAGCCTTGCACAGTATCAACTGGTCAGAGCTCAAGGCAATTCACCTGGCCTTGATCTCCTTTCAGAATCTGATATTCCGCCAGCACGTCTTGATCAGGAACGACAACACAACTGCAAATGCCCATATAAACAGGCAAGGCGGAACCAGATTGAGATCACTACAGACGGAGGTGGCATTGATCATGAGCTGGGCAGAGAACAACCTGGCCTCAATCATGGCTTACCATGTCCAGGGAGACCTCAATTCTATTGCGGACTGGCTGAGTCAGGAACAACTATTACCAGGGGAATGGGCTCTCGATCCCAGATTATTCCGGAAAAATCACAGAGCGCTTCGGGAGATTCCAGGTCGACCTATTTGCTTCAACTCTCAATGCTCAAATACCCAGGTTCTTCACCCAGTTTCCTTGTCCACGAGCAGAGGCAGTGGACACTCTGTCGACAGGCTGGCCATCGGGCCTTCTGTATGCATTCCCTCTGACACCGCTACTTACGTGCTTTCTCCGCAGAGTTTGAATGCTCACGGCCCAGGTAATCTTGGTGGCCCCATACTTGCCAAGGAGACCATGGTTCATGGAACTGTTTCATATGGCCACAGAAGAATCATGGTTTCTACCAGTATCTTCAGACCTACTACATCAGGGACCAGTAGAGCATCACTATCTAGGCTGGTTACAGCTAGCCGCATGGAAACTCAGTGGGAACTCCTAAAACAACATGGATATTCAGATAGAGTCCTGGCTACTATGTTGACTTCTATGAGAGACTCTACTAAGCTCATTTACCAGTGCACATGGAGAGCCTTCCTTCGTTGGTTGGCTAGACACTCAGTACCTCGGGCGACTGTGAACATTAAAGACCTCCTAGCTTTTCTCCAGGAGGGTCTGGACAAGGGGTCAGTGCTAATACTTTGAAGTGCCAGGCAGCATCCTTAGTAAATTTGATTTCGGGAGTTCCTGAGGAGAAGGTATGCAACCATTCCCACCTTAAGAGGTTTTTGCTGGGAGCAACACTCTTATCCCCTATGGTGGAACACAGGTTCCTATCTTGGGACCTGCATACAGTTCTTAAAGCACTGCAGGCCTCTCCATTTGAGCCTCTTTGTTCTATTCCTCTGAGGCTCTTATCCATCAAGATAGCGTTTCTAACAGCAATTACTTCGGCGCATAGAATTTCAGAGCTGCATGCACTGTCCACACACAGAAATCTCTATATATTCTAAGCTGACTCTGTCCGACTGATACCAGACCCCTTTTTTAGACCCAAGGTATCGTCCTATTTTTACAATTCACAGGACATTGTCTTACCTTCTTTTTGCCCTAATCCGGTACACATAAGAGAGAAGGCATGGCACAAACTGGACATTAGGAGATGCCTTAAAATGTATCTAAAATGCACAGAAGGTTTTTGACATACAGAGGCCCTGTTCGTCAGTTTTCTACTGGCTTCTATAGGAAACCAAGTCTCAGCATCAACAAGTGCCAGATGGATACGTGCGTGTTTTTCGTTAGCTTATGAATCCCTGCATCTGCATGCACCTGTGCACATTCTATGAGGGCAGCGGCCACATCCACTGCTTTTTCTACCAATGCTCCAATACAGGAGATATGAAAGGCGGCTACTTGGAAGGCGCCTTCTCCCTTCACAAGACATTATAAAATCAATTCATATTCTTCCACTGAAGCAGCATTCGGTCACAGGGTGCTGCAACAGGTTCTTTCCTCAGAGTAGGCTAGGACGCTCTCTCCCAGAGAGTGTTATTGGCCAGAGTTGTGGTACGTCCCACTCAGAGATGGTCTCGGCTCCAGGCAGCAGAGAAAGGAGCATTGGTTCACTTGCCGTGAAGGCTGCTTCTTGCTGCTGGAGCTGAGGACATCTCAGCCCTCCCAGGTGATGTCCTGGCCGACTCTATGGGAATCCTAAGCATAATGGAATTCACACAGCCTTGTACAACATTGCTGTTATTTAGTTGCTATCATTTTCATGTTCTTTCTATTGTCAAAGGTTTTATGTTTTCAGCTATTGTTATGCATGTTTGTGCTAGTAGCTTTTGGGGCCTAAAAGAACTGGGCAGGGTTATCCTGCCCAGGCGCTTAAGCCATTGTAACATTTTCAGTTAGTCCTGCCTGGGAGCACATGGGAAGGATAACCCACTCAGAGGTGTCCTCAGCTCCAGCAGCAAGAAGCCGCCTTCACAGTAAGTGAACCAATGCTCCTCTTCATATCAGAATGTCAGAATTCATATTGGAATTCATGTTGGACTGTCAGAAGCACAAAATGGCAGAAACTGCCATTTTGAAACCCAAAGAAAATTTGTTTGTTCCGCATAGCGGTCAATGGGGAAATGGGGAGGGGGGGAATCAGGAAAAATAAAGGGGCTGAGCCTCTGTTAGAAATTTGGCAGAAGTAAGGTAAAGGATGGAAGGACTCTGTAATGAATTTGAAGTGAATTGGACAATACTGCAAATTTTTAATGATTTTATTTTGTTTTACAAGGTGTTTTTGCACAAAAACACCATTATGGCAAGGGTAAAATAGTTTTCTTCTACAAGAGCACCATTTTACCAGTGTTCCCTCTAACAGGGTTTTCCAGGTGGTGTTCACTACAACTCCCATAATCCCCAAGCAAAAGCCATTGTGGGTGGGGATTCTGGGAGTTATAGACAACAACATTTGGGAATCCCTGTTAGAGGGAACACTGCATTCTACCATTGACACAATGGTGCTATTGCACAAGAACATCTCGTAAAACAAAACAAAAAAACCCATTAATAATTGGAGGATTGTCCAATTCATTTCAAATTCACTACACAGAGTCCTTCCATTCTCTACTTCTGGTCCTTTGGTCCTTCTGCCAAATTTCTGAGACCCAGCCCCTTTATTTTCCCTGATTTTTTCCCATTTCCCCATTGACCTCTGTGGGGAATAATCCAATGTTAAGTCAGATTTCCAACCAGAAATCTGACTCTGACCAGTCATATGACATGCCCACAAATCTGATATTTTCAAAATTGGATTAGATCTGATTTTTTGGTATGTGCACAGCCCTAATAGTTATGTTACTAGGACTATCCATGCACTTCTTTCCAGCTCCAAAGTTGGAGCTGGGGATTGAAGCAGGTGGCATATAGTCACAGCAAAGTAGATGGTGTGAAGTCATATGAAATCTTACTACTTTAAGTAATTGGGTTGTGGCCTGTGCTGACCGAAGTCCGAATGACCTGCTAACGTAACTTTTCTCATCTTCTTAGGGTCCCACCGGACTCCCAGGCCTCAAGGGTGACCCTGGCTTTAAGGGAGAGAAAGTGAGTGTTGGTAGCATGTGCTCTTTCATGCAAAGATGATTTGCAAGTAATTACTCCAGAAATGCGTCCTATTTTTGCCTTCTGCCTCATTAAATCCCTAGCCTGCTTTTTCACTTGATCTGAAGCCCTTATAGGTGAGCCCTTGTATGACTTCTGTCCTATCAAGCTGAGTGCAGCCTGCCGTGCTTGCTGCCTGCCTGGGACTGTAGGTTGGATGGGTAACTGGGGGTGCCAGACTATCTGGCCACTAGTCAGTGCTTGGCTTTATGGGTCACTAATTGAGAAGACCTTTAGAGTCATGTCTAGATGTTGTTATTTCATACCAGGTCAGTTCTGTTGAGAAGCTTAACTCATGTTCATTGCAAAAAGTGAAAAATGCTAGTGTGAATTAGTAATAAGGATCAGTGACATCCAGCTGATATAGAGCATTGTCCGTGGAAATAGAGTGGACTCTACCACTTCCAGCTGCAGGTGGGGAATGCCATTTTTGGAGGCTCCCCTATATTTGGGGGGGGAACCCTGCTGCAAGTAAAAAGTAACACATCAAGGAAAGAGGTCTAGTCCAGTCCTATCCCTGATGTCCTAGTATTATACTAGAAGGAGGTTTTTAAACATTTATTGTTGTACCATCAATGTACATGATGTTTAGGGTAAGCTTCATGTACATTGGTAAATTCGTGATGCTTAGGGTACCATCGATGTACCTGATGCTTAGGATCTCCTGTAAACTGCCCAGAAAACTTGCATTTTGGGCGGTATAAAAATCTGTTAAATAAATAAAGTTCAAAATTACATTCTCTCACCTGCAGCCTGAAGTGGTACTGTTACCATTCTCCTGCCTGAGGACTTGTTCCTCTCATTCTGTTGCATTTGTAGACCAGGCCTAAAGCTTTCTCACAGGGTTATCATTATGAATATGAATAAGATACAGGTCATGATCCAGGGATCATTTGTATGCACACCTTATGGTGTGTGTGTGTGTGTGTGTGTGTGTGTGTGTGTGTGTGTGTGTGTGTGTGTGTAACAAGTTAGTTCTTTTAACCCATCAAAGTTGGGGTGAGTTAGAATTTTTAAATACAGTTCTGTCCTACTATTGGGGGAGGAAATTACAAAGCCTTACTATACACTTGATATATAATGTGTAAAATGTGGTTCAGTTTAAAAGTCGAGCTGGATACAGGCCCTCTGAAATGCAGGACACAGATAGGAGGACTGTTACTATACATGCATTGCACATAATGGTGCTCTTCTCACAATCTGTGAGAAGAGCTCTGTGGAGGTCTGTGGGGAGAGCGGGTTTGACTCACCCTCCCTGGAGACAAGCAGCTCTTCATTCCTAGGTGGGCGGAATTGCCTGCCCAGATGAGCAGCAGCTCCTGGGGTTGGGGTGCTGGGATGCACCACCGTGTGTTGCCCTGCCTCCTGGAGCTCCAGTAATGCACCACGCAAATGGCTGCAAGCGGCCACGGCTGACACACAATCAATAAAGTGCTCGCTCCCTTAACCTCATTGAAGAAGGAGGCTCCTTAGGTGGGTTTGCTGCCATGTAGCTGCCAGGATCGGGCCCAATCCCGGCAGTTCACACAAGCATGCAAAATCGGACTGGGCTCCCTTAGCTTGGTTTTGCACGCTCGTGTGAATAGCCTCAATGTGTGACTAACTACATGTGTACAGATAATTATATGTGTACACTATACACAGACTGTATGTTGTATGTGGAACATAATGTATGAATACGGTTAAGTCTCTCTGCTTGTCTTCTAGGGCCATGCAGGACTCATTGGGTTGATTGGTCCCCCAGGTGAGATGGGTGAGAAAGGTGACCAGGGGCTTCCAGGGAACCAGGGAACACCAGGCCCTAAGGGCGACCCTGTGAGTAGATGGGAGCTCAGTTGAAGTGGAGGGAGGAGGGGAGCAAGGATATGACTCATTGCACTCTGGCTGAGAAGACCCCCCACAGCACTCCATGCTGATATCCTGCCTCCTCTCCAATAGGGAATTATTGGACCCCTCGGCCCTCCAGGCCCACCTGGATCTCCAGGACTCTCCGTAAGTACCTTTCTGACTCCATGCTGAGTTCTAGGTAGGTGACACTACCTAGTGTCTACCTGGGTTCTAGGTAGTTGGGTTCTAGTTACCTAGAACCCATGCTGGGTTCTAGGTAGTTGTTCTAGGTAGTTTGTCCAAGACAAAGCAGTTCAAGTGATGCTCCTGTCATGTGGCCCAGTCCCTCTCTCCCAGTGTAAACCATCCTTCATTTGACACTTTCATACACCCTGCTCTTAGATTCCTGCTTGTATTCCTTTCTTCATACAAGTTGGTTTTCCTTTGCAGCCTTTGTAAATGTTTTGACAATGTGTCGTATTGTTTTTAATTGTTCCGATTTTATTGGATATCTCTGTCACGGACACATGGCTTATTAATTTATTAATGCTTCCCTACCCTGCATGCTTTCTCTGTATCTTCTTATCCTTTGCTATGCACACAAGACCTTTCCTCCATTTTAGGAACATAAGAAGCTGCCTTATACCGAGTCAGACTATTACTCCATCTAGCTCAGTATTGTCTACACAGACGGGCAGCAGCTTTCCAAGGTTCCAGGCAGGAGTCTCTCCCAGCCCTACCTGGAGATGCCAGGGATTGAACCTGGGAGACCTTCTGTATGTAGTGCAAAGGCTCTACCATGGCCCTATCCACTAAGGGGAATATCTTACAGCAGACAATGATCACATGTAGTCGTCACTCATCCAAATCCAAACTGCTTAGCCAAAGGGGCAATTCATGCTTGCTTCTGAACAGTGAAAAGTGAAAAGACCATCCTTTCACTTAAATGCCATTTTAAATGCCATTGTACCATCCTCTTCCTGCAAACAAAGGTGCCCCATCAACTCCTTTTGTCTTTCCGCAGGGACCTCTGGGGCAGAAAGGCAACAAGGGCTCACCAGTAAGTAATTCCGACCCTAATACACGTTACAGGGTGCACTTGGGCCAAAGCTATATATGCACTTTAAAAACAGAAGAAGAAGAATTCTAAATGTCTCTGCAAAAGAAACTCAAATTCTGTGTCAAGAAAAACTGATCCCTGCAATATGTAATTATATGTATGTAGCAAAAAGTACATATGTTGGCTTTTGTGTACTTTATTCATTGCTAGTCTTGATGCCTCGAAACTATTTCTGATCACTGGAAATCCTGCTGGTTCCCTTCCCCACTTCTAAGGGCTAGCTGTTGTCACTGAGATGATGAACCTGTATCTGGGATGTACCACTTCAGACTGCAGGTGGGTCTTACATGGTTGAATGTACCTTCATTTTAAAAAATGCTGCACATAGAGAACAAGATGCCAGGGAGATGAGTTCTCCCCAAAGTCCAGTCTTCTGTGGAGAATTTTGTTGCCTAGAGGATCATTCAGTTACCTAAGTCCGCACCTGCGGTTTGAGTGATATAGCCCAGATGCAGGTTTACCACCTCAATGAGGTCTTCTGTTTCACCAGGCATTGGCATTTCCCACATGGCTGCAGTGGGAGACCTTGTCCACTTGGACTGAGACACTAATCTGCTTTCTTGCAGGGACCCATGGGACCCCGTGGTGATCCAGGACCTCCAGGACACCCAGGGCAACCAGTAAGTGGTGGCAGAGGAGCCTGAGAGTGAGATGAGCACTGGTCCACCACTACCCACTTTCTCCCCTCCTTTCCTCATTCTTTCTCTGTTTCCCTCTCTCCCTCCTCCTCCTCCAGGGTCGCCCTGCTCAGCTGCAGGACCCACTGCCTCTGGAGAGTGGCCGCAAGAGCCGTCGTGACTGGGAGCTAGGGGAGCAAGGAGATGCGCCAGGGGAACTGGATAATGACCCTGATGCTGATGATGGACTGGCAGAAGTTCTAGCAACTCTGAGTTCCCTACGTGATGAAGTGGAGCAAATGCGATGCCCACTGGGCACCCAGGAAAGTCCAGCCCGGGTCTGCAAGGAGCTTCAGTTTTGCCATTCCCACCTCACAGATGGTGAGATTGAGGGCAAAGTGTAGACAGGCAATGGATGTAACTGGGGCTAAAGGAGGCAGGAAGCCAAGGAGGGAGGCTGAGTCTCTATCTACTGCATATCCAACATAGGTTTTTGTTCTGTGTGCTCACTTCTATTCCCTCTACTCCCATCTCTGCAACTTCATGAACATACAAACTAGCATGTTGTGGATTCAGCCTAGCTTTCTTCCTAACATGATATATTTATGTGTAGAGTTTGAGGGGTTTTTTTGGTTGTTTTTTGGCGGCGGCGGGGGGGGGAGCATTCAAATATGGAACTCCCCACCTGCATCCAGGAATAATGAAGTCCAGGAAGAGTGTTACTACTTTATTCATATAGACTAGTTCTAATTTAGTATTAGGCATAGAGGGACAAAAGAGAAGAAACCAAGAAGAGATCAGGGTCAAACTGCTGCATGTTAAAGTGAGGAAGGCATTTTCTATCTGATCCTTAGCTAAAATGGGATGTTGAAAAACTGGACTCTAGACTAGTGATTAGGGGCAGGGCAACTATGTGGGCATGTTGGATGCGGGTATTCTGTGTCTGCCGCCCACCATGAGCTTGTAATTTAAAAAAGCTCATTTTACTAAAGGCATTCAACTTCATCTTGGCTTTTAAAATTTTTATTGGTTTTTACAATATAACAATCTCATTACATCCAATTAAACAAATGTTGACTTCCCGCTCGCCAATCTGTGCGAATCACTAATTATACAATTCAACCATTGCTATAGTAATTCAAAACATATATCCTATACCTTACAAACTCGATTTTACTCTACTCAACCTGCTATTATTACTAAATTTCAAACCCTGCTGAAAAATCAATATTAGAAAAATAGTTCTTTAAGTATAGTAAGAATGGTTTCCAATCTTCTTTAAAACATTCCAGGTTTTCATCCCTTATCAGTGCTGTAAGTTTTGCCATCTCAGCATATTCCAAAGTTTTTATCAGCCAATCTTCTTTTGAGGGCATTTCATTGTTCTTCCATTTCTGTGCATATACTATTCTCAGTTGCTTGTTGCCAGGGACACTTCTGGGTTATCCTCTTTCACTAGCTCCAAGGCAGGACAGTTTTGATTGGATAAAGATTCTTGGCCACACCCCCTTGGTGCTAGGAGGATAAGCCCTACCAGTTCTTTCTGTTCTCGCTCAGCTCCAGGCAGACCTTCCTTCAGCTCCGCGTTTTTTCCTTCGTGTCGGTCCCTGTCGTGAGTTTTTCTTCCTCGTGTCTTCCCATTCCCTTCTCCAACCTGTTCCTCGTGTTACCTTACCAAAAAAAAAAAAAAAGCCGTTACCGTTTCTTCCCTTCCCGTTCCCCCCCCTCCCCTCCTTTGTATGGAGTGTGAGCGAAGGGGCAGAATAGGTCTGGTGCCTCGTGGACCCCGCCAACAGCCCTTTGGCCCAGGCACCTCAAGGCCACCGGAGTTTGCTTGCCCAGAGGGAGCTAGAGCGCCCGTTCCGAAGGCTGCTTGTCTGCCGCCCCTAGAGCCCTCGCCTCCCCTGCCGGTAGCATCGGCGGCGGCGCTTTCCTGCAGTGATTGCTGTTCCGCTCAGCCAGCGATCCAGGCGGCAGCAACGCTCCTCTATCTCGACCCTACGGCTTCCAGCACGGCTGCACTACCCGCTACAGCGACGGCCACCTCAGAGCCGCCCGCGCCACTCGCTACTCGGCCCCAAGCTGTCCTCCCGCCCTCGGGCCGCGAAACACGCGCTTCGGCAGCCAGGCGGGCGAATCAGGCACTCTCTTCAACCGACTGCCAGCAGCCTTCCAGATTGCCTTGCCCAAACCCTCCTCCCACCTCGCTGGAAATTCGGGAGATAGGTTTAAGGCACGAACGGGAACGGGCTGCAGAGAAGGCAAAAATGGCGCAAAAAGAGGGGACGGCGGCCATTTTGGAAATTTCCAGTCAGCACTCGGCAGAGGCCTTGTGCGTGGATTCTCCTACTCGCGAGGCACCTGGAGAGCCCTCGGACTCTGTTAATGTTAATTTGGGGCTCCCTGGTTCATCAGGCAGTGCTGGGCCATTAGCCCCCAAGACTCAAATAACCATTCCTAAATCAGTGCCCCCCGAATGGCAGGCTTGGTTTAAGAATGCAATTATAGAAACAGTTTACCAGTTAAAACCTACTAAGAAACCAAAGAAAAAATATAAAAAGAGGAAGCGGGTCTCCTCCTCCTCCGAGACGCCCTCCTCCTCAGACGATAGCCCCACGCCTAAAAAGGCAAAGGCAAAAAGGAAGCACCTCAAACCTAAAAAGGCCCAAAAGACAAAACACACGCCTTCCTCCCCGCACTCCTCAGAGGTTTCTGAGCATAACTCGGGGGATCCTACCCCGTTCAATCCTAGGCCAGTTAAATCAAACCTACCTGACGTGTCTGACTCTGATGCAGGAAATAGCCCTTCTAACCCGGGAGGGCTACCACAGGACCCCGACCCTACAGACAGGGAGGAAGGGGAATGGTCAGGTGGGGAGGACAATGAGGCTACTTCGGTCTCTCAGAGGCTATTTGTGGCAGAGGACTATAATCCACTAATGTCTCATATCTTAAAAACTATAGGGCTCCATCAGGGCGCACCCCCGATGCCTCCACGACTGAGAAGGGAGAAGTGGTGTTCCCAGGGCAAAGCCTAGAGACATTCTACTACCTTTCCCTGGATTATTCACAGAGGTGGTAAAGCAGGAATGGCTACTCCCTGCTGCCAACAGGAAGCCTATGTCAGTAACTAACCATTTCTATTCCTACCAGCAGGAACCATCTGACCTACTCAAGACTCCTTGTGCCGATGCCCCCATCGCCCAGCTGGTCTCCAACTCGTTGGTCCCCCGGGATGGTGAGGTAACTCTAAAGGACCCAGCTGATAAAAAAGCTGAGCTGGCCTTTAAGAGAACACATGGCAATTCCTCATTGTCTACCAGAGCGGCCACCGCCGCCTCTATGGCAGCAAGAGCCTCTCTTCTTTGGCTGGATGACCTACTTAACGACACTCCTTCTGATCCAGTTAAATTAAGGCAGCAGCTAGTTAAGGTGCAGAAGGCCCAGGCTTTCATAGCCGATGCCACCCTGGATTCAGTAAGGTTCTCATCCAGAGTTGCTGCTGCCTCTGTATTGGGCCGTCGCCATCTCTGGCTAAAAAACTGGTCAGTTGACAATACCTCTAAGAGCAACCTGACCGCTGTTCCTTACGATGCGACTAAATTGTTTGGCGAGGCCGCCCTTAAGGACGTCCTCGTGGAGTCCCACGATAAACGCAAAACCATGCTGTCTGCTGGCCAAAAGGCCGAACGCGCATTCAAAAAGAACTTTACTCCTCAGCCCTTTCGGGGTTTCCGCCCCTTTAGGGGCAGGGACAGGGACACTAGGTACCAGCGCGGCTCATGGGGGTGCCAACGCTCCTCTTATAGGGGCAGGCAGTTCTTCAAACCCCAGCCCTCTACCTCAAAGCAAAAGTCAAACCAATGATGCCCTACAGGGCTCCCTGGGGGGGGCGCCTGGGCCGCTTCTTCCCCGTCTGGGAGTCCTCAGTAACTGACAATTGGGTCCTCCAGGTCATCCGTGTGGGGTACAAAATAGAACTGGTCGCCTCCCGCCCCCCCACCCCCCGAGGTTCCTCCCAACTCCGAGGTCTCGGTCTGCTCTCAAGCACTCAGAGATGTCTCAGGCAATCTCCCACCTTCTGGACATCGGAGCAATAGAGCTGGTCCCTCCTTAGCAGGAGGGGAGAGGCGTCTATTCTATTTTATTCACCGTCCCCAAAAGGGACGGATCCCGACGTGCCGTCCTGGACTTAAAATATGTCAACAAGTGGGTACGGCGCGAGCGTTTTCTCATGGACACCCTACGATCCATTACGGAGGCCTGGCACCATCTGGATCTCCTAGTCTCGGTCGACCTCAAGGAAGCATACCTCCATATCCCAATCTATCAGGAGAGCAGACAGCTTCTGCGCTTCAAGTATTCGGGCCTTCACTACCAGTATGCAGCCCTCCCCTTCGGCCTTGCGTCCGCCCCCAGAGTCTTCACAAAGGTCCTGGCTCCTCTGGTGGCGCACCTTCGACTACAGGGGGTTCGGCTCATGGCGTATCTCGACGATTTGTGTCTACACTCGTCCTCGTACCCAGAAGCTCACCAACACCTCTCATTAACTCTTTCAGAACTGGAACGCCACGGCTTCATTGTCAACAAAGAAAAGAGCCAACTCGCCCCATCTCACCAACTTCACCACCTGGGGGTACTCATCGATACAGAGAAGGATCGCCTCTTCCTCCCCCAGGACCACTTCGCTACGATCAGGGAGGAGGTACAGAGTGCTCTGCAGTCTCTGTCTCCTTGCCTCCTGTCTCTGGCAAGAATTCTGGGACTAATGGTGGCCACCATAGATGTAGTCGCATGGGCCAGGCTCCACTACAGGCCACTTCAGTGGTTCCTGCTTCCCCACCAGCGTTCCATCGCCTGGCAGAAAAAGGTGAAGCTGAGGCTATCCCCCACTGTCAGGTCGTCTCTCCGCTGGTGGCTTGCCCCAGCATACCTCCTCCAGGGGAGGGAGTTTCTGGACTCCCCCAAAATCATAGTAACAACGGACGCCAGCGATAGGGGCTGGGACGCCCACTGCCTCACCCTGACAGCCCAGGCCCGATGGATGGACACGGAGAAGAAACACAGTATCAACTGGCGGGAACTTCGGGCCATCCGCCTGGCACTCCTCGCCTTCCACTCAACAATTTTCAGGCGGCACGTGTTGGTAAAAACCGACAACACCAATGCAAAGGCCCATGTAAATCGACAGGGGTGCACCCGCTCATTCTCCCTCCACCAGGAAGCGCTCCTCCTACTCTCTTGGGCGGAGAGGGAACTGGAATCCCTGACAGCTCATCATGTGAAGGGAGACCTCAACATTCTGGCAGACTGGCTCAGCAGGGAAGACGTGCAACCAGGGGAGTGGTCTCTTCATCCGGCCACGTTTCAACAGATCACGGTCAGGATGGGGACCCCAGTAATTGACCTCTTCGCGTCTCCCCTGAATGCCCAGTTGCCCCGATTCATGACCCAGTTCCCGTGTCGGTTGGCAACAGCGACGGACGCCCTCTCAACGGACTGGCCGAGGGGTTTGCTGTACGCCTATCCACCGACCCCTCTAATCTCCAGAGTCCTGAGGAGGATACGACTCCTGCGGGCCCAAACCATCCTGATAGCTCCGTTTTGGCCACGGCGCCCCTGGTTCCCAGAGCTACTACATCTCTCCAAGGAACCGCCGTGGGAACTGCCAATTCGTCCCGATCTGCTCTCCCAAGGCCCAGCACTTCACCCCAATCCAGGATGGTTAAGGCTTGCCGCCTGGAAACTGAGCGGTGAGCCCTAAGGCAGTTCGGTTATTCTAACAAAGTCGTGGCCACCATGCTGGCGTCCCGCAGGCCTTCCACCAACCGCATCTACCAATGCACCTGGAGGGCGTTCCTACGCTGGTCATCCCGTCACTCCATCCCCGGGGCAGTGCCAATCTACGTCACCTCCTTCTGTTCCTGCAAGAGGGTTTGGAAAAGGGGCTGCGCCCAAACACTCTAAAACGCCAGGCAGCCTCTTTAGTTGGCCTGATTTCGGGCAAAAGGTCGGACTCTTGGAAGACCTACCCACACCTCAAGCGTTTTCTTCGAGGGGCGACCTTGCTGTCTCCCCCGACAGTACACCGCTTCCTGTCCTGGGATCTCCACGTGGTGTTAAAGGCGCTACAAAAACCTCCCGTTGAGCCTGTGGCCAGTATTCCCCTCAGGATTCTCTCGTTCAAGCTTGCCTTTTCGGTAGCAGTGACGTCAGCTAGGCGTATCTCAGAGCTGAGGGCCCTCTCCATCCACAAATCCTTCGGCATCTTCTCCAGGGACGCAGTCAGACTGATTCCTGACCCATTTGTCAGACCTAAGGTGGCGTCGGTCTTCCATCAGTCGCAGGACGTGTTCCTCCCCTCATTCTGTCCGCATCCGAAGCATGAGAGGGAAAGGCTGTGGCACAATCCAGATGTTCGATGCTGCCTTAAAAAATACATCACGCGCACGTCCACATTCCGATCTTCAGACAAAATGTTTGTCTCTTTCCATCCCAGGTCCATGGGCTCGGCCGTCTCAGCTCCTACTATCGCCCAATGGACACGGGCATGCATCAAGCTGGCATATGAGGTACAGCGTCTCTCTCCTCCTTCAAGCGTCTCGGCGCACTCCACCAGAGCGGCGGCTACCTCAGCAGCGTTCTCCACAAACGCACCAGTACAGGACATTTGTAGAGCTGCTACTTGGTCCACGCCTTCCACATTTACCAGGCACTATAAAATTGAGACCCACGCTGACCTTCAGGCAGCATTTGGCAGAAGGGTGCTTCAGCGGGTCCTTCCCCAGGAGTAGGCCAGAGCGCGCCCGCCCATGTGTTGGCCGGCTGTGGTATGTCCCAGAGGTGTCCCTGGCAACAAGCAACTGAGAAAGGAGCGTTGGTTTCACTTACCGTGAAGGCTTCTTCTGGTTGATTGTTGCCAGGGACACCTCGACCCACCCAGTTTGGCGCTCCTGGCCTCTCTTGTTGGGGGTTCCCTCTCGGGCCTCATCCTGGGGTATCCAGATTGCCTGCCTCCCCAGTTAGGTCCTTCCAGCCGTTTTTTCATGTTACTGTTGTTGTGTATTTTCTCTGCCTATATTGTTGTTTATAACTGATTATTACTTGAGCTGTACCTGTTCTCTCGGCAAAAAGAACTGGGAGGGCTTATCCTCCTAGCACCAAGGGGGTGTGGCCAAGAATCTTTATCCAATCAAAACTGTCGTGCCTTGGAGCTAGTGAAAGAGGATAACCCAGAGGTGTCCCTGACAACAATCAACCAGAAGAAGCCTTCACGGTAAGTGAAACCAACGCTCCTTTCTAGCCGCCGTAGTTGCATACATAAAGATTGTTAAATTCCTTCTGGAAAACTCTCCTTGCGTTATTCCCAGCAGGAAGGATTCTGGTTTCTTAGGAAATGTCATTTAAAAAATTTTCTTCAACTCATTATATATCATATCCCAGAAAGCCTTTGCCTTCCCGCAAGACCACCACATATGAAAAAAAGTTCCCTCACAGTGTCCACATTTCCAACATTGGTTTGGAACATTTTTATATATTAATGCTAATTTTTTGGGTGTCAAATACCACCTGTACATCATCTTATAATAATTTTCTTTTAAGGTATAACATGCAGTAAACTTTAAATCCATTTTCCATAATTTTCCCCAAGCTGCCATATCTATATTATGACCCAGATCTTGAGCCCATTTTATCATAGTCGTTTTAACCACTTCATCTCTTGTCTCCTCCAGAAGCAGCAGCTTATACATCTTAGAAACTAATTTTTCATCATTTTCACACAGCTCCTTCTCAAATCTCGACATTTGATCCTCAAATCCAACTTTAAGATCCTTCTTATAAATTTCATTTAACTGATGGTAGTGAAACCAGTTACTAACCAGATTTTGTACTTCAGTTAGGTTTAACTTACAGCCCTTTTCTTGGAAACATAACAAATCCCTATAGGTACCCCAATTAGGTTGCATATTTATCTCTTTACGTGCTAAAGCTTCAATTGGAGATAGCCATAATGGAGTTTTAAATTCCAACCATTTTTTATATTTTACCCACACTCTCATTAGACTCCTTCTCACATAGTGATTAAGAAAATCTTTATGCACTTTAGTTTGATCATACCACAGATATGAATGCCATCCAAACCTTCTATCAAATCCTTCCAGATCAAGTATTCTGGGATTTCTTAATGTTATCCATTCGGCATTCAACTTCATCTAGCTATGGAGGGCTCATTACCACTCCCTAAGGGACCCTCAGTCTCCTCTGCACTGATACCCACCTCTTCATCCCTCTCCAGGTGAATACTGGATCGATCCTAACCAAGGATGTAACCGAGATGCCTTCAGAGTTTTCTGCAACTTCACAGCTGGTGGGGAAACCTGCTTATTCCCCGACAAGAAATTTGAGGCTGTAAGTAGCTGTGCTCAATATCAGTAGCAGTAACTGGGGGAAAGCTGTGGCTGCAAGGTATCGATGTGGACTGGATGTGTATCAGAGGAATTGTCGAGTACTCTGTGCATTAAAAGGGACTGGCAATAATTTTACTTCATAATCCACTTCCCAACATTTTGTCATGTTGTTACTCTTGAGGTGGGCCGATTTCAGTCCTCCAGGTTCAGAGGCAGGATCTCTTTGAAAAGCAATTATAGTAGGAGAGGAGACATGCCTGCATCTCCAGCTTATGGGCTTCCCAGAGGCATATGGTTGCTCACTATGGGAAACAGGACACTAAACTTGATGAATTTTTTGTTTGATCCAGCAGGGCTTTTCTTATGCTCAGTCTTGCATGTCCTACTTTCCCCTCCTCCCAACTTTTTTTTAAAAACTAGAATCCTCATTATATACTGATGTGTGGTAAAGTAAAACTTTATTTCGGTCGTAGACCAGCAATACAACAATATAAAACAAATAAGGAAATAGTAGTAGTAGTAGTAGTAGTAGTAGTAGTAGTAATAAAAAATAATAATATAATCATATAAAATCAGACTACATATATATATGCATTTGGTATATTATATAACAATATTTGGCCACAATATGAATAACATCCGGATTAAGATTAGTGAGCAAATAGTTTAAATAAAAATAGTCTCCACGACCTGGAAAATTAATCAAAAGTGAGGTAATTAGTTGGTGTCTTATGTCTCTGTAATAATCACAATACAAAAGAACATGAGCAGTTGTTTCAACGTTACCAGATCCACAAGGGCATAAATTTGATGCATATGATATATCCTGGAATCTCCCATGGAGCACAACTGTTGGGACAACATTTACACGGGCAAGTGTTAGAGCTTGTCTAAACTTTGGAATTAGGGTGCTACTTAAATATGTAGCAGGCTTGAGCTCGGTGCTCTGATTTCCTATGTAAATGTTACTCAATAACTTTGCATGTTCCATCTGCAACTGCATGTCATGGATACATTGCGCAATTGTTCTTCTAGCCTGGTCGAAACCTAATTGAATAAGATTATGATTACTATTTCCTGATTTGTTTTATATTGTTGTATTGCTGGTCTATGACCGAAATAAGGTTTTACTTTGCTGATGTATGTTAAATATACAAAGCAAGAGTGCAAGCTCAGGGTCTCCTAATACATAAGTCACATATATTTAGTGAGCTTGCTTACTTAAGAATAAAACCTTAAAGCCTTGCCAAAGCAAGGGAAGAGCCATAGTGACAGAGCACAAGGTCTGTATGCAGGAGGTCCCAGATTCAATCCCTGGCAACTTCAAGTATGACTGGGACTGAAACCCAGAAAGCTACTCCCAGTAAGTCTACACAATACTGACCCAGTGAACCAATGGTTTGACTCAGTGCAAGGCAGCTTCCTATGTTCAAAAGCAATGGGAAGGGTCCATAGCTTAGTGGTAGAGTTCCCTTTTGCACACAGAAAGACCCAGTTTCAGTTCCTGGCTTCTCCAGTGGAGTTGGGAAATATCCCTGTCAGAAATTTCACAGAGGTGTCACCAGTTCATGTAGACAGTACTGAGCTAGATGGACTAAAGCTTTGACTCATGATCGGACCAAAATCTCGCCCCCCCCCCACTTTTTTTTCCACTGCTTAGAAGAGTGCCAAAGACAGCTAACAACCATAAAATCAATAATAAACTAATGCAATGTAGACAATAAAATCAAATATGGTATAAAACAACAGGTAAGAATAACAATAACAAATATTTATATACTGCTTTTCAACAAAAGTTTCCAAAGCAGTTTACATAGAGAAATATTAAATAAATAAGATGGCTCCCTGTCCCCAAACAGCTCACAATCTAAACAGAAACATAAGATAGATACCAGCAACAGTCACTGGAAGTACTGTGCTGGGAGTGCATAGGACCAGTTATTCTCCCTCTTCTAAATAAAGAGAATCACCACGTTTAAAAAGGTGCCTCTTTGCCTAGTTAGCAGGGGAGAGAACAAGCCAGGAGATTAGATCAAAACTGTGATTAGCCATGAAACAAAGCAAATGCTAGCAGTAGACAAGCCCAAGGCCTACCTGAATTTTAAAAAGTGTTCATCCATGGGTTCAAAACAGGGAGCTAGGGGACCAACTGGATTTCCCAGGGCAAGAGTTGTACCAGTCTAGATGCTGCAGAAAAGGCCCTCTCCCTTGTCCCTGCCAACCTGGTGGTTTCAGAAGGATCTGATCAGATGACCTCTGTGGACAGGCAGTTTCATATGGCAAGGAAGCGGACCTTTAGATATATTATTTGCAAGAAAGGCCCCTAGGTGAACTGCTAGGTCACAGTCTAGCTTCTGTCCCCATCTCCTCTAATGTGACCAAGAAACAGGATGGGACTACACACAGAGGGGCGGGGGGAGCTTTATCTTGAATGGCTGGGATGCAAAAGGGCAGGGCTCAGACTAAGGTGAGTGTCCAGGGGAGAGTTCCACAGCAGCCTGTAGGGATACCATCTTGTTTTCGAAACATAGGGCACAGATGACCGCAGAGATGTAACCTTTAAAAGGATGAGCTCCAGAGATCTTAGAGAGGTCCAGGTGATATACCAACGCAAATACACCACTAACATTTCACATGTTTTTTTAAGGGAAATTTAGCGCAGGGAGGTGAACTGTGGCATTCAAAACCGGTTATTTGGCTCAGGAAGCTGAATTCAACATCCTTTTTAAAAATGCCTAATTGGTAATCCATATTTCTAGGTACGACTTGCTGCTTGGAGCAAGGAGCAACCAGGAAGTTGGTACAGCACATTCAAAAGGGGCAAGAAGGTAGGAATTCCCCTTCTGCCATGCCTTCCTACTCCCTGAAGCAATCTGGGAAGGTTGTGCAATGCTTTTTCCTGTCTCCCACTTGGGAAACAGATCATGATCTAAGTGAACACCCACTGGCTAGTTTAACCCAACTGGGTGCTTTTCTTGATGGTTAGTTTTAAAGGCAGCAGTACTACAGCAGCTTCTATGAATGTTCAGTAAGTTGTAAGGCATGAATGGTATAAATCCAATAGTTTTATAGATAGGTAGGTGTGTGTGCATGCGTGCACACGTATGTGCGCGTGTCTGTATGTGTGTGTGTAGGACTCAACGGGGCCATTCACACAACCGGGCTGGGGGGGGGTGGAAGGCTGCTCCAACTCACGTTCCTCACCAGACAGTCACAGAAATGCTGCTGGGAGCACAGATTGTGCTCTCCGATGACCTGTACTACGTCACACAGCGTGGAGCTCCGGAGGCCGGGACAGTGCACCATGAGCACGGTGCATTGACGGGATCCCCTGTCAGACTCTGTGCAACCCGAGGAGTGCTTGCAACCTGCATGCAGCCTGAGGAGACACATGATCCTGGTGGCTGGGTTAAGGGAGTGCTTGCTCTCTGAACCTTGACTATGAGCCAGGCTTAGAAGCAGGGTTAGGCTGGGCAGAAGAGCTGGGATCCATGTGGATCCTGGTGCTCCACACAAGCAGGCTGTCTCAGGCTAGGCTGCCCTAACTTGGGCTAGGCTGCTTGTGAGAACAGCCTCCATGTGTGTCCACATGCGCAGAAACAGAAGTTGTGTGGGGGACTATTGGCCAAAGCAAGCAGAGCTTTTCGACTCTGCAAGTAAAGTTAGTTTTCCATTTGCCTCGTATCTTTTGAATATCTTGGCAAGAATTTTGACTTTGTTTAACCTGCTGAATCAACTGTATTTTAAATAACGATAACCACAATTCACCCTGAGTATTTTAATTAATTCACCTGTTTCAAATAAATCAGGGCTGCACCCAGTATTCCCTACATTGAATTTTAGGGTTCAAAATAGTGATTTGAGTGGGATTAAAATTCTCCCCCAAAATGTTGAAGATTGTGTTACTATTCACCCATGTTCAACCCTGTTTAGATCTTTTGTTTCCTCTGGTTTCTCCATCCTTCCTGGTTAAATTACATGGGTCATTCCACCAATTCAGGGTTCATGTAATGAACTGATGACATGTTGCTGTATAGCCAATCATATTTGGCATTATAATGACCTCACTGAGGGGAGCTGATGGTGAGAGCACTTTAAATGTAAGGTTTGGCCCCCCAAAAAAAGAATCGTTAAAAAGAGAGGTATGTATTGCATCATTCACGAAGAACAGTAAATAGTTTCCTCATTGGTTCTCATTAATCTGTTCAAAGAAAGACAAAGCCTTACTCTTCTAGTAAGCTACTTAGAACCAGCTCCAGATTTCAGGAACCCTTGATGAAATGTCTGCTATGGGCATCCGCCTACCTGGATGGCCCTCAAAGTTTGTGGTGGGGTTTATACCCCTGAAGTTTGTGGAGGCCTATCCAGTCCACCCATAAATGAGAGCTCTCATGGGAAATAAGAGGCCCTGTGACAGTGCTAGGGTCACTGAGGGAAAGTTTCCATTAGAGGATGAGATGGGAGACAGAAGGGGACAATGGATGCAGCCAAGAGAACTTTTCTGCTTCACCACATGAGGGCACAGATGGTCAGGGATGGGCACAAGTGAGCCCTTGGCAGCTGCCCAAAGATGCCAACCCCTGACACCAACCTGGAATGCCTTATGAAACACCAGTTGTTTCTTCTTCACTGAATGCCATGTGGTATAAAAATTCTGGTTAGTACCTTGGAATGGTTTGAAGCTCCACAAGGGTAACTAAGACCAAATAGCACACAGCCAAAGAGACCAAAAGCTTTCTATATCGGTCGAACAAAAATCTCCCTTCAAAATTGGGACAAACATTTTTTTAAACTGGCCTTCAGTACTGTCTTTCTAAAAATGTAGGCCGCATGGCACCCTTCCCTCATTTGATGCCTGAGATAAAGGACAGAGGTGAAAATTTGCATTCTTCCTTATTCCTATACCACTTACAGACCCCTTAGCAACTCTTCTAGTTTCTCTCTGTCTCTCTGTGCTCCCAGAAGATTAGTATGACCCAGTGTAAGAGTGAGGAATGCTGTGTGAGTCCATGAATGGCACAGTCATGGTGGGAGCTGAAGGAAGTTACTCTGCCATTCTGCTTGCTCACGCAACCTATGTGGTGGTTCTTTATACCTGCAGTTCTCCTATGTGGATGCAGACGGCAATCCCGTGCAGGTTACCCAGCTCACATTTCTGCGCCTGCTCAGTGCCCTTGCTCACCAGAACTTCACCCTCATCTGCCAAAATATGGCTGCCTGGTATGAGGCTGACACCAGCAGCCATGCTCGGGCTTTACGTTTCCTTGCCTTCAGTGGTGTGGAGCTGATGCACAACAGCACAGAAGCACCTGTCCGCGTCTTGTACGATGGCTGTCAGGTACGATATTTGCCTTCTGTTCTATTGCCTCCACACTTTTTGCTTCTTGAACATACCTATTTCATTTTTATTCCTCTCGTTTTCTTCCACCAGGGCAACATTCGTGGCGTCCCCTCCATTTTATCCTCACAACAATTCCATAAGGGCTGCATTCACATAATCACAAGGGTCCTGGTTAGAACGTTAATGTGAAAGCTCCTGGATAAGTGCTGTTTAACTGGAGTGGTTTGACCAGATTGCCCTGAAATTCTAGGTTCTCACAATCAGCTCCACAGGGCTCACTACATTAACCTTTTAACCAGGATCCTTGTGATTGTGTGAACACAGCCAAGGTAGGTTAGATTGAAAGAGGCTAGTCCAGGTTCCCCCAATGAATTTCATGCCTAAACAGGGACTGAACTTGGGTCTCCTAAGTCTTAGAGCCCTTTCTCATGATTACAGAGAAAGGGCTCCACGCTGCAGGGGAGGAAGCCTTAATATGCTTACTTCCCTGCCGATGAACCTGGTTTTCTTGCTGGGCGAGCAGATCGCTTGCCCAGAAGTTTGCTGGCTCCTACTGGTAGTCGGGAGGTTTGGGGGCCAGGAGTCCCCCGGAACTCCCATAATGCACTGCTTGGGTTCTCAGTGCATTATGGGGAGCCTCCCGAAGCTGGACAGGAGCCCTGCAGTCTCCCAGCCCCGGCTTCAAGCAGCCAAGGCTGGCAAGACGATCAACAAAATGGGGTTAAGAGAGCACTCTCTCTTTTAAGCTTGTTTCAGAGAGAATGGCTGGCTTGGCGGTTTTGCTGCCGAGGCACCGCCAGGATCAGGCACAATCCTGGCGGTTCTCACGTGCAGGCAAGACTGGACTTGGCTTCGTCAGCCTGGTTTTGCCTGCGCGTGAGAAAAGCCTTATAATCTTCCACTCGATACCATATGAAACTGCCTTGTACTTAGTCAGGCCATTGGCCCATCTCGCTTGCCTGCCCTGACCGGCCACAGCTTGCCAAGGTTTCAGACAGAGTTTTTCCCAGTCCTGTATGGAAATGCCAGGGATTGAACCAAGGATCTTCAGCATGCAAAGTCTGTGTGCTACCACTGAGCTATGCCTTTTACCCTGTATCTCCTATTTGTCTCTTGATACCACATTCTAGACAATCCCAATACCTCCTGATGTTCACCCCCATGACTTGCAAACAATAGCACAGCATGATTTGCAAATGACGGGTCACTGTATGGCCCAAGCCCAGGAACTGACAATTTTATGAACAAGATATCCACCAGATGATGGAAATAGACTCAAATGTGACCATAAAGATAGACTAGCCGAGTGGGTGAGGTGGATGTCAGCACCTTCTTCCTTTCCCAGCTGCCTTTGCCCTACATTTATTTCTCTTGGCTCCTGCTTCTTCTACATTTGTCACCTCTTATCTGGCAGGTGTCCTGGGCTTTTGAAAGCTGCCTGGCAGGCTGAAATGTAACTCTCTTCTCTGGTTCTGCAACCCAAGCCAACTTGGCAGTTGATGCCTGTAATTCATGGATGCAAATAGGTTAGAGGGAAATGATTGGTCTCCTGGCTAGTGATGTCACAACTGTCCTTCACTTTGCCTTGAAAGTGTTTGTTGAATTCTGTTCGCATGGGGCATGTGAAGGGTCTTTCTCCCAGGCAAAAGTTCACATATTCCCCAAACACAGTTAGTTAGTTAGTTAGTTAGTCAGTTAGTTAGTCAGTCAGTCAGTCAGTCAGTCAGTTATTTTAGAGCCCCTGGTGGCTCAGTGGTAAAACTGCCGCCCTGTAACCAGAAGGTTGCAAGTTCGATCCTGACCAAGGGCTCAATGTTGACTCAGCCTTCCATCCTTCTGAGGTCGGTAAAATGAGTACCCAGAATGTTGGGGGGCAATATGCTAAATCATTGTAAACCGCTTAGAGAGCTTCCAGCTATAGAGTGGTATATAAATGTAAGTGCTATTGCTATTGCTATTTTATTAACATATTTTTATACCACCCAAAACTTGTGCACAGGCACCTGGAGCATTATTACAGAATATGCCGAGGGGTCCATGTCTCATGTTATATCATACACTTCCTTACCATCATACACTTCCACTCCATCAGGCTATTATGCCCCACACAACCACTCTGTGATCCCTTTATGGAAATGATAGAGCTTGGTAATCCTCCTACACCCCCTCCCCCCACCCCCAGAATCTGCTTTTGTTCTTGAATCTTCTCCCCTGAAGACCAATGGGTCTGGACAGAAGTAACGACAAAGGCTCATCTTCATAATGATGACTCTGCAATATTCTTCATCTGTCCCCTGTAGTTTGTGACTTTGTCCTATTTGCATGAGTCAGCTGGTCAATCTGCTCTGCAGGTTGGAGCATCTTGTTTGTAGTTCACTGGGAAAGGGGTGACTATGGTGGCAGAATCCCGATGGTGCAAGGAATTGGACATCATGGCTTTTTTCTCCTCCCAGCCTAATGACTGGGCTGTCTTCAGGTTTTTATGAGCTCTACCTGTAGAGCAAGAAGCATCAGCAGCTTGTATCCCTTTTCCTTCTGGTCACCTCCCTCATCATATTGCAGTTCACTTCTCTCAACTGAGAGGTACATACCATGGTGAGGAAAGTAGGTTAAACACTAGAGGTATCTCCAGAGTGAAATGTTCCTCTCCCCTGGCACTTTGAATGGGTCACCCTTGTCTCCTTTAGCTCAAGATTACTGCCATCCTTAGTCACACTCAATGATTCTCTGGTTCTTTGACTACTTCTGACCTCTCAGAACTCCCCTGCATTTCCTGGGTCTCCAGCAAAACAATGTCATCACCCACTCCTTGAACACCTTCACAACTGTCACACTTACTTACTCTTTATTCCCCAGTACATCTACCTGTCTTCCCATCCTCTTGGTTCAGTCAAGTTCTTTCTGCTGAGGTTTATCTTTTCTACTCCTAGGTACGCAAAGGCCAGGAGCGGACAGTACTGCAGATCTGGACACCACGTGTGGAGCAGTTGCCCCTGGCCGATGTGGCTGTTCAGGATTTTGGAGACACCAATCAGAAGTTCGGCTTTGAACTCGGGCCTGTCTGCTTTGGTGGCTGAGCCCTTCAAAGATGGACAGCTCCCTCTGCACTGTGGGACCACCCCTTGGAAAGAGCGAGCTAAAATTCCTCCACCTTGCACTGGGGGAGTAGGATGCAGGAGCGGAGCCGGCCCTGCAAAGACCTGCCGTTGTATTTAACCAGATGACAGCCTCCTATTTATGCGGCCAAGGTCCCTTGGGGCCGTGACTCTTGGGGAGCAAAGCAGAGCCCAGACTGAGCCGGGGCCCTCCCTTTCTGCAGCCCTGACAAATGGTGCTATTATGCAGCCTTAGTGAAGCACTGGACTAACTGCCCGGCCCTGGCTACCTGCAAGAATGGGGGAAATGGAGACTACATCCCACACTGCTGACCTCCTTCCATAAGGGCCATCAAGATCTTGCCTGAAGCATTTGGGGAACTCAGGACCAATCTACTGACTCAGCCACCTTCTAACAGAAATGGGCATAGGGATTGGATGGGGAAAGTGGAGGAACAGAGCATTGGCCTCTAAGCCTATAAATAACCACAGAAAAACAGGATTCTGATTAAAATAGTGCCCAAGGTTCAAGGACTGAGCACAGGGGAACCAAAATTTTGATCCTACTGAATTTATTTAAATTAACAGATACTGTATTGATATGACATGGTATCCAGCTGTTACCAGATTGAATAGGATGGATCCCTGTAAGGTACCTTTCAGGAGGAAGGTGAGGTGTGACCCCCAACCAGGTGATGACCAGATACTCTAGTTGGTGTCTGTATCACCTTGTGACCATTGTTCACTATTGTCTGTTCCTGTTGTGGTGCCAGATGGTATCCATGTAGCAAAATGCAAAATCAGGAGAGCTGGAAAGGAGTTGAATCTCTTTCTGTTTTCCACAAAAATCCCAGCTGTGAGCCTGCAGTAATCTTCTTTTGAGGAAGAGGAACAGGAAACAGTCACTTCCAGCCCCTTATCACCCTTGTCTGTTATTCCGTCCATCCTGGGCAGAGAATGGAGGATTCTGAGTTCTGTTCTTTGGGCCCAAATGTTTCTCTTGTCAGATGCCTGCAAAAAATTATTATTGATTCTGTGACCCCTGTTCCTTGATACCCTCTCTCTGGAGGAAAGAATATATGATTCAGGTGGATTGCTACATTCCCTGCAGATCTAAAACTCCTAAGTATGATACAGGACAGAGACCTGGAACTTATGCCTGCTGTGCTGCCCTACCCTCAGCCTTTGGCACTGACCTCTCTTCAAACCCTCTGGTGCTAAATCCCTACATTGTTATGCTTCCTCCTCGTATCTCAGGCTGTGGTGCCAACCGGGTGTGTGTGTGTGTGTTTGTGTGTGTATGTTACTGTATCTAACAACCTGTATTAAACCTCGGAGCCTGTGACTGACTCATCATCTCTTTGTCAACTGGCTGTGCTGAAGAAACCAGCCAAGCCTGGACTCCTTGGACTCAATAGTTGAGCTCAAAGCCTGATGGAAATACATGAGATGAACCCCGCCACATCACAACTGGGATGATTTCCTTAGGTATGAACATTTTCTGAATTGGACCTTTCCTCCACAGGAATCAGACGAGGATTGTAAACATCATAGGAACATAGGAAGCTGCCATATAGTGAGTCAGACCATTGGTCTATCTAGCTCAGTATTGTCTTCACAGACTGGCAGCAGCTTCTCCAAGGTTGCAGGCAGGAATTTCTCTCAGCCCTGTCTTGGAGATGCCAGGGAGGGAACTTGGAATGCTCTTCCCAGAGTGGTTCCATCCCCTAAGGGGAATATCTCACAGTGCTCACACTTCTAGTTTCCCTTTTGTATGCAACCAGGGCAGACCCTGCTTAGCTTAAAGTCATGCTTGCTACCACAAGACCAGCTCTCTTCCCTAGCATCACCAGAACCATTTTTATTGGCTTTAGACAGACACATTTAAACAGACATGGCCAAAATCACCTTCCTGGTATATAGGCACTTATGTTAAATTGAAAGGAGGCAGGATGTGTTTAGTGAATATTTTCACCTTTTTAACCCCCTTTCAGTGATTTTTGCACCATTTAAAAAACCCCAAAATAGAACTCCATCACTATTTTTCACACTCAAGTGTGTATACACATTCTGCCCCAACTAGCCATGAATAACAGGTGGATTGGGATTCAGTGGTGAAATTATGAACCTCTAGAGGTAAGGTATGCATTTGGCTGAACTTCAGATTCTTTCTCTCTCCCTGTTCTTTCCTGAGCTCATTTATGTGGTGATAATCAGAGATCAACAAATCCAAACCTCTCTCTGTAGTCCTGGGTCCTTCATACATGAAGTCTGTATAGATTAACCCAACTAGTCTGTACACTAACATCACATTTTCATCTCTGCATTTCTCCAATGACATTATAATCAGCTTGTTGACAGTGGTGTGGGGGAGGGTTATTTATCCAAGGCCATCCAGTGGCCAAGCCAGAATTTGAAGCCAGGTCATCAGGTCCAAATCTAACAGGTATAACATAGTGCTCTATTATATCATACAGGTATAAATAGTGGGCAAACAAGGTGTCACACCAAAGGTACCCATAGAGCAGATTGCTCTAGATTTCTTAAGCAAGGAAGCCAAGCAACATACTATAGAAGAAGGATTAAAATCTTCTGGGCTATTAGCTGATCCAACCTCAAATATTGAGGTTTAATATTGTTCAGTTTAGATTTAGCAGAACCCAATAGATGCTGGTTGTCTTCAAGAAAAAAGTTTTTTACATCCAAGTTTGCACTTGAATATACATCCATTCAGCATTGTCTTCACTATTGTGTGAGAACTGGGGGCTATTCACATGGGTGGGCAGGGTGGGAAGAAGGCAGGACTCAACCTACCTGTTTTTGTTTCGGTGCACAAACTGCATGCCCACATGACCCACACTGCCAGAAGCAGCATGGATCACTATCTGTGCTGCTTCCGGCAGCACAGATGAACAAAGGCCGGGACTTCTTTACCCAGCCTCTGCATATCCCACAAAGTACCGCGTGACAAACACGGTGCCTTGGGGGATTCCTACAACACTGTGTTGTACTCAGCTGAAGAAAGTAAAGACCCTTGTTCTGCATAGATACTGGCACAATTCTTACTGTGCAAAATCTGCAGTTAGCTTTTCTTTTTACAATTCAGTTTTTTGCTGAAGATTTGAAATATAAAAGAGAAAGTCAAATAGAGGGCAGGGACTTGCTTGAGTCATCTGGAATTATTTGACCTTACTATGGTGCACTAGTTCTCTGCTAGAGCTCTGGATTGTGTAATTACTTGTACAGGGCTGGTGGTTCAATGGCATGCCTTGTTGTGGGACTTTGGCCTTTCTGAAAGCCACACTTCCTTATCTGGAGGTCCCTGTGCCCCTGAACCTCCCTGTTTCAGCTGAAAGCCTTGTACCCCCGAATTCTAGATAAAAAGGCTGTGCACACAACCATTTCTGGGGTAAGGAGGGGGGGAAGGGAGGGTTGAACCTACTTTCCCCCCACCCAGACAATCATTGCACTGCTCAGAGCAGCACATATCATGTGCCCACACAATCTGTTCTGCTCTGAGCAGCATGGATTGCTGAAGGCCAGGAAAATAAGTCCCGGCCTCCAGGAGGGTTTTCAGACAGCAGGCTTTACCACATGTTTACTGCAAGGCTTTACTGCAAGTTCGAAGTTGTCTCCAAAAGCCAACACAGAAACCGACACAGGATTTTTTTTTTACCCTGGATATAAATTGAGCTACACTAACATGCAATGAAAAACCTGAATTGTGTGTGAAGTGCTCCCTGATAGCTCGCAGGGACTTTGGGGTAAATCTGGCTGCTATGTGAATGCACACACCCATTCTGGAGGAGAAGTGAGCTAAAAGCCCTTTGTGAAAAATGCCCAGGTATCCCACAACGTACTGTACAACATGCGTGGTGCATTGGTGCAAGCAACCCGAGCATTCACATGACCCCTGACCTGGGGTAAAGAATGCACTTGTGCCCCTTAACCCAGGTAAAAGCCCAGGTGAAAAACATGCGCTACCAGGGGAAGCAGTGCCAAGGATTGGCCTTGATCCTGGCACTGCACATGAGCAGCCCTACCCAGGTACAGCTCCTTGTGTGCACAGCCTCAAACTGTGGCTAGTTAGTAATATTTTAAAAAACCCACTTTGCTCAAAGGCACCTTGTTTATTATCACATTCCAGATATATGTCCTGGAATTGAAAAGGGGGTTTCTAAGGCTGATGTCTGGTCACATATGCCATTTCAGATTTTTTTTTGGGGGGGGGGCGGATTGGTCAGGACTATACTCTACCAGTATGACAATTAAGAATATAGGTGCACCTGTTCTACCCTACCCCAATATATTCCAGTGAACTCTCTTACACATGACAGCTTGGGAACTGAGTGAAATGGCTTGTTGGTTCTTTTTAGTCCTTCTAGTTCAGCAAGAAGGGGGTTCTCATGGTAATCTGAAACAGTGCAGGCTACTATGCTGCACACCTCACAGCAGCACCCACTTGCTTCTAAGCACAGGGGATGGGCTCAGGCAACCCGCCAGCTGGCAATCAGAGTTTCCTGGTGAGTGCATGCTCCCAGCGGGGCGAACCCACCAGCTTCTGGCTAGCAGCCAGACTTACCAACTTCAGCCTGACTTCAGCCGAAGTTTTGTAACTTAGGGCTGAAGATGAGTGGAGAAAGTCAGGCTGAAGTCTGTGTGGCTGCCAATCAGAGATTGACGGGTTTGGGCAACATGCCTGCCAGGAGCGTTTGCTAACTGGCAGAGGCGTATCTAGGGTAGGGCAGGCAGGGCACATGCCCCAGGGCACCACTTGAAGGGGGGCGCCATTTTTTAAAATGAAAAAAGAAAGTAAAATGGCCACCAAAAACAAAATGGCTGTCACGCATGTTCAAATGGCCTCTGCAAGGCCCTAGTATCTGGGAAAAGTCAAATTCTCCATTTATTTTTAAAACTTATGTAATAGTGATGCTACAATGCATAGTAGAGAATTAGACAGGCACTTCTGTTTAGTTTTCCAAGTACACCTCCACATAGTATTTGGGTATTTCATGAGCCCCAGCATACTGAAATTTGTAGTTTTTGATCATTTTTTGGTCTGGCGACATCCACTGCTAAATAGTTTTTGAAATATTAAAAGATTAACGAGCTTGACTTGTATTTTTCAGCTGATATGGTAAAGTTATCTGAAAGATGAGTGTTAGATGTTTGGACAGGGGGCGCAATTTCAGTGCTTACCCTAGGTGCTATTTTCCTTAGATACACCTCTGCTAACTGGGAACCTCTAGCTTCTTGACTTTCAGTGGGCCTCCCTCAACCCAGAGTTTCTTGCCCCAGTTACTTCCCACTCCATGAAACTAGCAAGGCTGACCTTAACAAGAAGCAGTCACTTTGAGTAGCAGATGGCACACAACTTTCCCACTTCTAACCTCCATGTCCTATTTTTAAAAGGAGGCATTTTCTTTTAGGTGCAAAGGTTTCTAAGGCAATCTCGAAGTGGGCCTGAGAGTGTTGGATTGTAGGATCCTTCTGCTCCCCCTCTTCTCAGCTCCAGCTGGTATGCATTCCTTTTCACATACTCATTGTGCGCTGTATCAAGTTTTTTCTTCAACAAGTGGATCCTCTGACAAGTGGGATTAGTTGCCAGACTGTTTGTGGCACCTCTTTGCCCTGAAATCTTCCTGCGCCTTTGTTATGGATGGTTAACATAGCTAATTCTCCCTCTATGCTTTATTCATGACTTGATTGTGAAACAAAGCAGCAAAAGGAGAGCAACACAGCCTGCCAATCAAACAGCACAGCAACCATTTGAAGACCTGTCCAACCAGAGTAGAGGGAAACCAGAACAGCTTTCTGGGGAGGCCAAGCAAACAATACCATCCCACCATTAGCTTAACCTGCATTAATGCAGTCTTTGATTCAGCCTTTCTGAGCACTGGTAGAGGAGTAGTATGAATGGATTAGGGATTATTATGGTTCCACAGGTACACTCAGTGGGCCCTCCTAACAGCTCTGGACTCTAGATTGCTATCTTACTTTTATCAGGTCTGTACTGGCACTGGGCACACACAATAATACCAATATTTCTCAGGAATCTCCTATCCCCTCATTTCCTTTCTGTGGTAGCTGATGCAAGTTTGCCCCAGCCTGCATTACTCCCAAGGATCTAAAATATCTCATCCACAGTGGCACCAGGTCTCCTGAGTTAGGTTTTAATTTGTACCAAAGAGGTGGGTTGTTGCTTTGCACCAGCATCATAAGATGAGGTGGGTTATTGGAGAGCTGTGAGTGAATGTTGCTTTCCTCTATTGCTGATTTTTTAGGCTTTCCACACATGTGAGATAATGTGGAGTTTCCTGGGATTTATTGTAATTTAGTTTCCGAAAGGTGCCACCTACCAGCTGGGAGCAGTGCTGGCACTGTTTTTGGTTTGGCCAGTATACTTTCCCAAGCAGCTTCACTCAGGAAGGTCCAAAGCAGTGCTAGTTCCCCTCCCAGCACTAAATGAGACAGCAGGGTTTAGTGGTTAGAGTGTCCGACTGAGTGCAAGGAGACCAAGGCTGAAATCCCTTTGAGAAGGTAAGGTGTACCTTTGTACCAAGTAAGGTGTATCCTGGGCATCTTAAAGGAAAGGCAGGATAGAAATGGAATGGAATGGAATTGAACAACAATAATACAACAGAGCAACATCCTGGAAAGAAAGACCCTTGAGTAAATGATCTTGGAAGCAGATACAGCCGACTCTGCATGTAAAAAGCAGCAGCTGTAAGAAGACTGGTAAAATGTCTTTTTTATTCCAAGCATGTGATCGCACCAGTGATTCACAATGGCCCCAACACTGAAGATATCAGAGAGATGGCTGAGAGATTCCTTTTCAAGGGAACTGTCTAAAACCTGCAATCTTTCTGTTTTCAAGCTCTGGCTTACAGAACACTTCCCTTGGAAAGGGGACATCTGACCCAAAGTGCCTCAGGGGAATTTTAGATCATAAACAACTGGAGCGATCAGGTGCTCAGAATTTTTTTTAAATCATTCTCTCCAAAGCCATTTTTGTATGCATAGATGCCATTGTACCACTGATCAGATCCTGGCCTCCCTCTTTAAGTATTGGATACATATTGACTCCAACCTGAGTGCTTCACGGTGATTAGTCCAGCTCACATTGGCCACTCATGCCACATATGTAAGTACATAGGTAAGTATTTTGACCTTAATTCACTCTGAACTATGACTATCCCCCAGACTTGGATTCATTAACAGTAGTCATTTTCTAGCTTCACCCATAATAATTTCCCATCACATATGTCCTTCCAAGTTGCTGATTGATGTATATGAGACTTATCCCAGTTAATTCTATCAGCAACCTTGTAGGGTAGACTAGGTTGAGAGATAACTTGCTTAAAACCACAGAGTAGCTTTGATTTGGAATTTGAACACAGTTCTCAGAATCATTCAAAATCCAGCATGCTATCTGCTGTACCATATTGTCTCCCCAAACCATGCACCGAAAATGAGGAGAGGAATCGGTTTTACTAGCTATTCACCACCAGAAATATCTAAAGGTGATCAACGTAGTTAGCTGCTCTGCATTTTGAAGCCACTAGATGGAGACTGAGTCAAATTGCTTACACACAAGGGCATGTATCTAGAGGACAGCTCAAATTATTCACTAAGGTTGTTCACACGACCAAATGGGATGAGGGAAGAGTTTGAATGAGGCAGAAACCTACCTGCCTTCTCCCACACAACCAGAGTCCAAACAGGGCTCTGCTGCCAGTGCACCCAGACAAGCAGTGTGGCAGCTGAACCTCCAGGTATCCCACAATGCACTGCACAAGCAGTGCAGTGCATTGAGAAACCTCCACACTGCCTGGCCACTCCTTCCCTGCAGCTCTGTGGCAAAGATGGCTGCTGGTAGCCTGGGAGCAGCTGCCAGCAGTGCGGGCACCCACATGAGGAGAGAGTGAGGTCAGAGGCACACGCTTGTCCTCCTACCTCAGCCTGAGTTTGAGATCAGGGCTACCTGGGGGAAGAGTGGCAGGATCAGGAGCAATCCTGGGCTTTTCACCACTAGTCCTGTCCTAACTGGTAGGGCTGGTCATGAGAAAGACCTTACAGTATTTCGTGAACATTTGTGACAAAAGAGGGCTAAGTACCCTATTTTCAGTGACAGTGAAGCTTGCAAAATGTTCACCTTTTCACAAGGGCAGCCCTTTCATGAGGTAATATGAGTCACTAGCCTCAGGCAGTGGTTTACTGGGACACCAGCAGGGTAGCAAGATGCCCCCTGCTGCTGCCCATCAGAGCATCTCTTCAGGATGATTTGCACTCCTTACAAAGTTTGCAAGGAGCACAAGGAAAGAAGAGGAGGCTGCTGGCAACCATCCCTCCTTCCTGCCCCCTGTGCCACCTTCAACACTTGCAATGGTTGCTTTTGAAAAGGGGCTGGCCCCCAGCAGGGGCATGTGGCAAGGCAGCCTTTGGAAACCAGCTCAGATGTCACAATACCTTGGAGCACCTCTGCCTATTCACTTGTGTTGCCCTCTCTTGCTCTTCAGTCGGCGTTACTTTTTCTCACTGATGTCATCACATCTGACTGGCTATTGCTGTAAGGAACAAACCCCGCCAACCAAATCATGTGGGAGGAATTATCACTGAGTCACCCCTCCCTGTTACCTGGTGAGCTGACTGGGTTTTAAATTAATTTAAAAGAAAAGTAGAATCTCTGGTAAATTGTATTGCTGCCACCAATCGCTCCTTAGTAATTTTCCCTAACTGGCAGAGAGCGATAAAACTTCCAGTCTTATCTTTACTTGCTAGCAGGCAAATATTCTTTTTTAAAAGATGTGGTTACAATGATATATGCTGAAGGGGGGAGGTGGTAGGCTTTACTATTCCTGTTGAGAACATGAGAACTAGAGGCTTCCCATTCCCCTCTCCCAGAGTCAGTGAAACACTTTGTGGGTTCTCTCTCTCTCTCTCTCTCTCTCTCACACACACACACACACACACTAAGCCAGTTCAGGATTTCACGCATAGCTGTTGCAAATAATACTAGCTTAGCGGTTACAAAAGTATTCAAAATGCCCAGATGTTCTCAGGCAGTGCTTAGCTTGTTCATTACTAGACTGAAGTTGAAGATAGGTAATTTCAATAGCAGATACTTGGGAATACAAAGCCACACACACAAAAGAAAATAACTCCTAACACAAGTCTTACTAAAAACACTTTTAACTCTTAAGTCTAACCTTCTGAAGCCATAGGCTTTGACTTCCTTCCCTTGGACCTCACCAGGACCTAGGTGAGACCAACTCCTGAAAATCCCTGACCCTCAGGGATTTGCAGAATTTACCCTGCAGGAATCTGGCAAGACTCCATTTCTCCCCTGGGCACACCTTTCTTCTTCCCAGAAGCCCAACTAGAGCCCTCTAGTTCCACCAACTAGTTAATCGATTGGGTCATGACTTAAGGTCTCCAGTCTGTCAATCAAGGTCAACTGCTTTTTCCCATTTAACTCTATCAGTGCTGGCTGGCTGCCCACTAAAATCTTCTTTATATTAGGGATGTGCGTTTTGTTTCGGATACAAAACGTTTTGTGCACAAAACAGGCCGTTTCTGCTGTTTTGTAGCCAAAACAAAACACCCAATGCTTAAAACAGAAAATTTTGCAGCCAAAACAAAACGTCCCTGTTTCAGATACAAAACGGTTTGTTGTTTCGGCTGTTTTGGAACTCCATTTTGCAATCACAAAAAATCTTTCTCCTTTAGTCTCCATTTTGAGTTTTGACATCTGTTTGAATTTCCGGCCCTTCCAGCCTGCAGATTGGCCAGCAAGGGAGCGCGGGGTCTGGGGTTGGGGAGCGCAGTGCGGGGTCTGGGGTGGCAGCAGGGGATTGTGGGGCTTTGGGGTTGCAGCAGGGGAGTGTGGGGCTTTGGGGTTGCAGCAGTGGAGCACAGGGTCTGGGGTTGCAGCAGTGGAGCATGGGCTTTGGGGTTGCAGCAGTGGAGCATGGACTTTGGGGTTGCAGCAATTGAATTTAAAAATTTATGTGTGGTGTTTGTTGTTAGTTGTTGTTTCACACTCTTGTGTGTGGATAAATTGCATTTCGGTGGGGGGGGGATGTGAATGTGCGTGACCAAAACTTGTTCTTTGCAAAGCTCTGCGGGTGTTGTAGATGTGTGATGTTGATGTTGTTTTGGAGGGGGAAGAGTGGGTTGGGTGGTAGTGCCCCAATGGGTGCCTGCTACCACCTCGGTTTCAGAGTGATTGGGCAAAGGGCTCAATATTATTTGATTTTTGAAGTGAAGTTTACTCTTTTCCCCCATAGTGAAAAATGGAGGTTTCAGCAGCCCCAGAATTGCACTTGGTTGGCCCAGAGAGAGTGGTGGCATAGTGAACATAGGGTGCCAACCACCCCCATGGCTTGATAACCCATGGTGTGCTGGGTTCTGTTGTTTTGGAAGTGTTCTGAGTGTAGATTCTCTGGTTGCATATGAGATTTTCAATGAGAAACCATGAATCCACCCTCATTTGCTACTGCTAATAGCAAAAATAAAATAAAATCTTAAAGACACATAAACTTCAAAAAAAAATTAAATCAACCCTTTGCCCATTTTTTTTGGAAATTGGGGTGGTAGCCTCCACCCATTAGGCACTACCACCCCACCCCATTCTTTTGACCCCACGACCCATTTTTCCAATCCAAACCTATTCAGATTCGGATAAATTTGGATCCAAATCTAATCTGGGCTGATTCGGATGGGTCAGATTCGGACACAAATCGAAACAGGGGTGTTTCGATTTGGGTACAAATTGAATCACAAAAAATCATTTCGTGCACACCCCTACTTTATATATAATTCGCTAAACCATACCCGTGGCTAATCCCAATGTGGCTAAGCATACCCATGGCTAATCCCATATGGGTAACAGCATACCTGTGGCTAATCCCATGTGTGGCAGCTCTTGCAAGAGTTTGGAGAGTTGCCGGAGATGATAGCGATGGGGACCGGCAGGGCGGGGGGAGAAATTGGTTGTCACAGCCGGCCAACTGGCCGGCTAGCCCAGGGTTTAGCAGCAGCGTCTGGCCGATGGCTGACCAGGAAAACGACAGCGCCACAGCCAGGCAGAGAAGACAGGGGTGGCCGGCAGGTGGGCAGGTGGAGAGGAAACTGCAGCGGGTGGAGGAAGGAAGGAAACAGTGGCAGAGGTGGGCGGGGGGAGGCAGGAAACAGCGATGGAGGTGGACAGGGTGGAGGAAGGAAACAGCGGTGGAGGGGAGGAAGGAAACAGAGACAGAGGTGGGCAGGTGGGGAGAGGGAGGGAGGAAACAGCAGCGAAGGTGGGTGGCCGGGCGGGGAAACAGCGGCACTGGAGGGCGCCGGCAGGTGGGAGGGGGGAGAAGATGAGGTGGCCGAAACTGGTGGGAGGAGAAGGAAAGTGACAGCGGGGGTGGCATGGAGGAAACGGTGGCAGGGGCAGGTGGCTAGGTGAGGAGAACTAGAAGCACAGATGTTCTGTGCCCGGCCCAGCTAGTTGCTATATAGTGTTGTGACATCTTCCCATTCACCTGTTCCTTAGCTGGCTGGAATCACCTATGTCAATGATCCAGAGAGAGGAAAGAAGCTGTAATTGGAAAGGAAACAACAGTGCTAAGGTGGCGGCAGTAGACAGGGGAAGCAATGGAAAGAAACAGAATCAAAGAAAGGGATTCTTCTCAAAATTAAAGGAGCTTGGGGGAAATGTCCCCCCCTCTCTTAAAAATAGCACTACTTTCAACCCAAATATCGAAATTGGAGACTATTCAGCACAGGGCCAAACTACAGTACATGTTATGCAACATGCATAGTTTGGCCTTGCATTTTTAAAAGGATTAAATAGCAACTGCAGTAGGGAGGGAAGGTCAAAATGAGGACTGCAGTGTGCAGAGATGGTGGGGTGGGGTCTGTATCCCTTTCCCAATGTATCCTGATGAAATCATTTTCCCTGTAACTGCTATTAGCCCTGGGAGCAGAAACTCCCTTTAGTGCCCATGGCAGTATCTCTTCTGGGACTAATAGTGGTTTTGGAGGCACACTTTTTATTGGGACTGCAGCAGGGAGGGAAAGAATTTAATAATTCCTTCCTGAGTGCCACAGTGCCTATCCTTATGTACCCCACACAGCTATTTAGCTTTTCTAAAAAGCAAAAACACAGTCCCCAAACAAGGCATGTATTAGATTGTGTAGTTTGCACTTTAGCTGTTCCAGATCTGGTTTCCCTGAGAGATTCATTAAAGCAGTGTTCCTCAGACTTCTCATTGCTGAGCCACAGGGCTTTGTTTGTTTTCTGAATTAAAATGGAAGGGAAGTTTCATTTTTACACTTGAAAAAGTTTATTTAAGTAAGAAGAACATGCCCTCAGAGAAGCTGACACCCTGTGATTCTGCATGAGTCACTGTTCTGGTTGTGCCTCTGCTGAGGTCAGTGAATTCTGCTGCATCTCTGCAAATGGGAGGCGGTGACTGAATGATCCAATTATACCCAATGCAGAGTCATGGCAGAATCACACACTCCTGTGGAGGCAGATGGAAAGGAGGAGGCTAGACGAGAACAGTATATCACACAGAGATGCAGCAGGTTGTCTCCTCTGTGGATGGATCCATAGCAATAGCAATAGCAATAGCAATAGCACTTACATTTATATACCGCTCTATAGCCGAAGCTCTCTAAGCGGTTTACAATGATTTAGCATATTGCCCCCAACATTCTGGGTACTCATTTTACCGAGCTCGGAAGGATGGAAGGCTGAGTCAACCTTGAGCCCCTGGTCATATTCACAAAGACTTAAATTTTGTAAGCATATTTCTTTCTTGCACCTCTGTAGTGTGCCCTGGTACACTCTGAGAATTACTTTATTAAAGGCTGTGATGTTAGGTGATCTTGAAGATGTACCCTAAGGCTGTGTCAAGCTCACACAACCGCAATGATACATTATGTGCAGTGTAGATTAGTGTGTACATCCTTGAGGAACCCACATTATAAATGTCACATTGGTAATCCTGAATAATCTGATTGCTTTGCCCCTGCTCTTTTGATTGTTGGAGGAGGAGGAGGATTGATTGATTGACTGATTGCTGATGTGTTGCTTTAATTTATTATTTGAACTGTTTTATTCCTCCATTTCTTATTTGGGAGACTATTTTAATGATATGCCCCATTTTGGAAGTTCACCAGCACAGAAAATCAGCTCAGTCAATCAAGGATTTAATATGATTGTCTCTACTGCTGCTTTTCTGTATATTGTATTTTGTATGGTTATGTTATGCTTGTATTTTAAATCTTTAGTCAGATTCATGTTTTTATATTTTAGCTTAATATTTTGTGTATTTTTATAGTCTTGTTTTAATTTTTCTGTGGGATTCAGGGGCGTAGCAAGGCTGGAGTGGGCCCAGAGACAAGATTTTACAATGCCGCCCCCTCCCCCACTGAAGCTCAGCTCATGAAGTAAAGAAATCTTACATGAGGCTGAATAGTGGTAACAAAAAGCACAATTAGTTCTATCTATCTATCTATCTATCTATCTATCTATCTATCTATCTATCTATCTATCTGTCTCCCATGAGCCACAATAGAACATCATCCTAAATTATTTTTTAAAAGGTTTTGTAAATTGTGGACGATGCAAGTCATTTAATGGTCCTAGAGAAAGACATGTTGTTCTGGTAGCTCCAGGTCTTAACACTCACATCAATTTTGGAGGATGAATACAACTGAAGGAAGCCCGGGGGGGGTGTGTGTGGCTGGGGGAGTCAGTCATGTGACTTGCCTCGGGGGCCCCCTCCAAGGCTGGCTTCTGTGAGGGCCAGTCTACTATCGAGCAGTGCCTAGTACTCCAGCACCTTGCTGAAAAGTACTCTTATTCCAACACACCCTCCCTCTATGTCGCCTTCATTGACTTTAAAGAAGCTTTTGACTCCATCTCGAGAGTTAAATTATGGGAGAAGCCAGAGGCCTCCTCGATCTACCAGCGATTGTTATACTTAATATGTATGCTACATACTGACACATCACTCGAGGTAAGGTGCAACCAGCAGAGACATTTCACTAGTGCCATCATCATTACACAAAAAGGTGTAAAACAAGGCTGCATTCTGGCCAGGCGCAGAGCCAGCAGAGTGGCAACCTGGTTCCAGCCCTGCCCGGTGGCCCCTCTGCTGATGCCCCGTGCGTGTGATGTCACAAATATGGGGTGTACCCTGAATGAACCCTCTGCCCCCGCCCGGGCTACCGGGAGCCCCGAGGGAGCGCTTGTCAATCCTTTTCAGGCAGCGTTTGCTGCCTGAAAGCTTCTATTCCCCCTTTTCTCCCTCCAGAGAATGAGAGAAAGGGAGAATTGACACTTTCAGGCAGTAAGTGCCAATGGTAGGGGCTGCTGAAGCCCCCCGGGGGGGCATTACTCAGGCTCTGGAAGAGCCCTGAATGAACCCTCCTTGCCCCCACCCGGGCTACCAGGAGACCCCTTGTGTATGACATCATGCACAAAGGGGGCATGGCCTCAAGCTCCGAAGAGCCCAAGCGAGCACTTCTGTGTCATTTCAGGCAGCGCTTGCTGCCTGAAAGTGTCAATTCTCCCTTTCTCTCCCTCCCTGGAGGGAGAAAAGGGGGAATAGATGCTTTCAGGCAGCAAACGCTGCCTGAAAAGGATCAACAGGCACTCCCTTGGGGCTCTTGGTAGCCCAGGCGGGGGCAAGGAGGGTTCATTCGGGGCTCTTCCAGAGCCTGTGCGCCCCCCTCGGGCTTCAGCAGCCCCTACCATTGGCAGCCTGGGTTCTTTGAACCCGTTCACACAATGGTGGCTACGCCCCTGATTCTGGCACTGTTACTATTCAACTTCTACATCAGTACAATGTTGGGGCAAATTAGCAACTTAGACTTCCATCCCCCTAAACTTGCAGGAGCTCACATCTCCACCCTATTATATGCAGATGATGCAGCAATACTCTCAGGGACCCCAACTGGCCTTAAACGAGCACTGAAGCATTGGCCCAGTATTGCAAGGAAGATCTGCTGGAGCTTAGTTACCACAAAACCAAAATCATGGCCTTTGCCCAAAGGCCCAAAACCTGCTCCTGGTTTATAGATGGGCACAAGATAGAACAGGTCCCTTGCTTTAAATATCTGGGGATAGTCCTGCATTCCGCTGGCTCTAGGAAGACACATGGGGAGTATGTAGCACTAAATTCACAAAGGAGCTTCTCTGCTATTCTTAAGTTCCTCCAAACAAGAGGTGGCCCACTATATACCCACAGCACTAAAACTGCATGAAGCCAAGCCAACAGTGCAGTTACTCTATGGTGCCCAGCTTGGCCCCTTCCCCAACTTTTCCACACTGGAACGCATGCAATCAGAGTTCCTAAGAGCAGTTCTTCATGATCTGTATAACGTTATCCTGTGACTAGAGACAAGCCTAATGAAAGTGGAGACAAGGGTATGGATGGCCATACTGAACTACTGGCTAAAGTTCTTCCTTTCCCCCTCAGGCCTACTCCCCTAACGCTTTGTGATGACTTCCAATCCAGCTGGAAACAGACAGCTATGAAAGAAATAAAGTCCCTGGGCCTATCCCCACTTCACTTAGTTAACTTGGGGTAAGACCCAGCCAAAGCACTCATCAAACAATGTATTACGGATACAGAGCACCAATTTGACATAGGCAAGGACCCTAACTTACCTGTAAGTAAAGGACTCAGGTATGTCAGCGCCCACTTGCCATACCTAACCCAATTGGAGGTCCCAAAGAATAGGAGGGCCGTTGCACTGGCGCACTGCCATGTGCTTCCCTCAGCCATGCTTGAAGGTCACTATAGGAAGATCCCAGTCTCAGAGAGCAAGTGCTCCTGTGGCTCAGGGCAGGTAGAAACAGCAGGACACGTTTTTCTGCAGTGCCTGTTCTACAGGGACATCCGTGCCTCCCTCATCTTACCACTATTACATGGCTATCCTGGGCGAACGGACCAGTTTTACACCTCTTTGCTGCTCTCCGATAGCAACCCTGCTGCCACCTACAGTGTCGCCAGGTTCTGTGCAGCAGCGATTAATATCCGGCAGACGATGATCAAGCGTGCCCAGAGAACACCTCTATGAACTGGAGGACAGCCATGGCTACTGCCTTAGTGTGGCAGCCCAACAACCTATAGACCGGCAACTTCCTGGCTACTATTTTACTGGCTTACATTTTTGTGTATATTATATGATTTTAATGATTATTTGCTCTTATTATTTTAAATGATGCCTGTTATAATTTTATATGTTTTAAATCTTTTAAAACCTTTTTTTTCTGTTTAAGCATGCAACACAATCTAGAGTACTGCTATATGGTTTATTCCTATGCTTCTTATTGCAGCCGTAGTTAAATCAGAAAATGTAGCCCAGAGTCTACTGTGTCTCTTATTAGAGCCATCGCTAGATTTTTAGTGCCGTCACATGCCTATTTTTTATATTTTAAATCATTTATGTTAGTAATGTATTTTAGCATCTTTTATATTTATATTTTAAATCATCTTATGATATTCTTAGAGTATAAAATCTATTGCTACTTAGGTTTTAAAATGTACTTTATGCTGGTCTGTGACCGTAATAAAGACTGATTGATTGATAGATAAATTAAATAAAAGCAATTGACTATCAGAATATTCAAGGGCAGCTCCAGGGGGGGAATGCCGGGGGGGGGGCAAGTGCCCCCTCAGACAAGTGGTTTGTCCACCTCCCATTTCTGTTTCAGAACTCTAAGATGTGGGACACACAGCTCACCCACTCATAAATTCACTTTGCCCCTTTGGTGCCCCCCTCAAATTTGGGGTGTGTGTGTGTGTGCTGCCACTGAGGATATTTTTTTCAACAGACATTATTTTCAGGATATTATTTTCAACAGAAAGGCTCTCAAAGCAGTTTACAAAGAAAAAAGAATACTGGGAAGATCATGGTTCCCTCTCTCAGAAGGGCGCACATTCTCAAACGAAACTCATGGGAAATAGCAACAGCCACTGGAGGAATGTAGCACTGAGACTTTATTCTACCCTCTGTTTTAATCAATCAGTAGAGCAGACATACGACTTCCTGGGCAGATGTTAAATAAGGGGAACACTTGCACGTGTGTTAATTCAAACTGGCCCTTACTGCCACCACAATTTGAAAACTTCCCTGGCCTAGTGGGCTGAGGAGCCGGGACACTTGTTCTCAGCTGCCACAGGGAATACAGCTTCGCCTTGCGAGGAAGGCACCAACCTTGACCTTCATAAATCTTTTAGCTGCACCCTTCAGGTTTTTGTGCAGCCAAAATAGAAGTTGCTTGCTCGACACATTTCCCCAAACCTGTGCCAGTTCACAGGGTGATCACCTTCCCCAAGCGTTTGCTGCGAAACCCTGGCAGGCGTTGAATATTCACCAGCCTCCACCAGGCCTCCCCATCCTCCCCTCTCCTGTCAGTATTGCTAGCCGCAAGGATGGCGGCTGAAGGGGAAATGGCTATTAATGTGCAGCGGCAAGCTAAGGGCCGAGTCAAATTGGTATTCAAAAGCAGAGGGAGGCAGCAGGTAACATTCCTGCATGCTGATGATTTCTGAGCCTCGCGGCCATGAGGGAACAGAAGATTGCGCAGATTGCACAGGCAGACACACCCCAAATAACAGCTTCTCAGAAGCACATCCGTACAAGCTGGGGTGTGTGTGTGTGTGGGGGGGGGAGAAGCAGTTTACAAGTGGCAGTGAGCACAAACCACAGGGACCTTGGGGCCTTCTGCAGCAGAAGCCCCATTGAAATGCATGGGAGCAATACCAAGATGTCCTTCTGGGCAGAGCAGGGCTACAGATAGGCTGAGATTCTGCCGAGGCATGAAAAGGCTGCCGAAGATGGCAGTGGCCGCAGACTTCAGCCCTCCTAACTTCGTCTCTCATCGTTTTGGGAAAGCAGCTCTCCAGTCTAGTGATGAAGTGGAGCATAGATTTAGTCATGATGAGCGAGACATTACTGGCTTCCATTTTAGAATGATCAAACCATTGCAGGGGAATAAACAGGATTGCAAAGGAGTCAGTCTCCTAACTGCGGTGGGTGCATGGTTCATTTCCTGTGTCTGAATCCTGGCGGTGTGATTGTAAGTGTGCGCGCGCACACAAACTCCATTTGTGGGTAATAGTCTGCCTTCTCTCCATCCCCGGGATGCTCGGGGTCAAAGTAAATGTGTTGTGAAATGCACCTTTGGAAGGCATGCTTAACCCCAAAGTAGACTGGAAGTGGTTCTTTTTCCTTAAAAAATAAAAATAAACTACTTGGGCCCTAATCCAAGCCAGGAGCATGGCATATGGTGGGGGTGGGGGTAGTACTTTTGCCCTGCACTGTTTTACCTCCCCCCCACCAAAAAAATCTTTCCCAATTTGAAACATTCAATCCCAAAGTGGCAATTTGCAGTACATTGCCATTTCAGAGGCAAATTACCACTTCAGAAGGCATTGGGGCAGGGCAGGGAGTGAAAACAGTGCGGGGGGGAATGTTAACCCCTTCCGCACCACACATAACACTCACACCCCAGATCAGGACCCCATTTGGTTTATCTTTAAAGGCAAATGGATCACTTCCAGTCCATTTCTTCATTAAGCACATCTTCTAAAGATGCATTTAATATTCTGGGCTGTTTGTTTGGTCCTCAGTCTAAACAACAATAGGCCTTGGTACTTGCTGCAGGTGTGGCTCTGGTGTCTCATGTCATGCATGACTTGCCCACCTCTAAGTGGTCCAGGGCCCTGAAGGGATGCTGGTCCAATCTGGTTAACATGATGGGAAGTCTTACATTTCAAAAAGAGGCGAGGCAGGACAGGTGATGAAACATACACACTCTCTCTCCCTCTTTTATTCCTCTTGATGTCTCTGCTTTGGGACACATGGGGCTTGTCAGAGCTGCCCAGGACCTGGAGGGACTAGAAATCATCTGATCAATCTCTGTTGGAACTCACTGAAATGCTTTGGAGAAAGAAGTCTAGCCAATGTATGATTTGAACTTCATCCAAGCCAAGCAGTGATGAAAAGACCCCACTGAAGTGATCTTTTGCTTTATTAAGTTTTATGCTGCATTTTCCTGCTTCTTCTCTATAATAAAACATTTCATTTAATAAAGAGTATGAGTTTGCTTTCACAGTTTTTGCAAGAGACTGCCTAGATTAGAGTGCCCGGCTACATGCTTTCTTAGAAAAAGGACATTATGCCCCAATCAGTCCAGAGGAAGCTAGACTTTTCTCCCATGGACCCTGACCTGATGACCTCAGACTTACAGAGTGGTCTGTTTTAAGATTCTGGTTCAGAGTTTCCCAGCTCCCTGGCCCAGTTTATGAGATGCTGTAGTGGCAATTAAGATCATTAGTCCTTGCCAGTAAGTTAAGTCACTTACCACATAGGCTTCGACTGTCTGTTTTAACTCTCGTGCAAAAATGCACCCAGGAGGATATAAGCAATCAAAAGTGGAGTAAAGCCTTTACAAGCTCTCATGGTTGTAAAGATCTGCTTGATGGTGGATGGGAAGTTTGAAAAAAGCAAGAGAGGCAAGAAGTGCTCCCAAATAAGCCCAGCCAGCAACAGCAGCACTCCCTATATTGACAGATATAGGCTGGTAAGATCTAGTGCACAAGGAGAATTAGAATGTCATATTAACAATGGAGTTGCAAACACAAGGGCAGTAAAGAAAGGCACCCATACAAATAACAATAAAACAAGACTTGTGCAATAAAACAAGACTTGTGCAATAAAACAAGACCAGGCCGTTTGTGGATTGTCAATGCACCCACAGAAAGGCTCTGAATTTGACTGGCAAGAGACAGAAGGTGCTTAGCACCCACCCCCACAGCTATTTGTTTGTTTGCTTGTTTTAAATCAAAGTTGTCTCCCTGCATCTGCAGCAGAAAAGATATTGGGCCCATGAATCTTTTCCTCTGCAGTGAGCAAATTTCTCTCACCTGCTACTCCAATCAGCATTGGAGCTCCCCAAAGTTGCATTGAGGTGAAAATAAATAAATAAATAAATAAATAAATAAATAAATAAATAAACAAACAAATAAATAAATAATTCCTGGAGATCCGCCCCCCTCCCCCGCAATACCCCCCCCCCCCCCGATTTTCCCACAATATCAAGCCATTAACATCTCCAGGCTTTCAGTTCTCTCCTAAAGATTGATGCTGCTTGCTGGAGACTCCAGACCAATCCTGGAGGGTTGGTGCCACCTCTAGTTTAGCCTGAGTTCTTAATGGCACAACTTTACTTTTTTCCATTGCAGTATATGGAGCTAGAGAGAGGCCATTGAATAAGACACGGCTCAGGAGGCCGGGCTTTAGTGACTTTTACAGCACCACCTTTGCCTGCTACCTTAAGTGGCGCAGCAGGGAAATGCTTGACTAACAAGCAGAAGGTTGCCGGTTCAAATCCCCGCTGCTATGTTTCCCAGACTATGGGATCTAGGAAGATGCTGAAAGACATCATCTCATACAGTGTGGGAGGAGGCAATGGTCAACCCCTCCTGTATTCTACCAAAGACAACCACAGGGCTCTGTGGGCGCCAGGAGTCGAAATCGACTTGACGGCACACTTTAGCTTTACTTTAGAGCAGGCTTCCCCAACCTGTGGCCCTCCAGCTGTTGCTGAACTACAACTCCCAGCATACCCAGCCACAATAAATTGTGGCTAGGGATGCTGGGAGTTGTAGTTCAGCAACATCTGGAGGGCCACCGGCTGGGGAAGCCTGCTTTAGAGCACTTTGCTACTGCCCATGACATTCTCTGTCCTGGCCTGAAATGAGAACCAATTGAGGCAGTCAATTTGCTGCACCCTGAATAGCTCCCATTGATCAACTTGCTCCAACAAGAGCTAGAGGAGCCAGACTCAGAGTACCCCTCCCAGGCTCTGCTGCCACATTTGGACAGCAGAGAGTTTTAAAGGCGTAGTCCACCTGGGGTGGATCTAGCACTCCCCACCCCGGCACCCTGCATCAAGCCCTTCCTGGCCCATTGCCAGTGTTATGCAGAACTGGAGAGCAGGTGGAGAAAAAGCCAGTTCACTGGGGTGCTGGGACTCGGGCACAGTGTGTGCTGGTTCAGGGTCTCTGCTTCCAGGGTCTCCCAGATGGAAGGTTCAGGTTCAAGCCTAGTGTCACAGCTGGCTTATGGGTAGCTTGCCTGGAGACTGGAGAGCCAGGACCAGGAGAGCAGGGTAGACAAGCCAAAGGTCAAAAAAGGTAGTCAGATAAGAGCCCAGGAAAACAGCAAGCCAGAGGTCAGAAACCAACAAGGAGTCAAGCTCGGAGGTCAGTCAGGAGTCAGGGTACAAACTGGCAGCCTAAAGTCAGCAACACACCAGAAGTCAAGCCAAGCAAGCATTAGTGCTGAGGCAATACTGATTTCAAGCAGAAAGTCCTTATACACTTCCTGTGTAAGAAGAGAGCCAATGACTGGCCTCACTGGCTGTGGGGTCATCCTCAGGCTTAAGGAGAAGAGAGCTGGTCTGGTGGTAGCAAGCATGACTTGTCCCCTTAGCTAAGCAGGGTCCACCCTGGCTACATATGAAAGGGAGACTAGAAGTTAAGGGATGGAGCCTCTCTGGGAAGAGCATCTAGGTTCTAAGTTCCTTCCCTGGCTTCTCCAAGATAGGGCTGAGAAAGACTCCTGCCTGCAACCTTGGAGAAGCCACTGCCAGTCTGTGTAGATAACACTGAGCGAGATGGACCTTTGGTCTGACTTCGTATATGGCAGCTTCCTATGTCTCAGAGGACTCCAGGGCTGATGCAATGCAGTGACTTGCCATAAGGGGGCAGCGATATATGGAGTCTAGGCAGAACCTGACACCTTGTTCCAGGGCTTAGGACTGAGACGGCACCTGGGACTGGCTCCTCCGGCCCAACTGTTCTGCACAGCACTCCTCAGGGTCAGTCTCTGTGCCCCTGCACAGGGCTGGGGACATGACCCTCTCAGCCATGAGAGTCACACCAATGTTGCATGAGAGTGGTGACTTCAGAGAGCGGCAGTGAGTCCTTGGAGTGCCCAGATCCTCAGCAACCACCCAAGGGTGCTCTGGCATCCCTCAGTGCACCGTGCCAGGAGTGTGATACATTGAGGGATCTTCCCTCAGCTGGGTGCTCTTGCCACCTGCCTGCTGCCCACACACACACAGCCCTGAACCTGGGGTTAAGGACGCGCTCCTGCCCTTCAACCCAGGTTAAAGCCTGGGGTGAATTCCTGGGCTTGGGGCTGAGGCAGAGCCAGGATCAGGGTCACTCCTGGTGCTTCATACAGGCAGCTAAGCCCAGGATGGGCTGCCCAGGCCTGGACTTGGCTGCTCGTGGGACTAGCCTCTATGCCTTGGAATATGGAACCTCCCTTTGAATGGCTAATAACCTTTGCTAGACCTGTCCTGGATCCTCGGTGCATTTGTCCGTAAGGGCACCTGACTTCAAGGCTGATTTCCTATTCTGAGAGATGTCGAAGAAAACTGGCACTGCCTGGGCAGCAGCTAGCACTCCCTGAAAAGAGACGCTGCAGTCCCCTACACCTTGGCGTGGCTCTCAAGCCACATTCCTGCCCTAGAAAGAGCAGTGGTGACACTGGGGGGGAGGATACTGGGCGTGGGGGTGTGGCACAGAAGTGCATTTCTGAGAGGGTTTGTCAATGTCCTCCCACATGCTAGATTTCGGAAAGAAAAGCAATAGGGTGTTTATGCTGCCATCCTAAACTGATCCATGGTAAGATGCTCTTTGTGTATATATGGAAGATAACCAAGAAAGCCATTCTGACTGTGTAAAAATGCCTTCCCTTCCAACTCTTGCAGCAATGTGGGAGAGGTTCAGCAATAGGGGTCTGAAAGCAGCAAGCTACTTGTTGGGGGCGGAGGCCTGCTTGCCCCTCTCACTCTCCTGGCACCACCATTGCAAAGTACTTAACTGAAGGCTTGCTTCCTTAGGGGATTGTCCAAAATTGGGGGTTCAGCCTCTCCTGCTTCCCTGCCACCGATTTGGGGGGTAATCATTAGTGTCAATAGCTTTCCACAATCTTCACATCAAGGGGTATTCAGTTTCAGTGAATCTGGAAGGTTTTCTAGTTCTCAAAAATTGTGCGCTCTCTGTGTGTGTGTGTGTGTGTGTGTGTGTGTGTGTGTGTGTGTGTAGCATTGATAATCATCAGATATTTTGGATACTTACTGTAAAATCAATTTTTTAAAAAAATTATTTTGTTCCAGAGGTGTCCAGAGCAAGCAAGCGAACCTGAGTCAAGAGACAATGTTCTAGATCATTGATTAACTAGCTAGCGCAGGCTTAACGTGAGCCAAATTCCAGCCAGGTTTGGCTAGTGTGAAATGAAATATTCATGCTTCGGTACTGATATTTCCTGCTAAAGAAGGATAATCTTACAGCCTCTGCTAACATCTTTATGAGACTGTGCTAATCCTATTCTACAGAGACAGACTGGGATATATAAATGGTTTGCTCATCCTCCAGGTTTGTTCTCACCCAAGAGACCATAACAGACTGTTCTTTATGCAAAACAGAGATGGCTCTCTCTTGAGGATTAGTGCAGCCTGATTGATGGGACAAAATAGGCACTAATAGACAGCTGGTGGTTTCAGTGATGTGGGATGCAGGTAAGACCCACCTGTAGGAGACTGGAACTCGTTTGCTAGTCAGTAGGGCCATTCACATGACACAGGCTGCTTGGGCAAACTCCATCCTATTCAAGCAGCCTGTGTCATCTGAGAGATCAGAAGGTCTCCCAGCCCAGCAACTGCAGCCCCAGGTAGCCCAGATCTGCTACCCAGGCAAAAGGTGAGGTAGGATGGGAAAGAAGCCTGTCCTACCTCACTTGTTGATTGGCTGCAGCATTGAGGCTCTGAAAACGGCCATCGGGAGTGACAGCCATAGAGCCCCAACTGCAGTACAGCCTGGGATAAGAGCCCTGCTGCATTGCAGCAGGCTACCTCTCCACTACCTATGCAGGGCATTGTGGGATGTGGGAGGTCTTCCTCCTCGCAATCCCATCTTGGGCAACCACCACAGTGCCACTCATGTGGCCTTAGTGCAACCTTAGTATGTGGGCGCATGTGTATAAGGGGAGCCAGATAGAAGCAATTTGGTTTGGGACAACTAGCAAGTTTGGATTTCAGGGTGCTGCTGATCAGGGGTGTTGGTAGGTGCTCAAAAGATCTGGGCCTTAGGCCCACAGCCCTCCTGATAATTTTAAACTCAGTCATCCCCCCCCGCATCAAGAATTATCATGCCTGACCCCTTCCCAAAGGGAAACTGGGATGATACATGTGCTGTCTTGGGGCTAAAACATCTGTTTTGTCTGCAGAACAGCACCTTTTAGGGAAGAGAAAGTGATGAGAGGCTATCATTGTTACTGCTGAAGCAGCAGCAGAGACTACTGCCCCACCTCCAATTGAGAAAGAGTGGGATGATGAGATTTGGGGCTTTGAGCCATACATTGGGGGCCTGAGCCCCATGGATCACTCCCTAATGATGCCCCTGGATGTTGGAGGGTTTTTTTTTAGGACTAGCACTGCCCGTCTCCTCACTTGCTTCTTTGCCCCCACAATTCTCAGTCTTGCTCAACTTGTACATTGTATGCTATATCGATGATTTCATTCTCTGGGGTTCTCTTCTCAAAGGGAAACTGATTTTGTAAAGCCTGTTCAAAACCACCCAGCATTTGGGAAACGCACACACGAAACAATATCCGTCAGTTAGGTTGCTCTCATCCTTCACAAGAATGAAGAACCAGCGTCAATGTTTCACTACCAGGCCCTGGAACTTGAGTCTCCCATGTTGTATTTTGGCTGGGACTTTCCTTCTGTCCACTAACAAGCTGACCAGAGAAGAAATGAAAAGCATTTAGTCTGTAATTCACTGGGCAAGCATGGTCAGCTTCTATGCATCTGGACTTGAAAACCAGATTTGGACTGTGTGCCTAAAAGCATACAGTGTAGGAACCAAACAGGCCTCTCAGGGGAAAACATTCTACTAAGCTGGTGCCACTCCTTAAAAGGCCCTGCTCCTAGTAGATGTCCACTGAACCTCATTCAGTGGAGCACCTGTAGCGGGGCTTAAACATCAAGGTGGTAGGAGGAGAGAGTAATCACGTGAGAGGTGGAAGCTGGGTAGGACAGGTGGACGAAAAACCATTCGACCCAACTCCCAATTCCCATATGATCACTCATCCCTCCGCCTACCACTTTGATGTTGGGATTCCACCTTCATCTTTTCAAACACATGATTGCTACCCAGCTCTCCCACCCTGATTGGGTGTGCCTCTGACCCTGTTTTGGACCCCTTTAGAGGGACTCTACTAGAGTACCAGTCAGTGGCTTCCCTGTGGGCTTGAGTTCTGCCCCATCTCTTGGTTACAGATTAATCACTCTGGGCCTCCAGATTGTTGAGCAGGGAACAACCAGGCACAGGGACCATGGCCTTGCTTGCCACTGTGCAAGCCCGGTAGAAGAGAGAGCCCCTGAAGTGAGAGAAGAAGGCAAAGCATAATATGAAAGGTACAGAAGCCTGGAGATCTTGTGGAGCTGCCAATAGCAATGCTGGGTGTCAATTTTAGTCCTGGGCATTATACAAGCAATATGCATGCAGTTGTGCCCACTGGATTACCACAGCATGGAAGCCTTATTTCACATTTTATATTTAACACTTGTATGAGTGTACATTAGACACAGGTACAGTTATTCACACATTACACTGAACACAGACACAGCAGTAGACTTCTTGTTTGTGCCATGCATCTGAGGGACCTGTATGCAGGTTCATTTTTAAACCTGGGTTTAAAAATGTGCAGTCATTCACACAAAAACATGTACATGTGTACAGACATCGGTACATGGAAGCCTTATTTCACAGTTTATATTTAACACTTGTATGAGTGTACATTAGACACAGGTACAGTTATTCACACATTACACTGAACACAGACACAGCAGTAGACTTCTTGTTTGTGCCATGCATCTGAGGGACCTGTACGCAGGTTCATTTTTAAACCTGGGTTTAAAAATGTGCAGTCATTCACACAAAAACATGTACATGTGTACAGACATCAGTACACTCATACAACATAATGTAGTCTGAACTGAGCTCAGCATCCCCTTTTTGTACACTTCCTATAGTTGTTTAGACATGACAGTCAATTCCTATACCACCCAGGCCAAACCTGGCTTTCTGTCAGTCTATCCACAATGATTCAGACCTCTGCCCCAGACAGGAGATCTCATCTCATTGCCTTGACACCTGAGTAATGGGCAGGCAGATTGGATGTGGCAGCCGAAATACCAGCAGCAGGCTAGAATCTGTCAGTAATGGGCAAGCTTCCATCAGAGCCATGACAGCCCATTAGAAAATAAGCACAGTGACATGAGTGGGCAGTGGGGGGTGGGTGGGGGCAGACCCAGCACCTCGCAGAGTTGTGTCCTTTTGGCCTAGGATGCTTCTTACATTGATTTCCTATCATTCTGCAAGGTGCCACTGTTCAAATCTCTGCAGCACTACAGAATCAGAAGCTGCATCTGTTGAAATCTCCACACCTTGTGACTCTTGAAGGTACCGGGTACAAACAAAAATACTGGGAGATCAAAAATTATGATGTCGCTCCAATGATCTCAGATGAGCTCTTGCATTTGCCACATGATGTTATAAATTATTTGTCACTGAGGCCCTGTGGTATGGTTCACACTTCCGTGTTCATCATTTGTCAACCAGCTTCAGTGTCTGGATAAGCCATCTAAGAGTAATTGACACCACAGACATGACAAAGCTGCCAGGTTGCAACCAAGGAATGTTGCATATCCCTTTAAGAGTTGCAAGGTTACCGTGGGTGATGTAGCCACAGCTTGATGTTGTGATGGTTAACTGGTTAATGCAAATTCGGTCCTGGGAATTCTCTCTCACCCCCAAGCAGTTCCACCTCATTGCATTGAGTACTACTTTTTGTCCAAAAGTGGAGTATAGCTATTTTTCAGAATAGTATATGGGCTAGGGGGAACTGCCTTTTTGATAGAGTGCAGTCACCATGTCCATTCCTCATCTATGTCAGACTGGATGGGGTGGGCTGATTCCAAAGCTCCAAGTGTTGCCAAGGGATATAACTATCTTGTATCTTATTTTAGCCTGTGGTTCCCCTCCCATGTGTAAACAAAGAAGTAAAGTAAAGTAAAGTTGTGCTGTCGAGTCAGTGTCGACTTCTGGCGCCCACAGAGCCCTGTGGTTGTGTTTGATAGAATACAGGAGGAGTTTACCATTGCCTCCTCCCGCGAAGTATGAGATGATGCCTTTCAGCACCTCCCTATATCGCTGCTGCCTGATATAGGTGTTTCACATAGTCTTGGAAACGTACCAGCGGGGATTCGAAGTGTCAACCTCTTGCTCCCTAGGCAAGTTACTTCCCCACGGCGCCATTAGGTGGCTAAACAAAGAAGAGGCTGGTGTAAGTTTGAGGGTTGTTATTCCCGAGGGATAACAAATAGGAACTGCTGGAAGCTGGAGTAACCGCAGCTGTGGAGATGGGTTCTAACCCTAGACTGCACAGAAGTGTTGTAGAATGTAATAGCAGGGACATAGGAAACGGCCTTCTACTGCACCAGACGATTGGCCTGGCAGTGGCTTTCCAAGGTTCCAGGCAGGAGTCTCTCCCAGCCCTATTTGGAGGTGCCCTGGAAAGGACCTTTTGCATGCAAAGCACATGCTCTACCACTAAGCTATGGCCCCGACTCATTTTTCTATGAACAAAATTGCATAGATTAGTCTCCATACAATGGAAAGAAACCCCCGCCTGGGTGGGGTGGGGGAGAATATGGAGGAAAAGGAAGGAATACGTGGAACACAGGCCCGACGCGAGCAGCGGTAGAAGCGGGGAGGAAGCCAGCCACTGCAGCTGCGAGGAAAATGGGTCAAGGAGAGCAGCCAGATTTGTAGAAGCTGAAAGGGAATGTTAAACAATGGCTTCTTTCAGAGAGAAATTGTCACTCTGTCTCCTCAAAAGATGACTGGGAGTGAGAAGTGCCAGAAGAAGAGAGGCAACCGTGAACGGACTGCTCCCCAACTGTGCCCTCCTTCCAAATAGGTGTGTAGTGGGCAGGGAAGAGAGTCCATGGGGTTGGAGCAAGGAGGCACACCCCACATTGGATGTCAGATGCAAGAGGCAGGGCCAATGCCCTCCCCGCCCTGGGCCAGCTACTCACATTGGGGGATCCACCGCTCTTCGCTGCTGCCGTCGTGGACCCAGTGCTCAGCTGGCTCTTGAGGCACCGCTTGCACCCGCCAATGCCCGGGAGAGGGTCCATCCCTCCCCGTCCAGCATTCCATTGAAGTGCTGGGCTGGCTGGAGAGGAGAGGGGTGTGCTTCACACTCTCAACCAGCAAGTGCTTTGCTCGCTGGCTGGGTACGCAAGGGGGCAAGGAGGCACCCTGGCAGAAGGCGAGGGGTAGCCTTGGGGCCCCCTAGACCCTCTGGGCCTGGGGACAATTGCCCCTCCTGCTCAATAATCACTACACCCCTGGTTGGAAGGACTAACAAGAAAAAGTGGACCTCCGAGAGAATATTGCAGAAGGTGACCAGTGGGTGGCAGGGCAAGAGCTGAAGTGGATGGGCCGTTTGACCTGCCTGAACTACTCTCTCTTCATCTTGAAGTCAGTTGTTTGGCACTAGTGCTGCTGTGCCTCCACTGACTCTATGCTTATCATTACACTGATATACCTTCCTTGTGCCTGTGAGTGTTTCACTCTGCGGAGAGTAGGCCTATGCTTCCCTGTACGTTGGACTTCCAGGCAGTTTTCCATGGAGAGGGACAAGCTCCCCACTTGCACCACGCTCTGGATGTTCACAAAGGAGGCGCACAAGCCCCTCACTCCTTTAGCATTCCCCACTTCTCAACAGCTCCCTCATCATAAGACATAAAAGGCCTGGGCAAAGCTCCACCATGGCACCCCCATCTTAGGGCGAGAGAGGAGAGAGGGTTTTCTGAGCAGTTACTGTGCGTCTTCTGCAACAGGTGGTACAAATGGACATATCAACAAGTCTTCCCAAACAACTAGGTATGGGGAGTCAAAGCTCAGTGGTAGAGCATCTGCTTTGAATCCAGAAGATCCCAGGCTCTTCAGTCCCTGGCATCTCCAGGTAGGGCGGGGAAAGACTTCAGATGGAAGCTCTGGAGAGCTGCTGCCAATCAGTGTAGGCAATACTGAGTGAGATGGACCAATAGCCTGCCTCAGAAGAAGACCTCTCATCACAGGTCTTCTAGTCCAACTCCTGGTTGGGAATCTGCTATAGCGTCCCTGAAAAATGCTTTGGTATTGTGGGACAGTGATGATGCTCTCAGACTGTCTCCACCCCTCTCAAAATGTTACATAGGTCTCATCCTTTCTTAGGAATGGGATGAGGCTAGTGCACTAAACACGCCCCAGCTGACTGTTTTTCCTTTGTACACATGCAAGAGAATATCCCACAGTGGCCCTCTCCTGAGACACGTCTCTCTGGTGGTAGATCTTGTGGACCACCAAAGTGGCTACAATGACTCAAGTCACACCTGCATCACTTCTAAAAAATGGGTAGCTGCCCCACATGAGCTTGGTTCCTTCCTTGTGTTGGCAGCAAATGCACCACTCCAGTCACATCTAAAGTGGATGTTGCTCTTGCACTTGAGGATTTTTACAGGGGAAAAATTGGATGCATTTTTTATAGTTAACATTTTCCAGGTGCATCTCTGCATGGAGGGGGGAAGAAAAGATTGTATTAGTTGTGGCCCAATGACCTGCACCATTGATGCAAATATGTGTGGACTGTTCACACAAGGCTTGCCCCCGGTGTTCCCATTTGCACAAAACCCTGGGCAGCACAAAATCTGCATCGCTTCCTACCATCCCTGCTGAGTCTTTTCTTTGCTCTCTCCAGGCTCCAGCAATACGATAATTTCACTCCAGAGCCTCCCAAAATGACACAACCTGAATTTCTAATGGGCAGAGAATTTTAAAATGCTTCATCTAAATAAGCAAATCACTTGCTTTATCCTTCCTAAAGAAACCGAAAGGGGCTAGCTTCCAAAGTAGCTCCTCTGTGTAGACACAGGTGGTGTGTGTGTGTGTGTGTGTGTGTGTGTGTGTGTGTGTGTGTGTGTGTGTTTTGCGGGGTGGAGGTGGGGGGGGGTTGTATAACTTCAGATCAGGTCCAGAGAATGAAGTGTGTCACTATAAAGTACCGGGGTGGGGGCGAATAGAGTTGGAAGGCTTGGACTTTAAACAAAGGGAAGAAATGCATGTTATTAAAAGAGAACAATGCAAGCCAGGATGGTGGGGAGGGCAGGAGTCTGGCAGCCCTGCTGAGGTGGGGAAGTAAGAACAGTGCCCTTTAGGTACCCCAGGAGGATGAAGAGCTGGGCAGGGGACAACCATTTAGGCACTATTGGGAATACGGAGAGGAAAGAGCCTGGAGGAGTGAAATGCGGCTCACTGTATGATCCAGCCACTGGAGCGGGGCTTGGGCCAGCCCTGGTGGGGGCTTAATAGGTGAAGCAGAACACTCCGGGAAGGACACAAAGCAGAAAGGGTTGGGGGATGTGCCCATTCAATGGGTGGCAAGGAGTCGGAGGACACTTGCAGCAGGGTGGGTTCAGGTTGGTCCATTCAGACTCCCCTTTGTCCCAAGACCTTTGCTTGCCTGGCTGGTGATTTCTCTGCATTGAAAATGCAAGAGCGCTGAGTAACCCACCTCTCCCAGGCTTGCAACCTCAAGGCACAAACTCCTGTCTATGTGACAGACTGCCTTGTCCAAAATAGTGAAGGTCCAAAATGGGGGCTGCTTTGGGAACAATTGTTGGAGCTAGGACCCTGGCAGCATCAGCTGCAATGTCTCGTAGTGACCACTAGAGGGGGGGCAGCTAGGGTCATGGATAAATATGCTGGACTCCTCCCCTCTTTGTTCTTCCAGTGTCAGTCTCCGTTTTGTCCCTCCAGAGATGGGTGTTTGTTTTGGTCTCTCTCTTCAGCCATGAGCTACAGCTGAAATGAAGCTGCAGGCTTTTCCACATTTGTTTGTAACCTTTTCTTTAAATAAATCCTTAGTGTTCTTCAGTACTAGAGAATGGTCTCAAGACCTCTTGCTTTGCTGCTTTCTCAGCAAACTGGTTTTGATTTGCTATTTGGGGACTGAGCTGCCATTCATCCCCTACAACAATCTCTCCATGAAACCAGACCGGTGGGAAGCAAATTTCGTGAGGAGTGGGTGGACACTCCTCCAGCCTCAGCTAGGGGGACCAGATACCCCCTCATTCCAAAGGTCTTCACATTCTGCTGCTTCCAGGGAAGAGACTAGCTTTTGCAAAATCAGCACACAGAGGCATCCTGGCTTGGTTGAGTGCATTCTGATCACGGAATTTGGGTCACCTTGGTGCAGAACTGGTATGTTATTTGGCAGAGAACATACACTGCTCTACCTATAAATCTCAATAGATGGGGAATGAGCTGAAATGAGAAATGAAAAGCCTTCCCCCCACCATGACATCTTTACTGCCTCCATCCAGGGCAGAGCCCCTCTCGGGTCGAAGGAGCTTTCCGTGGTACTCAGTCCGGCCACCTCTCTTCGGGGAGATCCAGGAGTCTTTTCCAAGAGATTCAATTTCTCTTTCAAAGGCAGGGGAGCAGCTGGGGGGAGGGAGGACGGGAGCGGTTCTCTCCAGCTTGAATTATGATCCATACAAATCAACCTGTCAGCTCTCAGCAGCTGCTGCCTCCACCGGCACAGACAGCTCCATCTTCGGCACAGAAGAGACCCCCAAGGCCATTACTTCTCCAGCAGTGAAGTTAGTAGGATGGAGATTAATCCCTGGGCTGTCACTTTCTCCTTACTGATTGATAAACTGGTCGCTGGCTGGGGTGACATTTGGGATGACAAGTGGCAGGGAACGCCGCCAGCCCGAAGCAGGGTACCTCCTGGAAAGCCAGAGCCACTGTTGGCTGAAACTGGTGAATAGCACATCTGGCTAATGGTGCCAGATGGGAGGCGCGGGGAAACCGGAAAGCTGGGCACGTATCTGGCAGGTCTGTGATCACATCCCAGAAAGCACAAAGCCTGGGAACAGGTGGCAAATTGAGCAGTCTGAGAGCGGGGAACCCAGGCAATGATTGCAAAGCTGGTATCCTAGTCCTTAAAGCTGCAAAGATGAGGGGCTTGAAGATGGGCAGGCAAGTTTGCTAGTTCAGCCTAAGAGCATTTGCATTAGTCCAGGGAGGGATGGGGTTTCAACACACTGCAGAGCTTCTTGTTCGTCTCCCTTGGCTGGCATTGTGCAAAGTGGGCACGAGCTGTGCACTTTTGCCTTGTTTGCATTATGCATGGAGAGATCGGAGGGTCTGGCTTGTCTGATGCCTGCATCACAATCCTGAATATGTTCTATCTTTGTCCTCAAGAACACATTCCTAGTCCTCATGGTTATGAGTCAAGGTGAAGAAGTCAAATTTCCAGTAGAAACCTCAGTAATCTAGCCTTTATTGGGGTTTCCACTGGCAATATGTCTTCTACACTCTCAGATCTCCCTTGCCCCAGTTGCATGGACTCTCATCCCTCTTGACTGCAAAGATCTCCTATGTCTCAGAACTCTTTACTCTCCATCCTTCTAGGTGCTGCTAGGCCCCTAGGAACAGCAACCAATCTGTAATACAATTGTAATTACTATCAAACGCAATGGCCCACTTCTCAAAACGGGGCAATACCAGTGCATAGCCAGGAATGTTCACCGGTGGGGCAAGCAATGCCTCCAGGTGCTAACCCAGCTTGGAGTCTTTCAGCCTCTGTGGATGCTGCACTAGTTTGCCTGGAGATCTCCCAGCTGCTGCAGACATTCTAGAGAGAGGAGGGATGGCTGACTTGAGTGTCCTTTATGGTCATGGGGCTGGCTTGTCTCCAAGGGGAAGATGCTCACAAAAGGACATTCATCTCCTCTCTTCAGGTGAGACTGAGAATTGTGTGGGGAGCAGAGGCACGGCTCCTTTGCAGTTGTAGGGGTCTTTCGGAAACCTGTGACTCAAGACCACTCTTTCATTAAAGAGATTGGGGCCTGAGCTGAAAGTGCATATAGGCCCACAATGAGTGATGTGGCTATGTACCACATCAGCGCACCTGTGTATGATGCAGGAAACCAATGCACATATGCAAAGTGGTCTCCAGCCTTGAAGAAGCCTTACAGAATTGGATTGGAACCTAAGAGGTTCCAGTTTGATCCTGGACCATTTTGGGACAGTTGAATCACAGCAGAGCCTCAATTCTGCTCCTCTGCTCACAGGAGGTGCCACTACCCAATTCTCAGAAATTCCTACCCCCTTCCAGAGGGCTCCCCAATCCTCAGAAGAGGATTTTCAGTGGCAGAGGTGGCTGCTGTGGGGAGGAGGGGAGGAGGTTCATGCCTTCCATGAGCTTTCTTGCACTCGTGGATTCTTGGGATACAAGCTGGTGAATGTGGAATTCAGTTACATCTTTATGTGGGGAGCAATCCAGAGACTTAGGAATGCTTCAATCAGTTGACCTGAGCATACATCAGAACCAGAATTGTTGTTGTTGTTGTTGTTGTTGTTGTTGTTATTACATTTATATCCCGCTCTTCCTCCAAAGAGCCCAGAGTGGTGTATTACATACTTGAGTTTCTCTACCACAACAACCCTGTGAAGTAGATTAGGCTGAGAGAGAAGTGACTGGCCCAGAGTCACATCCAGCTAGTATCATGGCTGAATGGGGATTTGAACTCGGGTCTCCCCGGTCCTAATCCAGCACTCTAACCACTACACCATGCTGGCTCTTGCTACAATGAGCTTTGTAGCCCACCCAGTTTAGTGGATGGGAAAAGGGAAGGCCAAGCCTTGGCATCTACAATTGTTCCCAGTTTCTTTGAAGGAAGTAAGGTCTAGTGGGTACAGCAACAATGCTCAGGATTCATGGTTTTGTCTTAACTTCTGGGAAGGAAGTGGGATCTAAGGAGTTAAAGCAGGAGAGATTCAGAGAGAGGAGCCCTGGCTTCAGCCCCCCCCCCCCCCCGGTCAGGTTATGGGTGGTCCCTTGCCACCTGGCATAAGGAGGCTTTCGTCTGTTATTCTTAGCCGAGCTGGATTTCCATCCTTACTGCTGTCATGCTCCGCTGCTTGGAAAGCTGTTTTTAATCCTGCCCAAGGAAAAGCACATTTATTTCACAATTAACCTGATCACAAATTAGGAGCTAGTGGGGTGTGTGTGTGTGTGTAGAGCTTGGCTCAAGCAGGTGGCTCAGTCCCTCCAGTGCTCCCAGTGTCAGACTGCACTCCTCGGTCCAGTAGCCCCAACCCAACCTGGCCCTGTGGCTGAGGTCCGATGACAGCATGCAGCTGAAGATTCAGGGAGTGGCAGAGGCCAGGAAGGCCTTGGTCCCGCTTTGGCTGGTATACCAACTGCCCCTGGTCCCGGGAAGCTGGAACCAGCAGGCCTTGGTGACAGTTAGACTGGATGATCCCACCGCATGGCCTATGTGGAGCTGCTCTCGAAAAGCAAAGCTGCAAGTCGTGCAGAAGGCTGCTGCTAGAATGCTGGCTGGCAGTAGGGGGGCCGGGTGGGCACAAAACTGGGTTCCGTTTGAGTCTGGACCAGACTCGAACTGGACCAGGCATGTTTGATTTTGCCACCCCCAAACACACACACTCCTGGTTGATTCGGGTTCAAGGGGTTTTAAAAAAATTATTATCATTTTTAGCATAAATTATTTTTATGCTAATAATTATTATATTAGCATAAAATTATATATTAGCATATATTAGCATTATTATTTTATGCATAATAATAATTATTTTTTAAAACATAATTAAACTCACCGCTACCCAGTCTGGGGGCTTCTGTGCAGCCGTGGGGGTGCTGGTCTCCAGAGGTTCCCTCTCCCCTGCCAGCCTCCATTTAATTCCAAATACCCCAGTTTGGGCAGTCTTCAGCCCTACCCAGGCCTGTCCTCCATGGCGGTCGCCATTTTGGAGGGCGCCGCACATGCCCGATGGGCCTCTGTGTGGCTTGGACCTCTCCAGTGGCCTCACAGAAGCCCCCGGACTGGGTGGTGACGAGTTTAACTATGTTTTTAAAAGGTGTTGGTTTTTTTTAAAACTAACTCCCGAACTGGGGATTATTCGGTCCGAGATCAGTCTGAACAGGGGCTGGTTCAGTCTGGGGGTGGTTCTACATGGTACCATTAAAACGGCCATGTTTGATGTTGAATGGGTTCAAATTTGAACCCTTTTGCACATCCCTAGCTGGTAGCAGATATAGCTAGTTAGCTAGCTAGCTAGCCAGCCAGCCAGCCAGCTGTATCTAGCTAGCTAGCTAGATGGATAGATATTTTGGTCTTTGACCAGCATAACGTAGCAGCAGATATTGGGATCATGTGATTCTCTTGTGTCAGCTACAGTTTCTGGGCCCAAATCAATGTGCTGGTCATTCCTTTCAAAGCCCTGAATGGCTTCTGACCACTGTCAGAGGTGCACCTAGGCAACTTTTGGAGCCCCCACCCACACAAACAGTATTTTTAACACATTTTTAATGCAACCACACCACCCAGGATAGTCTAAAAAGGATTTGGGGGCCCCCAGGGTGTGTGGAAGCCCTGAACTTTGGCTCAGATGTCTGGGGATAAGAGCACCTCTGACCACGGTACCTGAAGAAGTGCCTCTCCCCATCCTGAAAGCTTGTGCCTGACCAGGGAAGGTCTTTCTGCCCACCCCACCTGCTCCCCAGAGCCCTGCCTCCTGTAACTAGAACAACTACCTAGCACATCCAGGAGAATGTTTCTAGCTCAGCTCTCTTCCTGCTGTGCTAGTTTGCTGTTTACAGAATGTAGGGGAGCATTCACCATCGTAGAATCATAGAATCATAAATATTGAGGGTTGGAATGGAGTGGGACTTGAAAATCTTCTAGTCCAACTCCCTGCTCAGAGCAAGAAACTGCAACAGCCTCTCGGATAGATGGCCAACCAGTCTCTGTTTGAAAACCTTCAGGAGAGCCCACCAATGCACAAGGCAGACTGTTCCACAGCTAAACAGCTCTTACAGTTAGAAAATGCCTCCTAATGTTTAACCTAAATCTACTTCCTTGTCATTTCAAATCAGTGGTTCTTGTCCTGCCCTGTAGAGCAACAGAGAACAAGCCTGTTCCTTAGGAACACAGGAAGCTGCCTTATACCAAGTCAGACCATTGGTCCGTCTAGCTCAGTATTGTCTACACAGACAGGCAACGGCTTCCCCAAGGCAGCAAGCAGGAGTCTCTCTCAGCCCTGTCTTAGAGATGCTGTCAGGGAGAGAACTCGATACCTTCTACATGCCTTCTTCTATCTGACACATATTCAGATATTTGAAGGCAGTAGAGCAGTTCAGTAGGAGAGTAGGGAGTCTGGTGGGCCACTGTGTGAAACAGGATGCTGGACTATATAGGCCTTAGGCCTGATCCAGCAGGGCTGTTCTTATGTTCACACAATCATAATGAGGGTAGGAGGGGTTTCTTACCCTGATTTGGGAGCTGTGAATGCTCCCGTTTGCTGATCATCTCTCAGTTAAAACCAAGGTCAGGGGGTGTTGCCTGTGCTCATGTGCTAAGCAGAAGCTGGGTTGGAGGACTTTCCCTCCTTCCTCATTCATCAGTTGGGTACAGCTGCTGGGTAGGAGGGAGCCCTCCGAGCCAGCTGCTGCTGAGCACACGAGCATGGATGCTACCTCCACCCTTGGTTTTAACAGATAGATGTTCCGCAAACAGGAGCATGCGCAACTTCCGAATTAGGGTAGGCCTCTCCTACCTTAATGATGAACGTGTGAACTGCCCTAGTATCCTATCCTCCTTCACCCTTCTTTTCTCCATGCTAAACATACCCAGCTCCTTCAACCACTCCTCATATGACTTGATTTCCGGGCATCTCACCTTCTTTGTTGCCCTCCTCCAGTTGACATAGTATACTTGGACTTCCAACAAGCTTTTGACAAAGTTCTCCACCAGAGGCTCTTGAGTAAACTTAGCAGTCATGGGATAAGCGGACAGGCTCATGGGTGGATTGGTAACTGGTTGAAGGACAGGAAAGGACAGAGGGTAGCAATAAATTGAGTTTTCACAATGGAGGGAGGTAAGACATAGGGTCCCCCAGGGATCTGTACTGGGACCAGTGCTCTTTAACTTGTTCATAAATAATCAAATAATCTAGAAATTGGGGTAAGCAGCGAGGTGGCCAAATTTGCAGATGATACCAAACTCTTTCAGGTAGTGAAATCCAAAACGGATTTTGAGGAGCTCCAAAAGGCTCTCTCCAAACTGGGTGAGTGGGCAACAAAATGGCAAATGTGGTTCAATGTAAGCAAGTGTAAAGTGAAATATAGTGTTTGTGGGAGGGGAGCCCCAACTTTACATATACACTGATGGGTTATACTAGTGACTGACCAGGAGAGAGATCTTGAGGTTGTGGTGGACAGCTAGTTGGAAGTGTCAGCTCAGTGTGCAGCAGCAGTAAAAAAGTCTAATTCCATGCTAGGGAGCATTAGGAAGACAACTGAAAATAAAACTGCTACTATTATAATGCCCTTATACAAAACTATGGTGTGGCCACACTTGGAGTATTGCGTACAATTCTGGTCACCACATCTAAAGAAGGACATTATGGAACTGGAAAAGGTGCAGAAGAGGACAGCTAGGATGATCAGGGGCCTGGAGCACCTTCCTTATGAGGTGAGGCTACAGCATCTGGGGCTTTTTAGTTTGGAAAAGAGGCAACTACGGGAAAACATAAGAGAAGTGTATAAAACTGTGCATGGAGTAGAGAGAGTGGACAGAAAGAATTTTTTCTCATCTCACAACACTAGAACCAGGGGTCATTCCATGAAACAGAAGGCCAGGAATTTCAAGACCAACAAAAGTACTTCTTCACACAGCAAGCCATTAATCTATGGAATTCTTTGCCATGGGATGTTGTGATGGCCATTAGCTTGAATGGCTTTAAAAGGGTCTTAGACCAATTCACAGAAAGGTCTATCGATGGCTACTTGTCTGGTGGCTGTAGGCCACCTCCAGCCTCAGAGGCAAGATGCCTCTTTTGCAGGGGAGCAACAGCAGGAGAGAAGGCATGTCCTCACCTCTTGCCTGTGGGATGCTCAGAGGCATCTGGTGGGCCACTGTGTGAAACAGGATGCTGGACTGGATGGGCCTTGAGCCTGATCCAGCAGGGCTGTTCTTATGTTCTTATACTTTTCACAGTTACCGCTGCCACATCAGGTCTTCCCATCCTATATTTGTGCATTTGAATTGTCTTTCCTGCATGCAGAACTTTACATTTGTCTCTTGTTGAACTTCATCTTGTTGGGTTTGGCCCACTGTTCAAGCCTATCTAGATTGATTTGAATCTTGAATCCTGATACTGTCATCTAAGGTGTTTTCTGTCCCACCTACCATGCAATCCCCCCACCCCACCCCAGTTTTGTCTCATCTGCAGATTTGATAAGCATCCCCTCTACTCCCTCCTCCAAGTCATTTATGAAAATGTTGAACATCACAGGGCCAAGGGCACAGCTCTGTGGCACTCCATTTGATACTTCCCTCCAGGTATCTGTGAAGTCAGGGGCGTAACTATAATAGGGCAAGGGGAGACAGTTGTCTGGGGGCCCAATGCTTGGGGGGGGCAGAGGCAAGTCACGTGACTGACTCCCCCAGCCACGCACCCGCCTGGGCTTCCTTCAGTTGTATTCATCCTCCAAAACTGATGGGTGTGTTAAGACCTGGAGCTACCAGAACAGCAGGTCTTTCTCTAGTACCATTAAATGACTTGCATTGTCCACAATTTACAAAACCTTTTAAAAAGATAATTTAGGATGATGTTCTATTGTGGCTCATTAAGATTTCTTTACTTCATGAGCTGAGCTTCAGTGAGGGGGGGAGCATTTTAAAATCTTGACTCTGGGCCCACTCCAACCTTGCTATGCCCCTGTGTGAAGTCATTAATGAACACCCATTGGGTATGCAGATTCAACCACCTGTGAATTAATCGAATCCACATTTTGCCTCTTGTCAGTAATGATATCATTCATGGAAGCTTTTGTCAAATTGTTTGCAGAAATCAAGATACACTATATGCACAGCATTCCTATGATCTACTAAACTAGCAACTTATTGTTTCCCCAACCTGCAGGCAGAAGTGGTACAGTCCTTTCTGCCATCTCAGGACTCTACCACCTCATTTTCTTACATTTGTAGAACAGGACTTAGTAGATCATAATGGAGCAAACTTCAAATCTTGATGATTAGAGCTGGGATCTATGACTTACTTTTACTCCTTTATGCCTTTCTGGTTCCATTCCTATGTTCTCTTATTACACACACACACACTTTTGTTGTGAGCTGCATCATGAACCCTGGTCGGCAGTTGGTTGGTGGATTTCCCCCAATCTGCAGGCAGAAGTGGTACAGTCCTTTGTGCCATGGTCGCTTGGTGGATACACAGGGCATATATTTTTGAAAAAAAGTCATAAATAAATGTTAGGGTTCTGCAAGGGCCAAAACATTGGCCCAATCCCAATGAAGATCCAGACCAGTGGTTCTCAGTCAGAGTTACTCCAGATGTTGCTGAACTACAACTCCCATCATTCCCAGCTAAAATTTATTGTGGCTGGGGGTGATGGGTGTTGTAGGTCAGCAACATCTGGAGGAACCCTGGTTGGCAACCACTGATCCAGACCATTCTTGCAGTGTGCACACAATGCAAGGGATGGTCTGGATTGCATTGATATTAGGACATAGGAAGCTGCCATATACTGAGTCAGACCATTCGTCTATCTAGCTCAGTATTGTCTTCGCAGACTGGCAGCGGCATTCTCCAAGGTTGCAGGCAGGGATCTCTCTCAGCCCTATCTTGGAGATGCTGCCAGGGAGGGAACTTGAAACCTTCTTTGCTTTCAGTGCTCACACTTCTAGTCTCCCATTCATATGCAACCAGGGCGGACCCTGCATAGCTAAGGAGACAAGTCATGCTTGCTACCACAAGACCAGCTCTTCTCTCCTTATTGGCTTGATACATTGGAATGGAGGGGGTGAGCTTTTAATGAAGATCCAGCCTCTCTGAAGAAACCAGTTGCCTTCTGGGCAGCTCCAGCAGTAGTGTATCAAATCCCCATAGTTTTAGAGCATGGCCATTCCCCCACCCCCTGCCCCTCAGTAATGTACTAGGAGAAGCACACAATGTCATGTCATTGCTTCCTTTCCTGGTGCATCGTGGGGCGTGCCCAGGAAAGGAAAGGCAGTGATTTGAAATGCTTCTGCTGCAGCTGCCCAGAAAGCAGATGATTTCTTCAGAGCAGCCAGCACTTCTTTGGAAGGTAAGCCCCCCCTCCCCCCGACATACACAGTCCGATAATAATTCGATATAATACCAATACAATACGGTATCGTATTGCATGGTTTGCCAGTATCAGATAATTTTTTCTTTGGAATAATTTCCGATAAAAAATGCCCTGATCTTATTTACATTGTCATTGCTGCAGACCCATTTATTAGGCTGATGTGATGCACAGCCCTAATAGATGTACCCTTTTAGATATAGAACTCTGCCTGATTTGTATTGTGCTACCCAAGTTTTCTCCATTTGGGCTGGAAATGTGTGCACTTTTCCTGTTTCACATAGGCTGCCCTTTACCATCCTAGCCTGAATTCTGTAGAAATCCCAGTAAATTGCCAGGTCACAACCCAGAGATGTTCCTTTACTACTACTACTATTTATATACTGCTTTTCAACAAAGGTTTACAAAGTGGCTCACATAGAATAAATAAATAAATAAATAAATAAATAAATAAATAAATAAATAAATAAATAAATAAATAAATAAATAAAATTATTTATTAAACCCTAGCCCTTTAACACTGCATTCACAGTAGGCGAGTTTACCACAGCTACACTTCCTACACAATTTCTTCCTGTTGCATGTTCTTTTCCTCCATTTAATCCTAAAGTCTACGGAAATCCCAGAAATCCCTAGGGCTGAGAGATACTCGTTCCTGAAACCTTGGAGAAGCCACAACTGGTCTGTGTAGACAATACTGAGCTAGATGGACCAAGGGTGTGACTCAGTATAAGGCAGCTTCCTATGTTCCCAAGCTCCTAGATCACAACTCATAAATGCCCTTTACCTTTGTCTATACTGGGATAGGAGGATGCTACTGCTGCACTTGGTGCCCTGTTCCTCTAGGGGTCCCATCCCTTCATTCTCCCTCTCTTGAGGAGGCAGATTAGTCATGTGACCCAGAAGGGTCCAGGGTAGGAACCACATCAGTGGCAACCTCTCCGATGATCAATAGTGATGCCTGTTTCATGGAGCTCACTTCCTAGAGAAGCTCGCTTGGCTCATTCACTTATGGCCTTTCGGAGATTAGCAGAGGCCATTCTATTTCACTCCCCTGTGGACATTAATTACCACCCAGATCTTTTGTGACGTTTTCCCTGGGAAAGACGGGTGCCGCAGGTTTTTGTTATGGTAATGCTGCTCTTTGCTTTTGCTTTTAATATCAAAAGTTGCATTCTCTCAATGTGCCATTTCATTGAATGTATGTTTTGTAAAAGCTCCCTGGGGGCTTTTATAAGCCATGTTGGTGGGATCCATTTCCGAAATAACTGCATAGCCTTAAAAGTAAAGGAGCAATCACCTGACTGCAGCATGGCAACTCTAAACTCCCATACGTACTGTGTATTGTTCAAATTATATGTGCATGATCTTAATAATGTGTTTAGTGGAGAACTGAGGCTTGGGGGAAATGGATTTAGGATGGAATGAGATGCTGAGTTCTTATGTTGCCAAACCTGTCACCTGTGCTTCTTCTGCTGATGTTGCATAACTGATTGTCTTCCTTTATTCCCCGCTTTGCTCCTTGCACAACAAAACAACACCAACAGAATAACCTTCCTCATCAATCTTGCTTCCATCTATCCCCAAGTCAAGCCTTTAATTGGGAGTGCTTTCTTTCCAAGCTAATTGAACTTTCAAAGCTCTACATTCTGCTGGGATCTTAAAAAAATGAAATGAAATGAAAAGAGTGTGCCACATTAAAAACAAAGACCAACGTACTGGCATCATGCAGTGTGTGGCTGATATAAAGAGAACTGTTGAGGTCCATGCCTGCTGGCAAGCTATACATTTGTTGGGGTTACTTAACCTCATACAGAAAGGATGGGAAATGTATTCTGTTCCAACGGTATTGGGGTACATGCCCTGGATCAACTCCTTAGTGCCCTGTATGTCCTCTGCACTGCCTGGCAAACCAGGTGCACTGTTACTTTCATAGTCTCAGTGGTGGCATCACATTGCAGTGGCAGCCAGTAACAATGAGCTGGGGGGGGGGAGGTGAGAACAAGCAGCAGCAGCAGCAGCAGTATCTCCCAATCTCCTACTCCTCCCCACCCTGGCTGTCTCTTGCACATGCACTGCTCCCCCCTCCTGGAGCCATGCGGGCTGGGTCAGAGGTGTACCTAGGTAATTTTGGAGCCTGGACCTAAAGGCCTTTGGTGGGCCCCCCTCTCCTGCAAAGTATGCATCATCATAAATAAGAGCCATCTTATTTATTTATTATTTCTCTGTGTAAACTGCCCTGAGCCATTTTTGGAAGGGTGGTATAGAAATCGAATTATTCATCATCATCATCATCATCATGATGCTCCACTGGGTGGCCACACCATTCAGGACAGACTAAAGAGGATTTGGGGATCCCCGGGGGCTGTGGAGGCCCTGGACTTCAGCCCCAATGTCCAGGGGTAAGAGTGCCTCTGGGCCCAGTTGCCACTGAACTGCTGAAGTGCTGAAGTTCTCTTCTCTCGAGGCAACTTCACCAGTTTGGTTTAGATGCAACCGGGCAAGCTGTATCCCACATATTGGATTTCTGAAACACAAATGGGGGGCAAGCCACTTGACTGGGGTAGTGCTTGCCCACTCATACCCCCCCCCCTTTCTGGAGCTGCCACTGTCATTTCCCCATCCCCAGTATCAATATCAGCCACCATGGTCAAATAGTCACTCTTAACAGCCTCCTCCCTTGCACAGTGCATGGCATCTGCATCCTCGGCAAGCACCCCCACCTCACCTCACAGCACAATGGCAGCAGGCAACAGCCCCCTGACTGTGCTGTGCAGGGTGTGTGCGTCCAGCTCAAGTGGTAAACTCTGCCTGCATGTGAAGTTGAATGGCAGCCAGAGGCACCTTCCTCCTTCTGTCCCCTCCCACTACTACAAAACAAGCAGTAGCTTGCAGACAGCATGCTGAGCTTGTTGCCCCCCACATATTAAAAGGAGTGGAAAGGCAGCCCTTTGTGGAGGATGAAGGAGTGAGGACCTGGCTGCTCTAAAATAGCACTTAGCACTTATATTTATATACTGCTCTATAGCTGGAAGCTCTCTATGCGGTTTACAATGATTTAGCATATTGCCCCCCAACATTCTGGGTGCTCATTTTACCAACCTCGGAAGGATGGAAGGCTGAGTCAACCTTGAGCCCCTGGTCAGGATCGAACTTGTAACCTCCTGGTTACAGGGCGGCAGTTTTACCACTGCGCCACCAGGGGCTCTAAAAGACAGTGTAAGTCTCTTCAGCTTGCTCCCCCTGAAAATATTAGGCTTCAAAAACTGGAAGCGAGTTAGAGAGCATGGAAAGATTGAATGCTCAAAGTGGGATGGGGTAGTTTCTATCCAATGCCCATGTTAAGCTATTTGGGATGGGGAGAATACCCTGTTTTTCTTTGGAAACTTCAGGGTTGTTTCCCCTGATGATAGTGTCTCAAAACCAGCCTGACGCACTGCTCCTGAGTTAGGGCAGATGAAACCAATCCCTCCCACAATGTCAGACCTAGTGTTTGGAACAAGTAAAGCATTCAGAAGCATCTGGCCTTACAGAAGCAGGGACTTCAGCCAGAAGCAGCAACTACAACAGCTTCAGTAAGCCTGGCATCAGTGGATCAACCATCTGCAGTACATCTCTAGTCTTTTCCCATTTCTTCTAGTGAGAGACAGCCCGGAAGGGGTTGGGGAAGTTGGAGTTGGCTCCAGGGTGCTTTCCAGATTACAAGGTAATACAGTCGTAGTTTACTTCGGCTTGGCAGAATCATATCGAAACCATAAATAAAGGATGTGTGCAAATCTGCCAGCAGGGGAAGCAGTCTTTTCTAGCTTGCGGGAACCATCCTACAACAGAAAAATGAAGCTTACCCCCCTCACCATACAACCTTGTAGGTCTGTAACGCAGCAATAAAACCCAAAAGAAGACATTGGAAATGTGAACGACACCTTGCTGATAGCATAGGGACTGCGATGTTGCTGCACAGGCAATACAGAAGCACACTTAGTGGTCACATAGTGACACTGTTGTAATGTCCAATCTGGAAAGCACCCTGGTGGAGAGAGCAAGATGATGTACTGCAGAGGTGGGGGGTGTGGCACTGAACAGTCTGCTGAACCTTACTCACTTGCCACTGAAGGTACCAAGATAATGGGTCATATGACAAGCGGAAATGGTGGTCTACAACCAGTCTATCACTCACCCACTGCACAGTGGTGAGGTGGAGTCTGGGTCCTCTAGTGAGAAGCCAGACCAAGAGTAATTAACTTAACATGTACATCGGATAGAAACTACCCCACCATAGAAAGCCCATTCATTTCTGGGCAGTCTCCACCCCCACCTTGACTTAACACACGAATGGGATATAAACCATCCCACCATAGGGGGCCCGTTCATTTTGAGGTAGTTTTCTGCCCTGTGTCATATTTTTGTTAATAACATAAACATCAGAAGTAGTGAGGGGCCAGACCTGTGGATACAGGTTGAGTATCCCTTATCCAGACATCCGAAATCTAGAATGTTCCAAAATCCAGACACTATGCAGTAACAAAAATAAAAAACAAAACGCCTCAGCTGACTCACTCACAGAGTCCCAATTTTGCTGTTTGCTGTATTTTTATTTTATTTTATTTTATTTTATTTTATTTTATTATTTGTAAATAATAAACTGCCCTTCCAAAATGGCTCAGGGCAGTTTACAATTAAAACAAACCACTAAAACAGTAAAGAGCTAAAACAAATTAAAAACAATATAACAATTAACAATTTTAAAACATTTTAAAACAACAATTAAACAATTACAGTGATTAAAATCCCAAAATCAGGGTTTTAATTTTAAAATAAACCAGATATTAAAAAACCCCAAATTAAGGAAGCTGATAAAGCTTGGGTAAAAAGATGGGTTTTCAGGTGTTTTTTGAAAATTACCAGAGATGGGGAGTATCATATCTCAGCAGGGAGCGCATTCCACAATCTCGGGGCAGCAACCGAGAAGGCCCGTCTCTGTGTAGCCACCAAACGAGTTGGTGCTAAATGGAGACGGACCTCCTCAGATGACCTCAATGGGCGGTGGGGCTCATAATAAAGAAGACACTCTCTTAGATACCCAGGGCCTAAGCCGTTTAGCACTAAGCCGTTTAGCACTAACGAGCACTTTGTATTTTGTCCAGGAACCTATTGGCAGCCAGTGTAACTCCATCAGTAAGGGAGTAACATGGTCTCTCCGAGATGACCCAGAGACCAACCTGGCTGCCACGTTCTGAACCAACTGAAGTTTCCGGACTACATACAAAGGCAGCCACACGTAGAGCACATTACAAAAGTCAAGTCTGGAGGTTACCAACAGATGTACCACAGTTTCGAGGTCATTGATCTCGAGAAACGGACGCAGCTGGCGTATCAGCCGGAGCTGATAGAAAGCACCCCTGGCCACCACCTCAACCTGAGAAACCAGGGAGAGGTGTGAATCCAGAAGTATTCCCAGACTGCAAACCTGTTCCTTTTGGGGAAGTGTGACCCCATCTAGAACAGGCAGATCAAAATCGTCTCTAGAGTTCTGACCCCACACAACAAGTACCTCCATCTTATCTGGATTCAGCTTCAGTTTATTCTCCCTCGTCCAGCTCATTACTGCTTCCAGGCAGGCATTTAGGGAGGATATGCCAGCTCCTGAAGAAGTTGACATGGAGAAGTAGATCTGGGTGTCATCAGCGTACTGATAACACCCAGCTCCAAATCCCCTGATGATCTCTCCCAGCGGTTTCATGTAGATGTTAAAAAGCATTGGAGAAAGTACGGAGCCTTGAGGGACACCATACTTAAGCTCAGATTCTGAAGAGCAACAGTCTCCAATTGACACCATCTGGAATCTATCTGAGAGGTAGGAGCAGAACCACTATAAAACAGTGCTTCCCAACCCCCTCAGACGTTTCAGAAGGATACTATGGTTGATAGTATCGAAAGCCGCCAAGAGATCCAAAAGGACCAACAGAGTTACACTTCCTCTGTCAATTCCCAATCGGAGATCATCCATCAGGCCGACCAAAGCAGTCTCCACCCCATAGCCTGCCCGAAAACCAGTTTGAAATGGGTCTCCGTTTCCTGACTGCCTGGAGCTGAGAGGCCACCACCCTCTCAATTACCTTGCCCAGCCATGGGAGGTTGGAAACAGGCCTATAGTTGCTCAACTCTGATGGATCTAATGCAGGCTTCTTTAGAAGAGGTCTAATGATTGCCTCCTTAAGATAAGGAGGCATCCTGCCCTCCCTCAGAGAAGCATTTATGATTTCCACCAGGCTGTTTACAACAACCTCCCTGTTAGATCGAACAAGCCATGTTGGACAAGGGTCAAGAGAACAAGTGGTAGGCCTCACTGCTCCAAGCAGCTTGTCCACATCCTCAGGAGTCACAAACTGAAACCGATCCAGTAGAATCACATAAGAGGAGTCGTTTTAAACATGTGGTCAAAACTTACTTATTTCAGAAGGCTGTTAGTGACAGGGGTTTTGTCTGTAATTCTCTCTAGTTGCAGCTCTGCCTTTATTGTGAAGCTTTTTAATGTTTTTGATGTTCTCGCTTTGGTGCTAGAGGGAAAAGGGAAAGCCCTCCTCCTCCATTCCCTGCTCAGTTTGGTGTCTGCTCTGTTGGCGTCTGTTTTGGCGCTCTGGATCCCACGCCCAAGATATCTCATTATGCAAATGTTGCAAAATCCATAAAAATCTGAAATCCGGAACACTTCTGGTCCCAAGCAGTCCAGATAAGGGATACTCAACCTGCATGTCATGTACCAGAGGGCAGGTAAGATTTTGACAACCAGAATATAGCTGGGAATGTGGTGGTTTGCTTGTTTACACACCTTTATGCAGCTGGGGGTGGAAATTCATCCCCAAATCTGGTTGAGGGTTAAATGAGTTTCCATGTCCCCCCATGAACCCCATGCTTATAGATTTGGCACTCTCTGAACAAAAGGGAAGGGATGGAACTTTGACCAAGCACAAAATGCTTTGAATTAATATTTTTATTGCACATAAGAATATGAGATGAGCCTGGCAGGACTCTATTATTCTGTTGCCAACCATGGCCAGTCAGATGTCTCTGGAAAACATCCAAGCAGTCCATGAAGGCCAAAGCCCTCCCTTTCATTTGTCCTCAGCGCAGAGATATACTGCCCCTGAACATGAAGGCAGCTGAAATGCTGAGACCTGAGATGTTGAAGTATGGATCCTAATTAGCCTGGGGTATGAAATGCTCATTTTTATTTGCTAATAGCTCACATTCTCAGTGAGTCATGCATGGCACAGGGCGCCACGCTTGGGATGACGGGGGTCACCACTGCACTCCCTTGGAGTGACATGTTAAATGATTGTGGGTTGTGAGCAATGTTCCCTCTAAGAGGGATTCCCAGATGTGGTTGACTACAACTCTCAGAATCCCCAGCTGCAATGGCTCTTGCTTGGAGATTATGGGGGTTGTAGTCAACAACAACTGGGAATCACTGTTAGAGGGAACACCGGTTGTGAGGCCTGAAAAGGCTGGGAGGCATCCAGTATTGGGGGGCATCTTGGAGCAATAGCAATAGCAATAGCACTTACATTTATATACCGCTCCATAGCTGGAAGCTCTCTAAGCGGTTTACAATGATTTAGCATATTGCCCCCAACATTCTGGGTACTCATTTTACCGACCTCGGAAGGATGGAAGGCTGAGTCAACCTTGAGCCCCTGGTCAGGATCGAACTTGTAACCTTCTGGTTACAGGGCGGCAGTTTTACCCTGCGCCACCAGGGGAGGTAGGAAGTTCTGCTTGTGTGTAAAAAAATCATAACTCCAGATGAAGAATAAACTGGAAGTGCTTTTCAACTAGAATTGGAAGTGTAATAAAGAGTTCTGTTATGAGATATACGTGTCCTGTGTAGAGATGGTCCTCTCGTTAGGCACGATTGATGGGCATAATGGTCACGGATAGACAAGTGGTCTCCTTTTTGTCCAAAAGCCTCATAGGAACCCTTTTGCAGAATTGTAGGGGGTTCACACTCCTTGCTGACCTGAGTCTGGAGAGACAATGCTGAAGCAGGGTTTTGAAGGAACATAGGAAGCTGCCCTATACCGAGTCAGAGCCTTGATCCATCTAGCTCAGTTATTGTCCATGCTGACTGGCAGCAGCTTTCCAAGGTTTTAGGCAAGAGTCTTTCCTACCAACCTAGAGATGCCAGGGATTGAACCTGCGACCTTCTGCATGCAAAACAGGTGCTCTATCGCTGAGCTACAGCCCATATGGGTGTTCACTTGGCTTATTTTGGATGTAGCTGGATTGGTGGCTGAATTTCAGGGTATTTCCTGACCAGGCTGCCTGCTTGTTGCTGAAAGCCTGCAGTACCTCTTCAATCTATGCCTTTGTAGGTAGGCATCTTATTTCAAAAGTGCCACACTCCTCCAGTGTCTTCTCTTCTAAAGGAATCATGCTCTGTGAAAGCTTCTCTGGGCTTCCCACCATGCAGGGTAGGGAGAGCTCAAAACAGTTTGTTAGCCAAATTGGGAACATTAACAAGAAGACTCTGTCCAGTCATGCAGTTTCTCGAACCAATTTGCTACTGATAAAGGTGTAAGGAGATGGTACAGACCACATCTTAGCTCCTATGTTGTCATTAATTAGTATTCAGCTTCCTTGTTTCCCCCCACCCTCTCAACTGAGTGGTTATACCTCATTAAATCACTGCAGATTGTCTTGTGATTAATCTTGACAGAAACACTGGTTATTCTCCTTCCTGGCTATTGATTCCCTCCTTCTTCATTATCAGAGTCTTTTCCCTATATCTGTCTATCCATAAATTTTATTTAAGCTGCTTTACAAGCAGATCTTATGCATGATTCCACTGTATACAATGAGGCTTATTCACAAATAAGTGTGCTTAGGACTACAACCTAACAGTAAGTCTGATTATTCAGCAGTAAGTCCCACTGCATTCAGTGGGGCTTACTCCCAAGGAAGTACCTACACTAGGAAGTGAACTCCATTGAAAGCCAGCATGGTGCAGTAGTTAGAGTGTTGGATTAGGACTGTGGAGACCAGGATTCAAAATCCCCGTTCAGCCATGAAACACACTTCTTGGCTGTGGGTCAGTCACTTCTTTCTCAGCCTAATCTACCTCACAGGGTTGTTGTGAAGAGAAACATAACCATGTTCATCACTCTCAACTTCTTGGAGGAAGAGCAGGATATAAACGTCATACATACATACATACATACATACATACATACATACATACATACATAGCACTGGGGTTTATTTCTGAGTGAACATGCTGTGCATGACACTAATTTGCTTACCTCAATAATATTTTAAATAGGATGATTGCTTCAGATCTCACTCTATCTTGGACACATCACAATCTCACATTATAATTTGTCCTCATGGTCCTCCAATGGAAGATATATACATGTACAGGAATCTGTACACTCATACATGTTTTGGTGTAAATGACTGGATGTGCATTCATTTTAAAAGTGAGCCTACCTGGGTACAGGCTTTTCAAATGGTAGGAGATGGACTGCTGTACCTTTGTTCAACATAATGTGTAAATAACTGTATGTGCATACAGATCTGTATGTGTGTGCACTCTGCACAGATTGTATGTGCATTGAACATAGCGTGTGACCAGGGCTACTGCATAAATGCAATAGAGCCTTGTTTTTTAGGAACATGTACGCACAAGCAACAAGGAGCCAACTGAAACAGAAATTCAATGTGGGAAGGAAGGAGATACCCTCATGATTAGGACTCCATAGGCCCCAATAGGCCGAGATGGCAAGAAAGCACGTTGAGGTCGGAGAAGGGAGTTCCTAATGGGAAGGGCTCCTCCGTAGTGGAGCAGCCAGCCTGCCTCATGCAGAGGTGTGATCTCCTTCACTGGAGGTTTCCAAACAGAGGCTAGAGAGCCATCAGTCAGGAATACTGTAGCGAGGCATTGCTTTCCACTCTAAATTTCTATGATTCAATGCATCTAATAATCAGGTACTATATGAATACCATAAATTGCTTTGCTAAGGCAGTAACTCACACTTTTGTATAGGGGGCTTTGGGGGGGTTTATAGCAAACATTTACTCACTGTTTTTGCAGGCTCTATAAATAACACTGAACAAAACAAACAAGTTAAAAAAGTCCAAGGATTAAGTCTGGTCCTTGCTCATAACAGCAGCTTCTGAAAGACCCAGGCTGCCTGGTCCCACATGCCCATTAAGATCTTCTAGAGTGGCTCTGTTCTGCATGCTGATGCCCATTAGGACTTGAACATAAGAACAGTTTTGCTGGATCAAGCCTAAGGCCTATCTAATCCAGCATCCTAATTCACACAGTGTCCCACCAGATGCCACTGAGAAGCCCACGGGCAAGAAGTGAGGACATGCCCTCTCTACTGCAGATGCTCCCCTGCAACTGATAATTAGAGGCATCTTGCCTCTGAGGCTGGAAGTGGCCTATAGCCCTCAGACTAGTATCCATTGATAGACTTGTCCTCCTGAGCCGTTTTGGAAGGGCGGTATAGAAATCAAATAAATTAAATCAATCAATAAATAATTTGTCTAAGCCCCTCTTAAAGCCATCCAGGCTGATGGGTCTCACCACATTTTGTGGCAGAGAATTCCATAGGTTAATAATGCATTGTGTGAAAAAGTTGATGGTGTGCATGCAGGATCAGGCCTTCTTTGTGCTGCTGCTGCCGAGGCTCTGAAACCCTATCATAGTCTTGGGATGGCTTTTGAAGATCTGGCTGTGCGGGCTGCCTCTTTCTCATGAAGGATAGCCACAACAGCCAACCCGGTAGGGAGAGAGCCTCCTACCCTCAACTCTAGTTAGAAACAGCGGCAGACTTCAGATCACCCGGCACCGCTTTCTAACTGGACCATCTAACCGAGGTTTGTAACTTGGAACCTCAGGTTGCTTTTCAGACAGAACTGAGGGGTCCTGAATTTGGATGACTGGAAACCCCAGCCTCTGGCATGGTTGCCTGAGGTTTGGTCTGATGTCCCAAGGCAGCCTCTTATTTCAGTCAGTTTGAGGTCTTGGGTCAAGAAAGTGGCATAGGAAGATAGGATAGGAAGATAGGAAGCTGCCATATACTGAGTCAGACCATTGGTCTATCTAGCTCAGTATTGTCTTCACAGACTGGCAGCGACTTCTCCAAGGTTGCAGGCAGGAATCTCTCTCAGCCCTATCTTGGAGACGCCAGGGAGGGAACTTGAACCTAGATGCTCTTCCCAGAGCGGCTCCATCCCCTGAGGGGAATATCTTGCAGTGCTCACACATCAAGTCTCCCATTCATATGCAACCAGGGCAGACCCTGCTTAGCTATGGGGACAAGTCATGCTTGCTACCACAAGACCAGCTCTCCATATAAGTATAAAAACAAATAAACAAATTGTGGCATTGGGTCTGACTCAAGGATGTGTGAGAAGTTTATTTTCACTCGCTTTTCACCTTTGATTAGGCCTGCTCAACTTAGGCCCCCCCAGCTGTTTTTGGACTACAACTCCCATAATCCCCAGCCACAGTGCCCTATAGCCAGGGATTATGGGAATTGTAGGCCAACATCTGCAGGAGGGCTGAAGCTGAGCAGCCCTGCCTTAGATGTTACTTTGGCTTATATAAGTGTACTTCTGTTTCCACTACCACCAATCATAAGATGAAGCCTCTATAACTCTGTCCGTTTATTTACCCCTGGTAACATGGCTTTGCAAATGTGGAGAGAGTTTGTTACAGAAATCACTCCATCAGATGTACTTTAAAACGAAACAAGAAGAATGTTTTATTTAAAGATGTTATCTGAGGTTTGTTTGTTTCACTACTGATTGGTAGGGCTGAAATCTTGCTTGGTTCCAAAGCTGATGATTTGAACTTCTCACAGCACTTAGTTAATTTACCCAAAATATATAAGGCTTTTCACCTTTGAACCCAATTCCTTCTCAGAACAACCCAGTCTTTATTCCATACTGTCCTAATAACCCATTCCTTTATTTTTTAGACTGTCTTAATCCTCTGAGTCTCAGAACAACTCCTCTTTGGGACTGTTCCTACCCAGACCCACGTCTGCATTCTCACCGAACTTCACTTCCAAGTTCTAACTGTCACTCTCTAACTGCCTCTTGTGACTGACAGCTCCAAAGAGTTCTGAGCCAATTTGCATGAAAGTAGTCCGGCACTATTCCACCATACAGATAAAGCAAACAAACATTAGCTCTGCAATGATGATATTATTACAGGTGTGATCCAGCAGAAAGATCCTGGAAACAAAGAAATAGTTTATCTCGTTAGGCAAATCTGACTGTAATAAGCCACGCCATTTCAAGCCAATAGGTGAGAATCAGTCCCTTTGATCTCTATTTGCCTTTCTTCCGAATCAGCACCTTTGATCTGTATTTGCCTTCCTTTTTATCAGCAACATACAGACTTCACAGTACCAGTCCTTTTATTTCCTTTGCAGAAGCTTCATTGGCTGTCAGCATTCTAAAACTGAACAATCCCATTCTACACTCAGAAGAAGTGTGAACATTCTATGGCATTACTTTGTGTCACCTTCTGGTCCCCTGATAACTTGTCAAAGAGGCACCTTTTAAAGTGGTGATTTTCATATAGTTAGCAGGAGGAGAGCAATGGTCCTTATTCGGCCCAGCAGAGCATCTCTCCAGTGGCTGCTGCTAATGTCTCCCTTGTGTTTCTTTCTAGGCTGTAAGTCCTTTGGGGACAGGGAAAGCACCTTCTCATTCTTATTGCTGTGTAAACAGCTTTGAGAACTTTTTGTCAATGTTGAAAAGTAGTATATAAATATTCTAAAGAATAATGGTGGGTCAAGAGAGGAAAGAGATATAGAGGCAGGCTACTGGTGAAAGGCATGAGTCAGATTTTAGATTTAAAGATAAGAACCAGTTAGCTTTTGATTTAATATTTTTTAGAAAGCCTATATAACAAAATAATATCCTTTAAAAATGGGATTAGAATGGACAGGGAAATTGTCCTCTTTAAGCAGGGAATTATAATGCAAACACTAGGCTTATCAACAAACTTGCATGCGTGTACACACACACACACAAACACAAACACACACACACACACACACACACACACACTTAGAACGGACAGGGAAATTGTCCTCTTTAAGCAGGGAATTATAATGCAAACACTAGGCTTATCAACAAACTTGCATGTGTACACACACACACACACACACACACACACACAGAGTTCAGTGTTGATGCAAATCCTGATGAGAAAATTCTGGCAGCCATTTTGAACTCCACCATGATCTTGATGAATATGCTTGAGTTAACCATGTGTGAACAAGTGTTATGTGGCCTTGCACTTTTTGCACTCTCATGATATTTAAGTCTTTTCTACTAGCTTCTTTATTCTGGGGTTATATGAACTAGTTTCCACCGGCACTACAAAACCCATAGTGCAGTGTGACTGCAAGCAAGCCACACAGGGGCAAAGGCAATAAGGGAGGGCTTTAACTTAAAGTGTGTTATCAATCATATTGAATGAATTGACACACAATTGGACCCTGATTGAAATTAGAACGGGAAGACATTTGCTGCCCAAGAACAGAAATGGATCTGAAAAATTCTAGGACAGAATCTTCCAATGAATAAAGGTTGCAAAGTCCAGTTTTCACGGAGCCTAGTCTCAAACTGATGGTGCAGGGAAGTGAAAGAAGGACCTGCAGTTGCATCTGGGTGTCTCATTGTGTGAATAGTGTAGACCAATTTTTTCCCCCAGTTGGATTTATGCTAATCATTTAAAATTATCTGCCTGGCCGGATGGCATCATAAATGCTTACTATAATCATAAGAATAATGGCTAGCAGCTGCAAGGGGATTCAGAGGACAAAATAAAAGATATGAACATAAGTCTATCTGGGGGTGGCGACGATGCTGTCTTTCCAAAATATCAACACTGGGGATAGAAGCTGCTTCACACGTGTGTCTGTCTGTGCACCATTTGATTTCTCTGCATGATGGCTGGCAGCCGATGTGTGAACTGGCTCTGCTGAAAAGTATAAAGGCTGGACTTAATTTTATTATTTATTTATTTATTATTGAATTTATATATCGCCTAATATAAAAATCTCTAGGCAGTTTACAGAATTAAAACATACAATATAACACATTTAAAATTCATAAAAAGATAAAAAAAAATCTATAAAAATGCATTAAAAACACCTTAAAATTTTAAAAATACAATCTCAGTTGAAGGCTTGGGAAAACAGGTGTGTCTTCAGGGTCCTCTTAAAAGCAAACAGAGAAGGAGATGCTCTTATTTCAGCAGGGAGCACATTCCAAAGCCCTGGGGCAGCCACAGAAAAGGCCCGGTCCCGAGTTGCCACCAAACAAGTTTAGTCGGACCTCTCCAGATCATCTTAATAGGCGACAGGGTTCGCGACAGAGAAGGCACTCTCTTAAATACCCTGGACCTAAGCCGTTAAGGGCGTTATAGGTAATAACTAGCACTTTGTATTTCATTCGGAAACCTATCGGCAGGCAGTGCAGTTCTTTTAGAATCGGTGTTATATGGTCCCTTCGAGTAAACCCAGAGACCAGTCTGGCTGCCGCATTCTGTACCAATAGTAGTTTCCGAACTACGTACAAAGACAGCCCCACGTAGAGTGCATTACAGTAGTCAAGCCTAGAGGTGACCAGCATATGTACCACCATTTTCAGGTCACTAATCTCTAAGAACGGACGTATCTGGTGTATCAGCCGAAGCTGATAAAAAAGCACTCCTGGCCACAGCCTCAACCTGAGAGTATATACTGAGAGTTTATACTGAAAAGTATAAAGGCAGCCCTGGGCAGGGCTGTATGAGCAACCTTACCCAGGCTGGGGGAGCCCTGCTTGTGTGAAGTGGTGGGATTGAGGCTAGTCCTGGTGCTTCCTTGCTGGGTAGCCCAGGTCATGTGCAGGCTGCCTGAGTAAACACAGACCTGCATGGGGGGAAACCCCAAAGCACCTCCATGCGCCTTGTGTGGTGCATTGTGGAATTTCTGGAGGCCGGGCTGCATTTCTCTGGCCTCCGGAATGCTACACTACTCACTGTAGTGTCGCTCATCAGGGAGCGCGGTGGCAGTGAGGCTTGTGTGGGGGGAGGCAGGAGTGATCCTCCCTCCCCTCCCAGCCCTCCCCAGCTCCAAGAAAGGGAGGTTGCGTGTATGACCTCAAAGAGTTGTAACCATCTGTGATGGTCTGTTCACACATGCAAGTCATCCCTTGTCCTTGCAGCCAGCCGGTGATGGACAAGCATGTGTGAACCAACTCTTAAGGGTGGTTGTGTCATAGGGTACATGCAAGTCACTGGATTTTGGGATAAGCTTGTCAAGGTCCTCATTGTGTTTGGGAAAAAAACCCTTTAATGTAAGGATGGAAGTGGACAGAAAGCTGGCTTGAACCAGTATGATCACCAGGGATCTGGCCTTCAAGACCATGGGGAGAAGATTTTTTTGAGGTGCTTTCCTTGTGCTTCGATGATGCACGCTCTCCTCACATGCCCACTTCTCCAAGGGGCACACCATCCCCATGGCGGAGGTGGCTTACGTGGTATATTTTAACAAGATAATTGCTGGGCTGTCTCTGGCAATCTATTGTTCAGGGAAGAGACAAACCATGTGATTTCCCTTCCTTCAGGAGAACAAAGAATACATCTTTTCTCTCCCCACCCACTTCCTTTTATCTGGAATATGAAAGGCCTTGGGTTTGAGGAAACAGAAGATTCAAGCACTGGCTCCAGCAGCAATGTATAGAGATGGAAATATCAAGCAGTGAAAAGACATAGCCAGTAACCGGGCCTTCTATTGTTGCAGAGACAAAATCTGCAGCAACACACTGTCAGCGCCAGGCTGGGACCCACAGGTGGCTGTACCTGGTGTTCTTCATCTCATTTCGTGCCTGTTGGAGCTGGAAGTGCTATATTCTGGGCTGGGGTTACTACTATCTTAAACAGGCAAGGGCAGAACATGTAGACAGAAGGGGAAGAGGGCCTACTAATCTCGAGAATGTAATTAATTGGAAAGCTGTTTCTATCTGTCTGTCTAGGCACCGCCCAGAGTCTTTGGATAGGGTGGTATATAAATGTAATAAATAAATATCTAAAGGTAAAGTATGCCATCAAGTCAATTTCGACTCCTGGCACCCACAGAGTCCTGTGCTTTTCTTTGGTAGAATACAGGAGGGGTTTGCCATGGCCTCCTCCCGTGCAGTAGGAGATGATTATGCCTTTCAGCATCTTTCTATATCGCTGCTGCTCAATTGAGAACCAGCAGGGATTCAAACCGGCAACCTTCTGCTTGACTAACAAGCATTTCCCTGCTGCACCACTTAAGGCGGTACTACCAGGTAAAAACCACTTCAGGTGAACATAGGAACATAGGAAACTGCCATATACTGAGTCAGACCATTGGTCTATCTAGCTCAATATTGTCTTCACAGACTGGCAGCAGCTACTCCAAGGTTGCAGGCAGGAATCTCTCTCAGCCCTGTTTCGGAGTTGCCAGGGAGGGAACTTGGAACCTTCTGCTCTTCCCAGAGCGGCTCCATCCCCTGAGGGGAATATCTTGCAGTCCTCACACATCAAGTCTCCCATTCAGATGCAACCAGGGCAGACCCTGCTTAGCTATGGGGACAAGTCATGCTTGCTACCACAAGACCAGCTCTCCTCTCCGAAAAGGTGACTAAATGAATATCTACCTACCTACCTTTGGACAGACACCAGTGCAGCATTGTAGAAGTTAATAAGAGCGTTTGAACTGCAGCTTCATTTTAGTGTGGAGTTGTGTCAGGTGTGTGACAAATAATGAAGAATGGAGGGTGCACTTCCTCTTTTGCAACCGAAGAAACTATCATTGCAGTGTTTGGGAAGCATAGCCCTCCCAGGCACCTTTAGCTTGCATTCCCTCCCTCTCTCCCTGACCTTCATGCTATCTAAAGTAGCCCCACAACTTGCTGCCTCCTCTCAACTGCAATTGGCTCTACCTTTTGCAACGATTGGCTGCAAAAGGAAGTCAATCATTCAGTAGAGGAAGAGGTGGAGGGAGTGCAAGAAGAAGCTACCTTCTCTGGAGGAAGCCTTTTGGGTAACCAAACTCAGTATTTCTAGCCAGTGGTTCTCCCAACCAGGGTTCCTCCAGATATTGCTGAACTGCAACTCCCATCATCCTCAGCTACAATTTATTATGGCTGGGGATGCTGGGAGTTGTAGTTCATCAACATCTGGAGGAACCCTGGTTGGGAACCACTGGCTAGACAATACTGAGTTTGATAATCCAAAAGGCTTCCTCCACAGAAGGTAGCTTCTTCTTACACACCCTCCACCTCTTCCTCTATCCATCATTTCATTTACGGCCATAAGCCAAACAACCTCTTCCTTTACTGAATGATTGACAGCCTTTTGCAGCCAGTCATTGCAAAAGGTAGAGCCAATTGCAACTGGCCTAGATTGACTGGCAGTGGCTTTCTAGACAGGAGCGTAACGAGGCTAGCAGCGGCCTGTGTGCGGCTGCCGTGGCCCCTTGGCCCTACCCCCATGCCTGATGTCAGACACAGGGGCCTGGCTAGCCACGCCCCATATCTGACACCAGATGCGGGGGCCTTGGTCTCCCTCCCAAATGGGCCGCGTGGTCCCAAACAGCCCCAATGCAGTGCAGGCTGATCTCTCTCCTAAACGGGGCCTTACGACCCCGTTTGGGAGGGAGATCAATTGGCCCCGCTGCATTGGCAGCGAGAATAGGAGTGGCTCTCCCTGCCTTTAAGGCAGGGAGAGTCACTCCGGCCATGCTGCCAACGTAGTGCGGGCTGATTTTGGCTCCAAACAGGGCCGCACGGCCCCATTTGGGACCAAAATAATGCCCTTGCATCTGATGTCAGATGCCGGGGGCGTGTCTGAGGCCGTGCCCACAGCCCTTGATTGGTGGCAGCCCGGATTCTTTGAACCCGTTCGCCCAATGGTGGCTCTGCCCCTGTTTCTAGAGTTTCAGACCTAGAAAGGGCTTTCCCCAGCCCTGTCTGGAGGTGCTGGGGATTGAACCCAAGATCATCTACATGCAAAGCAGGTGTTCTACCACTAAGCTACTGAACTTCCCTGAAGAATCAATGAGAAGGACAAGGCCCCTTTCCATTGGCCTACCTGGTCTCGTTGCTACCAGGTCTCTCTGATCTCAGACTCCATCAGTGGCCAGCCATTCTGCAGCTCAGCAGGAGGAAAAGGTAAGAGAGCACAAAACCCTTTCAATTGTTAAGCATATAGAAGAACAGGCCTTGCTGAAGGAGAACCAGCATGGCTTCTGCAAGGGAAAGTCTTGCCTCACTAACCTTTTGGAGTTCTTTGAGAGTGCCAGGCATGTGGATAAAGGTGATCTGGTTGACATAGTATACTTGGACTTCCAAAAAGCTTTTGATAAAGTTCCCCACCAAAGACTCCTGAGTAAACTTAGCAGTCATGGAATAAGGGGGCAGGTTCATGTGTGGAACGGTAACTGGTTGAAGAACAGGAAACAGAGAGTAGGAATAAATGGACAGTTTTCACAATGGAGGGAAGTAAGAAGTGGGGTCCCCCAGGGATCAATACTGGGACCAGTGCTCTTTAACTTGTTCAGAAATGATCTAGAAGTTGGGGTGACTAGCGAAGTGGCCAAATTTGCAGATGGCACTAAACTATTTAGGGTAGTGAAATCCACAATGGATTGTGAGGAACTCCAAAAAGATCTCTCCATACTGGGGGACTGGGGGACAAAATGGCAAATGCAGTTCAATGTAAGGAAGTGTAAAGTGATGCACATTGTGGCAAAAAACACCAACTTCACATGTACACTGATGGGATCTGAGCTGTCAGTGACTGACCAGGAGAGAGATCTTAGGGTTGTAGTGGACAGCTCATTGAAACTGTTGTCTCAGTGCAAGGCAGCTGTGAAAAAATGCTAATTCCATGCTAGGAATCATTAGGACGGGGATTGAAAATAAAAATGCTAATATTACAATGACCTTATAAAAATCTATGGTGTGGCCACATCTGGAGTACCGTGTAGAGCTTTGGTCACTGTATCTTAAGAAGGATATTGTAGAACTGGAAAAGGTGCAGAAGAGGGCAACCAAAATGATCAGGGGCCTGGAGCACCTTCCTTATGAGGCTAGGCTACAGCATCTGGGGCTCTTTACCTTGGAAAAAAGGTGACTAAGGGGAGACATGATTGAAGTATATAAAATTATGTATGGAGTGTGGACAGGGTAAACAGAGAGAAATTTATCTCTCTCTCTCAGACACACAACACTAGAACCAGGGGTCACCCCATGAAACTGAAGGTTGGGAAATTTAGGACTGACAAGTGGAAGTACTTTTTCACACAGCACATAATTAATCTATGGAATTCCTTGCCATGGGATGTGGTGATGGCCACCAGCTTGGATGGCTTTAAAAGGGATGTAGACAGATTCATGGAGGACAGGTCTATCAATGGCTACTGGTCTGATAGCTGTGGGCTATCTCCAGCCTCAGAGGCACGATGCCTCTCAATACCAGTTTCAGGGGAGCAACTGCAGGAGAAAGGGCATACACATACCTCTTGCCTGTGGGCTCCCCAGAGGCATCTGGTGGGCCACTTTGTGAACCAGGATGCTGGACTAGATGGGCCTTGTACCTGACCCAGCAGGGCTGTTCTTATGTTCTCATGACTGCCTGGCCCAGCTGCTATTTGGCCCTCTGTCCACAGTCCATCACTCTGCAAGAGATGGAGCAGGAGAAGGGCGCAAGCAAATCCATGGACTTCCTTTGGCCAATTTGTATTTTATACTTCTTTTGAAAGTTGCATTTTTAGTTGAAAAAGAGAGGCAAGAGGCAAATAAGATGAATACATTCAGTAATTCATGGGCCCCTCTGGTCTGAAAAGCCAGTGATTTGGATTGCTTCACATGAGTTGCAAAGTTGGTTGGTTTGGCTCTCTTCAGACAATACACAGACAAATGTATTATCTATGGCTTCTGTGGTCAGAATAAGTAACTACCCCTAGATCTTACAAGGAACCATGTCAAATCTGAAATGGGACCCAGGTGTCCTGGCGCCCCACGCCCCAATTCCAGGCTTCTTTTCTACGGATGGGTGGGGTGCCTCCAGTCCATGGAAACTCTTATTCCAGAAGTGGAAATTCCACCTACATTTATGCTATCCAGACATTTATGGATTTCACATCTGTGTCTCACTCCTTTGAAAGTTGTCAAGTATCCAAGGCACTCAAAAGTGGTGATCCTATGTTACCCTCACAAAAACCCAGTGTAAAGATACTTGACCCGAGACCACCCTGTGAACTTCAGTTTTGGTTACAGATTTGAAACCAGTTCTCCCTATCCCCAACCCAGCGTCCACACTGGCCTAAGGTTCTTGTCTTTGGACAACAGCATGCTGGTCTGGAATCCACCCTGGTGTTTGGGGCCCCTGCTTCCCATCACCATTGTTCTCTGTCCATTATATGCTGTTCCCTTCTGAGCTAGCGTGGTGTAGTGGTTAGAGTGCTGGACTAGGACTGGGGAGACCTGAGTTCAAATCCCCATTCCGCCATGATACTAGCTGGGTGACTCTGGGCCAGTCACTTCTCTCTCAGCCTAACCTACTTCACAGGGTTGTTGTGAGGAGAAACTTAAGTATGTAGTACACTGCTCTGGGCTCCTTGGAGGAAGAGCGGGATATAAAATGTAAATAATAATAATAAAAAATAATAATAATCTGGAACCACCACCAACAGACTACACCATTTTGCTCAAGAGATAATTAACGCTACTAACCACCGCTTTCTGTGCCCTGGGGAATTCTAATCGGCTTTAATGCTTGCAAATTTGGCAGCAAGAGTGGTAGTAGCTTCTCCAGAACTAATCTAGAATGGAACTTTACACCTGTGTTCCGAATCACCAGCAGGTATTATAATTCCAACTTTAGCCATGATAGGTTGCTGTTAAGCCAGTGGGGTCCACTGGTCATCCTCTTTCAGCACTCTCGAGTTATATTTCAGCACAATTTGGATCAATGCACTTCAATAGCCTGTTGTATGTTCAGAGTACTTAAAGCAGGGTAAAAAGGTGGTGGACCCCCGTCCACTTTGTATTGTTGCATTGGACAGGGCTGCTTCAGCGAGACCTGCCTTTGTAACTCAATCAGTCCATCAACCAATCTTCCCTTTAGGAGATTCGTATCCTAAAGAGGGGATTCTGACCCGCTTTAGTTTATTGCAAATGCGGAATGTCAAAGTGGTAATTATTCCGGATTAGTTCTCGCCCTGTGCGAACTTGTGCCTGTGGCCCCGATTCGAAAGCGCGACAGTGCAAAGGGCCATTTAAGCAGGAGAGAGATTTGTGGGCTCCCCCCAGCCCGCTTAAGCAACGCTTCTCGAGCTATATACTATCCGAGTGTCTCCCTAACGTGGTAGCCTGAGGAAGGGGCTCCCCTCCGCCCCCCCTAAGCGCTCGGCATTGGCAGGCGATCAGCTTGAGAGGACCAATGAGATGACGGCTCAGGAACCCCCCCTCCCCTCCTTTTTTGCCCTCCAAGGTGGGACCCCACCGTCCTCCCCTCCCTTCCTCGCCGGCTGGGAGAGGTGGCGCTGGGGCCGTGGGAGCGCAAGAGGCGCGCTGCCTGTCTGGCCCAGCGCTAGGCGGAGCCTGCCTTTGCCGGATCCTGCGCGCCCCCCCCCCCCCCCCCCAGCAGCAGCAGGCGCCGCGGCGGGCGGCCACCGCCTTTCCTTGCTTTTGCCCTGCTCGGTGGAGAGAAGCGGAGGCCAGTAGGCGCCGTCCGTTTGCCTGCCTGCCTATCCTTCCGCCTGGGGCGCGCTGGAGTCTGGCCGCAGCGGCGCCTTTTCCTTCTTGGCGCGGGGATGCGGAGGAGCCGCTGAGCGGGCGGGTGGCAGGCAGCGGGGAGCCGGCTGGCTGGAGCCCGCCGAGACTGGGCTGGGCTGGGCTCGGCGCCTGCACGATGCGCTTCCTCGTTGACCTGCTCCTGCTGTCGATCGCCGTCTCCCGGGCCGCTCAGGTAAGTGCCCGTCGCTCGCGCCCGAAGGGGCTCCGCTCCCCTGCCTTGCAGAGGAAGCTCCCTCCGCTGCTCCGGAGGCATGGGGCGGGGAGCGAAACCGGTGGGGGACAGCGGGACAGGAGTTGGCGCCTTCTGCCCAAGCCAGGACCATCGGGGTGAAGTCACCCCCTCTCCCTCTGAGGAAAGCGTGCCAGCTAGGGGTCAGGGGGGCGGAGTTTGGCATGGTTGTGTGTGGCGTGGAGGGGAGGGCTCGTGGTTTGACCAGATCGGAGTCGAGTTCGTCTACAAGCGCCAGCTTTAGTGCGCAACGCTGTCCGTTAGGTGTGCAGATACCCCCGCTGCCTCTCCCCTCCTTTCTCAGTCCACGCCCATCTCCACCTCTCTCAATGCTGGTCACTTTTCCTGCACCCCCACCCAGGATGCTGTGAGTTTCTGACTACTCTCTCTTTGGGGATCCAGCCACTCCTTTCATGTCTGGGGTCAGCTCTTGAGACACAGTGCTGTTCAGGCCTGTATTTCTCCCCCCAACCCCCCGCCCAAAGGGGCCCCACTCAGATCTGGGAGGGGTGTTGATAGGGGAGGCTCCAAGCTTTTTCTTATGCTTCGAAGCCAACAAGTTCTCGGATTATTAGTTAGTATGGTTTGCAAATAAAAATAAATCTTCCCCCAAAGTGGTCAGAACCATTCAGGCTGGCCCAAGACTTGCCTGTGTCTGAAGCAGGATGCCAAATTCCACCCTTGCTTGCCAGTGTGTGGCACCTGACTGCCCTCCTTTTCAGTGGCAGAGAGCACCTTCCTGCCCCCACCCTTCAGCCCAGGACCAAGGTGCAAGGAGCCCCTGGTGGCGCAGTGGTAAAACTGCCGCCCTGTAACCAGAAGGTTACAAGTTCGATCCTGACCAGGGGCTCAAGGTTGACTCAGCCTTCCATCCTTCCGAGGTCGGTAAAATGAGTACCCAGAATATTGGGGGCAATATGCTAAATCATTGTAAACCGCTTAGAGAGCTCCGGCTATAAAGCGGTATATAAATGTAAGTGCTATTGCTATTGCTATCTCTGTTGCTGCTTCTGCTCTTCCTTCTCTCACCACACTCCCCATATTATTCATAGACATGCAGGTGGAGATTCCCCTCCTGGATTGAGCCAGTTCTATTGAATTCAGTGGGGATTACTCCCAGGTAAATGGGCACAGGATTGCAGCCTTTGCTCCCCCCATCCTGGGAAAAGTCCCGTGGACACCCATGCCTATGTCTAATAAGGAAGAAGGGAACAGAGGAGAAGAGAGGGCAGGGCTAGAGTGTCTTCCGGGAGAAACTGCAACTCTCCCCTCCATTTCCCTCTTCCTTTTTAAATACTGGAGGTGTGGCAGGAGAAAGGGGAGTGGCAGAGGTGGGTGGCAGTGACCCTTGCTCTCCCATCTTTCTTTCTTTCTTTGCAGCAACTGCCTCAGCCAGCCTCATGGATGGGCTGGCCCTAGAACCAGGAGGGAGCTGTTTATCACACATGTTGAAAGAAAGAAAGAAATCACAAGAGTGGTTGGGTGCATCAATTCACAATGGTTGAGAAAGTCCATTCATGTTTACATCAGCATTCATGTATGCTGAATCTTAGAATGGGACAACTTCTGAGGTGAACTCCCATGCATGTAGGCAACTAGGGCACCTCTAGAGCACTGGTGTCAAAGTGTGCCCCAGAGAACAGTGGGTTCTTTGGAAGCTGATTGGCAAGAGGATCAGTGATAGCTTCCCTGCAAGATGCTTGCCCACCAATACTGATCTCTCTCTGCAGTAAACAGCTACAGGGGAATATTTGGGCTACTCTTTTGAGGCCGTCCTCTCAGCTCAGATGGGTCAATGGGGAGGCCAAACAAGCTTTGCCAGTGCTCTGTAGGAACTGGGCATGCCCCCTAAAACCTAGAGCATGCCCAAGTATATTTTGCAGCATACAAGGGTTCTCAAGGGTGATCAAACTACACATTAGGTTAAGCATGTCATTACTGTGCATTTTTTTTCTTAAACAGCGGTTGCTCATCCCCCAATTAGGATCAGAGCTATAGCAAGTAGGGCAGAGGGGATTTATCCAGTGTTCCCTCTAAGAGGAATTCCCAGAAGTTGTTGACTACAACTCCCACAATCCCCAGCCAAAGGCCATTGCAGCTGAGGATTTTGGGAGTTGTAGTGAACAACATTTGGGAATCCCTGTGAGAGGGGACACTGGATTTAACCCTTTGCTACTGCAAAGGATTAACCCTTTGCTCTGGCGATGGCAGCAAGCATGACGTCCCCTTAGCTAATCAGGGTCTGCCCTGGTTGCATATGAATGGGGGGCTACATGTGTGAGCAGGGTAAGATATCCCCCTTAGGGGATGGGGCCGCTCTGGGAAGAGCATCTAGGTTCCAAGTTCCCTCCCTGGCAGCACCTCCACGATGGGACTGAGAGAGATTCTTGCCTGCAGCCTTGGAGAAGCCGCTGCCAGTCTGTGAAGACAATACTGAGCTAGATGGACCAATGGTCTGACTCAGTATACGGCAGCTTCCTATGCTCTGGTCCCAGTCTGGAAGCTCCTCTAGCTGCTATTGCACCAGTGGCAGCTTCTCTCCTGAGGCAGTTGACAGCTGCGGGAGGATTTGGACTGGGACCAAAGCAGGACTCATGATCCGCTATACCAGTGATAGGTAACCTTGGCTTTTGAGCTAAAAATCCCATCATCCTCAGCTGCAATACATTGTGGCTGGGGGATGATGGGAGTTGTAGTTCAACAAGGAGTGAGCTGGTGAGCCAGAGTAGCCTATCCCAGTGCGATACATCATGTAGTTTGGCCCTGAGTTCCCACAAATGCTCCCACAAGACATTAGCCATCTGGCATTAACTCTGGTTGTGTATGGAGATGAGAATGTCCAGAAGGTGCTTTGGGGAAAGGTTTGTTTTAATGTGACTGATGCAGTGTCGAATTTGTAAGAGGAAGGTCAGCACGTGCTGACTGATCTGAAAACTCCTCTCCCCATTACCTAATGCATATATGTGGAGCCTGGTTGTGATTCTTCAGTGACTAAGGGAAATATCTCTCCCATGCTCAGGAGCATTCTTACAGCTTCATGTTCCAGAGCTGATACTGCGGCAAAGCCCAGGCGAATCCTGGTTCAAATTAGAAATGACTACATGACCCTGGTTGTGAATGCATGATCAGCATGTGCCCTGAGCTACTTAACATGTTTCAGAGTAAACTGCACTTAGACACAGGGAAGAGTTAACTTGCTCCATCTTTTAAAACAAGGCCACACCTAGGTCCAGATTGGAAGACAGGGCTGAATGGTTGATCAGCTGATGTTACTACAAGTATTTGGTTTGCCTCACTGTATCCTTGACTGCACTGAAGTTGGAAGTCTCTTGGGCTGGACATCTATGTTCCTGGTTGGCACTGGCTTTTTGACAGAGGACATTTTTAGATAGATACTTTATTTACGGCCAATGGCCAAAACAAAATAACAACACAAACAATAAACATTATTCCAGCATTCAACATTAACTTAATCATTAACTTTAGCATCAATCGATGAACTACGAATTCTAATTGCGATGTAACAAAATTTTGCTACAACATGAGAGATGCACAGTGCATTATCTTCAAGTAAAAGTTTCACCAGCGACAATTGATGTTGAAACCTAGAAAGAAGTGGCATTTTAAATTTTTTAGTTATCAAAATATATCTCATCAATGTAAATTTTTCAGGTGTGGTTAACCAAGTCCATATAAATAATACAAAAGCAACATTGCTATCAAATAATTCATAAAGCAAGGGTAAAGGAAGGGTTTATCTTTTAACTCAGCACTGGCTGAAGGATCAACCACATTAGCTTCATGCACCACGGGCTTGGCCGACATCTCTCATATATCTGTATCTGTATCTATCTCTATCTCTATATCTCCATCCCACCTTTCCATCTATCTGCATTTGAGGCAGCTCACAAAAGTTCAGTTAAAAACTCCAAGCAATCAAAGCATCATAAAAACAAATGGAGAGAGCAAGGAACCAAAATAAAAAGTCAAGGCAAAAGAATGAAGGCAGCCATGCTTTCCTGCCAGAAGTTAGAAGCCAACTTAAACAGAGGCACATGTTCAAAAAGCAGCAAAGACAACATCATTTGGGTGAGTTGGATCTCCTAAGGCTGGGGGTTCTGTGGCCTGGGTGCCACCACTGAAGAGTCCCTCACCCGTCATCAGCTGCACCTTAGCCAGAGGCAGAACACACAAGTAAAGAGCAGGAGGTTCATATAGGGAGTGGTTCTTTAATACTTTGGGCCTAAGCCATGTAGGACTTCGAAAGTAATAACCAGCTGCTTGAGTTGAGCCCAGAAACAAATCGGCAGCCCCTGCAGTTGGAGCAACATTGGTGTTATACGGGAGGATCAATTCCCAGGTGCCCTAATCCCGAGGTGCCAACTCACCATGAAACCTGGGGACTGAAGCATAGTGCCTAAGCCATGTGAACAATGGACGTGATCAGGAGGAGGAATCAGCTCACAAGGCAAGGAGCAGGTTGCTTCCTCATCCTCCCAGTTGCCTTTCTGAGCCAGATGGACATGTCTCGCAGGAGGAGTGAGCAAGCCTGGGGCAAGCAAAACAGGGACAAGCAAGGTGGGAGAGCCTGTCCCCATGGAGTGGAGGGCATTGCTGGGGCGAGTGCTGAATCTGCCCCCACTATGGAGCTGGAGGCTTTGCTGGTGGCAAGTGGTGAGTTTGCCCCCAACCTTGGAACAGAGGATATTTTGACTCCTAAATCTTTGAACTGGCTTCTAGAGCCAAAAACAGCTTGTCAAGGCCTATTATATGGTTCCATCGACCGGCCCCCCTTAGCAGCTTTGCTGCCCTGTATCTGTAACCAGCTGAAGGTTCCAAGCACTCAAGGGCAGCCCATGTAGTGTGTGTTATAGTAGTTCAGTCTCAAGGTGACTAAAGCATGTGTTGCCAGGACCAGGCCTGTCTTTTATTATTTATTTTTTATTTGATTTTATTTGATTTTATTTGTATACTGCCCTTCCAAAATGGCTCAGGGCGGTTTTCAAGGAATGGGTGCAGTTAGTGGTGCCAGCCACATCGTGTCAAAGGTACCCCTGGCTACAGTGACCACCTGGAGATCCAGGTTTAGCTGTGGGATAAGAAGCACCTCCAGATTGCAAACCTACTTTTTCGGAGGCATCCACCACTGGTTGAAACCCAGGAGCACCTCTTGTCTTATCTACACAACACACTTTATCTTCTTCAGAAGGCTAAGTTTATTAGCCCACATCCAGATTGTTCATTGCCTCTAGGCACAGGACCGCTTCAGCATCCCTGGAATTTGATAGAAAAGATATCTAGAGCTGAATATAATCAGGATACTGAAGGCATTGAGCTCCAAATCTCTGAATGAAATCTCCAAATCACCCTAGCAGTTTCATGCAGGTATTAAATAGGTGGGGGACAAGACTGAATCCTGCCTGCCAGATCCCACATGCCAATGGCCATGGACCCAAACAGCAGTCTGCTACTACCACCCTCTGAGATGTGTCTCCCCAACAAGTCTGGAACCAAGTGGCCCAGTCCCCATCACCAAGAGATGGTCAAGAAGGATGTTGTGGTCAATGGTACTGATCACTGCCAAGAAGTCCAGCTTATCAAATAGGCACACACTCCTCCAGTTCCTGTTGACTCCACCCACTGAGTTGCTTGGCTTTACCACTGGCTCAGCCAACATTCGCTGCACCCAGTGGCTGACATTCATCACAGCTTTAGGAGCATAGAGCAGGAGCTCGGCCCTCGCAAGAAGTGGGTAGACTACCTGTGCTCAAGGCTTGCCTCGCAGTGCAGCATGCAGGGAGGGAAATGTGATTTTAGTTTCTCTCCCCTCCACACGAAAACCCTGTTCACTGGTAGTTATATGCCCCTGAGGGGTGCACAGCTAAAAATGTTCCTGTATCTGGCTTTCCCCCAATTAGTCCAGCATGCTTTGCTTTCTAGAGCTCCACATTGGTGCATCTCCAAAAGAAAGATGCTTCCATCCTTTGCAGCTGCATTCAGCAGGTGGCAGATGGAATGTGTCCAAGCTCTGGCAAGCAGAAGGTCAAAACTGGGCACGTGTTCCTAATCTTAGCTTTAAAAGACTGGGTATTTTAGACATGGATTCTGGCTGTGGTGATGCAACGTGGATAAAGTCAAGCTGCGTCGTCTTGATCTCTCTGCTGGATTTCTGACGATGGGAACAATGTGGGATTGGAGTGAAGGGCATAAGGAGACTGGAATGTGGAAGACTCCTGCAGAGCTAGTAGGGAGGAGAAGAAATGGTGATGTATTTATAGCAAGGATTATGTCCTACCAAGCATGGCTTCATAAAGCCCTCAGCTTAGGCCAAACCAGTGGAAGCCTTGGAAGCCTCAAGCCCCAGCAGTCACCGGGAACTGCAGGAGAAGAGGCAGGCAGCTGCAGCTTGCACAGTTCAGTTAAGATGCCCAAGGCTGAAGCAGCAGGTCATCAGGTAAGGATGTCAAGCACATGCCAGGAACCCAAAACAACTGAGCCGGTGCCTTCAAGTCTTCTCGACATTCACTGGCACTGGAGGCTGGGAAGGGAAACAGGAAACAGGAAGTGGGGGGGCATCGGAGGAAATCATTCCCCGTCCCACAGCCTCCAGACATAAGAGAAAGCAAGCTCAGGCTCAAGGGGTGGAGTGAGGCACAGCAGGGCAGGACACACAGGTGTGGTGGGACTCAAACTTGCCTCTTGTAGGAGAATATTCTGGAAGAAGCCTTTACAGTTTAGGAGCAAGATACAGCTAGCCGTTAGCAAGAACAGCTGGTAAGATGTGAGCTTAATTGACTCTGCACAAATATCATAGGCACTGGCCTAGAGCAGGCCTGCTCAACTTTCGCCCTCCTGCAGATGTTGGCCTACAATTCCCATAATCCCTGGCTATTGGCCACTGTGGCTGGGGATTATGGGAGTTGTAGTCCAAAAACAGCTGGGGGGGGCAAAGTTGAGCAGGCCTGGCCTAGATTATAGGGCCAGTGATGAGACCTAAAGTCTGGCATTCCCTTTGGGAACGGATATCTCCCTGGCAGCAGGCAAGTTTCTGAGGCCATAAAAACCTCTCCCCCTCACAGCAAGGCAGAGCAAAGCAGGACAAAAGGAGGAGGAAGTATGTGGCTCTGTGCAGGAGGTGGGCAGTCAGACAAATACAGTGGCGCATCCTGGTGGCTGACTTCAATGAGCTCCTCAGAAGGAGGAACTGAAGGATGCTGTGGGAGTTGTGTAGCAGGGAGTAGAACAGGGTTGGTTCCACAGAGCCACCGGACTCCTGGCTCAAAAGGATTGAGACCAGAGGTTCCGGCTTGCTGCCTTGGAGTCTTGCAGCTCTCTCCTTTGACCAGCTATTTTGGTGGAGTTAATAGGGAATGGATGCCTGGTCTCCCGAGTCACCTGGTTTGAGCTCTCTGGCACTTGATGCTCAGACCTGGTTCATGCATGCAAGTACATCTCTCGATGTCTGAACACTCAGTGACAGCTGTTCATATGAGCTGATTCCATTGAAAAGCATTGTGTCTGCATAACATGGCCCATTCACACGTGCAACTTATCACATGATAAACATGTATGTGTGAACCAGATCTTTGCTGGAGTGCAGTGCTGGAGTTCAGCTGCTCTCTTAGTAACTTTCCCCACTTATTTGCTGGTGTATGCAACTTACACAGGATTATACATGCCTCTTGTTTTTAACTTGTCAAATTTTACACCCACTTCCAAGTTCTTCTAAAATTATTATTCTGTATTTCGTTTTGGAAATATAGGGAACATAGGAAGCTACATCTAGCTTAGCATTATCTACACTGACTGGCAGTGGCTGTCGAAGATTTCAAGCAGGAGACTTTTCCAGCCCTATCTGGAGATGCCAGGGAGTGAACCTGGGACCTTGGGCATGACACGGAGCCATGGCCCCATCCCCATAGTTCCAGCAGGTGCTAAATGCTGTTCCTTATTGAAGTCACTCAGTCCCCTGTTAGAGGGACTTGCACAGGTTAAGCTGGATGAGGAAAAGGCTTCTTTGGGATGACGGAAGAGGGGGCTGTTGCTCCCTAGCTGTGAACTAACTAAAGGTGTGTGCATGACTAGTTGTATCAGAATGTGGAAGGGGATGTACAGGTGGATCCAATGAAAGCAACACAACATTTATATATGTATTGGGCTGGTTCTCACAATAGTTTCTTTGTGGGTTAAGTGGATAATCTTGGATTCCCATGGTGCACAAACTTCCAATTTCTGGCTGTGAGAAATTGGGGGAAAATTGGCGATGTGTGCCTGGAAGCATGCCAGAGCTTTAATCTAGTATTTCAACTAAGGATGTCGCTCTAGAGTCAATGCGGGTTTGGTGGATTGCCAGCCACACATCACTGATTTTTCCCGGTTTCTCACAACTGGAAGTTGGGAGCATATGCGCCGCAGGAATCTCAAGTTAAATAGTTGTAATGGTGTTCATTTTAAAGTGTTGCATTGCAAGGAAGTGAGTTGGATATGATTCTACGTGAAATGTATCTAAACCAGTTCAAAGAGCCTGAACAGATGGCTGGACCACTTTTAAAAGTTTGTGGGGCTGTTCACATGACTGTGCCAACATGCACGGTGGGGCGGGCAGGGGGCAGGCAGGGTTCGACCTACTTTCCCCCAGACGACCGCTCGCAGCCCTGAAGCCACATGCTCACACAACCAGCACTGTCGGGAGCAGCGTGGATGAATCCGGAGATCCCACATTGCACTGTGTGACATGCGTGACGCATTGGGGGGGATTCCCCCAAGAGACAAGTGCTTCAGGCTCCTGTCTCTGTGTGCAGCTGGGCTGGAAGCAGCCTGGCTCGCACATGAGCAGGTGGCCCAGGTTAAGAGAACACTCGCTCCTTTTAACCTTGGCTAGCAGCTGGGCTAAAAAGCTGGGCTAGGCAGCACTGGCCCGCTGGGATCAGCCCTGACCTCAGCAGTTCTCAAATGCAGCCTAATCCAGGGTGGGTGTCCCTAGCCTGGGTGAGGATGTGTGTGAGAACAGCCTCGATATCTGAGTGAATCAGAGAGTTAAATCCTTATAATTGTGTTCGTTTTAACAAGCTGCATACAAGGAAGTTAGTTTGATATCATTCTACATGAAATGTATCTAAACCAGCTCAAAGATCCTGAACAGATTGCTGAACCACTTAAAGTTTGCTATGGGGCCACTCCTGATGAACCCGAACTCGAATTGAATGCAAATTGTTCATGGTTTGGCTCCCTGCTGACTTTGCCTATGTCCTGATTCTGTCCTCAAATGATTCTCTTCCAGCCTGTCTAACTGTTCTTTCAGTCTTTCCATGGGGAAAGTGCTTTCCCCTCTTCTGTCTCTCTGCTGGGGTACCTGGGGGCTCTGTTCTTGGTTCTCTGCTGTTCTCTTTCTGCACCCTTTCTCTCAGGGGCCTCATCAAATCCCATGACTTTCAGTGATCTAGACATCGACAGTACCCAGCTCTAGCTCTCTACCCCAGAACTTTCTCCCTCCATTATTGCCTTTTAAACTGCCTGCCTGGCATTTCGGCTTGGATGTTTCATTGTTGTCTCAATCTCAATATCTCCAAGACTGAACGGCTCGTGTTTTCTCCTGCACCCTCCTCTCTCCTTATCCATTGACAATGTTACTATCTACCCTGCTGAGCCAGGATGGAGCCTCTTGATTCCTCTGTTCCCCACAATCAGTCTTATCATCAGATCATGTCACTACTCCCTTTACAGTGCTGTAAGAATATGCCCCTTTGGCAAAAACTGTAGCTCACACTCGGTCATCTCTTGCCTTGACTACTGCAATATTATCCTGTCTGCTCTTCTGCTGTCCCATCTTAGTCCCTTCACCTGCATCCAGCACTCTGCTGGACCAAACTCATTCAGTTCTCCCCTCATTCTGACCACATCACATCCCTCCTTAAATCCCTACGTTGGCTTCCGGTTTAGTCCCAGATCTGGTGCAGACTCCATGTCCTTACCTTCCATGGTTTTGCCTCTCCCTCCCTCTTATATCCCATCACACTCCTGCCTGTGACCTTCCTACCTCCAGCTGCACCATCTTCAACCATCCAAAGGACCTTCTCTCTCGAACAATTTTGCCCTCTCTCCCTTGCTGTTCATTAGTTTGGAACTACCTCCTGGAACACTTGTGTGATGCCTCTTCTTCTTTCAATTCCCTTCTTAAAACCCACCCTTTTTTGAAGCTTTTTTCAAAACATCTTAGTCCCCATTTCTACTATAACTAAGCTTAAGTACATGTAACTATGTGTAATGGAAGCAATCACATATGCTTCTCCTGCTTCGCTCTACCTCCCATAATAAATAGTCTCCCATAATAAATAAAGATAAAGTGTGTCGTCAAGTCGGTGTTGACTCCTGGCAACCGCAGAGCCCTGTGGTTGTCTTTGGTAGAATACAGGAGGGGTTTACCTTTGCCATCTCCCATGCAGTATGAGATGATGCCTTTCAGCACCTTCCTGTACCACTGCTGCCCAATATAGGTGTTTCTCATAGTCTGGGAAACAACAACGGGCCATGTTTCAAACCGGCAACCTCATGCTTGCTAGTCAAGTCATTTCTCCACTGTGCCATTAGGTGGGCTTGCCCCCATAATAAATAGTATCCCATAATAAATAGTCTTAACTGTGGGCAAAGCATTGGCTTCGTTTTCCCTCAATGATGTTATCACATAGCCAGATCTGATTAGCTATATGGTATCGTATTCCCCCTGTGTTCCCTGGCTGGCTAGGATCACTGGAGAAGAAGATGCCTCACCTAAAAGCCAGGTGGTGGGCACTAGAATAGCATCAGATGTGAAAAACACAGTTAATGGTTGAAAACAGCAGTGAAAAGGCATCCAGTTGGGAGGATTTCAAAGGGGTTATGCCCCCCCATCACTTTACCTACCACTCAAATTGTTCATCAAAGAAAATTCAGCACTGCTTTAAGTGAAACCCAGCTCTAATCCTCTCTTTTGCGTGTTGTAGAAGAGTCAGAGAAGCACAGAGCTGGTCTCTCAGATTCAGCACAAAATGAGACCTCTCCACTTTACATTCTCTGTGATTTTTTAAGAGCTCTGGATTTTTTAAGGGCTCTGGACAGGGCGGGGAGTAGTCTCCTCTGGCAAGCTGATGCCCATATTTGTGCATATTTGTCCCCTGCTAACTGAGCAAAGAAGCACCTTTTCAAAGTGGTGATTCTCTTGATTTTGCAGGAGGAGAGCAACGGGCCCTATCCATCCCCAGCTCAGCATCCCCCAGTGGCTGTTGCTGGTGTCTATCATATGTTTCTCTCTTTCTTTCTTTCTTTCTTTCTTTCTTTCTTTCTTTCTTTCTTTCTTTCTTTCTTTCTTTCTTTCTTTCCAGATTGTGAGCCCTTTGGGGACAGGGAGCCATTTTATTCATTTATATCTGTGTAAACCACTTTGGAAACTTTCATTGAAAAGCAGTATATAAATATTTGTTGTATTGCATCTTTGTTCTTAATCCTATACATCTGGCTGGCTATGATCATTTCAAGGGCCCAGTCCCATGTCATGCTATTTCCACATGGGAAGCACTTCTTTGTTGGGGAAAAACCATGTGTGGGGATTGTTAGTGTATGAGGATATTGTTGTGTGTGCATTTTTCTCCACATGGACATACAACAATACATATATAATAATTTTGTATGAACCTCTACACACAATGTTCATAATTTGTCCTATACAAAGTAATTTTTGTGTAGGAAAAATATAATGTCTGAAGTGGTCCTCAGTGGTAAGAGAAACACAATCCTCACATAACAATATATACTTGTTCTATCCACCTCTCATGATATACCATTCATGACCACCTAGACACTGAGGCTGTTCACATGACCAGAGATCCCGGAGTAGGAGAGGATCAAACCAGGGATACCTGGTTGTCTAGGAAACTGGGAGCTCTCCTGGCCCAGCTGTGCTGAACTGTGCAAATCTGGATAGTCCAGATTCGCTACTCAGGCCAAAGGCAAGTCTGTCCTACCTTCTTCTGTGGCTGTTTGTGTGTGCAGTCTGCAATAAATGTTGCGGAAGCTCCAGCATACCCTGCACAAGCACGCAGGGCATGCTGGCGAGACCCCCGAAGCCAGGAGGCGGCTTTTCACTTCCCCTCCGGGGGTCTCCTCGTGAGTAGCCGCGGTGTGGAGCCATGCCGCGGCTACTCACAATAACAAAATTGCGCTTGCTCCGCAAACCTGGTTTTAACGGAGGGGTATTTAGGCGGGTTAACTTGCCTGCGAGCCCGGTGGCTCCCACGATCATCCAAAGTCAGGCTAGGCTCCCCTAGCCCGATTTTGGCTGATCGTGGGAATAGCCCCTTTGTGTGCTTTGAGCTAGGAAGTAGGGTGTCCTCTTCTGATCACTGAGGAGAGCTATGTGAAATCAAGCCCAAGAACCCAAGTCCCATGTTAAGCAAGCACACATTCTGAAATGAGAATTCATAATATTGTTAACCTGTTCTGCTCCAAAGGTTGGGCAACATGTTGCAAAATTCCTAGCTGGAATTAGAATAAAACATATGCATTGAAGTCTCTCTTTTGCACATGATTGTATCCTGGCTGACAATATCCTGCCCAAATAAATAGGCTTTGTCAGAGAGTGGTGTGGGATACCATGCCTTAATTCGCATTGTGCAGTCCATTGAAAGCAAGTGTTGCTTTGGTTTATGCATTTCAGTTCTAATTAGCACATCAAATGCTTGGGAGACAATAGTGGGTTAAATACCAAGAGGATATTGAGACTGATCAAGTGACTCACAAAGCCAGTCAATCCATGGTTTCTCTTTCTTGTGGAAAAAAATCATTAGCGTTTGGAATTGTGTTTCCCAGGCCTGTTTTTGAAAGGCCTTGCACAGGTTTGCTTTGATTGGCTGGGAGAGGAGGGTTAGCGTGGAGCACTGAGAGAAGATTTCACCAGGGTGGAGAAGGCTGTTAAGCTGTTGTTGTTCTTAATCATTGTTCCCCTTGAATGCAGTTGTATAAACTGTTTGGCCACAGAGTGAGAACTGCTTCACTTTTCTAAGGCAAAAAAGCATATTTTTTTTAGAGAGAGCCAGCGTGGTGTAGTGGTTAGGACCAGCATGGACTAGGACCGGGAAGACCCGAATTCAAATCCCCATTCAGCCATGATACTAACTGGGTGACTCTGGGCCAGTCACTTCTCTCTCAGCCTAACCTACTTCACAGGGTTGTTGTGAAAGAGAAACTCAAGTATGTAGTACACCGCTCTGGGCTCCTTTGAGGAAGAGCGGGATATAAATGTAATAATAAATAATAATATGCCATTTCAAGTGTACACCTCCAAATGGGAAAAGTGAGAGCTGTGATTAACTGCAGCATTCTGTTATGTCTACACTCGGCATCACACCCCAGTTTGCCTCTGTGTAATGTGCGAAATGGCCCCAACTACAGGTGCATCTGTGACTCTGAGCTGTTTGTAAGGACCAGTTACCCGAAGGTAAGAATTACCTGTTCACTCACTTTATCAGGGTGAGCCGACCCTTTGAGAAGCTTGGGTAGCTGTCCAGGGTGCTGACCAATGTTCTCTGTAACAGGAATGCCCAGATGTTGTTGATTACATCTCTCAGCATCCCCAGCCAAAGGCCATTGCAGCTGGGGATGCTGGGAGTTGTAGTCAATAACATCTGGGAATATCTGTTATAGGGAACACTTGTGTGGATCCCTCTTCTCCTTTGTTTTCCAACTTGTCCCAAACACTTTTGTTTGTAAAGTGATAATCAGTGGGACTGTCACCAGAGTTCCCTGTAACAGGGATTCCCAGATGTTATTGACTACAACTCCCAAAATCTCTAGCCAAAGGCCATTGCAGCTGGGGATTCTGGGAGTTGTAGCCAACAACACCCCTGTTATATGGAACACTGACTGTCACCCAATTAAAGAAATCTTAATTAATCCATTAATCTGCATAAATCTGATTATGAGAAAATAATAGTTTTAAAGCAAAAGGTATCTTTCCTTTGTTTTTAGCTTATGCATACACGTGACATAGTGGGCGTCACTGCAGAAGACGCATTCCTCTCCGGTTTGTGAGGGAAAGGGAGAATGTTTCAACTTCGGCTCTCCTGCAGATGTTGGACTACAACACTCATCATCCCTGACTATTGGCCACAATGGCTGGAGATGATAGGATTTGTAGTCCAAAACCAGCTGGAGGGCTGAAGTTGTGCAGCCCTGAACTAATCCCATATCTGTGTATTTGGCAGCAAATCCTACTGTTTGCACTGGGGCGTAGCCTCAGCGAAGTGTGTTTAGGACTGCTGCCTAAATTTTGCAGCCCTGGTAATTCGGCTGGCACTATTACTGGAGAGATGTCACGTATTAAAGCCATTCATCCAACCTAATAGTGTAGGGTTGGGAGGGTGGGAGTGAAGGCAGAATTGCACCTACCTCCCCCCCAGATGATCCTCCTCTTGTTTTTGGCTGTGCTGCTCAAACACCCACATGAATCATGCTGCTGGGAGCAGTGTGGCCATCTGGAGGCCGGGGAAATGAGGCCGGGTTGAAGCCTGGCCTCCAGAAATCCCACAATGCACAGCATGAGTGCAGTGCGTTGAGGGATTTCTCTGCTGCCAGGCACTCTAGCTGCCCGGCTCTGTGGCTCAGCCACATGACCGGGGACTGAGGTGGAATGGTGTTCTTGCATCCTTCTACCTCAGTAAAAGCCTGAGTAAAAAACTTGGGCTACCTGGTGGGGTGGTTCTGGGATTGGAACCAATCCCAACATTCTACACAAGCAGCCCTTCCTGGGTAGGACTGTGCAAGCACAGGTAGGGCTGCCTGTGTGAACAGCCTCACAATGTTTTTAGGTGTGTGTGTGGGGGGGGGTTTAATGCAAATTGTTCCTGTGACAAACAAGTTCTTGAAAGCAGATGGATCATATAAAAGCATTCATCAGAGAGCTGGGTCTGTGTGCAGCTCCCTGTTGAGTGTATGCCTGGTGGCAATCCTGGACTTCTTGCTGTGTAGTATAGCCATTGGACATGTGCCACTTCTGATTAAATTTAGACTCCACTGATTAATCAAGAAAAGTGTTAGCTGACCAATCTATCAACTTTAAATTCAACCTTTCAGGTCACATAAACACACTGACTCAAAGCTGTGTTTTTTTTTACATGTGTGTGTAATATATGTGCTCCCTCCCCACCATCCCCTGCCGCCTGCGATTATATCTCTGTAGGACAGACATCATCCTGTGTGAAGCAGCCCTTCATTTGTCTGCCTTGCTGTGATGCAACTTTGCAATGTTATGCTGCCTAACTCTAGGTTTTAATGGTGCCCTTGTTCTTGGAAGCCAACTGGAGTGTTTGTGTGTGTGAGAGAGTGAGTGTGCAGCGGGCAGCTGCTGTTATTCACAATTTGCCAAACAACTCTTCATTAGACAGCTTGGCTTCTTGAATATTCACCAGGGGCAGCCCTTGCTTTTTACACGTTGGCTTTCCCTACTGAATATTCATGAGGCAGCCAAGAGCTTTGCTGCGGTTGCTGTGGCTGCTTAGAAATGGTCCATGAGCTTTTGGCAAAGGGGACTTCTTCATACCTGGTGGTGGCTTTTGCATCTGCCCTTGGGCTCCCTTTGGCGCAGTGTTGTAAATGGGCCACATGAAACCAAGCGATGGAGCAGCACTCTCCTCAAGAGGGAACTGGGTTCTGTCTTCCTCATTTCTCCCTCACCTTTGTTTCTCCAGAGCATTTTCACCTGTTTGCCTTGGTTTGCATTTGAATGAGTGTGACTACATGTGAGCGTTCTAAGCAGTGCTCCCTCTAACAGGGATTTCCAGATGTTTTTCACTACAACTCCCAGCATCGCTAGCTGCAATGGCCTTTGGCTGGGGATTCTGGGAGTTGGAGTGAACAACATCTGGGAAGTCCTGTTAGAGGGGACATTGGCTCTAAGATATCCCCCTTAGGAGATAGGGCTGTAGCTCAGTGGAAGAGCATTCACTCCCTTGACATCTCCAGACAGGGCTGGGAGAGACTTCTGCCTGAAACCCTGGAGAGCTCTTGCCAGTCAGTCTAGAGTAGACAGTACCAAGCTGGGTGGACCAATGGCCTGACTTGGTATCAGGCAGCTTCCTATGTCCCTGTATTCTTTATTGTCGTGTTTATGTACAGCGCCTCTCAGCAGCACCATGCACTGAAAGTTAGTGGGAGACTAGGGGTTGAAAGGTGGAATAGGAACAAAGAACTTAGATTTAAAGTTTTTTAAAGTGTCTCAAAGTAGCATTTCCGAAGTGAAATATGATATAGAAAATCTCACTGCCCAGAGATTTACATACCAGGAGGTATAAAAATATGATAATAAATAAATAAATCTAGATTTTAAAATAAAAATTAGATGCCAGACAATCGGTGACTGCCCTCTGTCATCAGGACACTGCCATATATATGCGAAAGGTGTTCTACGTCACTAAACTGTGATGAATGTAACCAGTGAAGCCATTGTATTCTTCCTTTCTGAGGTGAACCTCTTGCTTTTACAGTGAAGAATCTCGATCGTGGTGGATCGGTACTGCCTACCATGCAAATTGTGTGCTGTATTGCTCTGCATCCAATGTATAAGCTGCTTATGGATAGCTTAAGCCATTGAGTTTCAAAATCTGAGTTGTGACCCAGCAGTTGGCTGTGGATATTAGGCCCTAGGTCTCTTGCCAACTACAATTTGTATGATCTCTTAAAATATCATTCACAACGTCTTAAAAGTAACATTGCAGTCATTTAGATATAGGACTAATGGCTTGTTTCCTATAAGACCGCTAAATTGAAGCTTAGGCACTCTGTGCATAGTAACAGCTTTGAATGTAGTCAATCAACTAATGAGAATGTTTTCCTCGTCACCGCTGTGCAGCCATGAGCTGTGTGATATGCAGTCAATAAGCCCTAGTATGTATATTGCCCTGCTGTGATTTTATGAAAACTTATATGAGAATAGGCCTTTTTGAAGGGCAGTATACAAATTGAATGAATGAATGAACCAATGAACAAACAAACTGTTCTTTTGGGTTGTGGGGATAAGTGGTTGCCTTTAACCAGGTTGTGAGAAAAGAAGTTTAAAGATGAGGCTTCAGCACTGGCAGGGCTGTGGGTATATTTTATGATTCTATTTCTATGCAGGCATAAGCTCTCTCTACGTATATGGGATTGGATGTCTCACCTCTGCACGTAGTTCACCCTTTCCACCTTGGTTATGGTGGAGTTCATGTGCAGAGGGAAATGCTGTATCTGTGATGGCGGGCTCTTCTGTGATCACTTCTGTGATCACAGGAGCACCCACTCTCATGGTTATGGTGTTTCTCGCTGCAGACCAACAAGACCTTGACCATGAGTGGCAAGGTGGAGGGGGTGAGTGAAGGGTTGACGCGAGACTGCCGACTCACTTTCGGTGCTTGTTTGTTGAGAGCTTTTCTAAAAAAAAACCCCTGAGTAGGGCTATTATAGAATTTAACACTGGTTCACAATTTGGCATGTTGAGAATATCTGTTTTCATTGACAAAAACAAGAAGTTTCTTGTGCTTGTGGTTGAGAAGGAAAGCGTGACTGTGTGTGTGTGTGTGCAGCGGCTGGTAAGAGCTCAGAAGCCGGGAAGGGATACTTAGTAGGGTTTTCAGTAGGGCCTGAATTGCTCTTTGCACCGTATGTGCCGTAGAAGCAGATCTGTAAATAAAACAGATATATGCAAATCCTCTTGACTTATAGGCTTTGTACAGGTTGCAGAATGCAGACTGTTCACTTTGTCTTGGCATGGAATTGGTGCAGAATCTTAAATGATTTTAAAAGGGAAGATTTGTTCTACTGCAGATATATGGTGTGATATCCCAGGGGTGAGCAAGATAGCATTGCAAAGGCCTTAGCTGGGCCATTCTTGGGGTTGTTATATGGTTAGTAGTTAAATAGCAAATTAAGGGTACAAACCTGCTACAGGCCTGAGTGGATAAGATGGATTGGGAGGAAACATATTAACATAGCTTCAAGTTATGCAATGATGCTAGTGGACTTTTCAAACAATGAATGTCTTTGAGGGTAGCAAGTGTTCAGAGGGGCATTCAGCTAGGGGTCTTCGAACTGAGGGTTTTACTGCTCTTCTGATATATAGAGGAGGAAATAAAAGGAGGTCTTTTCCTGCCTGGAACTTTGCACTGCAGCACAGAAAACTGGAGATTCCAGGAATAATCATCCTAATAATGAGTCAAGCCATTGGTTCATATAGAGTGGTCCCTCTACTTACGAAATTAATCCTTTCCGAATGCACATTTGTAAGTCGAAAAGTTCGTAAGTCGAAAAGCGGTTTCCCATAGGAATTCATTGGGAACGGATTAATGCGTTCCGGAGCCTAGAAAAAAGACCCAGACCCCTAGTAAGGCTTGCAAACTGCACAGAAACATTTCTTTTCAAGAATAAACAGGCAGTAAACAGGCAGGCAAGTCAAGGAAACCGCATGTAAAATTCGTAAGTCGAGGAAACCCCATCTAAAAATTTGTAAGTTGAAAAAACCGCATCTAAAACCGGATCTAAAACTGCCGTTTGTAACTCGAAAAATACTTATGTCGAGTAGTTCGTAAGTCGAGGGACCACTGTAGGTCAGTATTGTCTATACCAGGGATTCTCAACGTTGGGTCCCCAGATGTTATTGGACTTCAACTCCCATAATCCCCAGCCTCAGTGGCCTTTGGTTGGGGATTATGGGACTTGAAGTCCAATAACATCTGGGGACCCAGTGTTGAGAATCCCTGGTCTACACCATCAGGCAGCAATTTTTGAGGGTTTCCCCCCAGCTCTGGCTGGAGATACAAGAGGTTGAATCTGGGATCTTCCACATGCAAAGCAGATGCTGTGCCACTGAGTTACAGCCCCATCTCCAATATAAGTGATTTCACCCATGTTGTGAGTCTCTCGGGAGGGGGGCTTCTCTGGTGGGGGGCCCTCCTGGGACTTTAGATATCAGAGCAGTGGTGGCTGGTGGGCACTAGGGATAGAGGGGCAAAGAAGAGCCCATTCGGCAAGGCCTGCCTCCCCCAACCCACCGTGCTGTCCTTCATGCTGTTGGGGGAAAAGCTCGCTGACATGGACGAAAGAAGGGAGGGAGGCAGAAAAGCAGGGGCAAAAAGAATAAATCAGAAATGGGGAAGCAGAGGCAGAAAAGCAGGGGCAAAAAGAATAAATCAGAAATGGGGAAGAAGAAAGCAGGGCAAAGGGAAGAAACCAGAAAGTGAGGAGGCAGCAGGAACCAGAAAGTGTGTGTGTGGGGGGGAGCAGAAAGCGGGCGGCAGAAGGCAAAAGGGGGAGAGGAAGCAGAAGCAGAAGGCAGGGGCCAAAAGGCAATAGGCAGAAAGCAGAGAGCAAAAAAAAAAAAAAAGATGGGCAGGGGAAAAGGAGAACTCAAGGGGGAGAAAGCCAGGACTTGCATCCCCCCCAAACAAAAACAAGTTACCAGAGAAACTCAGGCTTACCAGTCTGATTCCTAGGGGGCGCTGGCCTGGCATTGACCAGGAACTAAAAACATGGGTAGAAAATATGCATCCTGGTGGCTTCAGGGTCTGTATTTTCAGGAACTATATTTCAGGTGGCTTTGGGGGCTTCAGGAACTGTTTCTTAGTTCCTGGAGTGGTCAGTGCCTGGCCGGCGTCCCCTAGGAATCAGACTGGCTGATACAGCTTGATTTGCAGGCTGTTCCAGCCAATAAGACCAAGGAAGGAAGCAACAGGCAAGGAGGAGGGGCTGGTGGAAGCTCCGTGCTTTGGAGGGTTTGCTGGCTGCCTGTTCTGGGAAGTTTGAGTTTCTCTGGTAGCTTCTTTGTTTTTGTTTGTTTGTTGTGGACCGGGTGGGGGGACAGCCCCTCCTGCCCTTACCGATGCATCAGAGGCAGCTCTTCTTGTGCATTGGGACGGCCAGGAGACATGGGAATCTAGGCTGCTGCTTTTTTCTCTAATACTACATCCCTGTTCTTTGTGAATTCTTGATAAACAGCCTTACTAGCCTGCTTCAGTAGTTAAAGGAAAGGGATGCTGTGCCTGCACATAGCATCCCAAAAGTGTGCCCCCCAGCCTTGCCCTGGTACACATGGGCTCAGAAACCTCACCCCTACACTGAACACATTTGCAGCATTTGTCAGAAGAGCCAAATGTTTTATTTATTGATGGATGGATGGATGGATGGATGGATTGATTTGATTGATTGATTGATTTGATTTGTATACCGCCCCTCCAAAATGGCTCAGGGCGGTTTACAATTAAAACACACCACTAAACTGGTAAAGAGCTAAAACAAATTAAAAAACAACAACATAACAATTAACAATTTAAAAACATTTTAAAACAACAATTAAACAATTACAATGATTAAAAACCCTGAAGAGACCCTTTAAACACGAAGAGACCCTTTCCATAATCAGATGGCTGCCAGGGTCCTCCATTCAAGCAAGGGGAATTGGGGGACCCTGAGCCAGCACACCCACCGCATCTCAAGGACATGGCCCTGCCTTCCGTCTTTTACACAAAGGAGTCCCTCGGACACCTGCCAGCCCAAGGAGAGGTCCTCCTGCACCACTGGAGCCAGTGCTTGCAAAATCAGGCAAAGCCTCTTCAAATGACAGAGCCTTCCCCAGGGAAGGGGCGGGGCCAGTCCTCTCGTCCTGGGCAGCAACCCTAAAAACTGGCAGTGAGCTCCAAGCATCTGCTGGAGCGGCATCCCTCTTCCTGCATTCAGGGGCAGATTAAGCTTTTTGCTGCCCACAGGCAATCAAAGATTTGCTACCCCTCTCTGTCCAGAAGGAAAGGGGGTGGAAGAGAAGCTTTGTGGAGAGGAAGGAGACGGCCCATAGGCTATGGGCGGCAAAAAGCTTAATCTGCCCCTGCCTGACATCAATTATTATTATTATTATTATTATTATTACATTTATATCCCGCTCTTCCTCCAAGGAGCCCAGAGCGGTTTACTACATACTTGTATTTCTCTTTCACAACAACCCTGTGAAGTAGGTTAGGCTGAGAGAGAAGTGACTGGCCCAGAGTCACCCAGCTAGTTTCATGGCTGAATGGGGATTTGAACTCGGGTCTCCCCGGTCCTAGTCCAGCACTCTAACCACCACACCACACTGGCTCAAGGCTTGCAAGAGCCTTCTAAACAGCCATGTGAAGGGCTGGCCATGCAAGTGATGAGCTGCCAGCCTGGATGAAGGAGTGACCCCCATCACGGCAAGGAAGAGGAGGGAGGACCCCCTCCCCCACACACAAACATAGCTTTTGCAATGCTGCTTCCCCCCACCTCTTCTCCGTCTCGCCCCATCCTCTCTTCTTCCTCCTATTGCCTCTCTTCTTCACTCACTCACTTTTGTCCTTTCCCATTCGCGCTCTCCTCCTTCCTTCTACCCTTCCTCCTTCTCCCCCCATTCCCCTTTTACCCTTCTCCCTTTACCCTTCTCCATCCACTCTTCTGGGTCTTCTGAGCCTTGCACCTCCCTGCTTATTCTCTCCATTCGCTAGCTGGCTTTTGAGCCTCGGCATCCTTCTCTTTGGAGGCTTCATCACAGGCACTCCCTCCCTCAAAACTTGCCTGCTGTGCAATTTCCACCCACCCGCCTTCCTGTGGAGCTCTGGGGACTCCCCTCCAGCCAAAAGCACTTGTGGGGAAAGCCAGCCCTTCCCTCTGTTTAGAACATGCACACCCAGTCTGGCCCTGGAGACTTGGGATCTCCTTTCTAGTCCTCGTGGGAACATTCACCAGAAATCCAGGGTGGGGAGAGGGGTGTGAACTTGCTACATGTCTTTAGAGCGCCTCATTCTAAATCTGTGGGAAGCTTCTGCCCCACATATGATGATGGTGTTCAAATGAAAACTGGAAGTGAAGGCTGTGTGCTGGACACTTTTCATCCGTGGATCTTAGGGTGTGCACCTTTCGGTTTCTGGAGAGAAGAGGTTAGCAAGGAGCTGTAGGGAGCAAAGCCGAAAGGTGCAACCTTTCAGGGTGATGAGTGGGGAAAAGCAGAGGCAGGGATCCTACTGTTTGAGTGTAGGGAGTTGGAGAAAGTCCCTTGCAGAACTGCAGGCATTCTCTTGCAGTCCGAGAAGATTGGGAAAAGGGGTGGTGAAGAGTGGGGCGGGGGAGGGATATTCTTTCAGAAGGTCAAAAATTTGCCGCTCCTCAAAATTTGCCACCATAGGTGAGTGCCTGCTTTGCCTATGTGTTAACCCACCCCTGACCGTGTTGTGCTCAACTGTCTTGTTCTCCTGTTCGGAGCTATCATGGGAACATAGGTAGCTGCCTTCTATCGAGTCAGACCATTGGCCCATCTAGCTCAGAATTGTCTCCACTGCCTGGCAGTGGCTCTCCAAGGTTTCAGGCGGGAGTCTTTCCCAGCCCTACCTGGAGATGCCAGGGATTGAACCTGGACCCTTCTACTACTGAGCTACAGATGCACTGAGCTGCAGCCCCATCCGTTAAGGGGAATATATTACAGCAGACAGTGCTCACAGGTAGTCATCCATCCAAATGAAAACCAAGGAAAACCCTGCATAGCAGAGGGTGCTGTTCATGCTCACTACTGCAAATCTGTGTCCCTGAGGGTTGTGCATCCTTTGGGGAGATATTCTTGGGGTGACACATGACACTCCTCTGCCCCAAGCAGGGCTCCAGTATTTTATTCTATCTATCTATCTATCTATCTATCTATCTATCTATCTATCTATCTATCTATCTATCTATCTATCTATCTATCTATCTCATTCATTCAATTTCTATAATGCCTTTCCAAAATGGCTCAGGCAGTATGTTCTCCTTTCGAAGCTCTTGGCTCTTTATACTGCCATTTCTCCCTGGGAGTTGTCCTGTGCCTCTCTCAAAACCCCTTAACAACATCCCAATCCCTGCCTCAGAAGAGGCCGTGACTCAGCCATTGACCTCCCAGTAACCCAAAAAGAAGACACATATGCGCAAGGGAGAGCTTCCTTAGCGGCTCTGGGGGACTTGCAGTTTGGGGCATGCAAGAGGAGGGAGCAAATTTTCATGATTAGCTCTGGCTCTGGAGTATCCGGTGACACCTGAACATGTGTCCCTGAGGGTTTTGCAGCCCTTGGGGAGACATTCTTGAGGTGACATATGGCAGTCCTCAAGTCGGAAAGAATCTTCAAAATTTGCTCCCCACTCTTGCATGGCTGCCAGGGTGATAGTGGGGAAGCTTTCCCTCACACCAGCCTGCCTTCTTCCTCTTATGCTACTAGAGAGCTTCTCTGAATGTCAGCCATTGATCTCTGCTCTGAACAAGATAGTATACTGACTTGACTGGGTTGCTGCATGCTTAGCAAAGTTCAACTACAGCCTGAACTTCTTGTAGAAGTTTCATAGAAAGAAGTCATTGCCCTCATTTTCAGCTTGAAAGTTTTTACATGAACAACTTTAAATGAAACACCCCACCCCCTGTCCCAGTTTTGTGTGTGTTTTTTTTAATGGCAGAGGGTATTCAAGCCTTTCTGTGCCCTTCTTTATATAGCTTCCATTTTTAAAAAGTGTATTGTTTTAAGATTCACCACACTGAAAGTTAAAGTACACTGTGTCACATTAACTCCACCCTCTCCTGTTTCACTGTGTAATTAGTAGCTGTATGTTCCCTTTTCTTGGTGGAGGAAGAATTATGTGGGTGGACTTGAATTTTCTATGGGGATTTGATAGCTCTCCGGATTGTAACATTCCTAATTATCAGAAGTATTCCGTTCCATCCTTCATTGGTCCAGTAAACGCTCTGTTGCTCTCCTCCAAAAGGGAGGAGAGCTGGTCTTGTGGTAGCAAGCATGGTTTGTCCCCTTAGCTAAGCAGGGTCTGCCCTGGTTACATATGAATGGGAAACTAGAAGTGTGAGCACGGTAAGAGATTCCCCTCAGGGGATGGAGCCGCTCTGGGAAGAGCAGAAGGTATAAAAGTTCCCTCCCTGGCTTCTCCAAGATAGGGCTGAGAAAGATTCCTGCCTGCAACCTTGGAGAAGCCGCTGCCAGTCTGTGTAGACAATACTGAGCTAGATGGATCAGTGGTCTGACGCAGTATATGGCAGCTTCCTATGTTCCTAGGAATGGACTGAAATCCCATCACTGGCTCTTCAGGAACAAGTCCACACCCCTCTGGGATGTTGCTGTCCATGAATAGTTAAGGGAGCATGGAAGTGCTGAATTTGGAAATACCAGGTTTGGAGAATCCATTTTGGTGGCCCTGTGTAGAAGGCCAGGTGCAATGTCCTGGACTACAAAATGGGGCCCACCATATCTCAGAGGACCTAGCTATTCTCTGAGGCCTTAACACACCCCAGTGGTGTTATCCACACCATGTTGGGGCCTGTAAATGAAGCTGCCTTGCACTGAGTCAGACTCTTGGTCCATCTATTCAGTATGGTCTACTCCAATTGACAGCAGCCAGTGGCACAGCAAAGTTGGAGGTGGCTCAGGGGCAAAATTTGGAGTGTGGTCGCTCACTCGCTGCCCACCGCCTTTGCTCGCCTCTACCCTGCCCCTGTTGCTCGCTCTCACCCCCTTCACTCACCACTTACTCCTGCCCATTCATTGGGCTTTGCTCTCTCCCAACTGCTCGCAAGGGCAGACGTGCTTAAAAGAGGCTGCCTGTTCTTGCTTGGATCAAGGTTGGGCCAGTGCAGAGTGGGGGCAAGTGAAGCCTTGCAGTGGCATGCTGGCAACAGAGGACCATGAAGGTGGGGGTGAGCAGCCTGGTTGGGAGGGGGGCAGGGGAGGTGGCCAGTGCTGTGGCTCTTGGGCATATGCAGGCACCCATGGCTTGAGTGCATCATACACCTTCATGCAGTGATGGCTTTGTCACTGGCAGCAGCTCTACAGCATCTCTGGTATGGGTCTTTCCCAATCCTGCAACCTGTTGCTTAGAACTGCTCCTGGAGCTTTCTTCAGGTGTTCTATTACTGAGCTACACCCATTCCTGCAGTTATCCAGTGCTTTACTCCTTCCGGTATGGATTAGGCCAGGGCTGCACAACTTCGGTCCTCCTGCAGATGTTGGCCTACAATTCCCATAATCCCTAGCTATTGGGCATTGTGGCTGGGGATTATGGGAGTTGTAGTCCAAAAACAGCTAGGGGCCCGAAATTGAGCAGGCCTGGATTAGGCTCTCCTCACTGCCCCAGCCTGCCTCAGATGATTCCAAGCTTCCTTGCAAATTGGGCCACCCATCGCTAGCATCCGCTACCAAATCAAGGATATGAGCTTCCATGCCTTAGAAAACTTGTATCCCCTCCATCTTTTGTTCCCTTTGGTGTGTATGAACAATTAGAAGAGAAGTCCTTAGTTAGTCATCCTCCCTCTGCTAAGCAAAGGTCGTTGCTCAGCCCCTATGAACAAGAAGGGAGTCCCTCAGCGAGTCTCTGTGAACAAGAAGAACTTGTGATATATGGTACTGGAAATTCCTGCTGTTGGCAGATGGCCTCCTTCTCATTAATGACCAGTGAAGGGACAATTACTAGGCAGGTAAAAACTGTCCAGTATCTTGGGGTCTCTTTCTTCTCAGTTCAACCCTTAGAGCTCTCATATTGGATGGCAATAGAGAAGCATGTTGCCATACATTACCACAGTTCTGCACATGTGGTTAAAATGATACTTGTCACTTGGCAGGTGTAATGTCGGGCTGTGCCCCAAAGTTGTAACAGAGAGTCCAACACACAAGAATCCGTATTTATGGAGGACAGTTTTATTGCTAAGGAGGAGAGGAGATGAAGACAACGCAGGCCACCACATAAGGGCCTCCCAGGATGCAAAAGCCTGCCTCTCCCAAAAGGCACGCTCCTTAAGTATCTTTCATGATCCACAGGTGTGCTAGAAGAGCACACCTCCGAACCATTCCATTTAAAGTAAAATATACATCACAGCAGGAGGATACAGCCAGCTGCTTTCCCAAGCCATCACATCTGGATATCGGACACACAGGAGCCCCAGACACTCATTTGCCTTGTGTGTTCAGTGAACATGTGGAGGGGGGAAACCCCAGGACGGCACCTGCTAGCCATGCCCCCAGCATGCATGCGTTAACTGAAAGGGGATTCTGTGCATGTACAACTGCTTTCTTGCAATCTAGAACCCTGATGGTGCAGGGTTCTAGATTGCATCTCAGCCCCTAGGTGTGTGCAGATGTAGGTTCATAGAGGGCCCTTTCATGCATTTAGCTGAATGCAGAGATGTTGGGGCATGACCAGTGGGCATGCTGACATCAGGTGCGGGACCAGTAACCACAATCCTTCTCCATCTCCACACGTTCACTGAAAGCCCGCAGGGCAGGAGGGGGTGGAGTGGATGAGGATATGGGGCTAGACTCTGAAATTAAAATCGGTGTTCTCATTTAAATAGATATGCCTGTATATTTTCTCAAACACATGGATGGACACTTGCCACTGCAAGATAGCTCTGTTAATAGTGCCTTCAGACATTCTTTCCTCCTCTGCCCACTCTGGCTGTCAGGGACTGCTTCCAAGAGGGGTTTTCCACACCCTTAGCATTTAGGTTAGCTTTAAGCTATTCAGCTTGCCAAGGAGTGTGAACATCTCCCACTCGGAGAAGGCATCATCAGTATGTAGGTCTAAGTTTACGTAGGTTATTGAACTGACCATTCTTTTAAAGATAAGAACTTGAGAAACAACGCTTCTGTTGGGGTTCTAGTTTGCTTATATAACTTCTAGTAAAGGGTTATAAAGCATATAACATAGAGGAAGCATAAAATGTCAAAATAGAATTGATCATGGGGGGCTTCTTACAATTGGCACAGAGACAGGCTGAGGTGGTGAAAACTTCCTGACTGCACATTTTGAACAGACATTTTATCTTTACATTTCTTATGACCAAGCAGTAAATAATACTTTAAAAATGATATATTCCAGTCTTCTCTTAATAAACAGACTGTCAGGTTTAGCCTTGTTTACATCTTTCCTTTGATGTATTGTTACCCCAACTCAGATATAGAATCAAGCCCTATTATGTAGATAGAAATTCTAACATTAATACTTATAGTTGAGGAACAGGGAACCACTAGATAACTGCTATATGCTGAAAACGTCTGATTAATGTTTTTTAAGCAACCCCATCACAGCATCCCTCCAGTGGCTATTGCTGGTGAGGCTATTCACATGACTGCAGAAAATCACGCTAGCCTGATTTTCTGCAACCGTGAGAACCACCTGGCTCAGCTGCGAGCCCGGTGGTTCTTGAGCGGGTAACCAGCTCAAGTAGCCCAGCCCTAAAACCGGGTTTGCGGAGTGAGTGCTCAGCAAACCTGGTTTTTAAAATCGTGAGTAGCCGTGGTGCAGCTCTGCAGTGTGGCTACTCATGAGTAGACCCCCGACGAGAGGCTGAAAAGTAGCCTCCCGGCTTGGGGGGTCTCCCCAGTATGCCCTACGCACTCACACAGGGCATACTGGAGCTTCCGGGGGCCACACGGCCCCCAAACTCGCTAGCCCCTGCCGGCTCTATCACGGAGCTGGCAATCGTGTGGGTGGCTGATCCGGACGCCTAGGGCTCCCGCCCTGATCATCTGCAGGGAAAGCAGGCTTAGCCCTCTCTCCCCGCTGAGCTCCCCAAACCGGGTCTCACTGATCGTGAGACCCGGCTCAGTATCTGCCTTATGTTTCTTTTTAGATTGTGAGCCCTTTGGGGAGAGGGGACCATCTTATTTATATATTATTTATTTTTCTATGTAAACTGCTTTGAGTATTTTGGTTGATGAGTGGTATATAAATATTGTAGTAGTAGTAGTAGTAGTAGTAATGGAAACAACTTGAAAAACATTGGGTCTTAGGTAAAAAAGTTACAGGGAAGAAGTTCACCATTTTCTAGGCCAGAGTTCAATCAAATGACTAAAGAGTCATTGAGGCTGTTCTCACGACTGCAAGAAAAAGGGCGAAGGGAGCCCAGCCCACTTTCCTGCAGTTTTGGGAGGTGCCGGGAGCCACGTGTCTCCCGGCGGTTCGCCCACTTAAGTTCCCACCCCTTAAATGAGGTTAGCAGAGCAAGTGCTCCGCTAACCCCATTTTGGTGATTGTGAGTTGCCACGGTGTGGCTCTGCGCTGTGGCGACTCATGAGGAGGTTAAAACAAGCTTCCCGGTCTCGGGGGTCTCCCCAGGATGCCCTGCACACTCGCACAAAGCATCCTGGAACTTCTGGGGGGCCGGGCAGCCCCCAATCCCCACAGGCCCTTCTGGCTCCATGATGGATCCAGAAGGCTCCACTTGTGGAACGCTCTGCCTCAGGATGTGGTGACAGCCAACAACCTGGATGGCTTTAAGAGGGGTTTGGATGACTTCATGGAGCAGAGGTCTATCAATGGCTACTAGTCGGAGGGCTGTAGGCCACCTCCTGCCTCAAGGGCAGGGTGCCTCTGAGTACCAGTTGCAGGGGAGTAATGGCAGGCGAGAGGGCATGCCCTCAACTCCTGACTGTAGGCTCCCAATGGCATCTGGTGGGCCACTGTGCAAAACAGGATGCTGGACTAGATGGGCCTTGGGCCTGATCCAGCAGGGCTGTTCTTATGAATTGTGTAGGCGGCCGGTCTGGCCACCCAGGGCTCCGCGGGTGCTCACATGTGGGGAGAGCAAGCTTGGCCTGCTCTCCCTGCCTAACCCCATCTTGATTTTATTATTATATCCATGATACTTGTACTGTAGCTCTACAGTAATGTTTACTGTAAGTTTTTAGCCATAGTACAAAGATGGGTAGGTTATGTGTTTTCTGTGCTGAAAGCATCATCCCAATTCTGAAATTGGAGTAACTGGATTCCAGGCCATATCAACAGAGCTAGGTTAGGTTCACATGACTGATCTTATGTTGGCTCCATGGGAATCTAAAGATTTCTGTGGCATGCATACTTCCTTAGAGAGAGCATATAAGCCCAGAAGATTTCCCCGATCTCTAGTTGGCAATGTGTCAATCGAGATCCATAAGATTTGAACTTGACTTGGTTATGTTGGCTTCATGCTGGGTTGGGGCATTGCCAACAAGAGACTTGGCGAAATTTCTGGGTATACACAGTTGCTGTACAGGAGCATGCATGCTGCAGGAATCTCTAGATTCCCACAGAGTCAACCTTAGATCAATTGTGTGAACCAACCTATATTTTCGCAGTCATAACACATTGACACTAGGGATGTGCATGGAACCAGCTAGCCTGGTTTGAATCGAGTCCAAACTGGACCTGAACCGAACCTGGCCAGTTTGGTCCAGCACCCCCTCAAACGCCCTGGTTCAGTCCAGTCCGGGCGGGGGTGCTCGCGGACCAAAAAGCAAATAAATACATTTTTATTTTTATTTTTTCAACTTACCCCCTCCGTAGGGCTTCCCCAAGGCAGTGGGGGGCAGTCTCCTGAGGTCCCCCCTACCCCCGCCGGCCTCTGTTATGTACCCATCGCTGGTTTGGATGTTCTTTGGCCCTTTCTGGGCCTTTCCCCTGGTGTGATGGACATTTTGGAAGCCACCATGCATCTACAAATGGCCCTTGTGCGGCCTGACCCAAAACGGCCGGCACACTGGGGGAAAGGCCCGGAAAGGGCTGAAGACTGCCCGAACTGGGTGATGAGTGCATAATGGAGGCTGGCGGGAGAGAGGGAACCGCTTTGGACCCCCACACCCAGACACCTTGGAGAACCCCCTCGAGGGAATACGTTGAAATAATAATAATATTTTTTAACTTGGGAGGTTTAACCACCAGGGTCGAGCTGAACCGGGGGTGGTTCAGCTCGACCCCGAACTGCCGAACTGAACCGACTCAAAGTTGAACTGATTCGGTTCCAAACCTGTTCGCACACCCCTAATAGACACTTGCTTTTTTTTTTTTTAAAGGCTGACATCCTTAAGGATATAAACTTCATATCCAATACTATATTTGGGGTCCCCTCACTTGCACTTTCACAAAACTGCAACACGTATGCAGCCCTGAATATGTCTCTTCCACCTCTGCATTGATAAGCCTTTGATTGTTCTATTTGAATGGAAAAAGATATCTATATCTGTATCTATATCTATATATCTATCTATATATCTGGAGATTTTGGGCTACTTATCTCCACCTGCCCCCCCATACCCAGTGTAACAAAGGGGGGCGTATGAGCTAGGCAGCCGAGGGGACCAGCGTGTGGGGGCAGGCATGGGTCGGTGTCACCCTGCCCCTCTGGCTGCCCTTTGGCTGCCCTCTCCCATTCCTCTCATTACCACCAAGTTTCCTCATCCAGCACTTCACTCTGCTTCTAAATGCTGCCCAAAGCACCCCAATTAATGAGCAATTTACATGCAGATTCCCTGTAATTATGTTAAGGGGCTAGCCGGTAAAATGAGACCCGGAGGCTCCAGAGGCAGAGATTAGCAGCTCAGCAAGGGTCTCTCCAGGGGTTGCGCAGGAAGAGAATGGAGGAGTTGGGCTTCTAGCAACCATCTTGCTCTGTAATTGTATGCTGCTCTGGGAGTGATTCTGAGCTCTCTGCAAGCCTGGATGTGGGATGGGCTTGAGACAGTCTCTTGTTTGCAGCCCCAATTCAGTTCTTGCATTTTTTTGTTCTGCCTGTCTGCTAGTGCACAATGCCATCACTGAACTGCATTGTGCAGAAACGTGCTTCAAAACCACATGGTTGTGAAGCAGCTCTGGCAGGGCTGCACAACTTCAGCCCTTCAGCTATTTTTGGACTACAGCTGCCATCATCCCTAGCCACAGTGGTCAGGGATGATGGTAGATGTAGTCCAAGATCTGCAGAAGGGCCAACATTGTGCACCCCTGAACTGTGGAAAAACAGATGTGAGGGGCTCTGATCTGGATTGGGAGTGTGGCATGGAGAAGGGTTTTTTAACTTTTCCCCCCTGTGCCTTTCCCCCCATTGAAAATCATTCCTGCTCCAAAGCTGTTCTTTGCCCTAGGAAAAGCTTATAGGCATAAATAGCAGCTTCTCTCTCAAGACAGATAGCAGCTTCCAGGGGTGATTGTCATTGGGGGAAATGGCTCAAGGAGAAAGAGTTACCCCTCGACCCCTTGTGCCATAATTCTTCCTGTGTCAGGGGCTGCATAGCTTCTGTTGTTAAGAGAAGATATCAGAGGTAGAAATGGATGACATTTAACGAGTCTCTTCTCACGAGTAGTGAGAAGGGCTCGTGGATGGGCTGCAGGGAAGGCGGGTTCAAGGGCCAGGGGGCCAGGACACACCGTCATGCACTGCCCTGCTCCTGGAGCTCCGTGTTGCATTGTGGGTAGCCTCCTCTCCTCCCTGAGTGTGCTAACTGTGGCTGCACATGAGCAAAACTGAGGTTAAGGGAGCTCTTGCTCCCTTAACCTTTTTTCCAAGGGTAGCTATTTAGGTGGGTTTGCTGCCATGTTGCTGCTGGGATCGGCCTGATCCCAGTGGTTCATACACGTGTGCAAAACCAGGCTGGGCTCCCTTAGCCCTTTTTTTGCATGTGAATAGCCTCAACATCAAGTCCAGTTTGAGCTTCAGGCTTCAACCGTTGTAGAAACAGATGAGATGTAGAGGTCATTCACACTATCGAAAACTATGTTCTACCTGGGTTTGGGAGCTGTGTGTACTCCCAATTTTTGATTGTGTGGAAGCAAGGTTAGAGGAAAACCTGGGTAGAAGTGATTGTGTGGAAGCAAGGTTAGAGGAAAATCTGGGTAGCTTTTTCTCCTCTAACCTTGCTTCCACACAATCAAAAATTGGGAATACACACAGCTCCCAAACCTGGGTAGAACACAGTTTTTGATTTTGTGAATGACCTCGTAGTGTGGGTTCAAATGTCACATGGAACCATGGTTAAATATCAGTTCTGTGTAATGTCTCCTGGCCTTGCAAGTTGTGCTTCCCTTTCTTTTGCCCACATGCGAATCAGAATAATGCTACTTCTGACTGAGGTTAGGAACAAACCAACAGTGAGGCACAGGGGCGTAGCAAGGTTGGAGTGGGCCCAGAGACAAGATTTTAAAATGGGCCCCCCCACAAAGTCCAGGGCCTCCGCACACCCCAGGCCCCCAAGGATTTAAGTCTGATATTCCAAAATAAGTATGCTGCCTGCAAATACATTTCACTGAATACACACACACACGTCACAATATATAGTGATATACATTGAGTACTATACATTTGTATTACTTTCAATGCCTAGAACACACTAGAAAGATGAATTATTAAAATGGGCCCCTCGCTGCAGATTAGCAAAGGAGACTTTCAACCATGCAGGGTGAACCTATGTTTGTTTTCTCAGAATTCTGAACAAATTCAGTCAAGTTTGATTGCAGGAGGTTTTTCACAGGAGGCTTTTAAAGCCCTTTAAGACACATCTCCTCTGGAATGGAGGTGCTGCATTCACATGTTGGCCAGATTTACCCTGAAGTCCCTGCAAGTTATTGGGGAGCAGTTCACACACAAGAAAAATAAAATAAAAGCACCACACATGCTTCACAGTTCTCACTCCGACCTTCTGGGTTGCAAAACAACTTGAACATAAGTGCATTTATAAATGAATGAATGAATAAATAAAATTAATAAAATACTGTTCCAGAAGTTTTTGCAATTTTCTGCCATGAAACAAGCCACTTATAGGACTTTTTAGATAGTTTTTTTTAAGTCAGCAAATTTTCCAAGCTGTTTCAAAATAAATATTCAGAGACTTCTCGGTCCCTCCCCCCCGCCCATATCCAAGCCCTATGGCAAGCAGATCCCTATATATGGGGGGGGGGGCAGGAAAGGTAACCACAAAAAGGAGTTCACACTCTACCTGGCAAATGCTGGTCTGGGTTGAGCAGGGCAGCAAGGGGTCTTCTGCTGCAGAGAACAGTGGTGGCCACTCTGGCTGCTTCCTCCTTCCTGGCTGGCTTGGGCCCTACTCGAGTTCAGGCTTCATGGAGGCCTACACAGAGGCCTCCGTGGAAGCCCCGCCCACCCGCCGATCAGCTGAGAGGCGGGAGAAAAGGAGCTCTTTGCAGCTTGCCTGCTGCTTCCATTGCGGGCCAGCAGAACAAGCAGGAGAGACGGCAAAGAGGGCAAGTGGCTGAGAGGCTATGGGGCTGGGCAGGGGGCAATGGGGAGTCACATGAGGTGCCTCTGGGGTGCCCCTCCAGGCAGTGGGGCCCCCAGACAACTGTCTCCCCTTGCCCGATCGTTGTTACGCGCCTGGTGAGGCAGGTCTCACGATCCGTGAGACCTGCTTTTGTAACAACTGTGGGGAGAGCGGGCTAAGCCCGCTCTCCCTGCAGATGAGCAGGCAGGGAGCCCTGGGCGGCCGGATCGGCCGCCCACACGGTTGCTGGCTCCATGACAGAGCCGGCGGGGGTGGGGGGAGCGGGGGCCGAGCGGCTCCTGCAAGCCCCAGTATGCCCTGCGTGAGTGTGCAGGGCATACTGGGGAGACCTCCGGAGCCGGGAGGCAGCTTTTCGCCTCCTGGTTGGGGGTCTACTCGCGAGAAGCTGCAGCGAGAAGCTGCAGTGCGAAGCCGCGCCGCAGCTACTCATGATCCTAAAAAGCAGGTTTGCTGGAGTGCTTGCGCCGCAAACCTGCTTTTTAATAGGGGTTCTCGAGCGGGTTACCCACTCAAGAACCACCGGGCTCGGCTGCGGGCCCGGTGGTTCTTACAGTCAACAAAAATCGGGCTAGGCTCTCTTAGCCCAATTTTTGTTGATCGTGAGAATCGCCCCAGAGGCTATGACATCTGAACCAACTGATATTGGTTTGTTCTAAAGTACTTACTTGAGATAAACCAGGAATGAACCCATCCAAATCTTGGGTTCACATCTTGGTTTATTTCAAGTGAGTAGGTTAGAATAAACCAAGATCAGTGGGTTCAGACATCACAACTGATCTTAGCTTTTTCCTAACTTCAGTGGGAAGTAGAATTCTTCTGACTTATGTGTGGATAAGGGAGAGGGTTGCATACACACTCGAGACTAGAAGATGTCATGTGGAACTGACATTTAACCATGGTTAAGCATGACAATTGTTGCCACGTACTTAGATTGACAGGAGGAGTTCTATAGACGTCAGAATGTGTGCTGTGAAGTCAGTTGGAAGTTAACTGCTAATGAACAGACTGAAAGGAAGGGTCTCAGACTGAAGGATAGAAAATGGTAACTGGTGCTTTGAACTGTGTATTTCTTGGGAGGCACCGGGGCTATTCTCAGGATCAGGCAAAATTGGGCTAGGAGAGCCTAGCCCGATTTTGCCTGATTGTGGGAGCCACTCCCAGGCGGTTAACCTGCCTAAGTAGCCCGCCCCTAAAACCCATTTTTAAAAATTGTGAGTAGCTGTGCTGCGGCTCTGCGCTGCGGCTACTCATGAGGAGACCCCCGGAGGGGAGGCAAAAAGCCGCCCCCCGCCTCCGGGGGTCTCACCAGCATGCTCTGCGCACTCGTGCAGTGCATGCTGGAGCTTTCGGGGGCCAAATCCCCCCAGCCCACACTGGCTTTGTCACAGAGCCGGCAATCGTGTGAATGGCCAATCTGGCTACCCAGGGCTCCCTCATTGCTCGTGTGCGGGGAGAGCGGGCTTAGCTCACTCTCCCCACTCACCTGCAAAACCCAGGTCTCACTGACCATGAGACCCGGCTCACCATCTTTTGTTTGTTTGTTCTTTTCCTTTTCCTTTTCCTTTTCCTTTGTGAAAGAATAAATCCTCTCTATTTTAAAAATACTTGGACTTTCTCTGTTGGAGTAACACCTCATGCATATAGCATTCCCTTGCTATCAAGGACAGTAGATTTTATAGGAGAGGATAAATGGTGGCAGAGGATACAGGAACCATCACAGACCTCATTGTTGCTTTTTTTTCTTCTTTTTTTGTGTGCAGTCAGATAAATGAGCCTTCTCCTAGAAGAACACTGTTCCTTACAGGAAAACATCCATTCAGGGCACCCACTTTGCAAGAAATCATGTATGCAACTTATAATTAGCGGAGACTTTCATGTGCTGATTGTGACACAGCATTCACTGAAAAGTTTTGCCTCTGAAAAATTCTCAGGGCAATCTTTCTGTAACAGTCAAAGAGGTAGTGTGGAGAGCCGAATGGGGTTTGGTGGGGAGAGAGGGCTTGGCCCGCTCTCCCCGCACACGAGCACTTTGCCCTCCCTGGGCAGCCCATTTGGCTGCCCACATAATAACCGGCTCTGTGACAGAGCCAGTTGGGGCGGTGAGAATTGGGGGGCTGCCTGGCCCCCGGAAGTCTCAGGATGCCTCGTGTGAGTGCATGGGGAGACGCCCGTGCCGGGAGGGTTGTTGGAGCCTCCTGGTAGGGGGGTCTCCTCATGAGTTGCCGTGGCACGGAGCTGCACCACGGTGACTCACGATCAGGGCAATGGGGTTAGTGGAGTGCTCGTTCTGCTCACCTCATTTAATGGGGGATGGTGGTGGTATTTAGTGAGGTTTGCTGCCAGGAGCTGCACGGCTCCCATTGCAGCTTACGACCGCTGGGAAGTGGGCAGGGCTCCCTTCGCCTTCTTTCCAGCAGCCAGAATAACCTCAGAAGCTGTGCTCACGAGTGAGCAAAACCAGGCTTGCGCGTGAGAATCACGAGGCTCTAGGACAAGCCCGGTGGTTCCGTGGCACCAAGCCCGCCTATGAAGCCACCCCCTTCAATGAGCGCTGGCTCCGTTAACCCTGCTTGATTGATTGTGTGTCTGCCGTGGTGGACACAATTTGGGGGAGGGCGGATCCCAGGGATGCACCACTCAACTCGTACGGTGCATTACTGGGGGTTCGGGGGGTGTGGTGGGGTGCCGCGCAATGGCACTTTCCTTCACCTAACCCCCAAAGCTGCCGGGCACGACGTGGGCCCACAGGAGAGCCGCCACTTGTCTGGGTGGGTGATCTGCCTGCCCAGCAACGGGTAAGTGTTTGTCTGCAGGGAGAGCGCGTCAAAGCCATAGTGCCCCAAAAGCAAAGAGATTGGCAACCCCTAAAGGGTAAAAGCCTGGACAAATAAAAGAGTTTTTAGTTGTTTTTTAAAAGCAGCCATAGATGCCAGACAATGGACATCTCTTCCTTTTCTCTTACAGTTGCCTCTGGTATATGTGTGTGGTGGGGGGGCAGAGGGGAGATTCCAAAGGGATATATCTGGCAATATTTCCTCTTTAATTTTATTCCAAATTTCCAATATTGCTACAATAAATACTTGAGTATATTTCTTATAAGCCCTACCTAAGGGAGTTATTTTAACTCAGTACAAGAAAACAATAGTTCCTTCTGAACAAACTGGGTTGATGTTCTTCCGCCTACCCATGAGATAATTATTCGGTTTAGCCCTCTGTAGTATATTGATATTAATCATTCATTGGTTGCCTTTTATAATGCTTTTAGGAGTGGTTGTTGGGGGGACTGGAAACAAAAATAGTTTCTTAGGAATTACTCTTGCAGTCTTGTTTTTATTAAAAGCACCCATCCAAATCATGATCATTGTAAATTCAGCCACATGTATATGTCCAAATTGACCTTTTCCATTCATGGTTGATGGCTTAATTTTAAATCATCTTTCTTCAGCTCTAACTACACATTTTTTGCAAATTTTTATAAGACAGCCCCCAGTACTGTTTTACACAAACACACACACACCCCTCCACCAGAAATTGGAAGGAGCTGTGGACACACATTTCAGCTCAGGCAACCATAGTCTTACTGATATGGAAATATTTTCTATTGAGCAACATATGCATTGTTAGATACTGGACAAATGAGAAAATTTCTGGATATACTGTACAGACTCAGGACCCTCACATTGGATTGAACTTGGAGGGTACTATATGCTCTGTCTGCAACATCTCTCTGCAACATCTCTCCATAATTCTTTTCCTGTCACCTGCCCTGGAACTCTGCTAACACAACATTCTTAACTGCCACCTGGTGAGCTGTAAGTGCTAACACAACCTTTTGAAGAAATCCATCTGTTGCTGATGAAAGCGTAAGCCGAAACGTTCAACTAAGGTTTGATTTCATCTCGCTTTGTCCGCTGTCAGTCATCTCTTTTGCTATATCTATATCTATCTAATGCGAAAAGAGAAGAAAAGCAACTTCAGGGGAGGGTAATTGAAAATGGAGAAACTAGCGAGAAGGGTGCACAATCTAGGGGTGTGTGTGAACCGGTTCAGTGCCTCCTTTGGGAAGCACTGAACTGGTCTGGGCACCCACAGCCGAACCAGTTTGGCGGAGTGTGGAGCAGTCCCCTTAAAAAGCAGGCAAGCAGGTCCTTACCTGCTCCGCTGCCACCCCACCACTTTTCTGGGGATGGTGCTCGCTCCACCAACGGCCGTGCATGGCTGCGGCGCTGTTACTTGCAGCCTGTGTGCGGCATCGCCATGCACATGGCTGCCACGCATGCTGACCACACAGATAGCTGCCATGCATGCGTGGAGGTCATGTGTGTGCTGATGCCATGCGCAGGCTGCAGGGAACAGCACCGCAGCCCTGTGCAGCCTTGGGTAGAGTGAGCGCTGCACCCGGAAAAGCGGTAGGGCAGCTGCGGAGGAGGTAAGGACCTGCTGACCGGCTTTTTAAGGGAACCACTCCCCACCTGCGCCTGCACAAACCATTCACGCGCATCCCTAGCATAATCCTTTTCCACCACCCACATCCATTCTAAACCAGGGAGGGTCTGGTCAGTGCCTAGATGGGAAATTTCCTGAGAACTCCATGTATACTGCCTTAAGTCCCATCATGGAAGTAAAGTGAGATATAAATGTAACAAAATAAATAAATAAATAAATAAATAAATACAGATATCCAATCTGTCCCCTCATACCCAAGGGCAAGCACATATTTTGAAACCTGAAAGGTTGGGAGCATCTCTGGAAGGGCAAGTTGGAACAGACAAGTTGTCGGCATTGATTGATTGATTAAGTGCCATCAAGTCGGTGTCGACTCTTAGCAACCACATAGATGATCCAGGATGATCTGTCTTCAGCTTGGCCTTTGAGGTCCTGCAGTGGTGCATTCATTGTTGTCGTAATTTGAGTCCATCCACCTTGCTGCTGATTGTCCTCTTCTTCTCTTTCTTTCCACTTTTCCCAGCATTATGGACTTCTCAGGGGAGCTGGGTCTTCACCAGGGAGGTAGCTAGGGGAGAGGGGCCCCGTGTTCATCCCACTCTCTGGCAGCCCCCCTGAGTAAGGGAGATAATGAAGAAAATAGGGAGGGATGGAGCTGGGGGCCCATCCGTGTTCTTTGAACCCTTTTGCTCAATTATAGCTACGCCCCTGGTTTTCGCATAAGATATATTTTGTACTTGGGCTAAAATCTTCTTGGGGTTTTTACTGCATGAGTGTGTGTGTGTGCGTGTGCGCGCGTGTGTGTACAGATGCGTATGTGGACATGTGTGCTTCTCAGAGCTTCTGAACATGTTGGTGAAATACACTCCAAGATCTTGTTAGCGCCAGCATTGTATCATCAGCTAAAAAGAGATAACTTGGTTTCTTGATTTCCTGCATGAATAACCTTGTTGTAGTGAATTCTCTGTGTTAATTGTGCATTGCGTGAAGAAATACTTCCTTTGTCCTGAACCTGCTGTCAGTTAGTTTCCGTGGGTGTCTCTGTACTCCTTCGAATTCCAACATACACACACAGAGAGAATAATTTCTCTGTTCATTCTTTCCACACCATTAATAATTTTATCCATTTCTGTCGTGTCTTTCTTTAGCAATCTTTTCTTCCATTTTCCTAAAGGGCAAAAAAACCCCTCTCCCAACTTGTAAGCCTCTTTCCACAGAAGAGAGGTGCCAAGAATCTGGACTTTCCCCACTTCTATAGTCACGTTTTTGAGATGAGTCATTCACAACTTGCGCACAGTGGCTGACATCCTGACTAACAAAGCACACACATTGGTAGGGTCTGCAGGGATGCAGTGTGGAAGTCCTCATGCAACTCTCCCAGTACAGTTGGGCTCATGCTGTTGCGCAAGGGTGCTCATCCTTCTGAGCACTGCCTACACACTGGAAGTACCCTATAAGAGCTGGAACGTGTCACTGAGGGCATGAGGGCCACAGCCCTCTCTCCCCATTTGTTGCTCACATTTGATATTCCACCTTGAGCCATTTTTGGAAGGGTGGTATATAGCTCAAATAAATAAATAAATAAAATGAAATAAACATGTTCAGCAGTATACTGCCTCTGAACATGGAGGTTCCATTTAGCTATCGTAGCTAATAGCTGTCAATAAATCTATCTTCCGTGGATTTTTCTAATTCTCTTTAGTCACACGAGCTAGCATCTACTGCCAGAGCTTGTGGCAATCAATTCCATAGGGAAGGGTGGGGGAGGAAAACATGTGGTAGCTTTCGTAATGAGTGTTGCCAGCTAGTGTGCTACACGGAAACGTGCATCTTTTTCTCTCTCTCCCTCGCCCTCTCTCTCTGTTTGAAAGAGCCATCCATGAGATGCGGCTACACTGTGGCGTGCCAGGGAAAAGCTGGGCACACCTTGGAATGCATGCAGTTTGTGCAGATGCAGCACAATGCTGCCACCTGTCTGTGGCCAGGCTATGCTGGATCTCTACGTACTGTTCACTGTCTAGGAATGAAAACGGTGGCCAGCCTCCTAACAAACACTGTATGCATGCAGCCCAAAGAAGCGTTTACGCACATACGGGGCATCAACAAGCGGGCACTTTAAATGGAGGGAGGCAGGTCTTACCTGCTCCTCCGCCACTCCTCCTCCGCCCCCCTTCCCACCGCCCCAGCACAGCGCTGTCCATAACAAACATTACAAGTGATGCCGTGCAAGGGCTTCCTTTTTCGGAAACAGGAAGTTCTCTGTCCCCAGCATCCCGCGGGCATTGTCATCATGCAAATGGCATATGTGTGTGCGTGTACGCCATCTTGAGTGCTCAGCATTGTTGAGGCACTGAAACATTGTGTACATATCCCCATCGATGTGCTTCACATTCTGAAGTGCGGGTGGTTGCATGGGGGCCAATTGCATTTCTCTTCTCTTCCCCCAGAAGTGCTCTGTGTATCACACAAATGTGTCCCCCAAGTATTGTGGAACCCCCAAATGTTGTGCAACCCTAAGGGACATATTTGAGAGTTACACAGAGTGCTTTCGGGAGAAGAGGAGATTGGCAACACACCCACACCCACATGAGCACTCAAGTTTCAGAAGCAGGAATGTATCTGCTGGATGCATGCTTCTTTTGGCTGCATGCGTGCAGTGCTGATTAAGATGGCTGGCAGGATATTTGAAAGGAAAGCTTAAATGTAGAGGTCCAAACATTTTGGCTGGCCTTGGTAGCTAGCCATTATTTGTGGTTGCCACTAACCCTCCCTCCCCTCACTGGCACCCATGGAGGAGGGGTAGAATCAGTCTAATTTCCCACCAGGCTATGGCACTCACAAGGGTAGGAGGTGGACTACCCAGATTTGCATGATTGCTGGAACTTGCACATTTCCCTTTGTTGAAGAGTGGTATATAAATAGTAGTAGTAGTAGTAGTAGTAGTAGTAGTAGTAGTAGTAGTAGTTAAGGTTGCTGCTGCCAGGGCTACTCAGTTATTGTATCCAGGTTAGGGTTAGGGTGGAGGAGAGTCCTCTTACCTTGATCGTTTTCTCATGAGAACCCATCTGCCACTCCTAACTGGGCTACTGGCCGATGTTCTGCCCACACCCACATGACAATCATAGACACCTGTGCCCAGAGGTAGCCTCCAAAGCAGACAGTATGCTCCTGAAGCCAAAGCAGCTTTGGCAGGACTGTGTCCACCTCCTGCTCCTTTGGGGCCAATTGGAGGGCATCCACTGACATCAGTCTGCTGGCAGCACAAAGCATGCTGGGAATGCATCTAGCCCTTGCCTGGAGGGGTGGGACTTGTAGATGACTGTTGCAGCATTGAAGCCCTTGACAACCATGATTGTATCCTTGCTGGGTTTGCAGAGCCCAGCTGAAGTGATGCCTGGGTTTCACCCACCGGTGAAACAGGACATCAAACAGGACCTGGCCAGTTTGGTTTTGCCCCCTTTGAACCCTCCCGGTTTGGTTCTGCTTGGGGAGGTGCATGAATATATAGATAGAGATAGAGCTTATCATGGAGGTTCCCCCTCTCCCCACTGGCATTCCTAAAGCCAAAAATTGCCCAGTTTGGGTGTTCTTTGGCCCTTTCCGGGCCCTTGCCCCATTGCCATGGCCATTTTGAACCTGCACAGACTCCCCCGCCAATGGCCTCGGAGAAGCCCCCTGAACAGTGTAAATAAAACAATAATGGCGGCGGGGGGGGGGTGTTTCGGTCCGATGTCCAGCCGAACTGGGGGTGGTGGTTTGACTCGACATTGAGCTGTCGAACAGAACAGGTTCAACTTCGAACAGGTTCGGATTCAAACCTCTTCGCTCATCCCTAACCCACTTCAGAATGGTCTTGTGAACAAGCCTAAAAATCCGAGATAGGCATCCAATTCATGTGCATCCACTGTCATTTGTTGTGTACTGTGGCATCTGTTAATCTCTTCCAGGTTCAAAAGTTGTCAGGATAGGGTGCCTTACTGATTCCCCCTGGGTTGCCACTGTGGTTTGTCCCCACTCTGGCTGCAAATGGGATCACGTGAAACACCTTGCTTAAATTCCGAGGATGATGTGCAAAGGGCCTGGGGCCAAATTTACAAGATGTGTCCTTCATTCTTGTGTCCAGAAAGGAGACACTTCACAGCAGGGGACCACATTACAAGGAGTTGTCCATTTCACCTCTGTAGTGTGGTGGGTTCCACCTGGCTCTAAAAGTGATGGGCTGAGAGCTGGTGCAGTGTAGTGATTGAGAGATGGTGTGACTGCTCAGGACTGCCCCGGTTCGACTCTTGTCTCTTCTGTGAACTCGCAAGGTGACCTTAGGCAAGCCTCACAGCCTCAGCTACAACAGAAATCATAATACTTACCTCCCAGGGTTGCTGAAAGGATTACATCCAGGTTACAAATTACGACAGCAGATTACGACAGCAATGAAGGCACCACTGAGAGACCTTAAAGGCCAAGTTGAAGACAGATCATCCTGGAGAGAACCGATCTCTGTGGTTGCTAAGAGTTGACATCGACTTGACGGCACTTAATCAATCAATCAATCAATCAATCACATATGTGAAGTGCTTTGCAGCCTCCAGTGCTTTGCACACTCAGATGTGTGGTGCAAATGCTAAGTATTGTGAGAAAGTCTTGTCAATCTTATCCCCTTGCTTTTTGCTGCCAAGCCCCAGAGCTCTACTTTGATGTTTCACTCACCTCTGCAACAAACTTTAAAGGTGCAACCGACAGTCAGTTAAATTTCACATTGTCTTGCCGCTCCCTGCAGAGGTAACGGAGAAGCCTTGTCCCTTTTACAGACAGGGACACAGACACACACCTTGCTCTTTGCAGCTTTTGTACACAGCTTTTGAAGCTTAAGCATGGTATGGCACATCACTTCATCCCCACTGCAGGGAATGTGAAACTGTTTAAGATTCTGCCTCCCCCTCCACTCCCCACCCCCACCATCTCTGGGATGTCCAGGAAAGCTTCTTTAAGGAATAGATGAAATTGATAATGAGGTTGTGCACACAACCACGGTTGTGCAATCAGCCGCATGCTTGGGAGGGCTGGGTGTGGGAGGCAAAAGCTTGCCTGCCTCCCCCCACAGACAAGCAGTGGCCATTTTGGGCTCCGCTGCTCCACACACCCACTTGAGTAGTGCTCTGGAAGAGCCCCAGGCTGGGATCAGGAGGAGGAAGTCCTCCTGCATCCCAGGGTGCCCTGCACCAGCAATGCAGTGGCTGCTCTTAGTAGAGTAGCTGCCCCACTCAGTGCAGCCAATCCTTACCCCCAGCTCACTGCCCCAAGTGGTGGTGGGCTGGGGGGAAGCCCAGCTACCCAATTACCCTGAGCCAATTTTTATAGGGCAGTATAAAATTGAATAAATAAATAAATAAATCGCTCCGATGATTGCCTGTTGAGGTAGAAGGAGCCCACGGTTTGCTCTACCTTGGTAAAATGCTGGGTACAAAAGGTGGGCTAACCCAGGCAGCTCGTGTCTTGTGAATACCCTCAATACGTTGTCAGTTCCACACCTACTTTGAAGAAGCTTCTCTGGGTACCTTTTCAGATGTGCCAAGAAAATTTGGTGAATTCCACCTGCTTCCTTCTTTGCACCCAGTGCTCATACTTCAGTCACATGTAGCACATCCAACTGCTGTTCCCCTCTCTCTGATCAGAGGTTAGAATGAGACCTTACTGTAAGGTTTTTGTATATCCAGGCTGCTAGGTGGCCAGATTTGGCTTTTAAAAAAGCCAAATTCTGGCTTACGGCCCATTTGACTCACGAGTATACCCCTTAGGTTCTGGCAACCCATCCAGCTCCAATATTTTTCTCTCTCCTTATGGGAGCATAAGGAAGTAAACGTAAAGTGTGCCGTTGAGTCGATTTCGACTCACTGGCACCCACAGAGCCCTGTGGTTTTCTATGGTAGAATACAGGAGGGGTTTACCATTGCCATCTCTTGTGCAGTATGAGATGATGCCTTTCAGCATCTTCCTATATCGCTGCTGCCTGATATAGGTGTTTCCCATAGTCTGGGAAACATACCAGCGGGGATTCGAACCAGTAACTTTCTGCTTGTTAGTCACTTCCCTCCTGCACCATTAGGTGGCTGCATGAGGAAGTACTTGCACTTAATTCCTGAGGAATCAGGCCAATCAAAGGCTTAAACAAGATAAGAAAAGACCCGTAACTGAGTAAAGATTAATGTATTTCTCAACGCGAACATTAAAGTGGCTTGTCTGTAAAAGTGTCACAACAATACAGGGCAGCTGCGAGATCTTTGCAGGATGACACTGCCATCATTCTCCTGGCAAGGCTTCAGCAGAAACCAACAGCCTCCAGGGATGACAGGATGTGTCGCCAGACAGGAAGTAAGAAAGGTCCCAAGTAAATGATGATTGATGGGGAAAGAGGCGGGGACAGAACGACACCATCGCTGCGGAGAGCAAGTCAGCGCAAAAACAAACAAGTTCACAGTCATGCTGTGTTCGAATTACCAGTGTGTGTGTTTATGCACAATCTCCCTCGCCTGTGTGATGGTCCCCTTAGCTACTGTTTTAAAAGGCTACCCAGGGGGGCATGACCACTTCTGGCACTCTGTCTTCTCTGCAAAGCAAGCAGACAAAGGGTCAGGTTGGATGTAGTGTTAAGCATGGCACTGTCCAGTTAGGGGCTTGAAAATAGCTGCATGGGAGCCCCGTCTAAAGCATGGCTGCAGTGCAGAGGTACACGGTCTTTCATCTTTAGTTGGATGCCATCTTATCTCTGAAAATCACCTTGAAGTTGCAATGGGCTTCTGCTAACTGGGCAAAGAGGCACTTTTTAACGTGTTGTCTCCCTTATTTTTAGCAATGGAGAAGCAACTGTCTCTATCCAATACCCAGCCCAGTGTCTTTCTAGTATCCGTGCTGGTGTCTAATTCATGTTACTTTTAAGGCTGTGACATTATGTGGAAAATTATACAAAGTAGTCTCATTGACATTAAAAGAACAAGTTAGGCATTGCTTAACTTGTCTTTTTAATTTCAATGGGACTACTTTGAGTAATTGCCCTCATTATCTCAACCAGTAATAATAAAAACTAGCTGACCTGGTGCAGAGCACCTGCACCCCTACTCCTCCCTGTCTCTCCCCCCACCCCAACCCGGCAATCCCTTCTGCCGTTCTCTCCCCCCTCCCTTCAGCTCCAGTTTGATCTCCCCGCCTGGCAGCCAGCCAGTCTGGCTGCTGCTTCCTCTCGCCAGCCGGCTGCTGGCCGGCCTGGCTAATGCTTCATCTTGCCATCCAGTGGCTGGCCTGTCCACCACTTTCTCTTGCTGGCTGCTCGCGAAATCTTTCTCTCCCCCTCCCCTCACTCGCGAAATCTCACGAGAGCTGCCCAGCATGGGATTAGCAATGGGTATGCGACGCTCCCCTATACATATACACACACACACACACACCCCTGGCTGATGGGATGAGGAAAATTACTCAGAGTAGTCCCATTGAAATTGCCTAGTTTGTCCTTTTAATTTCAGTGGGACTAATCTGAGTAATTTTCCTCATCATGTCAGTCGATCAATGACAAATAAATAAATAAATAAATAAATAAATAGAGTAAGGATCCCCAAATATGCCACCTGTTCTGGTTGTGAGGCTGGGACTCTCAGCCAGAGCCATCTCATTGTCAGACCTGTCTCTCTTCACTGCTCTTTTTCAGTTCTCCTTCTTCCCCCCCACCACACCCACCAGCATTCTTATCTCCTTGGCAACCAGCTGCTCCACTGCTACTCCTTCTAGTTGCACAGCCTCCTCTCACAATGCCCTTGGTTCTGCCCCCTGGGCTGACAGCCAGTTTCCCTGGTTGTTGTTGGCACCCCACCACCAGAAGCAGACCTGGCAAATACCAGACTCTCTTAGACCAGCATTTCGAAATTCAAAGCACGAGAGTTTGCTCAAGAGGACTTCTGGGTTGGGAAGGGAAGGAAGTCCCACAGGGCTGTGGGGGTAGGGAGGGAAAGTTTCCTTCTTCACTGTGACCCAACTTCAGATGGAGCATGGATGTGGAAGAGGAAATCCCAGGTGAGTCATCTGATGGTGTATAGGCTTGGACTGAGGGCCCCAGAGATGGGGGGAAACCAGCCCCACACTTTCTGTATGGGATCCCTTGATCCCTGTTGCCATCACATGTGGCCACGGAAGGAAGAGGCTAATGCAGAGGACGGTTACAACTGAGTAATAATTCAAACACACAGCTGAACTGAACAGAAACATGAAGTTATCCTCTGTTATGAAAATACCATCAAGCTAACTGAGCTAACAGCACTAACAACACAAAAAACAAGTAGTCTAACCTACTTCACAGGGTTGTTGTGAGGAGAAACTTAAGTGTGTAGTACACCGCTCTGGGCTCCTTGGAGGAAGAGCGGGATATTAAATGTAATAAATAAATAAAAACTCTCCTGTCACCCTGGTGAGCAAATTGTTTCCAGGGTTTCCTGAACATTCCATCAGAAGACCTGTTGCACGTGTGCGTGTGTGTGTGTGTGTGTGCGCGTGCCGCCCCCCCCCCAGACTTAATTCATGCAGTGTTGTCATTCCCACCAAGGCAAGGTCAGTGATGGGCCTGTGGAGGTAGGGCATCCCTGCTTAGCTTCATGGTCCCACCCCTCCATTTCTGTAGCCCAGAGGTTCCCAATCTTAGGTTGGCCGCTGTGGCTGGGGATTATGGGAGTTGTAGTCCAACAACAACTCAGGACCTAAGGTTGGGAGCCCCTGCTTTTTCCCTACCAAACAAGCCCTAACCCACATCAAGACTCAGAAGGCTTTTATACAGAACAGGGATGGTCAGCTGGTGACCCACAGTCTGGATCCATCTGCTTGGATCCAGGGCAGGCCCTGGTGCAAGATGTGTGTCACAGTTTACCTACAGATTCCGTCAAGAGGAAAAGGTGTGTGTGTGGGGGGATATTTCTGAGTTGTAAGAAAACATCCCAAATATATATGTTGTTTTTCTGTTTGGGATTTTATATGTAACACCCTGGCCATTCTGAGCATGTGTGATCCCTAACTATAAAGCCTCTTACTGCTGAGTGGTGCTGACTTTATTATAAAGGAGGGCTCTGCTTCCCCTGGTGCATGTGGTGCCAGAAGTGGCACACAAAATGGTTTTGCACGGCACTCTGCCTGGTCTTGTGGTAGCAAGCATGACTTGTCCCCTTAGCTAAGCAGGGTCTACCCTGGTTGCATATGAATGGGAGACCACATGTGAGCGCTGCAAGAGATTCCCCTTGGACGATGGAGCCGCCGCTCTGGGAAGAGCATCTAGGCTCCAAGTTCCCTCCCTGGCAGCATTTCCAAGATAGGGCTGAGAGCGATTCCTGCCTGCAACCTTGGAGAAGCCGCTGCCAGTCAGTCTGGGTAGACAATACGGAGTGAGATGGACCGATGGTCTGACTCAGTATATGGCAGCTTCCTCTGTTCCTGCTTGTCTTCTTTACCTGCCATGACTCTCAGCATGCTTAGAAGGCAGGCAGGTGGGAGAAGGAAAAGGGGGTGTTCAAGGGAGGCAGGGTGGAGCTGGCTTGACTGGCTCTGCCCAAAGGGCGGGGCTAGCTGGACCAGCTCTACCCCATCTCCCTCCCCTTCTTCTGTTGGCCCCAAAGGTAAGCAAGGAATGCAAGAAAGAATGGCAGGCTTCTGTCGGCAGGGCGCTGCTAAAGAAAAGAAGCCGGGCGCGTTCTTTTCTTTTGTGGCACTGGCCATTCCTAGGCCTGCAGTAGTCAGTGTCATTGCTTCCCCCTACACTGGCTTTGACTTTAGAAGTGCCGGCTGCTCAGTCGCTGACGTTAAAAGCAGGGCAGGGGGAGAGAAGAAAGAAGAGGGGCTTCTGCTGAGCTATTCAGTCCAAAAGCTTGACCTCGGGTCAATCACTCCCTCTCAGCCTAACCGACCTCACCTGAGGAAATGTGGCGGGGAGGGAGGAACCACCCAGAGGTAGCTGGAGGAAGGGCGAGATAAAAATATAATCAGCACAATTGTTTTAACAGATTTCCACCCAGTTTTACTCTGCATGTATGAATAGGTCAATGTTACTGAAAACAAATCTAGGAGGAGATTTTCTGTTTTTCTGAAGATTTTCAGCTGAGAAAACTGGCACTTTTCAAATGATGTCCATCAAATGGGGGAGAGCTGCATGCCACTGAATGTGAATGACAACAGCTCCCCCCACCCCCCGCAATAATTCCCCCCAAACCGATGGTACTTCATTCTCAAAAAACCTCATATGCCTTTTCAAAGGACAACAGAAAAGTTTAGAAGTGGATCTTCCTGAAAGGAGCGAAAGAAAGTGACCTTTCTGTACTCCTCATAGTGAATGTGTGCATGGAATGTGCCACATGTCCACTGATTGGTTTGGCATCCTGGCTTTCATAAAATGATATGGAAATTACGCTGATCTTGTGCCATTAAAATGATGCCTCCTTGTGAATTAGCAGAAGCAGCTCTGCTATTTGGATTTTCTGCCTCAGGTACGAAACATGGAGCCCTTTCTCACGATTGGTGAGATCCTGGTTGAGAGTCTGGGCACAGAGATTGTGCGCCCAGACGTGAAGCTGGCTCCTCACGGCAGTGTGGAGATCGGGGTGCTGGGAGGTGTTGCCCCAGCCCCAGAACCCCCATAATGCACAGTGTGAGTGTGGGGATCCCCCTCCCCTCCCCTCCCTGAAGCTGGCTGGGAGGCCCGCAGTCTGCCAGCTCCGGAGGTGCAAGCAGGGGTGTAGACGATTACAAAAACAAGGTTGGGAGAGTGCTTGCTCTCTTAACTTCATTGAGGAAGTCGGCTGGCTTGGTGGGTTTGCTGCCAAGGCACCGCCAGGATTGGGCCCGATCCCAGTGGTTCTCACGTGCGGGCAGGACCGGGCTTGGCTTCATTAATTAGCTTGGTTTTGCCTGTGTGAGAGGACAGTCTCACTGAGTCATGCTGATCTCAGTAGTGGTGAAATGAGGGTTTCATCCACAGGATGGCAGTGCAGGATTGTTGAATATAATAACTCTATTTTCATGCAAGAGATTTTGTTTTCCATTCTGATGTGCAATTGACCACTTCTGTGAGTTCAGAGTGGCTTATTCCATAATGACTGCTTTGGGAAGGTCTCTGACTTCTGTAATGCTTTCTCAATATATGTCATTTCAAGATTAATGTAGTATCAGGTTTCTAGTGACTTTGGATGGGATATTCAGTGAATCTCCTGGAGGGCTAGGTCAGGTTAGATAGAAAGAAAAGGTAAGTTATCTTTCTATCTGTCTTTCTGTCTAGCTAGATGGTGACAAACACAGCAGAACCACTATAGCACATTACCCTGAACTCCACCCCACAAACACCTGATGAGGGAAACATCATCACACAAGTCTGATGCTACAGCAGTACATATGAAGAAGGATCATATTCCAAAGGAGGGGGGGGAAAGGAAAGGTTGTGCTGTTGAGTTGGTGTCAACTCCTGGTGACCACAGAGCCCTGTGGTTTTCTTGGTAGAATACAGGAGGGTTTACCATTGCCTCCTCCCGCGCAGTATGAGATGATGCCTTTCAGCACCTTTCCTATATCTCTGTTGCCCAGTATAGGAGTTTCCCATATTTGGGGAAATACACCAGCAGGGATTCGAACCAACAGCCTCCTGCTCCCTAGGCAGATTACTTCCCTGCTGCACCATTAGGTGGAGACTGAGCAATAAAGAGGCACATTTTTAAGAACTGCAGATTTTGAATTAAGGGGTGAAATTATCATGACACTGATGAAATTTACAGTTGCTGCATTTTGTAACAAATGAGAATTCAGGTGAATGGAAGTGATCTCTGAACAATGCATTAGCTCCTTATACCAAAGGTGCAAAATGTTTATACAACGTAAGAGCCAGCCAGACTTTCTCGGAATCCGCTTGGAAGGGGGGAAAGATGGAGGCTGAAGGGTGACAGTGAGAGGAGAGATTTTGTCAGTGTGCTCTGTTTTGCCCACCATCTTTTCTTCCAAGCAGTGTTGAAGTGAGAGGTTGCAGGAGGACTTCAACCTCTCTCCAGTGGTTCCCTCCATACTGCTCCTAACAATGCCTGCAACTTCTTCCCATGTAGTTAGGCCGGATGAACAAGGTGCGTGAGAATTGCAGGTGAGTGCAGAATTGGGAGTGCAGAAATGTAATCATAGGACAGTGCATAGTAACATAGGAAGCTGCCATAGACTGAGTCAGACCATTGGTCTATCTAGCTCAGTATTGTCTTCACAGACTGGCAGCGGCTTCTCCAAGGTTGCAGGCAGGAATCTCTCTCAGCTCTATCTTGGAGAAACCAGGGAGGGAACTTGAAACCTTATGCTCTCCCCAGAGCAGCTTCATCCCCTGAGGGGGATATCTTGCAGTGCTCACACATCAAGTCTCCCATTCATATGCAACAAGGGCAGACCCTGCTTAGCTAAGGGGACAAGTCATGCTTGCTACCACAAGATCACCTCTCCTCTCCAACAAGGACATTCTGCTCAATGTGTAAATGGGGCCTTAGATGCTCCCCTGAGCCCCCAGTCATTTACTCATTTATCCGCATATTTAGAATGACCAGTAAAAATACTTTGCAGCTTTCAGAAGAATAGTTGGCAAAGTTAAGTATATTTATTTAGGAGAATAGATTGAGCTTGCTATAGATCTGTTGGGCCCTGGTTGTGTCAAGGTCTAGTTTAATAACAGTAGGGGTCCTTGTCCTTTCTGTGGATCAGTTCACCCGCTGCAACAATTTTATTGCATCATCCAGATGTAGCAAACTGTACCATATATTCATACTAGTATCACCTTCAGTCCTACCCTGCATCCAACTAGTGCTGGATTCCTAACTGATTTTGCAATATAGTCTATTGTGACATCACACTACATGCAACCAGCACTAGCTGTCCCATTGCCAGACTGGTGGATAATTTGCCTGCATCTAATAAGTGTAGCTTACATAGAGGTTCTCCCATGATGTCTGCGTGAGGATACTTTGATAATCTGAACAGAAAGGACTGAGCAGCACCACTATGTCTGTCAGTGAACTCAGACACTCGTCTGATTGATGCTCCCATAAGTTGCTGGTATCCATCTTGACTGCAATAAAATATTAGATTCAAGCCTAGCCACTTACTTTGCAAGATAGACACTTGTCTAGGACACACAGGGGCCGTTCACATGACCTGACGGGTGGGGTGGAGGCTTCGCAAACCTTGCCTTCCCCCCCAGACGATCCTTGCTTGATGGGAGCACGGAGTGTGCTCCCACACGATCCTGCTGCTCCGTGCAGCATGGAGCAGGGCGGATCACTCTGAGGCCAGGATTCCCCCAGGTGATGGGTGCTCTAGGCACCTGTTTCAGCGTCAGCGTGAGCTGCAAGTAGCTAGTGCAGACACAAGATGCCGGCAGTTGGGTTGAGGGTGCATTTGTGCTCTTAACCTTGGCTAAGAGCCAGGTTCTGGCACAGGGTTTGGTGCCAAGGAACCACATGGATCCCGGCAATTCTCACAGGCAGCCAAGCCCAGGCTTGGCTGCACATGAGAACAGCCTCACAGTCTCTGAGAAGAGCACTATGGTCTAGCTACTGGGGGCACCCCCCCCCGTTTCAGACTTTGAGCCGGGTCTCACGATCAGTGAGACCCGGTTTGGGAAGTTTAGCCCGCTCTCCCCGCACATGAGCAGGGCGGGGGCTGAGGAGGCCGTGAAGGAGGCCTCCTTCTCCTCCTGGCGGGGGCCATGAAGGAGCCGGCGGGGGCTGGGGAGTTTGGGGGCCACGCGGCTCCCAGAAGCTCCAGTATGCCCTGTGCCAGCACGCAGGGCATACTGGGGAGACCCCCGAGCCGGGAGGCTGCTTTTCAGTCTCCCGCCGGGGGTCTACTCGAGCACCGTGGCTACTCATGATAATAAACCAGGGTTTGTGGAGCGCTCACTCCGCAAACCCGGTTTAAGGGGCGGGCTGCTTGATTGAGTTACCCGCTCAAGAACCACCAGGCTCACAGCCAAGCCCGGTGGTTCTCACGATTGTAGAAAATCAGGCTAGCAAAGGCTAGCCTGATTTTCTACAATCCTGTGAATAGCCTCTCTTTCTAATAGTCTTACTGATTCTAGGGAAATAGGTGCGTGAAATAAAAGTAGGAAATTGCCGTCTCTGTGGGGCAATTCAAGAAGCCAACAAAATGGCTGGCTAATTATTTATATTGGCATCATCAACCAAAATGTGTGTGATCAGTTTTCTAGTCTTGTTGAATTAACTCACAGTCTAAAGAGCCAGCATAGTGTAGTGGTTGGAGTGTTGAACTAGGACCGGGGAGACCTGAGTTCAAATCCCCATTCCGCCATAATACTTGCTGGGTGACTCTGGACCAGTCATGTATCTCTCAGCCTAATCTACCTCACAGGGTTGTTGTGAGGATAAAAATAAGCATGTATTTGCTTATAAGTTCTGAGCTACTTGGAGGAAGAACAAGATATAAATGTGATAGATAGATAGATAGATAAGATAGACAGATAGATGCCTGCAACAGCCACCAAAAGGGGTGCTATGCTGGGTTGAATATGGACAATTCCTCTCCCCCTGTTTAATATAAAAGGACCACTGCCTTTTTGCCCAGGTTGTAGGGTTTATGTCAGAGTCTGAATCTGGAATCTTTGGCTTGCAAAGCAAGTTCTCTACCACTCCATTAGGTACATCACCCTTCAAGAACTTGATGCAACCTCTAATTCAGAAATATTAAGATATATAGTAATTGCCCCCATTTACTGTAATTCCTTGGGTTTATTAGCCATTTGGTGCCAACACTCAGAACCTGAAGGGGTAATCTAATGGCAACCATTTGCTGGACATGTCCCAGTTAATTTAAGTGATATGTATGAATGCTACAATCTCATGCACACTAATTTGGGAGTAAATCCAAATTTTTAAATTTTATTTAAAAGATTTTAAATAAATTTATTATTTATGTATAATAATAATAATAATTATTATTTATTAGATTTTTAATTTTAATGTGTTTTAAATGTGTTTTTATCTATGATTTTTATCTTTTTATGAATTTTAAACGTGCTATATTGTATGTTTTAATTCTGTACACCGCCTAGAGATTTTTATACTAGGTGCTATATAAATTCAATCAATCAATCAATCAATCAATCAATAAATGCCATTGAATGAAGTTTTGCTTATGCCCTAGTAAACACATGCACAGGATAGGGATACATGAGTATAATACTACAATTAGTTATGTTTATGTAGGGGATTAAGCTTGGGGAATAAGGAGGAGAGTTGCAGAGAAATCCGTAATATACTCTCCGTGGTTGCTACTACTATTGAACTGGCACGATATTCTTTTCAATATCTTATACAAACTCTAAACATCAAAGCAATTGTGGTAATAGTTGAATATAGTTCAGGACCACTAGGTGGCACTGTGGGGAGAAGGGGAAGGCTTGGAAAGAGAATCTACCTATATAATTAATTCCTGTAGGGAGATGCATGGGGATGTGGCAAGCGCCACCCCCGCTGCAGCCACGACCAATGGCAGGCCCAGAGGGGGCGACATGTGCGAGGGCAGGAGGGAGGCCTGTGCGTTTGGGCAGTGCATGCCAGGAGAGAGTTGGGGTGGCGGGTGAAGCCCCGCCACCCTGAGGAGGAGGATGACAGGGCGGTGGGAGGAGGACAGGCAGCGGGCGAAGTCTCGCCGCCCCAAGGAGGAGGAAGGCGAGGCAGAGGGAGGTGGCAGTGCTGCCGTGAGGAGGAGGGTGAGAGGACGGTGGGCAGCGGGAGGAGGATGGGTGGCGGGAGAAGCCCCAACGCCATGAGGAGGAAGGCAGCGAGGTGGAGGGAGGTGGCGGCAGCGGGACGGCCTGGCCCTGGCCCCCCATGGTGAGACGGCGGCAGTGGCATGGTGGAGAGAATAGCTGGGCAGAACTAGAGGTGCAGATGCTCTGCGCCCAGGTCCACTAGTGAAAGTCAATTTCTGTTTCAGCTCAACTAAGTGTCCAGGCTCTTTGCTATCTCCATATGGTGTCAGAATGGGGAATAACTATTTGCAGGGCTCTGCAAACTTCATTATGGAAACAAGGAGACACAGAATCAAGTCTACTAACCCTGTTTCTGCATAGTACAGTTCCAGCCATCTGAGAACAGAGGCCTAAGCTGAAAAGGCTTGGCCAACAAGGGAGTGGGTCTCACGATCAGTGAGACCCGGTTTTGTCCGGTGAGCGGGAAGAGCAGGCTAAGCCCGCTCTCACTGCTCACGAGTGGGCAGGGAGCCCTGGGCGGCCGGATCGGCCGCCCACACGATGGCCGGCTCCGAGATGGGAGGCTCGTGAGCACACAGGGCATACTGGGGAGACCCCCGAGCCGGGAAGCTGCTTTTAAGCCTCCCGGCCGGGGGTCTACTCATGAGTAGACGCACCGCGAAGGCGCACTGCGGCTACTCACAATCGCAAAAAGCAGGTTTGCAGGAGCGCTCGCTCCGCAAACCCACTTTTTGCCAGGGGCTCTCGAGCGGGTTAGCCACTCCAGAACCACCGGGCTCGGCTGCGAGCCCAGTGGTTCTGACGATCAACAAAAATCGGGCTAGCCTCTGCTAGCCCGATTTTTGTTGGTCGTGAGAATAGCCCCAAGGACTTTCAAGGGTGAGTCAGTGCAATCCAGCTTCTGCTACTCTGAGCTGCAGTTATGGCCACCCCCACCCTACTTCCAAATAACCTCTCTTGAAGAATTTGATTTTAAACATCCTGAAGCCTGGCCTCTTTGGATAAACAGATTTCAGAGGTTTGCCCAAACACCTGCCCTGGATAAACAACCTGGAGAGCAATGAGTGAATACCCTTTCCTATACTATGGGCCCAGCTGTAGAGAACTTAACCATTTCTAGGGGACTCACAGATGCCCAGATGAAACAATTTAATGTAGTAAAAAGGGCACTGGACAAATACTTCTTACCTAGGTGTAATATTATTTTTGTACGGGCCCACTTTCATTCATACAAGCAAGAACCTGGAGAATCTGTATCTGATTTTATAATAGCTCTGTTTGTCCTGATCCAACATTGTGGCTATGTAGCAATGAGTGAAGAACTCTTCAGGGACCGGTTGGTGGTAGGGCTTAGAGACAGCCACATATCAGGGATGCTACAGAATGACCCAAATCTCACCCTAGAGACAGCCAAAGCTAAGACCCTCCAGGCTTCCTACATAAAAGATTAACAGACTCTCCTCTGGAATAGTTTCCAATAGGAGACCACAGTTGAAGCCATAGAGGGTAGCAGAAAGTCATCCCAGATGCCACATGTAAATAACAAACCCAGATTCCAGCAAAAAAAACCACCCGCATGTCAGCAGGGATGGGGCTCAAAGGATATCTGCAAGTCAGGGGTACAAAAGACTGCCTATGGTGTGGGAAGTTGCCCCACAGGAGGCGAGAGTGTCCTGCTCATGATACAATATGCAGGAATTGGGGGGGAAATAGGGCATTACATTGCAGAATACCTCTCCAAAATTATGCTTGCAACAGTTTCACAAGAAGAGGACTCGAGCGACATGGAAATAATTTTCCTGTTTCCATTGACAGAGACTGGACCACCATAGTTACTATAGGAATCCTCCAAGTAGAATTTAAAATTGATTCTGGGGCAGATGTAATGGTGACACACACACACCCTCAATATATAGGAATTTACAAGCACTGACACTTCAAGAACCCCACAAGATGTGAAAGGACCAGAACAGTCTCTGCTAGATGTGAAGGGACAATTTTAAACTATCCTCCAACATCGCCAAGACCCTATATTCCAAGAGATATACATTGTAGATGGCCTCCGCATACCTCTTCTGGGCCACCCAGCAATCAAGGCCCTAGGCCTGCTGAAGAGGGTAGAAAGTATTACAACTGAGCCAGCTGCAGACATCAAGAGAAGATTCCCCAAACTGTTCCAGGGCCTAGGCAGATTGGACAGTGACTATAAGATTGAACATAAAGACAGTGCAAAGGCCTTTGCCCTAGCAACATGGAGTTTCTCTGCCGTTATTACCCAGAGTAAAGGACACACTGGAACGAATGCAAGAGAAGGGTGTCATTTCAAGAATAGACATCCCAGTCAAGTGGTGTGCAGGCAAGGTGGTGGTACCAAAACCAAATGAGAAAGTACAGATTTGTGTTGATCTTACTAGACTCAATGAAAGCGTCCGCTGAGAACAGCATGTCCTCCTTTGTGTGGAACACACCTTAGGACAACTTGGCGATGCAAAATTTCCCTCCAAACTGGATGCCTAGTCAGGATTTTGGCAGATCCCATTGGCTCCCTCATCTTCTTTATTAACTACATTTATCACACCATTTGGACACTGTTGCTTTAATCGATTGCCATTTGGCATTTCTTCAGCATCTGACCACTTCCAGAAATGGATGTCCCAACTCCTGGAAGGCCTTGAAGGAGTCTTGTGCCAGATGGATGATATCCTTATTTTTGGATTCACACAAACACAACATGATCAATGGCTCCATGCTGTCCTGAAATGGTTGGAGACCTCTGGCATCACTCTTAATGATAAATATGAGTTTTAAAAAACAGAACTTAAGTTCCTCAAGTTATTGATAGTACGGGAGTCCGGCCAGATCCAGGAAAAATCCATGCAATTGCCCAGATGTCGGAACCTCAGAACATCAGTCAATGATATTCGCTTGTTTTGGGGCATGGTTACTCACCTTTTTTCTTTTTTCTTTTACATCCGGCTTTTAGTTTGCATCTCCTTTGAAATCGAGGTGTGCATTCACTTATTGGCCAACTTAGCCTGAAGTCCCTGCAAACTATCAGGGAGCTCTTCACACACAATTCAGGTTTTTCATTATGTGTTAGAGTGTAGCCCAATTTATATCTAGATTGAAAAATCCACTTTTTGTGTTGGTTGTTTTGAGCAACTTCGAACTCTCAGTAAAGCCTCGCAGAAAGCCCGTGGTAAAGCCTGCTGTCTGGGAAAGCTCCCGGGGAAATTTCTCCCTCACTTGACAGAGAAATCAAAACCACTGTGAGACCTCTTAAGCCCCCAACAATCTTGGTATTGGAGTGAGGCACAAAGAATGGCTTTTGAAGAGATTAAAAATGCCCTCAGCATGCCCCCACTTTGAGTAGGGATGTGCAAGTCAGACGTTCGCCTGGTTCAGCTCGAATCCGGACTGGATTGGCGCTGCCCCATGTGACTCGGGCTGGTTCCAGTATAGCCTACAAGCTGGCAAAGCCAGCTCGCGGGCTGGCTTAGTCCGGGTGGGTATACTTGTAAAGGGGAATCCAGCTCGGATTCCCCGTTACAAGTACAGGGGATTTCCTAGCCTAAAAAGGCTTTCCTTTAACTTTGAAGTGGTGGTTTCTTTTAATTTTAAAGTGCACAGAGGCCTGAACTGGGCCACAGCTGGCCCGGACTATCATTTGGGAGCCCGGCTGGGCACTTGGAGGAGCCCTCGCCGTCACCTCCTGAGTCTCCGCTGCCACAGCAGCCGCCCCCACTGCTGGCGGGGTTTCATTTAGAAGATAAGAATAACACACACTTTAAAGTAAAAGGAAAGCCGTTTTAGGTTAGGAAATCCCCTGTACTTGAGCATTCTAGGTGGATTCTCCTTTACAAGTATACTCCCAGGAGCTGGTTCCACGAACCAGGCAGTGGTGGTGGTGGGGGGTCTGGTTCGAACTTGGACTGGCACTCACCCCCTTTAGGGGCTGCTCTGGTCCAACCTTTGACCACCCGAAGAAGGCCGGCACGATATGAGCTGGCTTGCACATCCCTAACTTTTGGTCCTCTACAATCCTAAAGCCAACAAGGTCTCAGCTGATGCCTCCTCTTACATCTTAGGGGGAGTCCGCCTCCAGGAACAGTCTCCAGCTTGCTGGCAACCTGTAGTGTATGCATCAAGATCACTCACACCTCCCAAACAGCGATTATGCTCAAATAAAAAAAGAGGCCCTGCCCATTATGTGGGCTTATCATTTCATGACTACCTGCTAGGACTAACATTTCACATAGAAATCGACCGTAAACCCCTCTTACATTGTTGGGATGCAAAATCCTAGGAGAGTTACCACTGGGATCTAACTCTTCTGCATGCAACTCATGAGATTTCATTTTACAATCTCCCAAGTACCTGGAAAGAACCTCACTGCAGCTTATACCCTCTCCAGGGCTCTACTTCTTGAACCTGTGACATCCGCCACAGAACTAAATCCCTAACAGCACTGAACCTGGGAGATTTAGTAAGGGTGAAGGAGTCCCATGAAAAAGGGACAGTCCGGGGAAATACGAAGGCTCCTCAATCCTATATGCTTGCAGTCCCAACTGGCATTATTTGTTGCAACCTTGTCTTGGCAGGAGATTCTCAACAGTGTCTCCAGAAGACATCACTGAAGCATAGCCAGCAGAGGATACTACCCAGGACATAGCCCTAGCAGATGCTTCAGCCCCTTCCCCTTTGAGGAGGTATCCAGAAGGAAGAGAAAACCTCCAGGTTTCCTTAGAGACAAAGAGGCTCTCCCCATCAGCAGTGTGGAGAGCCGGATGGGGTTAGGTGAGGAGAGCGGGCCAAGCCCTCTCTCCCCGCACATAAGCACCTGCGGAGCCCTGGGTGGCCGGATTGGCCGGATTGGCCGCCCACACGGTTACCAGCTCCACCACGGAGCCGGTAGGGCCTGCAGGGATCAGGGGCCACCCAGCTCTCAGAAGTCCCAGGACGCCCCACGCGAGTCCACGGGGCATCCTGGGGAGACCCCCGAGACCAGGAGGCCTGTTTTAGCCGGCTGGCGAGGGTCTCCTTGCGAGTTGCCACAGAGCCGCGCCATGATGACGCACAATCACCAAAATGGGGTTAGCAGAGCGCTCGCTCCGCTAACCTCATTTAAGCGGGGGGACTGAAGCGGGCTAACCGCCGGGCCCGGCAGTTCCCACAACCGCAGGAAAGTGGGCTCTGCTCCCTTAGCCCGCTTTCCTGTGATCGTGAGAATAGCCTCTATGTAACATCGGGAAGCCCACAGCATACTCAGGCTTAGTGGCTAAGTGTCTAGAGGGCAGAATAATCCCTGACAGGAAGCCAAGGTTTCAGGTAGTCTACCCTGGCCTCACAGGACTTGGCAATATTTTGTATTTTCATTGGATTGGCGGGGAAATGTATTTGGGGGATGTTATTTCATCTTAGAAAGGGAGAATGTGGTAATTGTGCCACTAGGTGGCACTGTGTGGGGAGAAGCTGAGGAAGGTTTGGAAGAGAAAATAAAGTTAATTTCTGTTTCAGCTCAACATGGTGTCCAGGCTCTTTGCTCTCTCCACAGCAATGAGTTGCTTTTCACCGAATTGCTAAATAAGTACATGGATGGACTCTTTGCAGCATCACAGTGGAAAACCATCCTAGTATTTTGCTTTCAAGGTGGCAGTACAATTAATACCACTGGGCACAATCCTGCCAAAATTAAGAACACTTAAGTCCAATTTTAATTGGCAGAGGTAAGCATGTGCTTAAGGCTGCCATCCTATGCACACTTCCTTGGGAGTAAGTTCCACTGAAGAAACTGGGACTCCTTTCTTAGTACATGTGCAGAGGATTGGGGTGCCTGTCTCTCCTTTTGAAATCAACTGCATTTACAACTGCTTCACTTATGCTCATGGTTTTCTTATACAGGTCCCTTAGCTGTTGCAGCAATCTGCCTAAAGCATCTGGTGATGACTTCTTGTGAAATACCTCTGTTTGCTGATAACAAAAATGCTGATAGGAAAAATCTAAGCAGTTGTTTCCTTTATAGTGTTCTGGCTGTGGAGTGTGTGCGCGCGCATAAAAGATATGCCTGGTTGGTGACACTATCCTTGTTTGGCTGGGTTTGAAAGAGAGTCCACATTTTGCTGCTTCAGCAGCTGTTAGGGAGGCCAATGTTCTGCAGCACGGTTGTTCAGTCAGGAATATGGTATCATTGGTGTATCCTAGATCACAGCCATTCTACTAGTTAAAAGATGATTTTGTTTCATTTGTTTGTGCACACTTGTGAGGATGTGTACCTCTCTTGAGCTCTCTCTTCTGTCATGTCTCATTTCAAAACCTACTTCTTCTGTAAGGACTTTGCCTCTGTAGTGCAATCCTACTTATGTCGACTTGGCTGGAGAGGCACAGGATGGGGCCTTCCAACTCTCCTAGGGACTTCTTAATCATCCACTGCCCTGCTTCCTGTGCATGGAACCTAGTACCAGCCTTCCTAAAGTCATTTGCAGCCTGAGCCCGGCAGGGAAGGGGGCGGGAGGATATCTCCCCGCCGCTCGCCTCTGAAGTTATCGATCGGGGCCCGGGGCGAGATTTAAGGGGGCGGGAGGGGGTTTCAAGGGGGCGGCAGCAGCAGGGGGCCGGGACTACAAGGGGGCGGCCATTTTTTTAACTGGAGGAGCCATCGGAGGAGCCGCCAACGGAGGAGCGATTATTAGAATAATTACAGCTGCAGTGTGTGGAAAGCGCGGGAGGGGTAAGTAAAGCCCCCCCCCCGCCCTTGATGGAACCCCCCACCCCAGTGCCGGACCGCAGCTCTGCGGTTCCGTGCACACCCCTAATCCCCAGCCACAGTGGCCAATAACCAGGGATTATGGGAATTGTAGGCCAACAACTGCAGGAGGGCCAGTTGAGCAGCCCTGCTCTATGGGGTCAAGGCAGGTATCTGGGAAGGGGCTGGGACAGAAGGATCTCTGCCCTCACTGTAGTTGGTTAGTGCTCCAACGGCAAGGCTGTGGGTGAGATACAAACTTTTAGTCCCAGTGGGTTGTTGTGGTGGAGAACCCATTGACCCTGCCTTCCACTGAGTGCTCCAACATTAAGACATTTGAGGTTGTAACAAACTGGCAAGAAGGCCCCCATCTGCCAGCTACCATAGTAACTGCTTTAATGGAAAGATATCAGTTGTGGAGTGAGTCCTAACAGCAGCACTGAGGAACGGAGGTTGCCAGCTGTCTCCATGTAGGGCTTCTGCCTTGTTCTTCTTGCAGGCTTCCTGCATGACAGATTGAAGGCTAGCAGGTCCAGCTTTCCTCATCACTGCACCCCCATCTGCTCATGCTTGGTAAAGTGGTACCCTGTCTGTCAAGCTGCATTCAGATGCACAGGAAACTAGCAAGAGCAGCACTCCTGCACCCCAACATAAACTGAGGGCCTCAGGGAGAATCTACCCCATAACAACCTGCCTAGGTCCTGAGAACGTCTTCAGAGGCCCTCTTCCAAGTGCCTCCAGCACCTGAGTTGAGGCAAGTTTTGAGTTCACCTGGAAGTTCCCTTACAGAATTATCCCCCCAAGGTGTCTCATCTGGCACTTACCAGGTAAATGTAAAGTGTGCCATTGAGTCGGTGTCGACTCCTGGCGACCACAGAGCCCTGAGGTTGTCTCTGGTAGGATACAGGAGGGGTTTACCATTGCTTCTTCCTGCGCAGTATGAGATGATGCCTTTCAGCATCTTCCTATATCGCTGCTCCCTGATATAGGTGTTTCCCGTAGTCTGGGAAACATACCAGAGGGGATTCGAACTGGCAAACCTTCTGCTTGTTAGTCAAGCATTTCCCTGCTGCGCCGCTTAAGGCGGTACTACCAAGTAAAGACTTTTCCTTTAAAGACCTTTCTTTTTTAACTCAGTGAAATACTTTTAAGCTGCCAATTCATCCATTCATTCCGTTTATTTATTTATTTTAGCAAAACTTAGAGCAGCTTATTGTCAGAGCAGCTTTAGAATAATGTGTAAAAATGAACATTTACAATGGACATCAAGTGCATTGATTTGACTGCTGTTTTATTGTGTATTTTATTATGTATTTTTGTTGCTCTGACTTTTAAAATGTGAACCACCCTGGAAATGTCTGCTACAGCAGGGGGTTGGGCAGCTAATCAAAACTGAATAAAGAAACACAAGTCAAACCCACCAGAGCAGCCTGGTAATCCTGTGCCCCATGTTGATTCCCCTAACTTAAAATCACACACACACCTGAAGCTGCTCTTGCCTTTTTGTGTCCATACAGTTTTGTGCTCTGTGGATAATAGCAGCATCCAGGGTGGTGATTTGGATTAGGGTGGGAAGGGTTAAACTGTACTTCCCTTCACAATTTCCTTGCTCTAATATGGGCCTTGACCCATTTTCTTGGGATCTAGGAGCCAGCTCAGACATTTAGGATCCTGGAAATGCATACTTGACCGCATTACCGGACATGGTGTGGTGGGGAGGGAGGGTCAATGGACTCCTTTTTACCCCCTTGCAAGTAACAGAACAGAAACAGGTCTTCCTGGAACAAAGAAAGATTTTAAAAAAAAATAAAAATCCTAGTCTAGGAGCCACAGTTCTCTTGCACCTGGTATTTGTCAAGCCCTGCTCTAATAAACTGCTATTAATACACACACATGCACGCATGTGCGCTCTCTCTCTCTCTCTCTCTCTCTGACCTTCACAGCATAACGCCCCACAATCCAGTGTAGCCCACCAGACATGTACTGCCAGGTGCTGGACAGCCAATCCTATTTCTGCAATTTTGCTGCATGTATGTATTTTGCTGCAGAACCCAGATCTTTATCTAGCCCCCTCTAAGCTGCCACAGAATGCTGCTGGGGCTGTACTCTGCTTCGTGGATTGTGAGTTGTGTGCAGACCTTTGCTATGGAGCAGTCCCATCCATTCTGGACTGCAGTGATTGTATTAAATGGAGACTGTCAAGGATACTTTGGCTTCCAAAAACTAGGTTGGGAGAAGACAGAATCAAAGGTATATCGGAAATCTTTAAAAGCTATAAAACGAAGTTTGTCAGCCTCAGCCCCTCCCTTAATTAACTAGCTTGGGATGAAGATGCTGTCAATAGGAGATCATCTTACCTTTCTAAAGCCAGCTTGCTTTCCTGACATTGATCTCTGCAGCCTGCCCTCATCCCATCTATGTTTACACAGAAGTAAGTCCCACTGATTTCAGTGGGGCTTACTCCCAAGTAAATGTGCACTGGATAGCCTTAGGTTGCCATCCTCCATATCCTGCAGTGTGGCTCCAGTGTGACCTTCCTGCCCCTACCAGACCCTGCCTTCTGCATAATACATCAGTCTTTAGAAACACACATAGGAACATAGGAAGGTTGCCCTTTACCAGGTCAGGCCATTGGTTTATCTAGCTCAATGTTATCTGCTCTCACTGGTAGCAGCTCTCCAGTGTTTCAGGCAGGAGTCATTCCAGGTAGGGATGTGCACAAACTGGTTCGGTGGTCCTTTTTCAGACCACAAAACCGGTTCGGAGGTCCGATGTTTGGACCAGTTCAGAGGCATGGGGGGGGTTACCTTTAAGGAGCAGAGAGGGTGCCCATCCCTCCCCGCCACTCCCCCACCGTGGTGCTGTCTCCAAAAATTCCAGCGCGGGGCTGCTGTGTACCTCCTTGCAGCCCCAGTCAGTGTCATGCTGGAAGTGGCTGGTGTGTGTGTGTGTGCACTTGGGGGTGGGTGGGGGATGGGCCTGTTCCTTAAAGGTAGCTCCCCGTGCACCTCCCGGGAGTGCATGAACCTGTTTTGTGCACATCCCTATTTCTCAGCCCTACTTGGAAATGCCAGGGATTGAACCTGGGACATTCTGCACGCTAAGCAGACGCTCCTCCATTGAGCAACAGCCCCGTCCCCAAAGGTGGCATACTTGGGTCTCATAGGAACATAGGAAGCCGCCATATCCTGAGTCAGACCATTGGTCTATCTAGCTCAGTATTGTCTTCACAGACTGGCAGCAGCTTCTCCAAGGTTGCAGGCAGGAGTCTCTTTCAGCCCTATCTTGGAGATGCTGCCAGGGAGGGAACTTGAAACCTTATGCTCTTCCCAGAGCGGCTTCATCCCCTGAAGGGAATATCTTACAGTGCTCACACTTCTAGTCTCCCTTTCATATGCAACCAGGGCAGACCCTGCTTAGCTATGGGGGCAAGTCATGCTTGCTACCACAAGACCAGCTCTCCTCCCATCGAGTCTCCCAACTAGGCACTGACTGCACCAAGACCTGCTTAGCTTCAGCAAGGTGGCTGTATTGTGTGCCCTTCAGGCTCTCCAGCTGTTGTTGAACAACAACCCCTGTCGTTCCCAGATGCAATAAGTTGCAGCTGGAGATGATGGGAGATGTCGTTCACCAACCGCTGGAGAGCCCAGGTTGCCTGTTTTGCCTTAGATCATGCTCTGGGACCAAACACACTGTGAGGCTGTCCTCAAGCACAAGCAAAACTGGGCTAAGGAAGCCCAGCTCGGTTTCGCCTGCAGGTGGGAACTGTCGGGAGCCACTCGACTCCTGCTGGCGGTGTGGGGGCAAAACCGCTTAGGGAGCCCATCTTAAATCTAAGTTAAGGGAGCAGTTCCCCTGCTAGCACTGGGGGAACTTGCTCAGTGCATGATGGGAATTCTGAGGGCCACAGTGCACCACTTGTGCAATGCGTTATGGGAGTTCCGAAGGCCTCTTGGCTCCCAAACCTCCCTGCTGCCGGCAGCAATGGAGGAACGTCTGGGTGTGCGATCCACACACCCAGCCAACAAGAACGGATCATCTGCAGGAGAGGTAAGCTTTTAAAGGCTCCCTCCTCTTGCCCCCTCGAGCCCTTTGCCATGATCATGAGAATGTGCACGATAATCCCAGCGAAAGCAACCATAGGGGTGCACACTGAGGTCTGAACAGAGCAAGAATGGGGTAGCTTTAAAAAAATAAGGTGGAGGGCGGCTTTGTGATCTGGTTGTCTTGCAGTGTGCTTGGATGACCACCCATGAGCCAGGCATGGACGCAGCTGGTGTAGGGGGAGAGGATCAGACCAGGGCCTTGCAGGAGCTGCTCAGCACCCTGCTCTCTTGAGTGCACAGGATGTAGGATTGCAACCTCAATCTATCAAAATGTTTTGCTGTGAGGGGATTTGTCCCAGCTATTGATAGACATCTCATTCCCTGATAATTGGAATCTATTGACCAATTGCCTTATTTTAAGCAAGCCAATACAATACCCTTCTTCCAATCTGCTTCGATTTGTTCAGTGTGCCAAATGATTCTTGAAAACCTTTCTTAAAAGCCGGCTAAGCAAAGATGGATGGTTGAGGTTTCAGTTGCTCTGCTGTGCTATTAGGAATCCTAGGCCTGGGGCAGTATTTCAATGGCAACCATGTTGGCCTTGAGTGCTAATTTCCAGTGTCTTTCTTGGACACGTACAAGCATTAACTTCCACATACGCTCAATGGTGGGGCTTCCTGGCTTAAACCTTTCCAATTGCAGTTCCTCATTCTGTGTCTGAGGGGTCTGTTCAGAGCACTGCTGAATTTTGGGAGGCTGTCTGTTGGGTGACAGGGAGATCATTGCTTTTGGAAGCAAGCCTTCATACTGAAGCATCCTCAGAAGAGAGCTGTGCTGGGGAGGGATCTGTAGCTCAAGGGTCGAGCACCTGCTTTGTATGCAGAAGGTCCCAGGTTCAATCCCACCCTTCAGATGCCTGTCTGAAACCTTGGAGAACCTTCTGTTCAGTGTAGGCCATCCTGAGGTAGAAGGACCAGGGGTCTGACTCAGTAGATATGTTTGGAAATGTGTAGGAAATGCCCAGTGACATTTCAGAAGCAGGAGGCTGAATAAGACTACAATCCTACACATACTTCCTAAGGCGTAAGTTACACTGTACAGCGAGACCTACTTGCATGGGATCAGATCTCTGGTTTTCTGTCATCAGGGTTGGAGCTTCAATGGCCTGTTCTTTGCCCCTCCTCATAACTGGGGAAACCAGGGAAATAGTTGACTTCATCAGTGAAGCTCTTCTCATGATCAGTGAGAAGAACTTCTTCCGGATCTGCGGGGAGAGCGGGTTTAGCCCACTCTCCCCGCAGGCGATCCAAAGGCAGCCCTGGGTGGCTGGATCGGCCGCCCACGCGACTGCTGGCTCCGTCATGGAGCCAGCAGGGACTGCAGGAATTGGGGGCCGCACAGTCCTCGGAAGTTCCAGGATGCCCCGCTGGAGAGACCGCCAAGCCCAAGAGGCTGCTTGCAGCCTCCTGGACGGGGGGTCTACTCATGTGTTGCCATGCACTGCAGCAACACATGAGCAAAAAGATGAGGTTAATGGAGCGCTTGCTAAATCCCCCTCCCTCCGTCTAAGGGGAGGGGGATTTATGGAGGCTAGCTAAGGGGAGCTGCACAGCTCCCATTGAAGCACACGATCGCCCCAAAGTGGGCTAGGCTCCTTTAGCCTGCTTTGGGGCAATCATGAGAATAGCCTCAGTTTTTGACTCAAGCACGTGTGAGTATATTTTGCATAATTCTGTTTCTGCTCGCCATGAGGAAAGGACTCCTTGAACGTAAAATTTCGCTTCCTGACCACTGGAAGCCTCCGCTAGCCTGATTGCATCCCATCGTGTGAACCACCAGGCTTGGCTGCCAGCCCGGTGGTTCCTGAGCAGGTAACCCGCTCAAGTAACCCGCCCCTTAAACCCGGTTTTTTGGATTGTGAGTAGCACCGGCTTAAAAGCAGCCTCCCGGCTCGGGGGTCTCTCCAGGATGCTCTGCGCACCCGCACAGGGCATGCTGGAGCTTCTGGGGGCCGTGCGGCCCCTGATCCTCCCAGGCCCCACCAGCTCCGTCACGGAGCCGGCAGTTGTGTGGGCAGCCACTACAGCCGCCCAGAGCAGACTGGCTGGTCGTCTCTCCCCGCTCACCCTCCCCAGGTGGATCTCTTTGATCATGAGACCCGCCTCAGAGTCTGTCTGGTATGTGAGGATCTAATCCTCCAGGCACTTTCAATGTGTTTGTCTGCAGCCAGAAGGACTAGAAACCTTTTTGAGAATGAATTCTGTGCCAGATACCAAATTCTGTGCTTGCTTGTTTGTACGAATTGATCAAAGACATTCGGGACATAGATAGCTTTTGGCACAAGTGAGTCATCTTCAGCCCTGCTTGGGGACCACCGTGCTTCCTCCCTGGCTGCTTCTGTGGCTTGTATTGTCCTTGCTCAGTTCTGACCTGCTCTATCTAATGTTAGTGGTGGTTGCCATGAAAGTGGAAGTGTTGTCATATACTGCTGCTCCACCACCTGTCCTGGGTTCGCTCACATCACCCACACAATGCACCATGGCTGGTGCACAGACTAAAGCTAAAGATGCCGACACTTTGGAGCACAAACCACTGAAAAGTTCTGCATAAGCCCTGTTAAAATCAATCTACACAAGAGTTCACTCTGCTGTTAAATGGCTGATTGGTTGATCTAAGATTGAAGGGTGTAAGGAAGCTCTGAGAGCGAGAGAGAGAGTGAGAGAGAGAGAGAGAGAGAGAGAGAGTTCACACAATCAAAAACTCTGTTCTACCTGGGTTTGGGAGCAGTGTGTGCTTCCAATTTTCAGTTGTGCGGAAGCAAGGTAAGAGGAAAAACTGGGTAGAAGTGATTGTGTGGAAGCAAGGTAGGAGGAAAAGCTGAAGTGCTTCACACGAGCGGCTGAGCAGTGGTTTGCGGGGAGAGCGGGTTTAGCCTGCTCTCCCCGCGGACAATCAAACATGGAGCCCTGGGTGGCTGGATCGGCCGCCCACATGACTACCAGCTCAGTGACGGAGCCGGTGGGGGCTGCAGGGATTGGGGGCTGCTTGGCGCGCAGGGCATTCCGAGGGAACCCCTCCTGGCTGGAAGTCCACTCCTGTGTCGCCGTGCGCCGCGGTGGCACACAAGCAAATAAATGAGGTTAACGAGTGCTCGCTCTGTTAACCTCATTTAAGGGGTGGGGGGTTAGGTGGGCTAGCTGCCTTGGAACCACCGGGCTCGCCTGTGGTTCCAACAAGCACCAGAAAGTGGGCTAGGCTCCCTTAGCCTCCTTTCTGGTGATCGTCAGAGTAGCCTCGCTGGGTAGAAGTGATTGTGTGGGAGCAAGGGAGCTTCCACCCAATCACTTCTCCCCAGCATTTCGTCCTACCGTGCTTCCACACAACCAAAAACTGAGAGCGCACACTGCTCCCAAAATGGGGTAGAACACAGTTTTTGATTCTGTGAATGACCTAAATGTCTGTGTGTGTAAACATTACTTATATATCACTTTTGATAATGGGGCAGTTCACACGATCATAATCAGGGTAGGAGAAGCCCCCTGCCCTAGTTTGGGAGTTGTGCATACTCCCGTTTTGTGATTGTGTGTGAGTTAAAAACAGGGTCAAAGGCACCATCGGTGATTGTGTGCTAAGCAGCAGCTGGGGAAGAGGGCTTTCCCTCCTACCTCAATAAATGCATGGGTAGAGCTGCTGGGCATTTACCCATGCTTGGCAGACAGGAGCATGCACAGCTCCTGAACCCCTGCTAACTGAGCAAAGAGGCACCTTTTAAAAGTGGTGATTCTCTTATATTTAGCAGGAGGAGAGCAACTGGCCCTATCCAGCCCCGGCACAGCATTTCTCCAGTGGCTGTTGCTGGTATCTGCCTTATGCTTCTTTCTAGATTGTGAGTCCTTTGGGGATAGGGGACCATCTTATTTGTGTATTATTTATTTTTCTTTGTAAACTGCTTTGAGAACTTTGGTTGAAGAGCGCTATATACATATTCGCAGTAGTCTTAAGTTAGGAGGCTTCTCCGACCCTAATTACGATTGTGTTTATAAATGCTTTGCAGATAGCCAGAGGTCTCCACTGTCCTCTCTTGCAGCCATCTAAAGGATCTGAGCTCTTACTATGCATCATTCTTCACAAACTGGAGTTTTTAAAATAAAATTTAAAAAACTTCCGACGTTTTGCTAATATTATTCTATTTGCAATCAATGCATTCCAAATCAATGCCCTCTCTTGAGGTTTCAGGATCTCTTTCAATTGACAAAGCAATATAATTACAGAATCAGATGATAAGTTCCAATTCTCCACCTTATTTATAGCTCTAACGACATGGGCCCAGTATCTGATCATAGCAGTAAGGAGCTTTTAAGTACAAAGTATTTGAAGCTTGAGGCTTTCCTCCTGCACCATCAGATGTCGCAAGCAGACCAGCCAGTGGTGGTGGAAGTGGAAGAAGAACCTAGCAGCACTAGGGTAAAAGACAGTGTCAACTCCTGGTGACCACAGAGCCCTGTGGTTTGCCATGGCCTCCTCCCTGCGCAGTATGAGATGATGCCTTTCAGCATCTTCCTATATCCCTGCTGCCCAATATAGGTGTTTTCCCATAGTCTGGGAAACATACCAGCGGGGATTCGAACCGGAAACCTCTGGCTTGCTAGTCAAGTCATTTCCCTGCTGCGCCATTAGGTGGCTGCTAGCACTAGGATAGGAGATGCCATAACGATGCTTGTCTTTTCTCATTCTCCATCGCTGCCAGCCCAGGAAAGCTGGTGGAGGGGTGAGGGTGGTGGAATGCAAGTGGATTAGGCCAGAGAAGGCAACAGGAAGACCATGAGCTGCATCGGCCCCTTGCTGATTTTTCCTAACCCCTGAAACTCATCCCTAAATACAAATACAAATATCATATAGATATACTGCTTTTCAACATACGTTCCTAAAGGGGTTTACAAATAAGTAAGTAAGTAAGTAAATGGCTCCCTGTCCCCAAAGGACTCACAATCTAAAAAAGAAACATAAGACAGGCACCAGCAACAGCCACTGCAGGGGTGCTGCGATGGGGATGGATAAGGCCAGTTGCTCTCCCCCTGCTAAACAGAGAGAACCACCACCACAAAAAAGTGCCCCTTTGCTCAGTTAGCAGGGGACAGATCACAGGGGGCCGTTAGCAGGGGACCGATTCATTAGATTGTAAGGTGCTGCACAGTTGTTGTTTTTTTAACCAAGCAGGGACTTATCATGCAGGTAGAGGTGCCTACCTGGTACGAAACCATACATTGGCTTGTGCTCCCAGTTTAGTGAGGATTATAAGTCAGAATCCCCCCTAAGGAGGGCTTGTTTGGGGGCTACCCAATAACAGTTTAGCATGGAAAGGGGGGGGCATGAGGGAATTATGCGCCACGACTTGTCTCGTAAGTTCCCCTCTAGGCAGGGAATGGAAAGCCATCCCAAAGGCCTCTGTGATGATGCAAGACCTTTAGAGCAACCTCTTTGGAGGCAGCCTATCATTTCTTGGGCCTATCAGCTTCTTGGGGCGGAGACAGGTGGGGTAATTCCTCCTTGAGCAGGAGGTAATTCCTACTGGCAAGTGAGGGTCATGATGTCATGGCTGGGGAGAACCCAGCCCCTGAACAGCTTGGCTAAGGAACACAGACACACACACACTCCTCAAGCTGGCCATCACTTGCTTGGGCCTTTGGTCTTCGCATGGTGAGCCTGGGCCCACAACTGACTCATTAAGTGAGCTAACATTCGCATTGGCCTAGCGAGGCTGGTGGCAGCCCCTGTTCTGCCCACCACCATGCCCCTACATCCCAGCCACACCCCCTGCATCTGATGTCAGATGTACCCCTGCATCTAACATCACATGCCCTGCATCTGACATCAGATGCAGGGGCATGGTGAACCGCAGAAATGGGGCCACATGGCCCCATTCGCAAAACGCTTCAGCGGCCAGCACTGGGTTTCTAGCATGGCCGGGAGCACCTTTCCCTGCTTGGAAAGGCAGAGAGATGGGAATCCAGTGCTGGCTGAAGCTGGCTCCATTTGTGAGAAGCTTCAGCCAGCACTGGGTTCCCATCAATCTGCTTTTCCAAGCAGGGACAGGTGCTGCCGGCCACGCTGGAAACCTGGTGCTGGCCACTGAAGTGGTTTGCGAATGGGGCCGCACGCCCCTGTTTCCATGTTTTGCCACGCCCCTGCATCTGATGTCAGACACAGGGGTGTGGCTGGGGCTCCAGGAGTGGCCCCAGCGGCATGGTGGCCTGGGTTCTTTGGACCTGTTTGGCCAATGGTGGCTACGCCCCTGAGTGTTAGCCAGACAAGCAATTCTACTGTCTTTTGAGGGGAGCAGAGGGAGGAGGAGTGAAGAAGTGAGGAAAGGAAGAAGACAGGAGAGAAGATCTATCACAGCATGAACAATAATGGGAAGGGGCTCCTATTCTGTAGGTTGGAGTAAATGTTATGCTTGAATAACGGGATGGTTAGAAGGGTTCACTTCCCCTACCTTTTTGACAGCCTCCCCAGCTACTGTTTTAAGAAGGCTATGTTGGACTAAAATTGGGATGGTGGGGAGAGACAGGTGAGGACTGTGGATTTCATTAATACCCTTCTGCCTTTCTCCTTCCCCAGTTATTCAAGTGTTGGATAAAAAGGGGGTCCCGGCATTGGAAAAGTTGAAGGCCGCTGGCTTAGGCCACTGCATGGCTGCAGAAGAGAGACATTTCCGAGCTCTGAATGAAGAGATACATGTTACCCCTGAGAATCATGACAGCAGCCACTAGAGGGCTCTGCTGCACTTGATTCTGAACCAGGGACTGGCAGGGCCTCTGGCTGTTTTGAAAGGCTGCTGGTTCATAACTTCTTATTCACCGTTAGAATAAGAAGTCACTATTTTTAATTCATAGTTTTGCTTGTGACTCTGTGTGTTGAGTCCCCTATTGAATGCTGCAGAATCAAAGAGTTTTAAAGAGGCCCCCATTGGGCCCTGTTGACTGCTGTCCTAACATATCTTGCACCTTACACCAGTGGTGTAGGGACAATGAAGTGGCAAAGAGAGAGAGAAATGTCTCTGGGCCACCTAAGGGACCCTCTTGTCCCCCTGATGCATTACCCACCCATTGGCCTCTTAAGTGCTCCCTGCCCTCTGCCTGACACATCCACGCTCCCATTGCCGGCCATGCTCCCCTGGCACAATATGCATGGCCGGCAGTGGGTTATGGACGTACCCTCTCCTAGCTGATGGAGTGCTCTATTCATTGCCCGAGTGCCCCCTTCCTTTAAAGCACCCAGGCAGCCAACGAAGCACTCTTCCAGCTGGGAGGCCACACGCCTATCCCCCCTGGCTGTCCACATCCCCTGGCATGATGCCTCAATGTGCTTCTGTCGCACCACATTGACACATCTCCCCAGGCGTGTGTGGCCAGCAACAGAGCATGGAGACACATGGTGGGGGGCAGGAGGGGGTGGACGTGTGCGGCAGCGGATGGTGGGAGGTAAGCGGCCACGAAGCGGCAACGGCCCATCCTGAAATCTCTTCCCAGGTTGCCATTGCCCCCACCCCCTCCCTTTAAGCCCACCTTGCAAATCCACAACATGACTAGTGCACAAAAAATGTGGCCTGCCTGTTCCCACATACCTGATAGTCATGTGTGGCTTATTAAAGCCAGCACCCGTTTGTGTCCTGTGCCCTATTGGAAATTCTTGCAATGAGGCGCAAGGGTCTGTTTGCCAGCCTGACTGAACCCTCTGCTGCAGCTGCCTGCCTCCTTTTCTGGGAAAGGAACTCTGCAGCTCCATTTGGCAATCCATCCTGTTGCTGAAATGCAATTATGTTAAGAAAGCCACCACCCCCACCCCCCCGCCCCAAGTGTTTAATCTAAACCTGCTTGCTTTCCTGTATATTTAAACCGGGGTTGAAACAAAACTGTGCACCATTTTTCATGAACATTTTAAACAACCCCAGAACGCCAAATTTCAGCCTCAATTTAAATCTGGACTTTCTTGTCTTGTTATGGCATGACTAGGATGGACCATGTTACCCCCTCTTTGGGAATCTAGCATCTTCCCCCCACCCCGCACTGCCCTCAGAGTGGCAATAGCTCAGAGGCAGAGCACATACTTTTCATGAGAAAGTCCCATCTTTAGTCGCTGCAAGGCTTGCTAAACAGGTATGATTTGAAAGAGGTTCGTCGTTGCTGCCCATATAAATGTGTCACTCCATATTTTTCCTGCCACGAATGGTCCCCACATCCATGTTCAAAGTGGAGAGAGAGAAAAGCCCACCACTTTCCCCAGTGTCGAATGCATGAGGACTTCTTTCTGCACATTACATGGAACCGTGTATGCAGTTTTGATGGGTTTCTGCAGGAAGTGTGGCTGGGGTGATTCCCCTTCTGAGGAGGGAGGGGGAGGAGCTTTTCCCACTCCCCACCTTGGGGCACACCTTTCCTTCCTCTTGGGTTACCAACTCCTTTTGATCACCAGCAATGTGCAAGAAACAGTAGGGAAAACCTGAGTGTTTACACAGGCCGCAATCACTTTGAATAAAATTAAGTGTGCAAACCCACCAATCCTACCACAACAAAGCCCTCTCATTTAGAGAGGCTCTGCCTTTCCAGGATTGGATGGATGGCAGGTTGTAGCAATATATGGTCAGACCATTGGGCCCTCTAGCTCAGGCCTGCTCAACTTAAGCCCTCCCCCAGATCTTTTTGGACTACATCTCCCATAATTCTCAGCCACAGTGGTCACTAGCCAGGGATTATGGGAGTTGTCAGCCAACAGCTGCAGGAGGACCAAAGTTGAGCAGCCCAGCTCTAGCTCAGTATTGTCTACACAGGCTGGTTGTGGCTCTCCAGGCATTTCCCTAACCTGGAAGTGCCAAGGGTCGAACATGGGACTTTGTGCATGCAAAGAAGATGCTCTACCACTGAGCTACAGTCCCTCCCTGTAGATCAGATTATAGAGCACTTTATATAATCACTTTCCCTGTGGTGTTTATGGACAGTTCCTTCAGCCTTTCTGCAGAGGATAAATTTTGTAGACCAATTTTATAAAAATGTGTCTTATAAATCAAGCAGGATCTTGTCCATGAAGGTTTCCCCCCCTACACACACCCCTCTCAAATTTGAAACCGCCCTGAGCCATTTTGGAAGGGCGGTATACAAATCAAATCAAATCAATCAATCAATTAATCATGACCCCTGTGCTGCTGCTCCTCCTCCTCCTCCTCCATATGCTGGGTTGCAACTGTGGCTCACAGAACCTTAGGTCAGAGTAATAGCACTAATACAACAATACATAGTGGAGATATCATATCAGCCCTTCAGAGCAATTCATTAGGAAATCACCTCATTTACATGGAAACCTCATATTCACATTGCAATAATTGATTCGCTGATATTTCAGGAACATTGTGTCAATCTCAGTATAACAATAAGAGGAGAACAATATCCATACAACACTATCACAGGAACAATCAAGAAAAGCAAATATATAAAAACAGCAATGAATGAGAACGATAAACGCTCCAGACGGCAGCAAACAGTGCTTAGATGGTAAAATGCATTTCGCCATTAAAGTGCAATGGTGCCATCATGCTAATAAACCTCTCCAAAGCAACAAGTACTGTCCATTAAAAGATTCAGGTGTTAAAGCATAGCTAAACCTTGGTACACAGATGCTGTACAGTGAAGAACAGCCGTCTTGAGAGACCCTAGATGTTAAAGTGCGGTCTGCTCAAGTTCCAAGACAATAGTTTGGCAGCCATTGAAGATCTAGCCGTTTATAAGCAAGGTGGTAGCAGGAGAGAACGGAGGTTGGCATTTTCTAGGGAGAAGTGTTGATTCGCTGGTGTGGGCCTTTCTTTGATCAGCCCCTGTTCTAAGCCCTTTCTCATCTTCATATGTTTCCCTCCGGTCCTTCCCACTTTAGGTTAGTCCTTGTCATACCTTCCAAGATTTGACGACTGAATGCATGTGGAATGAAGTGGGTCCCATAGCAGGGGCAGGCCTTATCCTTGGCCTGTGCTGGTTTATCTGGAGGTTGAAATGGAGCCTTGATCATGCGTATGACCATGGGTTCCCAATTGCACGGAGAGAGCCTGACACCATATCACTGGATGCACAAAGCCTGCGTTTCAACTTTCAGATGAACTCATATCGTTTGGGAGGTGCAGGACTATCATCTTCCTCTCCTCTCCTACATGTATTTGTTTGTTATCAGAAAAGAGCTCTCGTGCTATCATCAGAGTCTGTAAAAACAAAAGAAAAGCGTTGCTGGACCTTAAGTGGTGCAGCAGGGAAATGTTTGACTAACAGGCAGAAGGTTGCTGGTTTGAATCCCTGCTGGTACTATATCGGGCAGCAGCGATATAGGAAGATGCTGAAAGGCATCATCTCATACTGCGCAGGAGGAGGCAATGGTCAACCCCTCCTGTATTCTACCAAAGACCACCACAGGGCTCTGTGGTCACCAGGAGTCGTAATTGACTTGACGGCACACTTGACCTTTAAGCTAGTGGCCATCACCACATCCTGTAGCAGTGAATTCCACAATTCACTGTGAAGAGGTCCTTCCTTCTGTCCATTCTGACTCTACAGGGTGTTGTGGTTGCTGCTCCCCCAGAGACTAATTCCATGCCACGTGCCAGTTCTAATGCCTGGGTGACTGAAATCCCATGTGAAGTATCCAAATCAATTCACCTGACCCCCATGATGCTGCTGCTGAGCTGACCCAGGGACTCCCCAGCACCTCAACCCACTTTATATATGTGAATCCTAAGCCCTGCTGGAGCTTTGATGATTTAGGAGCAGGACCCTTTGATTGCACATGGCAACTTTTAAAAAAACCCCTGCTCTTGGTCTCAGTCATGAAAAGAAATGGCTGAGACTGGGTCTGAATCCAATAGCGAGTAATGATGACTTCAGAAGGGAGTGGCAGGGAAGCCCTGAGGATGTTTCCTCTCTAATTGGCAGCTTGATGCATGACAAAAAAGAATTACAAGGGGATTCTCAATTATGCTAAAGCTTCCTGTGGCTGAGAGTTGCGCATAACGAGGGAAAGGGAATCAGGCACTGAGACATCTGCAAACAGCACAGTGGCTTTCCCAGAATGGTTTGTTCACAACATCATTTCAAAACATGACAAGAGATGTTGCATCTCTCTTTCATGACATATTCATTGGTATTTTCTCCCACCTCATGATGCGGATTCCAGGTGGGTTACAGCATTTTTAAAGGGAAAGGGTTTGGAACAGCCAAGAGCCAATATGGTCCGAGGGCACATGATGCAGTTGCCTTGTCGAGGTTAAGCAGGTCTGGGTCTGGCCAGGGCCTGGATGGGAGTCTGCCTGGAAATCCCCATGGAGGAAGGCTTGAGTGCCAAGGTGGAAGAAAGCTAGGAGACCTATATAAATAAATAGTTGGATAGCGTGTTAGATGACAAGGGAGGGGACCTGGGTTCAAAAATCCACTCCTCTGTGGCACTGGGTAGCATCAAAAGTTGCTCTCCGGGGACAACCTTTCCATGAGGCAGGATGAGGCATTCGCCATGGGTGCAAGTGCTGGGCCCCCAATGCCCACTGCTGCTGCCCATCCCTTTCCTGCTGGGCCATGCTGTTCATTTCCCCCTCCTCACCTCACTGGGTGCACCTCTTCTCCCTTCCCTTCCCTTCCCTTCCCCGACTTGAACTAGGATTACCCTTTCTTCCAGTGCCTGGAAGCTTGGTCCAGGCTGTCCTTGGGGCAGGGCAAGCAGGGTGATTGCCCAGGGCCTCGCTCTTTTAATCCCCATTAAAATCACTTGGAAACCCTCCCCCCCCACACACACAGTGGCTGTTTGCCCCAGGTTTCACACCCTGCCAGGGCTCCCTAAGGACAGTCCTGATCTTGGTGATCTCATCTGAGAGTGGTTGTGTGTCACCGCCCCTGCCCTATATGCAGATCACATTTTGGGGTGGGTGGGTGCGTCATCTTATTGTTCTTCACCATAAGCAGCAAAAATGTCTTGGACTGCTCCTGATGTTCTCAGTCGCTCATACATAATTATACACCGAATTGGAATTTTTGTTAATGCAGTGGGACTTACGCAGTGGGACACAACTGTCGCAGGACTGCATCGTAAAAGTCTTAAGTCGAAGGGCACAATCCAGCCCATGTGAAGTGCTCTTAAGTCCGACTCATTTTCAACGAGGAAGACGTGCAGCTGGATCCTGCACATGTCCATTTGGAAGGAAAGCTGCTATATTCAGTGAGGCTTGCAGCTCTCTAGTAATATCAGTCTATAGATCTTACTCGAGATCTGTCTCTAGATCTGTAACAGTAAGCACTTGCTGGACTGTCCCACAGCAATCAATGGGCCTTAAACAGAACAAAAGCCTCATTTGTGACCAAGAGGTTTGGCTCTGGCATATGATCCACATGATAACCACTCTTTAACATGTGTTAAAATGTTTAAAGCATGCAAATTAAATAATAATATAATATAATATAATATAATATAATATAATATAATATAATATAATATAATATAAATCTGATTCTCTTATGAAAGAGACCAGGGCTGTTTGATCAGTCACTGAACATTCATGCAACTTCAGAATGAGCCATATATATTTATTTAGAAACAAGTCCTAACTGTGTTCAATAGGCAGTACATCTATGTGCACAGGATCAGCCTTTTCATATGCATTGCACTGCGATCGTGCAATCTAACACTAGGCATCTTTATTCAGAGGCAAGTCTTACTGTGGGTTCAGTGGGACTTACCTCCCAGGAAGTATGGATAGGAATGTGGCCTTCAACCTGATCCCATGTGTGCTTTACTCTGACATGTCTCATGGTGTTCAGTGGTTTTCACGCTCTGATGAAGTATGCATAAGATTTGCAACTGTGCAGTCCACGCTTCTACATGTGTGCTTGGAAGGAAGTCCTAGCAGTTCAGTGAGACTTGCTCCTAGGTAAATGAGCATAGGGTTGTGGGCTTCGAGACCAAGCCCGTTTGGAGTTTATCAGACTCACTATGCTGCAGAAACATGCTGCTTTCAGCTGCAACGCACTTTCACACTTAACTTGGGAGTGGAGCTCATTGGACAGACACAGTAGGACTGTCTTCCAAGTAAACATGCATAGGATCATGCTGCACATTTCCTCTAGGGGGTGGGGATCTCTGTTGACCAAACAGAGAAATGGGCCAGGGAGACCGCTAGGGAGAATTGGGAGGCTGTCCTATAAGTCCTACTGGCAACGCTAGGGTCTCTGTGATTTTGACACTGTATTGGAAAGGTTATGTGAATAGGGGGGAGAAGAAGGGACCAAGCAGGGGTGTAGCTAGGGGAGAGGGGGCCTGTGTTTGTCCCTTTCTCTGGCAGGCAGCCCCTCGGAGTGAGGGATATCATGAAGAAAATAGAGAGGGGTGCAACTGGGGGGGGGCCTCCGGAGCTCAGGGCCGGATTCTTTGAACCCATCCACTCAATTATAGCTACACCCCTGGGAGCAAGGCTGATTGGATTCTCTGGTGGGGGGGGGCACCACCACCCGACTGAGAAAAGCTTGCTCAGCGAGGAGGGATGGGGCAGGGGTGTGTCTGCAAAAACTCTGCCTGATTGTAAAGAACAGAGCATATGAACACATATATACGGCTTTTCAACAAGAGTTCCCATAAATATAAATGAATGAATAATTAAAGTGGCTCCCTGTTCCCAAGGGCTCACAATCCTTAACAAAAACCAAAACAAAAAAAAACACCAAAGTAGACCCCAGCAATAGCCACTGGAGGGATGCTCTGCTGGGGCTGGAGAGGGCCAGTTGCTCTTCCTCTGCTCAATAAAGAGAATCGCCACTTTAAAAAGGCGCCTCTTTGCTCGGCAAGGGAAAAGAAGAGATGCGCTGCGACTGGCGGAGGGGTTTCGGGGATGGGCTTGGATCGTTCCATCGTTCCCCACCTTGGCACCCTGCTCTTATGGATGCGTGGCTTTTCAGGAGCGGGGTAATCCGTCGCCGGAGCTGCGTGCCTTCTCGCAGCCCTTCCCTCTGCATTGCTTGCTCGGAAATCAGGCTCACTGAGTTTCGTGGGGCTTCCTCTAAGTCAGGTGCATAAGAGGGCAGCTGCATAGCCTGCTGCTCTGGCCCAGGAGCAGCGTGCAGTCAGCTGCGCGAGCCTGCGGCTGCTTGGCTCCCCCAGCCCTGGCTGGATTCGAATTAACTTGGCGCCCCCCCCCCCGCCCCTCCGTATTACCCCCCTGGAGTTTGAGCCCCTCCTTCCCTCCCTCCCTTCCCCCGCCGAGCCGGCCTGTGGCCAGCGGCGGCGTGACGTCAGAGCGGCTGCGAGCGGCCGGGGCGTTTATAAGGAGGGGCGCGAGAGGCGCCGAGTTTCTCGGCTGTGCAGCCCGGCGGAGAGGCTGGGACGGGGGTGGGCAGAGGCGGCGCCTCCCCGACGGGCAGATGAGCCGGGAGGAAGGCTTCGCCAGAGGGCGAGGGGCATGAGGCAGGGGGCGAGATGACCGTGCCGCTGCTGAAGATCGGCGCCGTGCTCAGCACTATGGCCATGGTCACCAACTGGATGTCCCAGACGCTGCCTTCGCTCGTGGGGCTCAACGGCACCATCTCCCAGGCCGGCACCTCCGAGAGAAGCGTGAGTGCTCGCTTGGCCTCCTCGCTTGCTTCCTGCTGGGCCGGCAAGCTCTGCAGGCTGCCTTGAGGGCGACCGTCCCTTCGAGGCTGCTCGCCCGCCCGCCCGCCGCCTGGTGGGGGGGCTCGATTGGGGCGAGGAGGGGAGCCCCGATCCGCCCCGATTTCTCCATTGCCCTCCTCCAGCGGAGCAAAGGCAGCCCCGCGCTCTCCCCTCCCTTTACCCTGCTCGGTGGGGCATCCTCCTATAGCGTTCTCAGGATCTCCCTTCCGACGGGGTTTGAGCCTGCAGCTGAGGTGCTCTGCTTTCTAAGGCGTAAGGAAGGATCCCCCACCGTGGGGAACTGGCAGGGCACTGGGGCAGGCGGGAGAGGCTTGATGCCGGCTGGGCCCCAGTTCGCCCATCGAATTCCGCTGGTGGTCTCTCCCGTCCGTGCTCTGGCTAGTGGCCGGTGTGCTGGGGATGATGGAAATCCTGGAGAGACAACTTCTTCCCAGCTGGCCTTGGGGAGAGCAGGATCCCTTCTTCACTCCTGCTCACGACCCCCCCCCAAAGGTACCTTTCCAGGAGCCCTGCTTCAGGCAAGGGGGTCATCTGATTCCACCCCACCCCCAAGAGGAGGTTGATTCAAGACCTTTGGGGAAAATGTTTCCTGTTTGTGTGTGTTTGGAACTAGATTTGCGTCCTTAATGCTTTTTTTTTTTTTACATGGGGGAGGAAAAGCCCAGTAGTCGGAAACAGGGGCATAGCTCTAATTGAGCAAAAGGGTTCAAAGAACACGCCCCCAGTTCCTGAGGGCCCTCCAGGTCCACCCCTCCCTATTTTCTTCATTATCTCCCTCACTCTGGGGGGGGGACCAGAGAGAGGGCTGAACAGGGGCCCCCTCTCCCCTAGCTACACCCCTGGTCGGAAAAGCCCAGATTTCTAAACAGACGGACCGCTTCCAGCGGGTTGCTGTTCCTTCCTGCAGGGAGCGAGTGCTTTCTGACTTGTGCTCCTCTGCTTGGCCTGGACCGCGTTGGCCTCTTGGCTCTGGTCCTCTCGTGCCACTTCTTCCTCCGCCCAATCGAGGCTGTTCTTGGCCCCTTTCCCTCTTCCCTCGCTGGCTCCGCGTGGGCTCTTTGCCTTCCGGGGTTCTTTAGCTTAGTCCTCCCGCTCTAGACAGTCTGTCCATACAGAGTGAGGGGCGGAGGGCGAAGTAATGCTTTGCCCTCCTTTATGCAGACAGTCACGCTGCTCCTCGCATCTTGGCTCGGCGATCCCCTCTCTGGCTTCGCTGATTCGCTTCTCCCTCTCGAACGAAAAGGGAGATCTCCCCCCCACCTGCTCTTCCCGCCCCACGATGGTCGAACTGGAGATTGAGGCAGCGCGGTAACTGCGATGGATCGCTTCTCGGTTGCTGCTGCTTCCTCCTCCTCCCTCCTCGCGGGGTTCTGAGCGGAAAGCGCATCGCTTAGCTTCGAGCGCACCCGCTCGCAGCTGGGCTGCCTCTTGCGCCGGCAGTGCACAACCCGGCTACCTACCAGGATGCTGCCTTCAAAGGCGCTGTAGCTTCCCCTCCCTACCACCGAAGGGGTTAATTTGGCTCCCTTACCGTGTTTACGTTAAAATCCGGAGAGAGCAAAGGAAGCGCTTATTTTTCTCTCTTCCCCATCCCTCTCACTTGTCTGAGTAGATTTCGGTGAAAGTAGAAAACTTTCCTCCTTAAAGGAGACATGCTTCTTTTCTGTGCTAGTGTGGCAGAGTGGTACTGATGCGTTGTGGACTCTGCGGAGTATGTTGATTGAGGGAGAATATTGGTCCCTCGGGTTATCGTGCAAACGAAATGTTCCTGCAAGGGTTGCTACAATCATTCTCTCCTCTCATCTGCTCAACCCCCACTTTTTGTGGGTGGGACACACACCCAAGGATGAAGGGGAAAATGAACCAGCTACAATCTTGTAAATGCTAAACTGTGCACAGAGCAGGGGGAAATGTGATAAGACAAAATGTTTGGGTTGGAATCTCCCTAGCCATCTCTCTGTGCCCCATTTGTGTGTGAGCAGAAGGACCTTGCGTCCCTCATGCTGGAGTCTCTGAGTAGATCAGTACATTGCGAGCATGATCATAAAAATGCACACAGAGGTGTGTGCAAAACATATAGTGCTTTGTTATGCACAGGATCGGAGTAACAAGTAGTTTACTGCTGGCGACTGGGCGATATTCAGAGAGAGCAGAGGTTGTGGGACTGACATAGCTCAGCGTTGTTCCCTGCAGAGGTATAGTTTGGCTAGTAAGGACTGTGGAATTGTTACACCATTGCCCGTGAGTGTTTTGAAGCTCTTCTCTGACAATCCTCATTTAGCAATGTGGGAGATGCAGCCAGGTAGGTTTGTCAGTGCTGAAAAGCAAGTTGTACAACATCCAGTGAAAGCACTTATGTCCCTAAAAATGGCAGGGGGTAAGAAGAGTCCAGAATGCTGCTGCTTCCTGTGGCATGGGTGGATTTAATAGGACCAGTGCGCCTCTGTTCTGCCAAAGCCTAGGACAGGGAGAAGGAGGCTCCTTTACGCTGAAGATATCAGCTATCCAGAGAGAGGGGGCTAGAGTGCTTGTAAGCAAGGCGTTGGATGCCATTAAAAGGATGAGCCCTGAACTGGAAGAGGTCCTTGGTTGTGCAGAGGACTCTGTCAATTGGCAGAGCAAAACTCTCTTGGAACAAATGAGTGTTCGAACTTCTGCCAAGAGTCTCCTGAAGCAGCTGGGGAGCTGTGCTTGATGCTACTGTCCTATTCAGAGGGATCCGTCTTTATAGTCTGCAGCTCATCTATCTATCCACTTAAACATCTGTCTCCATTTGTTTGTTTCCTGGTTCACTACATTCACCTGGCTTGAACCAAGCCCGAGCCAAGACGTTTGTTTTACAGTTGGAGGAGGGGGATCCAGAGGAGAAAAAGGAATGTGGCTGGCTGATTTTGACTTGGAGTGCTGGTTGTTTCTGACATCAAGCCCTGAATGGCTTTAGCACGCCGCGTCTAAGACTGCCTGCACCTCGACTGGGGACCTACAGGCACTTTCACACATGAGGCTGAAATGGTCCTTTGCACATCACACCTCTCTAATGGGAATACAAAACCCATGTGCCTTAGAAGGTGGCTCTAATTTAAAACGGCCTCCCTGCTGCCTTTTATTGTGCATTAACAATGTTCACACATGCACATAAATACTAGCTGGAGACTCGAAAGTGCTTTTAGTATCTCCTGTGGGGATGCTCTGCGTTCAGCCCGGTGTATCTGCTTAGAGAAGGCTTCACTTCATGGGTGAAACGAAACTCTTAAGGGCATGTAGAGAGAGGCCCTCCCTAGCTGCCCCTCAGCTATAGAGTTCTCTTCCCATGGAGAATCCAAAGAGCTGAGTCAAATATTTAGAAAAAAAAACATAGCACTCCTTAGTGTGCAGAGGGTAGGGAACAGGTTGCATGTTTCCATGCTCCTTACCTGCACGTGGAAAGATGCTGCATCGGAGTGAGAGCAGTTCTAGCCTGGCCTCCTTCATGACAATGCTGGGTTTAGCTGTGGGGAACATTCAAGCAAGTGTCCCCTCCTACATTTGAGGGGTGGGTAGGTTGCAGCCCCACAGTGATTGCCTGGCATGTTCTTCTAGTTCGCTTGAATTGGTTTTACATAAGAACAGCCCCACTGGATCAGGCCAAGGCCCATCTAGTCCAGCATCCTGTTTTGCACTGTGGCCAGCCAGGTGTCTCTGGGAAGCCACAGGCAAGAGCTGAGGGCACACCCTCTCTCCTGCTGTTACTCTCCTACAACTGGTATTTAGAGACATCCTGCCTCTGAGGCTGGAGGTGGCCTGTTGCCCTCAGACTCATAGCCACTAATAGATCGGTCCTCCATTAATTTATCTAACCTTCTTTTAAAGCCATCCAGGCTGTCACCATATCTTGTGGCAGAGAATTCCATAGATTGTGTGTTGTGTGAAAAAGTACTTGCTTTTGTGAGTCCAGACTTCTTGGCAACCAGTTTCATGGGATGACCTTGAATAGCTTCTGGAAGTAGTGTAAGGCTATTTTTGCTTTGGTGGCCTGGGATATGCTGATGTGGGGTGGGATTTGAGGGTGAAATGGGAACTTCACTGGAGTGTGGAGCTACAGGAATGGCAGTTATTCTGTACAGATAGTTACATGTACACCCCTTGATTTTTTCATATCTTTCTTATGCTGCATGTACTATCAGGCAATTGAATATCTGAACTGAGTCTCTTTGGAGTGACCTGCAAGTTCTCTCTAAAATTAAATTTGTGGTGGTTTATTAACAAATAATACACAAATAACCACCACACGCAAAACATGATGTTGCAGTATTGTGATGAACTTGTATGTGTGACCCAGTCATTAGGGTCTTGGGGGTGCATATACTTACACTCTCTCTCTCTCTCACTCTCTCTCTCAGAACTTAAGTTACAACTGAGTCTATGTTGAGGCCAAGTCCTTACTATCGAAAGCTGATGGAACAAATGACTTGGGCTAAAGTAATAACTTGGACAAATTGTCCACACTGGGTTTGAGGGTAGAGAATTCCACACTAAATTCCTATGTGTCCTATTCCAAGGGTTTGCGGGATATTATGAAAATTTGACAAGGGCTAGAAGCCTACAGCAGAGCTCGTGATTTAGTTCAACTCAGTATGTGAGATTCAGTCCAGCCATAAGTCAGATGCTTGTTGTTGCTTTGAAGTTACCAGAGTCCACACTTGAGATCTGGCAGCTCTGTGCCCCCTTGAGCATGGTCGAAGGGCACATGATGCAGCCACCTTGCTGAAGCTAAACAAGTCTTGGTGTGGTCAGTGCCTCGATGGGAGACCCTGGTATGCCACCTTTGGCGATGGGGCCGTAGCTCAGTGGTAGAGCATCTGCTTTGCATGCAGACAGCTCCATGTTCAATCTCTGGCCTCTCCAGATCAGGCTGTGAAATATCTGCCTGAAACCCTGGAGGGCTGCTATCAATCAGGGTAGACAGTACTGAACAAGAGGGACCAATGGTCTGACTTGGTGTCAGGCAGCTTCCTATGTTCCTTTGCCCACTACTTGCTTGCCAACAGTACATAGCCCCTCCTGTCTCTAGGCCATATGCATGACGTTGCCCCGATCCTCCTCCTTTTCTGATTTCTCTGGTTCCTTTCCCCTCCAGATCGTGTCCACATCACCTAGTCTCAGGTTCTAGATTTCCAGCCCACTGCCTGCTTTCTTTAGCCACCTTGCCTTTTGACGAGCATCCCTGACCTTCCACTTTCCATAGTGTCTAGCCCCACATTTTAAATACTGTGAAGCTTCTTCTGAGCCTCCAGACTCCTCTGCTTTCTTTCTCAAGCCTCATTCTCCACCTACTCTTCCCTCGTGCTCCTAGTGGCATCTCCACCACCACCCCCGCAGCCTCCAGCCCCAGTCTGTTGCTTACGGGTCACCTTGCCCTCAGTCTTCTCTGTGGGCTCCCTGGGTTTTTTGTCTCTGCCTTCTGGAGCCTCTTCTCAGTCTCCAGCTGTCCATTGTCTGAGATTTTAATCACATCCTAGCTTGCAGCTTTCCATTCTCTCATTCTTTAAGTTCCTTGAGCAACTGAACGTTCACCTCGGCTTGATCAGTCAGCCTCACTGCTACAAAAAGAGAGGGATTTAGATCATCAGTCTCAAACTGGAATGAGAATAAAATGGCTATTCAAAAATGGATCCTAAAACCTGTTCGTTCTTCCACCTCCATGAACATAATTAATGTTTACTAAAAACATCTGTGCATAGTTTCTAATTGGCACACGGCACCTTTAACTCTTGACCCTTCATGATGACATTCGCTTCCTACTCTTGATGAAAAGTACTTTATGTTTGGGGGTTGCTACTTCAGTAAGCACACAGGGGTTCAGCACTGTTATGTGGACAGTTCCTTTAGCTCAGGCAGCTGTGTGAGTGAAGCTTCCCTTTAGAGAGCTAAAGCTGTTTCCTTAATACCCAGACTGTGTGTAGGCGAAACAACATTGCTGATGCATTGCTAGCCTTTGTTTTTGCTGCAAGCAAGCCAGTTGGGAAGCCGATGCACACAGCAACATGGGACTTGCAGAGCTGCACCCAAACTCCTGGATCAGTGGGGTGTGTGTGTAACTATATATGGCATAGTTGCTAGAACGGCAGTCTTGGGTCCAACTGAAAAGGTCTGTCTTTAATAAAAGTAAAGTTGTGCCATCAAGTTGGTGTTGACTCCTGGTGACCACAGAGCCATGTGGTTTTCTTTGGTAGAGTACAGGAGGGGTTTACCATTGCCTCCTCCCACACAGTATGAGATGATGCCTTTCAGCATCTTCCTATATCACTGCTGCCCGATATAGGTGTCTCCCATAGTCTGGGAAATATACCAGCAGGGATTCGTGGCAGCAACCTCTTGCTCCCTAGGCAAGTTGCTTCCCCGCTGCACTATTAGGTGGCCTGTCTAATACCAGCCTGCTATATAGAATCCACTTTTAACTATGAGCAGCTTCTGATGTAGTGTAAGCCTGAGGCTTGCAAACTGTATTTCCCCCACCCTCCATGCATCAGGGAAGGAAATTGAGAGCTTCCACTATGGAGTAATAGTCCATTATGAACTGTAGCTTTCTCATGGTTTAACACAACATCTGAACCAGTTATGTCTTCGTGACTTTCTTCCTTACACATTTCCACTGTCCCTCTTTGTATTTCCAGTGTATGTTTCTATACAGAGTGAACATTACAGCCCTGCTGGATCAGGCCCAAGGAAGCCCATCTAGTCCAGCATCCTGTTTCACACAGTAGCCCACCAGTTGCTGCTGGAAGCCTACAGGCAGGAGTTGAGGGCATGCCCTCTCTCCTGCTGTTATTCCCCTGCAACTCATAGTGGTTGGATCTAGAGTCCATAATCAGAGTGAAATGTCCTATAGTTATTAATCCAGAGTAAAATACATGCTTTGCACATCATGTGACAACTTGTGTGTATGTGAATGTTTGAGAGAGATGTTTTTTCCACTAACTGAAATGCTTTTCAGTGGGCTGTTAGCACATTCAGCTGCTAGTCATCAAGTTAAAGGAGGGGTGTGGCCATGAATTATTGGCAAAGTTTTGCACTGATGGGATTTAAGGGATTTTGTTCTGCTGAAGTACTTCTTGACAGTATGATTTGGGCTTTGCAGTTGCATATTATCCATTAAAAAAAACATACTAAGGTTGCAAGTTCGAACTACTGATTAAGATTGACTCTTGGTAAAGGAAATTCTGGGGCCTGAGACTGAAGGGCACACTTTATTTTCTAAACCATGTTTGGCTCTCCCATATTGTAACAGGTCATGGGAAAAGCAGAGATCATGATGGCCTCTTCTAAGAAGGGTGGGCAGTACTTGCTGAACAGAGTGCTAGCTCTCATTTCCTTCAGTATTGTCAAAAAAGGCACTTGCTTAGATGCTTGGGAAACGTATAAATGTAAGCTTCATCAGTTGTGTAGCTGATTGTAAGGCAGATGAATTGCGGGGTGTTATGAAAAAGCTGTTGTCCAAAGTTACCTTTGTAATATATTGTTGCTGTCTGGAATACATTCTCTCCTATTCTCTCTTACGTTCTCTTAGGGCTTGACATTATTTTGGTTCGATTGTAGTAGTTTTCCTTTGTTCTCTCCTGTTTTAGGATGTTTGGAAAGACAGGCTAAAGAGAATTCAAGGTCTAGAAAATGAGTGTCATGGTAACACAGTTTAGAAATCTGATCTAAGAGATGCTAGTTCATTACTGAAGTCTCAAAGAGAAATTTTGTCAAGCACAAGTATGTGCTTAACCTTTGCCATAAGTATGAATAGTTGCTTGTTCAGAAGACATGCTGTACATACCTGTGCACATGTACCCTTTTCAAACAGGTTTTGTTTGGAAAGTAGAACTGAATTTCAGATGAATGTGCACCTGGTGAAAGTAGAACTTTTAAAATCTGTAATGGTTTCATGACCGTTTCTTGTGAGATAGATACTGGAACATTCTCTTTTCGGAAGCCCGATTCCATTTCTGAAATAAAAAATTCAACCCTAAATGAGCATTTGTTTGGCTCTTTCCAAACATGCTGGGATATTGAGCTAGAACACTCAACTGAAGTCTGCATCTGCAAATAAGTACAATTATTTTGAAGCAATTCCCCAATGAACAGTGGAACTTTTGAGTAAGCATGCAAAGGATCCTGAGTGTCCCCCCTTTCTAGAAATAAGGGCTAATAGCTGCTAAGTAAAACAGTGTCGTGGAGAGAAAGTAAATGTCCATGGTGTTTGATTAGTACAGATGCAAACAGGGTGGATTTGATTTAAATCAAACTGATTTAAATCACGATTTAAATCACGATTTAAATCACTAGCAGGGCGGATCAAAATCAATGATTTTTTTTTTAAATCAAAAAAATCTGATTTAAATTTTAAAAATCCATTTTTTTATTTTTTAAAAAAAATCATTGATTTTTATCCACCCTGCTAGTGATTTAAATCGTGATTTAAATCAGTTTGATTTAAATCAAATCCACCCTGGATGCAAATATTAATTTGAGAAGTGACCACGTTGCACAGCTTAGGTAGCTCAAGAGCATCCAGTATAGAATTTTAATGTTGGGAAGAACCTTGGAGGTCTTCTAATCCACCCCATGCTCTGCTCAGTCCAATAGTCTGCTACAGAATCTTGTTAGATGGTGGTCCAGCTTCTATTTGAAAACCAGTAACAAGGAGCGCCCATCACTGTTCGAGGCAGATGGACACTTTTGAGCAGCTCTTACAGTTGAATACAACGTGCCCTCCACAGATGGTTCTATTGCATGATAAATTGCTAGTCCCCGAGTCTAGGAGGAAGTCCACAATCATAAATACAATGCACGACCTAAGTGTTATAAATGGTAGTCTCAGCCAGTGGGTGTTTCTTATTTGTTATGTAAAAATGTAGTCTTCAACTCAGTTTGTAAAATGGTCATGATTCAATTTTAAGATAATTATATGTAAGTTTCAACATGTTTGGTTTAGGTGTCATTTAAAACAGGGTTATGTTTATATCAGGCAGCAGCGATATAGGAAGATGCGGAAAGGCATCATCTCATACTGCACAGGAGGAGGCAATGGTCAACCCCTCCTGTATTCTACCAAAGAAAAACCACAGGGCTCTGTGGTTGCCAGGAGTCGACACCGACTTGATGGCACACTTCATGTTTAGAGACACACAGGCAAAAAAGCTCCTGTGTTTTACTTGAATCACTCTTATTTTTTATTTGCTCTTATTTTATACATTTCAGCACTTATTGGTAGAGATGTAAAGTTTCAGCTAATCTGCTTGAGTGTTTTCACTGGGCCCATGCAAGACCAATGCCCAGAGTTGGCATCATCCAGCAGCTCACACGTACCCACCCCAAATAGGTGCCCAGGGCCCACTGCCAATCCCGGAGACCACCTCTGCGCCTATAACCAGAATCATGGATTCTTGTCCAGCCCTACCCCACCCCATCCATCTAGGTAGGCTCCAACACCTGGGGTCTACCCAGGTAGAAGGGAGCTCATGGAGAGGAGTCCTGAAACCAGGAGTGGCCCTGGTATGAAGTTTTGTGGTGCAAAACGGAAGTGTACATTTGAGGGCATACAGTTTCTTTTTGTTTTACGCAACGCTTGCAGATATGTCTGCAAAAATTACTAGCTAATCTACCCTCTAAAGGTGAGGGATATAAGGCTTAAAAAGAATTTTTTTTAAAGTTTCACTGCCACTGCTTGGTCGTCTAGAATGTATTTGAATTCTCCATGGACAAATGCCTATGTCCTTAGTGCACAGATGGTAAGCGAAAATTCATATGTATCTTAGCATTATGTACATTATACATTACTTTGTTACGTTTGTATACCACCCTTTCTCCAAGGAGCTCAGGGCAGCACGTGGTTCTTCTGTTTTGTTCGCACAACAACTCTAAGAGGCTGAGAGACTATGACTGGCCCAAGGTCACCCGGCAGCTTCATGGCTAGACAGGGATTTGAAACTTGAGTTTTCCTAGCCCTAGCCACCAAATGGTGCAGCGGGGAAATGACTTGATTAGCAAGCCAGAGGTTGCTGGTTCAAATCCCTGCTCTGGTATGTTTCCCAGACTATGGGAAACAGCTATATCAGACAGCAGCGGTATAGGAAGATGCTGAAAGGCATCATCTCACACTGCGCGGGAAATGGCCATGGTAAATCTATTTTACCATAGATTTGACTATTGCAATGCGCTCTATGTAGGGCTGCCTTTGTACGTAGTCTGGAAACTTCAGTTAGTTCAGAATGCGGCAGCCAGATTGGGGCAACCCGGAGAGACCACATTTTCCCTTTTTGAAACAGTTACACTGGCTGCTGATAGGTTTCCGAGCAAAATACAAAGTGCTGGTTATTACCTTTAAATCCCTGAACGGCTTAGGTCCGAGTTACCTCAGAGAGTGCCTTCTTCTGCATGATCCCACTGCATGTTAAGGTCAACTGAGGAGGTCCATGTCCAGTTACCACCGGTTTGTTTGGTGGCGACTCAGAGGCGGGCCTTCTCTGTAGGAGCTCCTGGGCTGTAGAATGCGCTTCTGGCAGAAATCTGCAATCTTAACTCTTGGTTGACCTTCAGGAGCGCCCTTAAAACCTATCTGTTTGGCCTGGCCTTCCCGGGTTTTTAATTAGTTTTAATTGGTTGAAAACCTGGTTTTCAGGGTTTTAATTGTTCTGATTGTTTAATTGTTTTTATGATGTTTTAATTGTTAATTGATGTTTATATTTACATTTCTGTTTTTATAGTTATTGGTTTTAACGGTTTCTGTTTTAATTGTAAACCACCCTGAGCAATTTTGTAAGGGCGGTATAAAAATAGAATGAATGAATGAATGAATGAATGAATGAATGAATAAATAAATAAATAATAAATCCCTCCTGTAGTCTACCAAAGACAACCACAGAGCTCTGTGGTCACCATGAGTCAACACTGACTCGACAGTACACTTTACTTTTTCCTAGCTCTAGTATAATGCTCTAACCACCATACCACACTGGTTCTCTTTCGTTGCATAATATGGACTTGGAATTCCCCAGTGGAAAGAGGAAACCGACTAATCTGGATCAAGCAATCTTGGGACCAGTGTTCCCTGTAGAAGGGATTCCCAGATGTTGACTAAACTCCCATCATCCCCAGCCAAGGCCATTGCAGTTGGGGATGATGATAGGAGTTGCATTTGAAAACATCTGGGGGATCTCTTTTAGAAGGAACACTGCTTGGGACTACTTCAAATATGAAATACCTCTGTGTAGGAGGTTCTGTGCTCCATGCTGTTGGTCCATGTAGCTCAGTATTCTCCTCACTGGCTGGCAGCAGCTCTCCAGAACTGGACGAGGTTCTTTCCCAGCCCTCCCTGGAATTGCCATGGGCTGAACGTGGGGCCTTCTGCAGGCAAAGCTGCTTCTCTATTACTGAGTGGTGGTCTGTTCCAACTTGTTAGATCTCCTCAGTAAGATGATCAGTGGTGCAGGACCAGCTTCCCTGAAAGACCTCTTGTCTAGCTTCTGATTCTTCCCTTGCAATGTGCAAGCAGGAGGATGTGCTGCATCTTCTGTGGCACACCTGGGGTCAGGTGAGACCCCACAGGCCTTGCCAGTGTGTTAGAATACTTGGTGGCATGCTGAGATTCAAAGGCAGACACATAGGGGTCCCTTAGCAGAAGAATTCCTGTCAAAAAGGGTTTCCTGAAGGCAATGGTTATGTGTTTAGATTGTGTATTAGCTGGATAGTGTGTTAAAGATGTTGATTTGGAGATGCGGGGTGGGATGCTAGTATGTATTTAAATAAACAGTCTTGTGATGGACACTCCAGGGTGTATTTTTGCTTAAGCAAAAGCTGTTCAGTGCTCCACTTCTACATGGCAGCTGGGTGTTGTGGACCATGTAGACCAGTTGCTGCATAGCAAATTTTCACTGGAGCTGAAACAAAATCTGTGATTCAGATTGAGATACTAGCTTACTCTGACAAACATTCAGATTCAAATGTGTCTCCTCTGGGCAGCTTCACATTCAAATGGAATGGGGAAATGCTCTGATTCCGAATGAATTTGAATTGAGATGAGTTAACATGAATGTCGATAAACTGCATTAATTCAACAGTTCACTTTGGGCAATTCAGCTTCCATTGATTTTTTAAAATGCATTCATTTTATATTATGTGGCCATGCAGTGCAGAATAAGTAGATGGAGCAGAAATTTCCAAATGGCAACAATATTTTTTGGTGCACAACATTTAAGTGTTCAGAAAAGTTTGGGTGGGGAGTAGAACAAATACATTCTACCTGTCTCATGCTAACTGAGCAAAGTGGCACCTTTTAAAAGTGGTGATTCTCTTTATTGAGCAGGGGACCCTGTCCACTCCCAGCACAGCATCCCTCCAGTGGCTGTTGCTGGTGTCTACTTTGGTTTCTTTTTTTAGACTCTGAGCCCTTTGGGGACAGGGAGCCTATTTATTTATTTATATTGTTGTAAACTGCTTTGGGAACTTTGGTTGAAAAGCAGTATATAAATATCCATTTGTACATTCTGCTCCACTGAACCCTCTGCTGTTGGACTACAAAACCTGTCATCCCCAGCTGTACTCTACTGCAGTTAGGGGATGATGGGAATTCTAGACAAACAGTGGGAGATCCTCAAGTCAACCTCTCTTTGTCTAACTGGTATCCTTTCCAAATGGGCCGCCAAGTTAGACCTTTGTGCATGTTCCAAAGTTTATAGCATGCAAGTACTTATTTTTATTCATCACATTTCTATACCACCAAATCAGTCTCAAAATGGCAATATTGCCACCTATTCAGCATGCTGTGGGCCCCCTCTAGAGCAGGGAGTCTCAATGTTGGGTCCCCAGATGTTATTGGACTTCAACTCCCATAATCCCCAGCCAAAGGCCACTGGGCCTGGGCATTATGGGAGTTGAGGTCGAATAACATCTGGGGACCCAACGTTTAGAATCCCTGCTCTAGACCATGCTAGACTTTTTTCTGTCCGCAACCAGGCTTCTTGCATGCTATGTACCAGTTATACTCCAGATGTTGCTGAACTACAACTCCTATCATCCTCAGCCACAACAAATTATGGCCTGGGATGAGGGGTTTTATTTATTTTATTTGCTAGATTTTTATATTCCCTTTCATCAAAACAATCTCAAGGTGGTTTACAAATCATCTACATAAAACAGTTACACAATTTTAAAAATATTAAATTGGAATATAAAAATAATAATAAACAAGAGTGAACAAATTTTATCCCCTGAAAATTTTTGAACCCTCCCAAATCACTCAAAGTCACTTCTGAACCCCTCAAGCCACTCAGCCACTTTAAATCATGAGGAGTTGGCAGGGTCAGCAAGAGGAATGAGCAGACTGAAACTCTGAACCCCGCAAAATTGCAGGACCCCCCACCCCCGGAACCACTAAAATAATCTCACCAAACCGTAGATACTTGGGTCATGATTTCCCAGTCGCAGATACTCAAAACCGTGATTGGGAAAACTGCAGTTGGCGATGGGTGACTGTAATCTGATCATGCATTGAGGCTCCATGCGAACAGTGTGAAGAGCGGGCTTGACCCTCTCTCCCCGCACATGAGCATTCCACCCTCCCTGGGTGGCCAGATTGGCTGCCCACATGATTACTGGCTCCGTCATGGAATGGGTCGGGGGGGCGGGGATTGGGGGCCACCCAGCCCGTGGAAGTTCCAGGATGCCCTACGTGAGTGTGCAGGGCATTCTGGGGAGACCTCTGATGCCAGGAGACTTGTTGTAGTCTCTCGGTCAGGAGTCTTCTCATGAGTTGGTGCGTCTTCTCGTGATTGAGCAGATGGGGTAAGTGGCGCGCTCGCTCCGCTAACTTCATTTTAGGGGAGGGCTACTTTGGTGGGCTAGCTGCCATTGAACCACTGAGCTTGCCCGTGAGCCCAGTGGTTCTCACGATGGGGGAAAACTGGGCTGGGCTCCCTTAGTGTGGTTTCCCTCCATCGTGAGAATAGCCTCATTGAATAGCATCACAAAATATAGCCACTTGGAGCTGGCTACAGATTGATGTCACTGAGGGGAAAGGAGGCAGGCTTGCTGAGTGTGTTGCTCTCACTATCAGTGGGTCGACACTTTAGCTCTTGGCATCTGAAAAATGGCCATGGGGCAGGGAGACTGTTAATACTGCCAACTGCTGGGAAAACATTCTTTTTTCACCTCGGCCCTACTTCTAAAGAGGTTCTGTCTGCTTTTGTTTTCCAGTGTCTGGTTTATATTATTTATATTTATATTATTTTGAGCATGACTAATAGACTTTATTCTGGCTTCTGCAAATATCCTGATATTCCAAGCTTGATAACATTTAGACATTTCAGTGGATTGCAGTTTTGCTGTATTTCTCTGCTGCCATCTCTCAGTATTTCTGAGTTCTTGCATTTCTGCCATAAATGGAAGCTGTCTCCACTCTAGGTGCCTTTTAGAACTCTTCTGTGGCATTCCTATTGCAGAGGCCAGGTCTGTTTTGGAAGCAGGCCAGGCAGGCTGCTGGGGTGGGGAGCAAAGGGCTGGTAAGCACCTTCCACCTGCTTTTAAAGGTGCTCTCTTGCAATGCCACCCCCTCTGGCCACCCTTTAGAAGCCCTATTGAAGCCACCCTCCCCATATTCCCCTTTGCAAGCATAGCCCCTCAAACTATTGAAATGGTTCGATTGAACCGACCAGATGGTTGGTTCAAACTGGTTTGTGGACCAGTGGTTTGCTTCAAATCAAACTGAACCACTAAAATTGGTCCATGCATACCCCTATCATAAATCTCCGTCCCCAATCTGTAACTGTACTGTACAACTGAACTGTTTTCCCTCCCTCATTTTATCATAGGAGGCGTCTTTTGCTTGCCGTCAGTGGTTCATACTGCACAAAGTTCTATGTACATTGTGACACAACATGCACACAGCTGTGCAAGAGTGCTGTTTGTGCAAGCACAAAAATTGTGCAATTGTGCAGTGAGGCCATTATACATACAGGACTCCCTGTTGGGCAACTCTGTTTGAACAATCGTTGCACTTGTGAAATAGCATTCTTGTGCAACTGCATGCGCACAGCGTTACAATGTGCATGGAGCTTTGTGTAGTTGGTGAGTCATTGTCTTGTATAGGATAAGAGAATTTTGCATTTTTTCCTGATGTACTTTCAAATTCTGCTTAGGTTCTGAGGCTGTGGAAACAGAGGGTGAGCTCTTCTGTGGGTGGATAATTCTTACTCTTAGCTACTCTACAAGTTAACACTCTAGAGTGCAAGAGTCTAGTGTGCCTCCTAAGCTGAGAAAAATGCTTTAGCTGTCAAATTTGGAACACATTGTATCAATGGATTGTGTCACTGGAGCTAGTGAATGGATTGTGTCACTGGAGCTAGTGAATGGATGAGTTGCACCTTAGGGGAAAATTGGTTTGAGGCCAACTCTTCTCTTGTCCTTGTGCTCAGTCCACTTAATCTTGATTGTGATATCGATGACTGCTTGAGTACACTCTCCAGTTAATCTTGTTTAGTTTCATGCATGTAATGACTTTATGGTCTTTAATGTGGCCCATTTGGGCAGTCAAAAGGGTTTCCCCCCTTCATTAGGACAACCCCTGTTAGACATGTTGAGTAGCACCGAGTTGCATTCCCAAATATTTCCTTAACAACAAAACAACAAGTATGTATATTCTGCTTTTCAACAAATGTTTTCAAAGCGGTTTTACATAGCAAAACAAACAAATAAATATCACGGCTCCCTGTCCCCAAAGGGCTCACAATGTTAAAAAAAAAAAAAAAAAGATAGAAACCAGCAACAGTCGCTGGAGGCACTGTGTTGGGGGTAGGTAGGGCCAGTTACTCTCCCCCTGCTCAATAAAGAGAATCACTACATTAAAACGCAGTCTCTTTGCCTAGTTAGCATATTTCCTTGTGGTCACTTTGGAGCAGAATCAAGTGGCCAAACCTTTCCTAGATCTTGCTGCTTCAGGTGAGCCATAAAGAAGTCCCTTCACATTAAAGAGCACGAAGTGTCAGGCAAGGCTAGGATTAAACCCTCCTTCCTGCCATGCTAGCTTTCTATATGCATAGGGTTTCCCCCATGTTGAGCACTTAAAGCATGTGGAATGATCCCTTGTGTAAAGCAGCCCTAAATAGGTCGATTTTATTGTGCTTGAAAACTGGACATACTTGAGGATGGGATCCAGATGCACATGTAAGGAGAGAGAGAGGTGTGTTTCCTTCCTCTGCCGCCTGGGCATGAAGAGCAATTGCTCTGTGTGCACCTCTTCCAGGGCACCTCTACTCTCCTGGTGGTACATTGTGGTCTAGGATGTGTCGGCCTGCAACTGGCTATGGTGGGTCGATGCTCCTGGGGGAGTTGAAAGGCATAGACAAAACTGCTGGACAGGTCTGTCTGATTCCTGGCTGAAAGGGACATCTGCATTTAAGGCGGTATAGCCAAGTACACATGGCTGGGGACAAATCAAGGAAGGCCATCCTCTCCATGTCCTTTATGGGAGCTGCTGGTACAGAGGTGGTCAGGTCCGCCCAAGGCTTTCCAGCTGTTGGGCTACAGCTCCTGCTGGGGATGATGAGTATTGTAGCCCAGCAACAGCTGGAAAGCCTCAGGTGGACCACCCCTGTCCTAGAGGTGTCCGTCCTGCTGTTACTGCAAGCGGAAGGCTGGACTGGACGAACTCTTGCTCTACTCAAACAAGGCAATTCTCATGTTCCTTTCCAACTCTGCTTCTAGAACTGGTTTTGCTTTCTACTTGGATGTCCTACATCAGCTCAACGGGACTCTCTTGAAGGAGAATTACAATGGCCAGGCCTACCACCTCCTGCTCCTGCTCCTGCTCCTGCTCCTGCTCCTGCTCCTCCTCCTCCTCCTGCTCCTCCTCCTCCTCCTCCTCCTCCTCCTGCTCCTGCTCCTCCTCCTCCTCCTGCTCCTCCTCCTCCTCCTGCTCCTCCTCCTGCTCCTCCTCCTGCTCCTGCTCCTCCTCCTGCTCCTGCTCCTGCTCCTCCTCCTCCTCCTCCTCCTCCTCCTCCTCCTCCTCCTCCTCCTCCTCCTCACAATGCTTCTGTCCCTTACTGAAAGTCTGACTTGTTGCCATAGAGGAAAGAGAGCTAAGAAACAGAGCTCCCGAATACACCACCCCACCCACAGGATGTCACTGAGCATGGTCCTGCTGGAGGCAGAGGCAAAGCAGCACTCTGTGCTTAAGCGGTGCAGAGCAGAGGTGCATTATGTGTAAGCCCCATCAGAAGATCTAGGGTTCCTGTGAATGCATCCTGAAGCATTAGTTTACCCCACATGTATGTTTCAGTGATTCAGTATTTGAATGCATGGCTGTGAGTTTACGAGTGTAAAATTAAGTGCAAAATGTATTCAATGTATTCATGCTGAAGTTCGCTGTTGAAGGAGTTTGCTTCATTGCTTCTAGAAGACTAATTTAAACTGAATTTAAGTTGCATCCATATTAATGCTCAATTGAACATCCCAGGAGGTGGGACTTAAGTATCCTTTGGCTGTGGAAATCAGGGTGTTTGAAAGGCACACCAAGGTCTAGAGAAGGCTGTGCTGTATCCCTACCTTATGTGTCTTCTGCTACCATATTTACCCAAATAGAGGGATCTGAATTTAAGATCCCCTTAAAAGGTAGAGGTTAAATACAGGTTATACCTGCATTTACTTGAAAGGAGCAGGACTCTGGATTTAAGGCAACCTGCTGATTTCTAATATAAAAAAAAAACTTGGAAAGACCTTGTCTTGGGTTCAAGTAGATACAGTACATTGGAACTCCATGTATTTCCCTACCATTCCTTGAACTAGCCATGGGAGCCACACACACATGACTCAAGTAAACATGTGACTTCACATAAAGACTAATCCAGCCAACATGGTGTAGTGGTTAGAGTGCTGGACGAGGACCGGGGAGACCAGAGTTCAAATCCTCATTCAGCCATGATACTAGCTGGGTGACTCTGGGCCAGTCACTTCCCTCTCAGCCTAACCTACCTCACAGGGTTGTTGTGAGGAGAAACTTAAGTATGTAGTACTCTGCTCTGGGCTCTTTGGAGGAAGAGCTGGATATAAAATGAACTAATAATCATAATAAAATTAAATACTAACCCTGATGATCAGGAGAACCACTGAGAGAAACCACCAAAGATGGGAGATTGGGGACTCAAGCAGAGGAGAAAAACAGCTGAGGAGTTTCAGCTGGCTGTGCTAACTTAGGCCCTATTCCGACATTGAGGCTGCTCACACAAGCAGACCTACCCAGACTTGCACACCCCTACCCCAGGGTAGGGCTGCTCATGTGAAATGCAGATCTCATGTGAAATGCAGATTGAGGCAGTTCCCAGCACTACCCTGCTGGGTAGCCCAGGAATTTCCCCAGGGCTGTTACCCAGGTAGAAGGGTATGAGCACAACCTTCTACCAGGGAGCCTGGTTGTGTGTCTGCTCAGGCTGTCTGCAGCCACAGAGTTGGGTGCCTAGAGTGCCTGGCTTGAGGTGGAATCCCCCAGTGCACCACACTCTTCATATGGTCCATTGTGGGATTTCTGGAGGCTGGGTAGCATTTCCCTGGCCTCCAGAATGCCATGCTGCTCGCTGCAGCAGTGATCATGTGGTAGTTGAGTGGCATGGTGCCAGGACCACATTGCTCATGTAGGGGAAGGTAGGTATACTGCTTAGGCCCTGGGTATCTAAGAGAACATCTTCTTCAACATGAGCCCCACCACCCATTGAGGTCATCCGGAGAGATCCATCTCCATTTGCCGCCAGCTTGGCTGGCGGCCACACAGGGACGGGCTTTCTCAGTTGCTGCCCCGAGACTGTGGAATGCGCTCCCTACTGAGATACGATCCTCCCCATCTCTGACAATTTTTTAAAAAGCATTTGAAAACCCAGCTCTTCGCCCAAGCTTTCTCAGTTCTTTAAAACGTTAAGGTTTTAATTTGTAGGTGATTTTTAAATTGTTAAATTGTTTTGTATATATTTTACTGTTTTATGCTATTGTTAACTGCCCAGAGATGAAAGTTTGGGGTGGTATACACATTTGATAGATAGATAAATAAAATAAATATATATGACACCAATTTTAAAAGAACTATACTGACTACTGATATGCTTGAGCAAAATACAAAGTTATTACCTACAGTATAATGCCCACAGTGGCTTGGGTTCAGGGAACTTGAGTGCACCTTCTTTATCACAAAATCTGCTGCCTGTTAAGATCATCTGGGGAGGTCCGGTTAGGGTTGCCACCAGCTCATTTAGTAGCAACTGGGGGGCTGGGATTTCTCTGGGGCTTTGGGGTATGCTCTCTGTTAAAGTAAGAGCATCTCCACCTCTGATTACTTTTAGAAAGACCCTAAAGAGACACCTGTTTCTCAGGCTTTTAACTGAAATTAATTTTAAGCTGTTTAATTGCTTTTATCCCATGACATTGGGAAAGTGCCTCTCACTTTGCATGAGGCACTGAAGTTAGAAGCAGTGGGAGACTAGCTGCTTCTAGCCTCCCCCAAAGCCCACACAAAAGCAAAGGACCTACCCTCTCCCTCCCTCTAGAGGTGTGTGCATACACAAGCCTCCAAAAGGATCAGCAGAGTTGCACTCCCTTCTGTCAACAGCCAATTGGAGATCATCCATCAGGCTGACCAAGGTAGTCTCAATCTCATAGCCTCCTCAAAAGCTGGTTTGAAGTGGGTCTAGATAATCGGTGTCATCCAAAACTGCCTGGAGCTGAGGCCACCAGCCTCTCAATCACCTTGCTCAACCGTGGAAGATTGGAAATGGGTCTGTAATTAGTTAACTCTGAGGAATCCAATGCAGGTTTCTTCAAAAAAGGTCTCATAAAAGCCTCAAGACAAGGAGGCATCCTGACCTCCCTCAGAGAAGCATTTATAATATATACCAGACCCTCTCTTATAATACGATTACCAGATGAAATAAGCCAAGTTGGGAAAGGGTCAAAAGAACAGGTTGTAAGACATGCAGTCTGAAGCAGTTTCTCCTCATCTTCAGGAGTCACAAACTGAAAGTGATCCAATCTAATTCTATAAGAGAGTTGCTGGACATCTCCACAGTAGACTTTGCAGCAACTGTGGAATCCAGTTCAGCCTGAATATGAGAGATTTTATCCACAAAAAGGTTGTTGGACATCAAAGCACGTGATTTATGGTTCCAAGTTCAAATTCAAGGGTGAGGGAGCATATACTAGCCCCCTTATGACCCTATACAATTTTGCTGGATGTGAATTTGCAGAAGCAATGCAGGCAGAAAAGAACTGCCACCCGCACTGCTAGGGCAGAGATCTTCATAGGAACATAGGAAGCTGCCATATACTGAGTCAGACCAAAGGTCCATCTAGCTCAACTTTGTCTACACAGACTGGCAGCAGCTTCTCCAAGGTTTCAGGCAGGAATCTCTCTCAGCCCTATCTTGGAGATTTATTTATTTTATATATTTTATTTATTTATTTTTTACATTTTATATCCCGCTCTTCCTTCAAGGAGCCCAGAGCGGTGTATCACATACTTGAGTTTCTTTCACCACAACCCTGTGAAGTAGGTTAGGCTGAGAGAGAAGTGACTGGCCCAGAGTCCTCAGCTAGTTTCATGGCCGAATGGGGATTTGAACTCGGGTCTCCCCGGTCCTAGTCCAGCACTCTAACCACTACACCAGGAGATGCCAGGGAGGGAACTTGGAACCTAGATGCTCTTCCCAGAGTGGCTCCATCCCCTAAGGGAAATATCTCACAGTGCTCACACATGTAGTCTCCCATTCATATGCAACCAGGGTGGACCCTGCTTAGCTAAGGGGACAAGTCATGCTGGCTACCACAAGACCAGCTCTCCTCTTCACAGAGCTTCAAGTGTGCTCTGTGTTGTGATCTGTCAGATTCTCGCCAAGTCTTCCTCCACTTGCTCTCTAGTCATCTACCTTGCTGCTTCAGCCCCCGCAGTTCTTCTGAATACCATGGGGCTAATTTTGAAATGGGTCAGAGAAGACGCTTAGGAGCAATTGTGTCTACTGCTCCAGGGAGTTCATGTTTGCACCAGAGCATCAACAGACTCACTAGCAGAGCCAACTCTAAACCCTTCCAAAGTTTCTTGGAATCCTGTTGGATCAAATTAGTTTCTCGGGTGGACCAACCTAATAGGTATCTCACCCCTGCAGAGGTGGGTTGTGGTTGCAAGTCCTGTCTTAACCAGATGGTGGTCTATCCATGACAATGGGGAGATGACAGGGGTCCCCATTCAAAGAACACCAACCTGATGAGACCAAAAAACCAAAACAAGTGTGTGAACAGCATTATGCATTGGTCCAGAAACCAACTGGGATAGGTCCATAGTAGTCATGACTGCTATGAACTCCTGAGCCACTCCTGACAACCCAGTCCCAAAATGAACACTGAAGTCCCCCACCACCAATGACCTGAGCAACTCCAATACCAACTCTGCAATCAGGTCCATCAGCTCAGTTAGAGACTTTGTTGGACAGCGGGCTGATAGGCACACCAACAGAAGTCCCAGTCTATCCTTGGTCCCTAGGTTTAGGTACACACATTATATAGGGCAATTCCCTGACAGGGAACCTGGTAAGGGAGATGGTATTCTTAGACCACAGCCACATCCCCTCCCACATCCTCTCACCTGCTCCACTGGGAGGAGCTGGGACCAAACTGGACCACTAGCCACTCCTGACCAGGTATCTCTAATGTATACCGGGTTGGATCCTTCATCCATAATCAAGTCATGAATGATCTGACTTATTTTGGACCAAACAACAAATATTTATATACTGCTTTTCAACAAAAGTTTCCAAAGTGGTTTACGTAGAGAAGTGATAGATAGATAGGCTGGACCCCTGTCCACAAAGGGCTCACAGTCTAAAAATAATCATAAGATAGACTCCAGCAACAGTCACTGGAAGTACTGTGCTGGGGCTGGATAGGGCCAGTTACTCTCCCCTTGCTAAATAAAGAGAACCATCATGTTCAAAAGGTGTCTCTTTGCCCAGTTAGCAGGGGGTTAATGACCAACCTGGCATTAGAGTAATAAGGTGAGGCTCTGTGCATAATTGGCACTGCTCTCCAAGGTCAAAGAGGTAGTATGCCTGCTGAAAGGGGAAATGGCAATTAAATTTCTGAGTTCCCTTTCCCTGTAAGAGCCTGCTAACCTACCAGCACCATATATTCTTCAGTTCTGCCACCACCACCACCACCACTGGAATAGCTGCCCCAGAGTCATTCCCCACCTCCCCATCTCTGGACAACCCAAGATGCATACAGTACCTGTACCAGGCTCAACCAATTACTAGGCAAAAGTAATGCTGTAGTCGGCAGAATTCTTTCTTTTTGGAGTCCAAAACAATATGTTTGGTCCCACCCTTGAAGGCCACCACCAAAGGCCAATTGGCTTTGATGGCTGCCTGTAGGCGGCCCGCCAACCAGCAGGCCATGACGGCATCTGTTGCTCCCCTGTATAAGGGCCTAAAGTTTAAAACCCCAACAGGTGGGGCTCACCCACCCTATTGGGCAAACCTGACCCAGGTGCAACTTGGTGGGTAGTCTTGGGAGTAGAAGTTGGTCTCTTGCTTCTAGCACAAAGTGAGGCTGCTCACCGACCAACATCAGACTTTTGGTGGGCTCGGTATCTCTTTTCACACTGGGCATGGTGGAAATTGCTTGTCAGTACTTAATATGTCACCATTGCTGACCTAAGAACCAATGATGGGTTCAGTTCCTACCATTGGTGACCCGGGGACCCAAAAGACTGGTGTACATAGTGTGTCTTTGCTTGTAGAATCTCCAGGGATGACCTGGCAAGTAGTGGTATGACAGGAGGCTGAGGACATAGTCCTTAACCAACTTAATTGGAACCAGTCCTCAACAGTATAATTAACAATCATTGGCAGGAGCAAGAAGGGATTGCCTCCAAGGAGGTGGGAAGTGCCTTTTCCTCATCACAAAGTAACCACACTCAAAAGATCTGAGGCTGGAATCCCAGAACGAAGGGTGTATCTCCTAGACAGGTAAGCCTTGGCTTTCTCTTAGAAGTTTGGCACTGCTGGCTGACCTTTTCTCACTCAGCCTTGCAAGGTGCACCAATTATTACTGTGTTAATCCCATCAAATTATCTTTCAGAAGAGCATCCAGCTCTTAAACTGCAAGTGAGAAAGTTCTTTCTCTCTCCCCAGACAGCCAACTACTGGCTAACCACACTGGCTGCTACCAAATGTTGCTTTTTCTAATCCAGATTTCTTAGTTTCCACTTCCATCCATCAGATCCTCCCCTCTGCCTGCCCCCGCGCTAAAGACAGCTTGTTCGCTTTTCCTGCCAAAAGTTTTATAGTGCATCTGGTTTCAGCCAGCCCATAAATGCCCCCAGCAGCAAAATTTTCCTTCCGCTTTAAGAATTTACACTGCCGACCCCATGCCAGCTCTGCGAGAACAGCTGCACATTAAGGCTATAAAAAGCCTGTGTGCCATCGTCTTTCCTAATGGATCTATCCTCCTAAACAGTGAGTTACATGCTGCATGTTGCACCCAAATTTAAAATAAAGCCACCATGCTAGTCACTGGAGCGTGAGATGAAAGGTTTTGATAACTAGAAAGGGCTGCTAATGGATCACAGTTGGAGCAGCACCATGGACAGCAGCAGCAGGCTAAGCTGGGTCTGTG